>NC_064645.1:122868450-124068450 GCF_023864345.2 Schistocerca serialis cubense
AGGGAACAGTACTGGTTAGCGCATTTAACGGACAGCGTTATCGGATATGGTTGGAACATGCGGTAACCGGCAACAGTACAACGGGAGCGTCTTCAGATACTCCAGGGCAGTCTTCAGTGTCGACTTCCACTACAATCGGCAGCATCACTATGGCAGAGGGAACCATCTCAGATCAGATAAGTGTCTGCGCAAATAGTGGGATAGTGTTTAACTCTGAAGTTCAAGCTCCACTTATTGATCTCCCGAATATAAGACAGTCAACTAGTATGCATAATTGTGAAAACGGAAGTGAGCCAGTTACTCTGAAATCAGAGCGCGAAAGTGTAACTAGTAGGAATTCAGGCAAGGGGGAGATATGACATCTCAGCTACTGCAAATGATCCAGAGATTGGGAAATAATATGAATACAATGGCAAATAATATCAGTATAATTCGAAGTAATATAGGTACATTGCGAACGGATATGGGCATATTGCAAACAGTTACGGATACAGTTCGGACTGATATGGGTACAATGTGAAATGAAATAGGTTCTGCTATGAAAGAGGAAGTTGAAAGAAATATGGGTAACCTTGAAAAAGAAATGGATGATAAATTAAAATGTGCCCAAGTTGATGTGGGGAAAGTTACAGACGAAGTTGTAATAGTAAAATCTAAAATCCAGTGGAAAAAGATCTTGGGGAAAAATGGATAAGATACAAATGGAACTTGGGCACAAAATAAGTGACTGTATAAAAGCGCAAGATGCTCATAAAAGCAATATAAATTTAGCAATTAGTGACATTGCCAATCGTGTAGGTGAGGTAGAGAAAGAAGTGGGCAAAATTAAAGATAAAATAGAGTCCAGTAATACTAGTGAAAATGAACTTAAAAAACAAATGCAACAGATAAAATGTTAGTTAAATTAGTTAGCCGCCCAGCATGTCACACCGGTTATAAATATCCCTTGGGCAAATACCGGATCTGTGTAATCCTACACAGATGACCGAAGATATCACCCAGTACATTTACTGGCTGTGTGTAGAGACGCTTTTGTTCACGGCATGTTGGACGAAGCGGTAATAAAATACGTTAAATGGTATTTGGAGGGAGACCCACAGTCTTGAATAAATGTTAAATGTAGTTTGTGCGAATCGTATGAAGAGTTCGAAAAGTGTTTTTTGAATAAAGTTTGGGGTGAGGCAAAACAGATGCGGATCCAAAATGAATTTTTAAACGGGCCGAGTTACAGGTACGGTAATGGGACGCTGAGAGATTTTTGCAAGCGTGAACTTGGCAAGCTTATGCACGTGAAACATTCGTTGGGGGTTTTAACGGAAATCACCATATTAAAAAGGCGATTACCCGATAATTTGCTGTGGGATCTTGTCCATGGTCTATGTGACTCCGTGGACGAATTTCTAGAATTTATAGGAAAATTAGTGAGGGCTTTGAAGTTCTAACCTCAGAGCAAAGCAGGTGATTGGTACTTATCAAGATGGGAATCCAAATAATCATCACCAAAATAATAATCGTGAGAGAAATCAAAGGAATTATCAGGGAGATAGTAGCTGGAATGAGCAGAATGGTCGGAGAACGAACGGGAGTGTTAACTTCTGTGAACGGGACCCAAGTAAAGAACGCAGATTTGACGAGGAAATTCGCGCGAAGTTCAATCGCATAACAACCGGTCGGGAAACTCATGTTAGCCACATCTCAGGTTCGGGGATGGCGATCTGAACAGACGATTAAAAGGGCTGGAGATAATATTAATGGCAGAAATGTTGATAGCTTTGGAGAAAGGCAACAAATATGTAATATCGAGTATGTTAAAGAGGAAGGCTATATAGGTGGCTCTTTTAATAAAAGCAGGCGCGAACGGCGGAAGCATAGATTTGTGAGAGATTTAAGTAAAAGTAATGGGAATAAATTGGCCAGGAATGATGTAAGTTATGGTTGTGTAATGAATGAGTTTGCAAAGGATGATGAATGGAAAGATTCAGTGGTTCAAAAAGAAGTTAAAGAGGATATGAATTTTGTGAAAGCAAATTGTGTGGAGAATTCTGAAGAGGTATTAGCAATATTGGCAAATAGTAGCAACTGCAGTAAGGAAGGCGTTGTAGTAGCAAATATTTGTGAGTCGACGAAAAGCGTTGATGTTAGTAAAGGCGGCGTAGATTTGGTCTCTCCAGCTGCAAGAGAGGGTGATTGTGTTTCGGCAGAAAGCGTCAATGTTACTAAGGGAGGCTTACCATTGGTCTCGCCAGCAGTTGAAGTTAAAAATGTATCCGCAGAGGTAGATAATTTCTGTGTAATGGATCAGAGTAATGGTAATTCATGTAAATATGTAAAAGCTACTGGTATTGATGCTTCGGAGGAAGGAATTTAGCATTTCTTGTCACGAATGAAGGCGAAAAGGAACTTACTGATGAATAAGTGAATCTAAAACGTTTGTCAGAGTGCGAATGTGAGAATGTATGTGAAGTAGGCTCGGGGGTTATTCTGTATGAAAAGTGTGTAGAAAAGGTAGTGTGTGCAGATTTTTGTCCCATCACAGCGGAATGTAGCAAGTCTGGAAGTCCCAAATTGCACAACAAGGTAGCAGTAATTTGTGCAATGTTGCAGCAGAGGATAAAGTTGTGTACAATTCATGTAAAGTTTGTTTGTCGACGAAAGAAAGTAAGGTTTCTGATGTGAATTTATGTAGTGATTCAAATGGTGTATCAGCAGATAAGGTTGCTGAGATGAATATTTATGGTGATGATGGTTTAGGTATCAATGTACTATTTCAGGAAGATAAAGTGTTTAACAGTGAATTGATGTGTAATTACGTTGAAGCTGCAAGTGTCGATAGTTTGGAGGAGAAAAACAGTAAAGTTGTGCATGCTGTGGGTAGTGAATTGGCGAAAGGTGTGGAAGAACTAACAGAAAATATAGAGAGTGCTGAAGTAAATAGGGTGGATGGGAGTAGTTTGTGGAATGAAGTTCGTACGAATTGGTATATGAAGGAGGAGTGTGACTTTAGTGTGACTGATTGGCGTTGGTACGGTAGAGCACTACGGTCGTTACTGCCACACATGTGGAAATGAGAGAAGTTTAAATCTGCTAAAGGTTTAGAAACGGAAAGGAAAGAATTTGGGGCGAAGGGAACATTTAATGAATTATTTTGGGATGAACATGAGATTGAGGGATGGATAGAACAGAATGTGTGTATGCTAGAATTGGAAGAGAAGGGACAAGACGTAGAAAATGATTTATTAAAGGAGAAATATCTAGAACGAAAGGAAATGGTAAATTTGCAGCTGATTACTGAAATTAAAGTTGACAAAGAAATGGTAAATGCACTTCTAGATTCAGCTAGTAATGTGTTAGCGGTGTCGGAAAGTTTTATGAACGTGATCAAAAATAGGAAACCAGTAATCTTCCCAGTCACTAGCGTTCAGATTAAAACGCCAGTTGGTGGTATGAGTAAGCCAATAAGACAATAAATACTTTTAGAATTTATATATGGAGAAAATAAATTCGAGATAGGATGTTTTGTACTGAGTGGGCTAGTAAAGGAGGTAATGTTAGGAACTGACTTCCTGTGCAAGTACAATACTTCGCTTAATTGTGTAGGGAATTACCTGGAATTTGAATTTCAGAATGAAAAAGGGCAAGTAGAATTTAAAAGACTTTTAACAGGTGAAAATCAGATTGTTCATGCCATAGTTACTGAGGGTTGGAGTGATGAAGTCGATATGCGTAACAGAATTAAGGAAATGATTGATGCGGTCAAGGTTATATCAGAAGGGGAAAAGAAAGAAATTCATGCGGTGTGCAAAGATGTGCGGGGAGCACAAAACGACGATCCTGAGCTGAAACACTTTAAGGTGAATTTCGACAGCAAGGGATACAAGAAAGTACCAAAATATTTTAAGATACACAGGGGAGTGTTATTCCGGCATAAAGATGAAGAGACAGACAAATGGAGACTGTGTTTCCCCGATAGGTATGTGGAACAGTTAATAGACTATGTCCATTTAAGTTACGGACATTATGGGGCCGGAAAGTACACTAAACTCATCGAGGAATACGCCCAGGTAAATAACCTGGCCCAGACGAGTCCACGCTCAGCTGGCGGCATGTGACCATTGCCAACACGTTAAATACTGCACGACCGCACAACAGAGGGAAATGCAAAGCATTATACCTACTAAAGTGGGCGAGTTACTGGCTTTGGACACTTTTGCCCACTACCCACAGGCCATGGTGTCATGAAGTACATCTTTGTTGAGGTGGACGTGTTCTGTAAGTTTACTGAACTGTATCCGACACGGAAAGTGATTACAAAAACTTTGATCACCAAACTGGAGAAGGATGTCTTCAAGGATATTGGAAAACCAGTATGGTTGTTGTCTGACAATGGATCAGAGTTTACTTCGAACGACTGGAACACGTTCATGACGACCAGGGTGTGCTACATATCCGTATATCCATCTACCAACCAGCGAGCAACCCGTGTGAACGGTATATGCAGGGAAGAGGACGTTTATGTAGAACATATGCCAGCAATTGTAATTCCAAGTAGGTGGAGCATGTGAGCGTGTTTGAGGATGTACTCAACAGCGTAAAATGTAAGGCTATAGGATACTCACCTTTTGAGGTCATGATCAAGATGAAACCAAAGTTCCTACTCACAAAAAGGGTAGAATTTTCTTCGCGAAAAGCTGAATCTGCTGCTGAAACAGAGCAGGCAATATCGGTCCACATGAAAAAGTTAGCCACTGAAAGGAAAAGGCGTCACGATGGACAATACCAACTTACGAAATACAAAGTGGGGGACAAAGTGCTTGTACGCACCAAAGAGCTCTCCAGCAAATTGGACGGGGAGATTAAGAAATAATTCGAGTTATACTAGGGACCATTTGTTGTGGCAGAGTGCCCTCACCCAAATGCATACCATTTAAAATACCCTGTCTAAGGGAAACCTTTGGGACTAAGAAATGTGAAGGAGTTGAGGCTGTATATAGAGAAAGGGGAGAAATGAAAAGCTGTTCTAATTTATAATTAGTGGTAGTAACTTTGGAGTGATAATTTTATATGTTTTACTTGGTGATTCATTAGTAATTTGTTGGTTTATTTGGCACACTACGTGAGCAAGAGGGGAAAGTGTAGGCACTGAGGTTACGTTGAGGTCAGAGAGCTCATGGATTTATGTAAAATATTTATTGATTTATGTTTTCATAAGAGTGTGGCAAAGAATTTAGTGGTCAATTTGAACGGTATTAAAATTCTAATTGTATGTGCACTATTTTTTTGGTGC
Organism: Schistocerca serialis cubense; assembly: GCF_023864345.2. Classification (NCBI taxonomy): domain Eukaryota; kingdom Metazoa; phylum Arthropoda; class Insecta; order Orthoptera; family Acrididae; genus Schistocerca; species Schistocerca serialis. Next base: position 122,873,735 of record NC_064645.1, read on the forward strand.
GTGGAGGTAGAAAGGAATTATTAAAGTCAATTAAATAGAACTTGTGAGAATCTGAGCTTACTGTGATTCAGTCGTTTGCCTTTTGACTTTGTTTCCTAAAGTATCGTTTTCCGCTGGAGGGTATCTTTAGCGAGGATCCTGGTTGGGTTTGGGAAATGGTTGGTTGACAGGTTTCTACTTTTGGCTTTCGTTGTAGACGGACTTGTCACGATAAACGGTAGAGCTCGGAACTCAGAGGCAGACACGATTTCTGCAAAGCACTTGGTCGAAAGACTGGTTTGAGTTGATCCGTGTGAGTGTGTGTAGTGCGACGGAAATCTGTGCAAGAAGCCGCCTTAGCGCTGAGTGAGTGGCACAAGAAGTGCTTACAAAATCGCACAAAAGTGAAAGTGCATTTAATAAATTTTATTTCGTGTTCAAAAAATTGTTATTCATAACTGAAATGCGGGCGTTTGTTTAATATGCCGGTTCGTTCATAATTTGTGTTAGTTTAAGTTTATTTCGAAATTCGTGCTGCTCCCACACCACTACAAAAGTTTTCTAAACACTATTGGCGTGGTTCTTTAATCATTTAATTCTGTTCTTTGTAATTTGTTTTATATGTAATTGTATGAACTGAAGGGTGCTACTTCTGAACATTCTGGCAAGTCAGAATGTTAATAAGTGGAGGTGTGTGAGGTGACGGGCGAGCTGCGTCGCCCTGAAAATATTCTAAGTTCGGAGTTGGCGTGGCCACACAGGCCGCTCGACAAGCCAGGGATCCTCAGCAACCATGTGGTGCATAAAATTAGCCGATGCTAGAGGGGTAGCCCCAGCGCATAGTCCAGGTCAACCGCTTGGCTGGAAATTCCATGTTGACGCTCTGTCGAGGAATGGGCTTTATGTCGATAAAGGAGATTTGTATGCAGGGAGTGCCAAAGATGGCGGACTTTGGGAAACTATAGTGGCAGACATTTCACAGTTCATGTTCAAATTAATAATAGCCAGAGGAATCATGATACGTTAAAAAGAAACATGTACATAACCATTATCTGCACGACAATTCTGATGGTCTAATCAGATTTTCAGTATCTTTATTAGTTTAAAATTTAGTATCTGACTGTACATTATACAAGTAACACCCAGCAACGAGTTTACAATATCTAAACGTTTCATCCGACTGTGTCGATGGACTTGTCTGTAGAAAGCTGTTAGTGTAAACCTAAATTGGTATGAATTAACAGGCGTGTAACTTGAATAGTACATGAGTTATTGGAGGTCGAAGTTGCCGATTACTATTGATCGCATCAGGCCATAAGTACTCCACAGTTACCTGAAAAAATTGTAGCAGCGTGCTTATAAATATATTTATTCGTCTATATCTTTGCTTATATCCGATATATACTATTCATGAAAAAACTGGTCAAATATTTACTGTGTTTTAGAAAGCACACAGACATTAGGCTACTGGCCTTCTTTCTTTCTATTCCTTTGATATATGTTTATTTGATTTTCTTATGTATTTAATAATGTGTGTTAGAACGTGTTTATGGTCCAGCCATAGGCATATTTATTTAATTTCTAATTATTTAAATGTAAATCCAGTATTTAGTACGTGTTTCAACGTGTTTGTGAGTGTGCGTTGACTTGGAGACACGGCGGGAGCGCTCTAGCCAATCACAGCGCTTGTTACTATGGTAGTCGACTACCAAACTCATTGGAGTGGGGGGAGAAGCATCGGGCCGCACATCACACGGAGGAGTTCTGGACGGATAGGCGCGACAGATGGTCGCATGAAATACTTGGACAATGTTGAACAGTTTAGCCGTGGTCGCGGGAGATATATGTCGTAGTGTTGACTTGTGCACTCGTGGGATTTCCATGGCATCTGCAGTGAAGACGTAGTATGCGTTTAGAAGTGAATAACTCCTGAGTTTTGTTGTTGTTCATAACTAATTACATGAAGTAGGAATCTATTTTTTCCCTGTTATTCAACTTAATTGCTGGACCATTGACACCAATAAGTGTTTTACAGCAATAAACGTCATTCTTAACGGTACTCCTGCTGTCGTACTCATCATTTAAAGTGGTTAAAAATAGTACCTGCAGATTTTATTTAATTGTGATCTTTCATAGATAAATTTCTATGTTACATTCTAAATTCGCAATTGCCGAGTGATAGGAACCTTCGACCAAACTACGAGGTGCGGCTAGAAAAAACCGGACTGATGCTGGAAAAAACATTTATTTATAATTATTTACAATTTCATGTTATCTCCTTCAATGTACTCTCCTCCTCGGTCTCTACACCGCTCCATACGAATTTTCCACTGTTCATAGCAATGCTGCAGATCATTTTCGGTATGTCCATACATTACTTCCGTCGCTTTTTCTTTTACTGCTTCAACAGTCTCAAATCTAGTTCCCTTCAAAGCTGACTTGACTTTAGGGAAAAGAAAAAAGTCACAGGGGGCCAAATCAGGTGAGTAGGGTGGATGATCTAAGATGGGAATGTTGTGTTTTGCCAAAAACGTCTTCACTGACAACGCACTGTGAGCTGGGGCATTGTCTTGGTGAAGGATCCATGACTTTTTTCTCCACAAATCGTTCCGTTTTCTCCGTACTCGCTCACGTAGGGTAGCCAGGACGCTAATGTAGTAATGCCGATTCACTGTTTGTCCCTCTGGTACCCAATCGATGTGCACAATCCCTTTGATGTCAAAAAAAACAATCATCATTGCCTTGAATTTCGATTTTGACATTCGTGCTTTTTTTTGTCGTGGAGAACCAGGAGTTTTCCAATGCATCGATTGGCGTTTAGTTTTGGGATCGTAAGTAAAAAACCACGATTCATCGCAAGTAATAACATTTTGTAAGAAGGTGGGATCACTTTCAATGTTTTCCAGGATGTCAGAACAAATCATTCTTCGGCGTTCCTTCTGTTCAATTGTGAGACACATTGGAACCATTTTTGAACACACTTTGTTCATGCTGAAACTTTCCTGAAGAATCTGCCGAACACTTTCCTTGTCAACTCCTGTTAACTCAGACATTGTTCTGATTGTTAAACGGCGATCTTGTCGAGCAAGTTTACCGATTTTTTCAATGTTTGCATCAGTTTTTGCTGACAGTGGTCTGCCAGTGCGAGTGTCATCACTGGTGTCTTCGCGGCCATCTTTAAATCGTTTAAACCACTCAAACACTTGTGTTCGCGATAAACAATCATCGCCGTACACTTGTTGTAACATTACAAACGTTTCACTTGCAGATTTTCCTAGTTTGAAACAAAATTTGATGTTAACACGCTGTTCTTTCTGTACACTCAACATTTTCCGACGCACAGACAAAACGTCAACTACTTAAAACAGACGCCACGGGCAGACAGTGCAGGAGGCAGATGAAACTCGAGCAGTAGGCGGAGCGAGAGTCACGTGACAGGCCACGCGACTATCAGCCTTATTGCATTCGTTTTATTGTTTCACCAGTACTAGTCCGGTTTTTTTCTAGCCACACCTCGTATTCATGTGTGTATTAATAGAGTTTACTGTAGACTCATCAGTAGTTGGCTTGTAATGCAGCAACTACGTATTCCTGCCCCTAGACAACGAAACCAGCCAAAACCTTAAATATTTCAATTCTGAGTCTAAGGGTACATAGGTGAGGGTCACATCTTTTTGAAAGCCTGCATAGTGCAGTTGGTCAGCGTCAACTGAGTGTCCTGTGTTTCCGTGACCTGTAGTTTCAGTTTTCTGCGGAACGGTGCATTGACATGTGTCTGGTTGAGCGAAATGCAGTAGCAAGGGTCTGCGCAGAAGGTGTAAAGACACTCGAGAAACAATCTAACACTCTCGTATCGAATGTAGCCAAATATTTTACTGATCTGATAAATAGTGAAGAAACCAAGACATGTTTTGCACTAGTTCATACATGCTTAAAACCTTGTGCTTGTGTTGTATCTGGATCAACTATATTCTATATTAACAGTCCAGAAACGTCGGCAGATTTTCTAGATATGAGCATACGTTTGGAGTTTCCAAAAAAGGTGTAACGGAAATTTAAGGAATTTAACGATTTTGACGAAACGTTGATGCGTAGAACTGTACTTAGATACGACGACCAGTGAGAGTATCCGACGGCTGGAGGGATAAAGGGTGATCTCAGTGGGAAAAAGAATTGTTCTGACCCAGAGACCTCCATTCTCTGTACATCTATCTACTTGTTTTATTTACAGAATGTGTAATGGTGGACGAAAATTTTTAGTACACTGAAGAGATATTTCAGCTGCAAGAACGTAGTTTTGTGTACAATGCACTTATTGCTTGCTGGCGAGGATAATCTTGTTTTATACTTCGATAAAACTTAACTTTCACTAAACCATACCCACAAATGTATTTTGCTCGTCTTCAGCGAAAGAAGTGGACTGAAAATATGTACAGTTGCTTTTCTATAATGCCTATCGGTGATAACGTGATAGATGTTATGACGAGGAATAGTAAGAGCTGCAAATAAATGTAAATTCAGAAAGTAGAGAATATTCTCGATATTATTGAGGACAAGCGTCGGAAGAAAAATCCTGGCGACATCTAGCAAGTATACGCGCATTGTCGCGCACGGAGTCTCTCGCGAATAAATTAAGTTCATAGACGACACGATACGGTAATTATGCCTCAGATGTTGGCAGAATTAATTTCCAATTTTTATTTACGACTTCGAATGGCAGTTTCTACGCGACCGAAAAGAACACAAATTCTTCAGTGACGGCATTTTTCGTTACATAGGCACAACATTTTCACACCTCTTACGGTATTTTATTTTTTATCTCTGAATGCTTTTATGATTTCACCTAAAATATGTATCACATGCTTCTGTAAACATTCTGAATGGCCATGTCTTTTTTTCTTTTACGTCCAAATACTGTACATTAATGATTCTGTTCTCTCAACAGGTTGAACTAAAAAATTATTTCTCCAAACTTTCTTGTGACGTTAGTTTTATTTCCTTTTCGTAGCAGCTAGCATTTTCTTTTAAAAGATCCTGCATCATATGATAGACTCAAAAATAGACATATTTAATATTTTCTGAATTTTTTACTAGCATTTGCGATTTTCACTGACTGGCAATGCTGTCAGGACTGCGATGTGAACCTGATTTACTTATTTTCGTGACAACCGCTAGAGCTTGTTTGTCATTATCAGGTGTTACTGTTGATATACTTATGTATATCGTTTTATTCTACGACCACGTAATAATACTATGAGATTTAATGTTATACTTACCTGTAGATGGACTGATGGCCATAAATGATCTTGCGATGTTAAGTTCATTCATGTAACTTGTCAACGTAGGTCACAAATTTTTACTTTCCATAGAATAATAATAGTGAAATATCGTTTATGTGATGTGGAAAAAGATGGAAGGAAGACCGACATATTTGTCATTCGCTTCACATAATACACTTTTACCTTACCACAGCATTATCATTACAATTTAAAACTCGTTAAAAGAATCAGAATTGTTACCAAAGCTTGAACAGGCTTAAATCTTGAAAGACAACCTTAACAGTTGCACCATCAAGATCAGGACATGAATATCTGAAGTACAGAGTTCTCGAAACAGGGAGTTTACACCAACTGGGAGTGGATGCAAGCAGGCTCAACAAACAATTTTATCAGTGAAATGAACTTTCAATAACAGCTGTTAAATGTACTAACAAACTGCAAGCTTAGGTAACCGTTACACAGTCGGACGACATTCATCCAAATACGGGAATGATCGCAAGACACCCCACTGATTGAAGCTGTTGGAAATTCCCTTAGCCTTAATAAGAAAATGCCTTAAACAGTGAAACATGTAGTCCGTCTAACATACCACTTGGGAAGGTATAAAATTTAAACATAAATGTCCACCCGTATATTGCAAACAAACATTAACAACAGCCCTTAAAAATACGCAATTACAGCGAATTAATGATAAGTTGAAGCACATTCAATTGTAATTTACCTCAACTGGTACACGCCAGCAGCAACTTTGACACAACCTGTAATAACTATACAACTACCCAGAATTCAAAGTACGCTGAGAGCTACGGCAGACACATATTGCAGCCAACAAGGAACGAGCAGCCAAATTTCACAGCAAGTGTAGTAACTGACGATTGTGGATCAAGGTAAAGTTCGGTAATTTATATTGAAAAGTGAACAGGTCTTAAACCTAACGCGCTGAAAGGTAGTAATAAGAGTGCCAGCTTTAAAAGTACAGTTACAGAGGTATAACGAGGAAGATCCCCAAGCTCGGAAAACACGCCTTCACCTCCTGAGCTCTTTAAATTCACCAAACAGGTCCAACTACTGCTTGCCGCATAAACGGCGACACTCCGCAGAGGCACGCCTGAAACTATCAACTTTACTTAACTTGAGCCTCCACGACGCAAGTGCCACCACACGAACAAACACGACTCTGCTCAGGACCAGGGAACAGCAGCGCGTCGTCTTCCGCCAAAGCTGTCCTGTCAACACACATGAAAAGGGAAAAGTAACCTGCGGAAATAAAGCTTCACACAAACATGGCGTAAAAAAGTAAATGGGAAAGTGGGTACCAATATGGTTAAAATTAACACCACTTAAGAATTACCAGGATTCACGAGTGATCATATCAGCGCTTGCTGGTACAGTAACACAAACATGCGCATGTACCACCTTGCCTCCCATACAGATCCAGCCACAACTTACTCCCTTCACGAAACACATCACAGAGAATATTTTTACACTAGCACGACGTCCGGCTCCGGTAGCCGAGTGGTTAGTGCGACAGAATGTCAATCCTCAGGGTCCGCGTTCGATTCCCGACTGGGTCGGAAATTTTCTCCGCTCAGGGACTGGGTGTTGTGCTGTCCTAATCATAATAGTGTCGCCAGTTCCATGCAGCTTTTCGCGGACAATGCTGTAGTATACAGAGACGTTGCAGCATTAGAAAATAGGAGTGAAATGCAGGAAGATCTGCAGCGGATAGGCACTTGGTGCAGGGAGTGGCAACTGACCCTTAACATAGACAAATGTAATGCTTTCCGAATACACAGAAAGAATGATCCTTTATTGTATAATTATATGATAGCAGAACAAACACTGGTAGCAGTTACTTCTCTAAAATATCTGGGAGTAAGTGTACGGAACGATTTGAAGTGAAATGATCATATAAAATTAATTGTTGGTAAGGCGGGTGCCACGTTGAGATTCATTGGGAGAATCCTTAGAAAATGTAGTCCATCAACAAAGAAGGTGGCTTACAAAACACTTGTTCGACCTATACTTGAGTATTGCTCATCAGTGTGGGATCCGTACCAGGTCGGGTTGACAGAGGAGATATAGAAGATTCAAAGAAGAGCTATGCGTTTCGTCACAGGGTTATTTGGTAAGCGTGATAGCGTTACGGACATGTTTAGCAAACTCAAGTGGCACACTCTGCAAGAGAGGCGCTCTGCATCGCGGTGTAGCTTGCTGTCCAGGTTTCTAGAGGGTGCGTTTCTGGATGAGGTGTCGAATACATTGCTTCCCCCTACTTATACCGCTCGAGGAGATCACGAATGTGAAATTAGAGAGATTCGAGCTCGCACGGAGGCTTTCCGGCAGTCGTTCTTCCCGCGAACCACACGCGACTGGAACAGGAAAGGGAGGTAATGACAGTGGCACGTAAAGTGCCCTCCGCCAAACACCGTTGGGTGGCTTGCGGGGTATGAATGTAGATGTAGATAATCATTTCATTCTCATCGACGCGCAAGTCGCCGAAGTGGCGTCAAATCGAAAGACTTGCACCCGGCGAACGGTCTGCCCGACGGGCGGCCCTAGTCAGACGACATTTCATTATTTACTTGCACAACATATGGCCTAGAACATAAACTGTAATTACTGAAAGTGACTGATGGTCATGCGAGCAAACACGGGTAGGCAGATTAAAATAACAGGCTCAATTCCATATAATACAGACGTGACCTGACAATATCAAGTACTCAAAATAAGAAAACATCACTTAACTCCACTCAGTTGTGAAAGAGCCGTGACTTTTAGGACTCCAGCCAGAGCGTCATTGCCTCCAACCCACACACGCGATCGTCGATTTGGCGTAAATCCGAAACTTGGAGACCAGCTTGCACACGACGTCCGTCTGTGTTCGAGCCCCCCACCCCTACCAATTCTTCTCGAGACCTGCGCTGGACAGCCAGAGCCCTCCGAAAGCCACGTGCCCCTCAGCCAACTGCCCCCTCTGCAGGCCTCGCCAAAACACACACACACACAAACACACACACTTCGCCCAAAGACTTAGCTCGCGACACACGATCGAATCGATGTCGGCAACCTAAGTAGTTGGTAGCGCCATTGGAATGACGTACCGCCAAGATTATGTTTTTCGTACTTGTAACCTGACAGACAGTTCCAGTGACGCTTTGTGTTTCGGGTAAATTGTATCTTAGCTACTCACATATGTTTTGTTGTCTGAGATATTGTTCATGAAAGAAATGTCGTCCCGAGATGATTCATGGACTTCATTTGGATGCAAGTATAATAGAAGAGAAAATCTTATTGTACTATTACATGGGCGTAGTAAAACATGATGTACAGGCCGAATCAGCTAGAACATGCTCCGCAATTATTGCGCAAATGGAAAGCGCTATTGAAGTGCAGTTTCCACAGTATGGATTGATAGACAGGGGCTCTATTGTTAACAAATAAACAGATTGTAATAATACTTAGCAATTGTTTTTTGTGCAAGCATACATTTTTTTTAAAACGGAACATTGTCTGTTGACGTTAATATACAAATGGTAGGGTAAATTAGAAGCTGTAGGAAAGTTTCAAGCCGGAGTGGCCGAGGGGTTCTAGGCGCTACAGTCTGGTACCGCGCGACCACTACGGTCGCACGTTCGAATCCTGCCTCGCGCATGAATGTGTGTGATGTCCTTAGGTTGGTTAGGTTTAAGTAGTTCTAAGTTCTAGGGGACTGATGACCTCAGTTAAGTCCCTTACTGCTCAAAGCCATTTGAACCATTTGAACGTTTCAAAATACGGTATCTCGTAAATGCAATAGAATCCTGCGACAAACACCACTGACATTCTAATTTACCCTACATTTAGTCTGTCAATGGCATTAGGCGTAATTCCAATTAAAAATATGATTGCACAAAAAATACACTTTCACAGTCTTATTACAGTATGTATGTTGGCTAACAATACGAGCCCATGACTACCAATATATTCTGTGAAAACCGCATATCAATAGCATTCTCCAATTCTACTATATTTACGGTGCAAATTTTGCGGTGATTCGCCCTGTATAAATGTAACTTCTACGGAACACTTGATAATGGCACATACGCCGAAACAGGCTTGCCTTTAACTGATGTAACGAACAAGAAGCGAAAAATCTGCAGACAAATTTGTCAAAACTATAAAGAAGACGTTATATTTTGACTTTATGGAAGCCGTGGCCCCAGCAGAGAGGAAACTGAAATGTAGTTGTGACCCTTGTTTCTATGACTCACGATTAAAGTTGTCTGTGGGAACTAATTTCGCATGACATTCAATTTATGGCACTTCAAAACATTAACAGTTTTCTGTTATGTTTTAGCTATCTGAACAAAATAATAAATGATATTACAGTGTTGTTCACTCTGAATGGCTTGTCGAATGCCATTGTCAAGCTGTCAGTCACATACTTCCCCCATTATATGTTTAATATTTACGTCATGTAACCTTCTCCAACAGACGATTTAATTTCTTTTAGCTTAAATTACAAATGAATTCTTGCTGGACCTTATTAACGTATTAATACTCATAATTCTGAATCTATGTTAGTATTCTTAAAATTCATTCTCATAAATAGGGGTTCTCAATAACTGCACTCTCTTTTCTTGTCATCAACGAGTTTCGCTACAATCGAGACAGATATCAGTGAGGACATTCCTTGGGATGACGTAGCCCGGCTGATATTGCAGTAAAATCTTTAACCGAAAGGCGTTTTTCTATCAAAACGGCCAACGGAAGTGACATTCACTTGTTGCAGTCCCATTTAAAATGATCGTTGCAACAACTTTTTGGGTTATTTTAAAGAAGTACCTCTATCCGAGGCTGTGGTTAAAAAGCAACCTAAGCGTACAGCGCAAATGTTACCGAACATTCAGTTTTTTATGATAGCCTTACGCACAACTATATTTTCACACGACCACACGGCTATGTCATTTTTTCTTCACTTTCTATGGCTGTCCGGCTGGAAACAAAATTTCCGTCAGCAACCGCTGGTAACCAACACAAAATGGACGATCTTGTCATTGGGATATTTCCTATGTTTAATATCCTAAACAGGAGATTAAAATTCAGCGAGATATGGTTTTGCTCTGAGACCACTGTTCGACAGTTTGCTATGTGTTGAAATTCAGAACAATGACGGATGGACGCAACGAGGGAATTTTGTGAACTGTTAGTGCAAAACGCTGTTAATTGTCTTCAGTATACGTGTCCGTTCCAAGCCTATTTATCGCAGTGCGCTCTATTATTTTATTTCACGTACAAAAAGCGGAAAATGTGCGAGTGGCCCATAAAATCGATCAGATTCTGTCTCATTAAACATCAGTCATTTGAGCATTTTACTGTGCCCTGAATACATCCCTGCCGAACAAATCACAGTTCCATACACATCGGTATTTAACTATCACAATTTGCAGTTCTCATGAGAAAGTTTTGCTTTAAACTCCCGCCTCCCACACATTTCAGTTTTTTTTTAATCTACGGGTTTAACACAGCACTAACATGCATTTTCATAATAATACGGTAGGCAAAATGACTAATCCACACCATCCACGTCGTCTTCACTTAGCCACGTAAAACCAAAGCGGTCTCCATGAAACCACTTCCGAATCCAGACACAGTCTAAGCTCATCTCCGATATCAAATATTCTGACGATCACATTAAATTATCTAATTATCGCATCTATCTCGCACCACAGCAACTCAACTTCTCTTCTTCTAACAAGAAAATATCAATCTTGACAACAATTTACACAGATAAGGTACATCCACAACAGGGTCATTGCATTACCTCAAATGGGACTGTTGTTTTTGCAATGTCAATTTTCACGAAGTTTTAGCCACAAATGTGATTGAAGTTGCGAATTTGATAACTGTACTCCGTATGGATATAGCCATATTCTTTGTAAGGCTGTTTCTGAGACCACAGATCTTTTGGTCAGAGAGGTTATTTGTTTTGAAGAGAGTACCAGCTAGTGTGTCTGGATATGTACTCGGGTTGAAAAGAATGGAAGCTGGCCTGCCGTGCAGTGGAGGCAGCATCATTTAAGAATATATGTTTTGAGGAAAAAATGAGATGACTTCAGTACTAGAATGTACACAGCAAAATTATTAAGAAATACGTGGCTAATGTTTCTAGTTTTATGAATTTTATGAAAGGACATTGCTGTTATGGCTTAATGAAGTATAGTTCTAGGCCTACTTGGAGTTTTTTTCTCATTTACTAGTCTTTATGTTTAGTTCCTCATTTGTCATTCGTAACCTTTATAAGGGTATACTCACATTGCACATCGCGAGTTGTGTGCTGCAGGAGCATTTTGAGAAATTTGGTAAGAAACCGTCTTGCATCGCACATCGCAAGTACAGTAAATGAAATTTGATTTTTGGCAGCCATCATTATCTTAATAGTAACGCGCTGCAGAACAGACGAGCTTTTCCTGAGCACAGGTATTCCAATGAATTTAATTACTATCAAGCTTCATGTCCATTGTAAGGCACGGTCACTGTGAGATGATCTTGTGAGAATAATGTCATATCTGTTCAGAGACTTAATACTACCAGAATGTTTCGGAAAACTGCTACCTTGGGAATTTTCAAGATTTTTTTTTCAGAACGCCAGGTACGTTAAATTTAACGTTCATTTGTCTTGTAATTAGAATACCAATTCTGGTACAGTGATTGTCTGCAAGACTAAATATTAACAATATTCAGGCCAACATTTAGTACTGTATCATTTTGCTTTACAGTCAGATACCATATGTAATGTTCACTGAAAACGGATTGTATAATCCACTGACGTCTGTATTTCGCTTTGTGTATCATGAGCTTCACATATTTTCGTTCATAATTTAACTTTAACACAGTATGTTGCACTGCACTGTGGTCTTCGTATTGCGATGTCAAAATAAGTTTTATACATTTCTCAGATGCCAACCAGTCAGTTATGAACACGAGTTTTAAGTATTAACAAGAAACGTTTCATGCCCTATAAACAGAGTAATATTTTCAGATCTAATTATAATTACAAGCTAGATAATATTTGCGCATTTGAAAAAGTAACCTACAGTTTGTCACAAAGTATACATCAATAGTTAGACCCTAGAGTGGGATTTCTGCTGTGGGACACCTCGCATCAGTTTAGTAAGCCCCTCTTAAGTTAGGCTCACCTGGTACGTGTGTGGGCCAGGTTTTCGATGTTTCAAACGACGTGTCAGAAACTTCATTCTTCATGCGGGGCATACCCCAGTGCCCAGAATTATGAAGCACTACCACGATTACAGAATGATCATATAGTAGTAAAAAAAAAAAATGGTTCAAATGGCTCTGAGCACTATGGGACTTAACATCTGTGGTCATCAGACCCCTAGAACTTAGAACTACTTAAACCAAACAAACCTAAGGACATCACACACTTCCATGCCCGAGGCAGCATTCGAACCTGCGACCGTAGCGGTCACGCGGTTCCAGAATGAAGCGCCTAGAACCGTTCGGCCACACCGGCCGGCCATTCAGTAGTCATTGCGAACTGTGTCCAGAAGTATAACTCTAACAACAACCGAAAGGCAATCTTTCAAATATAGCACGATTTGCAATGATGATCTTGCGGAGCCAGTATTGACGACAACACCCCAGATTATGCTGAAGAACAGAGTACTGTCTTGTGTCACGGGCTGTTTTGGTGGCTATTATGGGAAAGTTTGCATAGTATCCTTAACTACTATGTCGATCAGGAAGCAGATCTCTGCTCTGCTATCAAAAGCTTGATTGGTTAGGACATCTCAGCATCCGAAATAACAGGTCGACACTAGCGTGTTTAGCTGTGGTCTTGTGGACAATTTCGCAGTTTTAACTGTATTGTCCGATCTGATCTTTTACCATGTGCGATCCGAATGCTGACAGTAGGGGCTAATGATAAGTGATTAGGTGGAGATATTCTCCATATAGATACGTGTGGAATATCGTGGTGTCGTAGATGGTCGCTAAAGCTTCCATTTCTCTCTAGGAGGAAACCCACTGGAACATGTTAGTCTTTTTGAAGCAGGGATTCATTGTGTGATGCGTCAGCTGCGAAATCAGAGCTCACTCGGGTTTAAATGTCAACAGATTTGTATGAATCGGAGAATTTCTTAAGTTTTATATAGTCCCTATGACTGGCTATTGACCGTCTGACCAGTACACTTTCTTTAGTTGCTGGATGACGTTGCGTCAATTACTGCGAACTGTGACCTCTCTGCCAGGGAATCGCGAATCACTCACATAACTGAGACGATATTCCATAAGCACGCAATTTCACTAGTTTGAGATAGTTATATACCTCGGAGAGACGACTGCTATAGAGAACTCTCTTTAAACTGTCACATCACTGAAAAGAGACAAAGATGTTTAAAAGGCTTAACATCTTTCTTCTTAAGTTCCGAGCCACAAATGAAAAGAAAATACAGACATTATATAGCCATAGCGCTGTGAGTGATGTGTGACTGAGGAATCACATAGAAATCGCAACAGAAAAGACATCAGTTTGTGCAAAGCTAAGTTTTAAAGTGGATGCCCAACCCCCAAAACAGGAACGCGCATCGGCCATCCATGAAGTTACTACACAAATGGGAATATAGTAAACAATCACCCAGGATATAGCCGCAGATTATTCAATTCGACTACCCTCATACAGCATACAGTAGCCTTACTGCAAGAACTAAACGAACAAATTTCGCCTTAAAGTTTATTTTGTTCACATTATATTAAAACTCTTTTGCTTTGGTGCTTCTGGTGCCTTCATCATTGATTTTAAATTATCCTTCGTTGCACAAATTCTATATGTTTAGTGTTTCAAGGTTTCTACCTCGGTCTGGACGAAAAGTGGCAGTTGATCATAAATAACGAAAAGTGTGAAGTCATCCACATGTGTGGTAAAGGGAACTCGTTAAACTTCAGTTACACGATAAATCAGTCTAATCTAAAAGCCGTAAATTCAACTAAATATCTAGGTATTACAATTACGATCAACTTAAATTCGAAGGAACACATATAAAATGTTGTGGGGAAGGCTAACCAAAGACTGCGTTATATTGGCAGGACACTTAGAAAATGTAACAGACCTACTAAGGAGACTGCCTACACTACGCTTGTCCGTCCTCTTTCAGAATACTGCTGAGCGGTGTGGGATCCTTACCAGATAGGACTGTATGAGTACATCGAAAAAGTTCAAAGAAAAGCAGCACGTTTTGCGTTATCGCGGAATATGGGAGAGAGTGTCAAAGAAATCATACAGAATTTGGGGCTGGACATCATTAAAAGAAAGGCGTTTCTCGTTGCGACGGAATCTTCCCACGAAATTCCAATCACCAATTTTCTCCTCCGAATGCGAAAATATTTTGTTGACACCAACCTAAATAGAAAGGAACGACCACCTCGATAAAATAAGGGAAATCAGAGCTCGCACGGAAAGATATAGGTGTTCATTCTTTCCGCGCGCTGTACGAGATTGGAATAATAGAGAATTGTGGAGGTGGTTTGACGAATTCTCTGCCAGGCACTTAAATGTGATTTGCTGCGTATCCATGTAGATGTAGATGTAGAACGACGCTTGCAACAGCAATGTGGCAAAAAGGCCAGAGCTCCGAGGTTCATGTGACGTGTAAGGTGGGTTAGTGATGTCGCATTTACAACGTCACGCTCCTTTCTTACTCACATTTCATCCCTTCTTTCGACGCCCCTAGATGAAGGCACGCGTTGTCCAGGATGGGAACGAAAAGGTCACTGGGTGGAAGCATAAAGGGCGTCAGTGATATCATCCCTGCTCTTGGAGCATTGATTCCCCCACATTCCTCGGTCGAAAACTACAGTTCGCACTGCAGTGAGCAACAGGAAGCTGTCGTTCACTACGTCTTTGACGCTGCTGACATACTCGGCCGTTTAAACCCTTCTGTAATGACATTATGGGCCTGCATTCACATGAAATGCGATCGAACCAACTTCGAGCGCAGTGCAACCGCAGTTTTTGTTCTCGTGTATAGGTTGGAACCAATAGGTAGCGTTAAAAAGCATTCGACGAAGTCTGGTTCAAGTGCTTCAAATGGCTCTGAGCACTATGGGACTTACCATCTGAGATCATCAGTCCCCTATAACTTAGAACTACTTAACCTAACTAAGGACATCACACACTTCCTTCCTCGAGGCAGGATTCGAACCTGCGACATTAGCAGTCGAGAGGTTCCGGACTGAACCGGATAGAACCTCTCAACTACCGCGGCCGGCGACGAAGTCTGAACTTGGTCCGAAGCAGCTAAGAGTACTTAGCAAATGCTTAGGATGTCGGCAAGGGTCCTGTGTGTACAGGTGTATTTTTCAAATTCTCAGTAAATGTGGATGGATGGCACCGAGAACTTTGCTGAACTGCGATTCTTAGAGGGACTGTTTGCCGTTACGTTCCAGGGCTCCAACCTTTTGTACCATTATTGAGAAAGGATGTACGCACTTTTGAGCCTAATTTCTAACTTAACTGGCGCTAGGGATTTCGAAAAAGTGCTGCTGTAGTTTTATTGTACAGTGCCTATTGCTCTAGTACTACACGGGTTTAGTGTACCATTCTTTTCACGGTAGTAATACACTGTTAGTTATAGTTGGCATCGCAATCTTGTGACGTTTAGTGAAAATGACTCTAAAATGCTTGTTGGTTGCTGAAAATGTCTCGAAGCTATCTTGGAAATTTTTCCAAGTTCACAACATGTTTCGGACCCAGCCCATCGTCTGGAATGTACCAGGACTTATAGTCTGAAATAAATCTTGTGATGCTTGAAACTTCCTGGCAGTTTAAAACTGTGTGCCGGATCGAGACTCGAACTCGGGACCTTTGCCTTTCGCGGGAAAGTGCTCTACCAACTGAGCTATCCGAGCACGACTCACGCCCCGTCCTCACAGCTTTACTTCTGACAGTACCTCGTCTCCTACCTTTCAAACTTTACAGAAGCTCTCCTGCGAACCATGCAGAACTAGCACTTCTGAAAGAAAGGATATTGCGGAGACATGGCTTAGCCACAGCCTAGGGGATGTTTCCAGAATGAGATTTTCACTCTGCAGTGGAGTGTGCGCTGATATAAAACTTCCTGGCAGATTAAAACTGTGTGCTGGACCGAGACTCGAACTCGGGACCTTTGCCTTTCGCGGGCAAGTGCTCTACCATTTTTTTTTTTTTTTTTTTTTTTTTAATACTGACATATTTATTTACCAGATATTCTAAATACACTACATATAGCAGAAATAATTCTTTACAGACCGTAATCGAAATACAACATCAGAACCAACCAGGCACAGAAGACAAAGAAGAAGAAGACAAGAGAAAACAATGAAATCTTTTCTTATATACTACGATACAGAGATAATATTAGTACAACTCTCTGAGCACGTATAGCTGTTCCATTGTAGTCATATGTCGTTAAAATAATTTACATTACTTTTTACAATAAGTGATGCTATAGGGTGTACCGGATGACCTACACCTAGAGTTTCTCCTGCTGCACTTTGCCAAGCAGCTCGTGCAATCAGTTTATGACGGCATTCAGTAGGAAGTAATGGGAAACGTCTTTACTAATTATGCTAAAGCTGTTTAAAAATGGCTATCATTCTGCCATAAACTGCAAATTGCGTGCGAACTGTATTGTACGTAAATGTTCAATGTTAGCACGAAGCCACTAATTTTTCAGTCTAACGAGGAACCCCTTGAGTACGAGGTTGCCAAATGCCAATGATGTTTATGGCATTGGACGCCCCGCGTATTGTCTACTACGTAACCACAATTTGGCTACAGGGGTGAGACTGGAGGTATCCAATGATGAGCCCAGCTTGAGGTTACGGAGCTTAGTTGAAATGCTTAGTCGACGAGTAGCTCACAACAGTGCTACAGTGCTAGAGGTGTTGGTACAAAGCAGCGCAATGGAAACGACAAAGAAAGCAAACACTTGACGAAGTTGAGAGGAACCCAACGAATTTCGCAGAGTGAGAAAGAAGTGGCAGGTGAAATATTAACGTCTCTGGAAAATGAGTCAGTGGAATATGTAGTGTCGTATATGCTCGAACTGTGCGGACAATGTACACGCGGAGTACAACGACGACCATACATGCTTAAAAAGTGAAAGTGATAATAAAACAAGTGAAATGAAATGTCGTGTGACGAGGGCCTCCCGTCGGGTAGACCGTTCGCCTGGTGCAAGGCTTTCGATTTGGGGCCACTTCGGCGACTTGCGCGTCGATGGGGATGAAGTGATGATGATTAGGACAACACAACACCCAGTCCCTGAGCAGAGAAAAATCTCCGACCCAGCCGGGAATCGAACCCGGGCCCTTAGGATTGACAGTCTGTCGCGCTGACCACTTTTTTTTTTCTTTTTTTTTGTTTTTGTTTTTTTGTTTTTTTTTCTTTAGGAGAAACATAAACCTTTATTATTCACAAAATAAACATAGTACGTCCTGTCACATGATAACTGTTCTGGAAGGATCCTTGCTGCCGTCCTACCATGCAGCATGAAATAACAACAAAATCGAAGTGGGGCCACCTCCGGCACCCTAAAGAAAAGTATTTTGGATATGAAAACAAAATTTGAAATACATCCATTTGATAACTGTTCAAGCGCGAGTTTTTCGCAAGTCGCATACTCGCATAGTGTTCTTAGTCGATCACTTTAACTTGGTCGGTTTCACAAGACAGCACCGCCGCTCATCTTTGCGCACCCGGCACACCCCAGGTATATGGCGGGTCCGCAAAAACCGTTACTAGGAAATTGGCATACCAATCCTTGTACTTTTGTAGCCGTAATAGTTTTGTGTGTCCATCTTGCAAGTATTGCCAGTAATCCAACACGTTCAGTAAGTTCGTACGTGTGTCTCTATAGATGTAATGGACCGTCATACCTGTGATCCACTCCACCGCGTTCGTCTTATGACGCAGAAAATACGTTTCCTCTGGAAAAAATACTATGTCAGAAGAGACTGCTGTATAGATAGTGCGCCGCATGAACGCTATTATCTTTCTTGCGAGTGTCCAGACAGCCAATGCCTCGCCGCAGACCAGCCGATGGTCGTCCGTATCCAGCACGCCGCATTGCTGACACAAGGGCGAATCCGCCAAATGTATTGCGTACTTTTTATCATTTGTAGGGTATTTTCGGTTGACGACAAGGTACCATGTTGATCTGACTGATGTAGGTAGGTGGGGGTGGTGGACCGTGCGCCACACCACGTGCCAATTAACAGCTGGATGTTTGCGTTCCACCCTATTCCGGGCGATCTGTCGAAGGAGCAGATGGTACACGTCCTTCGATGTCGACTGTCGGGTCGTCGGTAAACGCTCTCGAACGTAACTGTGTTCCACGATGAACGTGCGCACATACGTTAAAGGGGGCGATATATGGCCGACACTGACTGGAGGAAGATGCGATGTTGGTACTAGTTCTTCGATGATCGTCCCCGTAAGCGAGTGGTCCCTGTTGCGCCACCGTTTGAGCATAGTATTAATAAACATGGCACGCGCCTTCTCGTGCACGTTCACTAAACCAACGCCCCCCTCTCGCGCTGGGAGGGTAAGCGTGTTGTACTGTACCTTAAAGAGTTGTCCCAGGCACACATAGTACCCAAAAGCCGCCTGAATCCTCATAGCCATCGTACGCGTCAAGGGGAGAAGGTGTGTCAGGTGGCACATCATGGGCGCGAGATAAAGGTTGACGAGTAACACTCGCTGCAACATATCCATCGACCGTAGGGCGTTTAGTCGTACTGCCGTGCGGACTCTGAGTAACAATCTTCGGTAGTTGTCCGCAGCCGTTCCCGCTGTCTCTTTATGAAAGGTGATACCCAAACAGCGAAGGGTTTCCACCGCAGGTAAGGGTCCTTCCGTTCCTGGTTCTAGGCCACGCCCCACATGCATGAATTGTGATTTTCGGTAGTTGACCACACTTCCAGCTGCCATCCCATACGTCTGTAGCCAATCCAGTGCTGTTTGAGTCTCCCTCTCATTCCGTACGAGGAACACAATATCATCCGCATATGCTCTGCATTTGAATGATAAATGCCGTAGGGAGATCCCGGTAAGACGGCGGCGAAGGCCTGCGAGGCACGGTTCTAAGGCAATCGCATAAAGGAGGATCGACGAGGGGCAACCCTGTCTCACTGATCTTAAGATCTTAAAATACTCAGTTCTCCCTCCGTTGACCACCATCGCTGATCTGGCGCCGTGCAACAGCCGCATCACAGCATTGGTCAATAATGGCGAGACACCCATCCTGTTCATCACCGCCGCGAGGTACACATGATCCACGCGATCAAAAGCATGATCGAAATCTACTGCAACCATGGCCCCTCGGAGGCGGCATGCAGCCGCGAGGGCGACGACGTCACGATAGTCTCCCAAGGCTGTGTGGATATTACTGATGCCGCCAAGACAAGTCTGATCGGCATGTATTCGATGCTCCAGCGACTTTTTGATACGACTTCCCAGGATGCGCATGTAGATCTTGTAGTCACTATTAAGGAGGGTCAAGGGGCGATAATCACAAGGCCGTTTGCCACCATGGGGCTTCGGTATCGGTATCATGAGTCCTTCCGTGAACTGAATGTGAACCGGTACTTCTTGCCGCAGAAGCTCATTAAACATACATAGCCACATCGGTGTCATAATGGTCACGAAGGCACGGTAAAATTCCAACGGGAATCCATCTGGACCTGGGGACTTGTTGCAAGCACCTCGTGTAATCGCTTCTTCCAGCTCTTCACACGTAATTTCGGATAACCCGTCTGCTTCCCCGTTCACAGTCGTCGCGTCAGGGATCTCTTCCAGGACGTTCCTCAGCTCCCTCTGACCCTCCCCGTTGCTCGCATAGAATCTGCTAAAATGATCCGTGAACGCCTGTGCTATGCCCCTTTGTGTTGTAAAACGACGTCCATCGCCGAGATCGATCTCATGTATTAAATTCCTGCGTCTTCTTCGTCTTTCCTTTATCACGTAATGCATCGAGGGAACCTCGTTGGGCAGGAAATCCTGCGACCTCGCGCGTATCATCGTACCTGCCATCCTCTGCGTCGCAAGTTGTACCAGCTTCGCCTTAACTCGGTGGACGGCCGTCTGGCGTTCTGGTGTAGGTGGTTGAGCTAACAGTTCCCGGAGAGCCGTAAAGTAAAACTCAGTGGTCGTGCGCTGCCATTGAGAAACCTCCTTCCCATAACCTATTAACGTCCTCCGTAAAGCTGGCTTCGCGCACTCGATCCACCACTGCAGGATAGAACCGAAAGAATTTCGTCGACGGAGGCAGCCATGCCACGCGTCCTCCACCATGCGTCGGCATTCTGCATCTCGCAGGTGGGAGACGTTCATCTTCCAATTACCCCTCCGTCTCCACACCTGCTGTCTATCAAGGTTAAGTGTACAAATATATGCCTCGTGGTCTGTAAACGCTGTCGGCCATATTTCTGCGTCCACCGTCGACACTGCTAACGCCCTTGAAACGTAGATTCGATCCAAACGGCCCGCAGAGTGGCTAGTAAAAAATGTATATCCTGGTTGGTTGCGATACTTCAGGTCCCATGTATCGACTAATTCCATCCCGTTGACCAGCTCCCTAAGTTCTTGGCTAGTAGTATAGTTAGGTTGTTGGTCCTTTCTGTCAAGCACACAATTAAAATCTCCGCCGAGTATGCAACCATCGTATCGTCCCTGGAACAACGGTGCAACCTCATGGGCGTAAAAATCTGCTCTGTCCCTTCTCTTATCCGAACCTGACGGTGCGTATATGTTGATCAAACGTATTCCTCCTATGGTCACGGCCGTACCACGGGCAGAAGGCAAATACTCTACTTCGTCTGCACGTATCCCTTCCTTTAATAGTATAGCTGTACCAACGCCTCTCTCGTCACACGGGGAACAGTAAATGTCGTAACCGTAAAAGTCCGAGGGGGGAAGTACCCGAACTGCTTGTAATAGTGCGATGTCTAAATCCGCAGCCTTTATCATGTCACTGAGCATCTTGATTTTCACCGGCGTCCCAATGCGATTGATGTTAACAGACCCTATCCGATAAGCTTGGTGCATGGCGGTCAACGTAGATAGGGTACCGTACGGCCGCTAATTTTGCCGTACATAGGCTGCTGTCGGACTAACGTCCCCCGCCGTCCCCTCATATAGTCTGCCATTATTCCGTGCACCCTGCCGGTCTTACACCGGGAGAGTGCGTGGGAGCAGTTCCTCCGGCATCATCTGTTCCCCAAGGGGGTGGCTCTTCTGACCAGTCCCCTAGTGTCCCATCGGTGTCGTGCTGTGCAGGCGCCGTAGCCTCCTCAGTAGCCTGTTGCCGTCGATCGAGCGCCTTCGCTGTGTCTGGAGCATCGTCAGCGGTAGGTCGTGCCGCCGTCCCGCTGGCCACCGTTGCATCCACGCGAGGTAGTTCTTCTGTATCCATGGTCGTCTGTTCTGTACCCGTAAACTTCTCAGAATTATCTACTAGATCAGAGTGATCGTTCTCCACCGTGAGGCGGCGCTTCTTCCGGCGTTTTGGTGAGCGCTGTTTACGTTGCCGGGCCACGGAATCAGAGGTCAGCATGGTCTCCAGTTGTTCATGGGGGACGTCAGAATCGTGCGCCGTCGTATTTTCGACGTCTCCAAGTGCCTTATCTGAAGGGGCCTCAAGCGGAACCGAAGAGAGGGCGTCCTGTGACTGTTGCAGGCGGTCCAGCGCAACGTCGTCTTTCTGTGGCTCGCCACGATCCGCCGCTGTCTGTGTGTTCTGGTACGCGTCTGTCTCGCGGCCCACGTCATCGCGTAATGCGGCGACGTAAGTCATGGGGAGCACAGTCGGATGCGGCGTGAGGGGTGGATCATCCCGTGGCAGCTGTAATAACCTTCGTTGAGCACACTCAGAACGTATGTGTCCCTCCTTCCCACATCCAGAGCACGTCCTTGGTTGTCCGTCGTAAATGACAATCGCCCTACAACCGGCGATGTACAAGTATGACGGGACGCGTTTTCGGAGTTCAATCCGTATTTGTCTGACGCCATTGAGGACAGGATACGTCTTGAAGCTCGCCCATTTTTCAGCCACGTGGGATAGGACCGTTCCGTAAGGACGCAGGGCGTCTGTCACCAATTCTTCTGGCACTTCGAATGGAAGCTCAAAGACGCGGATCGTTCTGAGTCCCATGCCGGCGTGTTCAACTGTTACCGCTCCAACATTCCCGTCCAAATGACAGAAACGAAGTCCTTGTCTGTGTCGAAGTAGTAGTTCGTCACATGCCGCTTCATTTATAAGCTTGACATAAACCACGCTGCTGACTATAGATAAGTGGATTCCAACTAGAACGTCAGGTTCGATTTTCACCTCGTCCCATAAATAACGTTCGATCTCGTAAGCCTTCGGTCGAGCATATTCGTTAACAAAACTAAATTTCAGTGTCGATTTGCGGAAGGACAAGGCCATGATTCGTTCTATGTATTACCGCGACACACCGCTACACACGTAACGTAAACACCTCTCGCGCAGACGTGCGGCAGGGACGTAAACACCGTCCGAACCGCTGCGCCGCCGAAGGCAGACTGCCAATTGAGCTATCCGAGCACTACTCACGCCCCGTCCTCACAGCTTTACTTCTGCCAGTACCTCGTCTCCTACCTTCCAAACTTTACAGAAGCTCTGCTGCGAACCATGCAGAACTAGCACTCCTGAAAGAAAGGATATTGCGGAGACATAACTTAGCCACAGCCTAGGAGAAGTTTCCAGAATGAGATTATCACTCTGCAGCGGAGTGTGCGCTGATATGAAACTTCCTGGCAGAAGTCTCTGTGGTATCACGTATCGAAACCATCCCAAGAGCATCAAAGTTTGTAAAGGAGTTGCAAGTTTCGGTCAGACGCCGACAGCAGTTACTCGGGATCCGGCGGACCCAATTGTCCTCGCCCTATGAGCGACACCTCCCGTGACTCTGTACTACGAGCTCTCTCTGCCAGCATATGAAAGTCTGTCAGTTGCTGTCACGCTTTCATATGAATTAGCTGTACAACGATTGGAATTAACGATATCCAGTTTTATGGTGGTACATGATAAGTTTGTCGATTTGAAAAATGCGTATGGGGCCTAAAGATCGCAAAATGAATTACCGAAAGTGGTTGCTTTAAAAATAAAATAAAATATCTGAAAGTTTACGGCTGTTGGTACAGTTTATTGAACTGAGCTGCAGCCATTTATACCCATTCCGGCGGACTTGGGCAATTCCATCAGGACAATGCGACACCCCACGCGTCCAGAAATGCTACAGACTGACTCCAGGAACACTCTTCCGAGTTTAAACACTTCCACTGGCCACCAAACCCTCCAGACACCAACATTATTCGCCATGTCTCGGATGACTTGCAACGTGTTGTGTAGAAAAAATCTCCACCACCTCTTATCTTACGGATTTATGACAGCCCTGCAGGATTCACGCTGTCAGTTCCCTCCAGCACTACTTCAGACACTAATCGAGTCCATGCCACGTCTTGTTGCAGCACTTCCGTGTGCATGCGGGGTCCTACACGTTATTAGGCGCGTGTATCAGTTTCTTTGGCTCTTCAGTGTAGGATGGATGGCGGCAAACACTGGCCCACTTGAATCGGTGGCTCTTCGCTATGTAACACTACGCAGACGCCACCTATTCGCAGCTGTCACCTCTCTTCAGACATCCTCATCATTGATGACGTCGTAAGCATGATGCTTATTTGTAATGAGTCTTGGTAAAGTTCGATAAACAAAAGTTAAATGAATCTTCTGTTTACGGAGTTAACTTGTTTGCTAATCATGTCTGCTCCCCACTCTGTAGCCCACCTCTGCCTACCATTGTGTACACAACAGTCTCCACTTGGCTACATGAATTGGGACTGTTTAATGTCTGAAATATTTTACGCAGGAGGACTCCATCATCGTCACGCTATACAGTAGAGCTGCATGTCCTCGGGGAAACTAACAGCTTTACTTTCAGCTGTTTGCATTACCAACTTTCACGCGAAATTTTATCCACATCGAAAGTTACCTTATTATCCGATTTTTCTTGTGAGAACATTTTTAGAATCGCTTTTATCTACCATAACGCAGACGCACAAATATGTAGATAGAACATATTATGTACTCAAAACATACCATACTTCACCGTACCGTACACTGACAGATGCCACTATGGCTACTCTAGGGTACGTTTTCACAAGATATGTTGAATCTACACTTTGATGTGTCGGTATTATGATGTGACGGTTTTGACTGTTGAACGCATCAAAGGCAAAATTATGTTACGTCAACGACTTTGCTTCGAATGCTTTTATTTCTCTACGGTGGAGGCTGCGTAATGGAAAACTTACAACTGTGACGCAGGGTCGAGCCTTGTCATATCACAAAATCACCTTCTCAAGTCTGCTGCTCTACTTTGGTTGTTTCAGACATATCAACTGCTTTCGATACCGATCTCCTGTGATTGTTTCCTTCGTTTTCAGTAGCTTTGATGGCGTCTCTCTTCCACCACCGTGCTGGTTTTGACGTCAAAATCACATTTGATGATACTATCACAAACTGATTAATATCTTGATGGCGTTATGTTTACAAGTTCACCAGCTTATTGTATGACAATTACAACCTACCACCAGCACCACCATTTGCCACTACTTTCATCTACTGAGAAACGGCGGAAGCAAAATTGTAGCTCTAGCATGATAAAATGATTTACGATATAGACAAAAGTTCGCTTAAGTGCTAAAAACCATACCCAACCTCAATACGAATTTTCGATCTCATATCGTATGCAGGCGGTGTTCCACTACTGAAAATACTTTCGGAAGAGGACGGACGGGAAAGAAACTACACTATATCTTTATTTGTCAGGAATAGTTTCGGTATCACTGTTGCCCTCTACTCTGCCCATTATTTCAGTAGATAGATCACAAAATGACAGTATTGTCGACATAAAGTTTCGTTAGTCGAGCGTACTGACTATAGTGAGACAGCAGCTCAATTTAGATTGTGAGGCAAAAATGACAGCCAGAGTTGAAACTAAAAACAATGTTTTCTTAGTTGGTAACCGATTGAAAGTGGGTACATAAGTGTACTTTATTTATTGCTGTTTTGGATGGTCATTTTACTTATGAGACATTGGTTGGTTTGAGAACGGACATAGCCCGAAACCGGTCACCGACTCAACAAACATCCATTTTAGTTGCAACCAAGGCTGTCTTTTTTGCATCACAATGAAATGAAATGATCGTATGGCATTGTTCGCCAGGAGACCCCATTCGCAGGAGTTCGGCCGCCGTATTGCACGTCTTTAGTTGACGCCACTTCGGCGACTTGCGAGTCATCACAATAAATAAAGTGATATTGCATCCTCTTGACAGAGGTGTCTTCTGCTTTAATCCTATGTTGAGTTTATTTAGACCCTTTTTGCTATTTTATGCACCGTCTTTGATTAATAATTAACGCAGTACACACATGATACAGTTTTCAGTACGACTCTTAATGCTTTTCGTTGGGTGAAAGTAGTATGGCAGCACCGAGTTTCAGTGTCCCCCTTTTCTCCTCATCATCAGCATCAGCATGACACACCATCAAAGTTTTAACAGTTCACTGAGATTCAAGGACATAATAAGCGATTAGACTCCGTTCGAACAGGTCTTGCAAAGCCCAACAGCACCTACTGACTGCCGTGTCATTCTCACCCGAAAGGCGTCACTGGATGCGGATATGGAGAGGCATGTGGTCAACACACCGCTCTCCCGGCCATTTTCAGTTTTCGTGTCTAAATCTGCTACTTCTTAATCAAGTAGTTCGCAGGAGAGCTTCTGTAAAGTTTGGAAGGTAGGAGACGAGATACTGGCAGAAGTAAAGCTGTGAGGACGGGGCGTGAGTCGTGCTTGGGTAGCTCAGCTGGTAGAGCACTTGCCCGCGATAGGCAAAGGTGCCGAGTTCGAGTCTCGGTCCGGGACACTGTTTTAATCTGCCAGGGCGTTTCAAGTAGTTTGTAAACGGGCCTCACAAGGGCTGAGTGTACCCTTCTGAATCCTGCCTCGGGCATGGATGCGTGTGTTGTCCTTAGGTTAGCTAGGTTTAAGTAGTTCTAAGTACTAGGGGACTTATGGCCTAAGATGTTTAGTCCCACTGTACTCAAAGTCATTTGAACCATTCTGCACCCTTCTTGGCAACAGCGCTCCTCTAACTTGGACGGTCACCCACCCCTCAACTTCAGTGATCTGACGGGAATTGGTGTTACCACTGTGGCAAAGCCGTTGGCAGGAATATACTAGGGGAGAAATAATTTATTGAGATTCTTAGAAATATAAAGGTTTTTTATCTGATGTCAACAGTCTTTTAAATCGCAGGAGTATTATGAGACGTAATCCAAAGAGCATAGAAAGACATCGTGAGATATCGTGGGGCACACTTCAGTTCTGCCAAGGTGGACAAGCTAGAGAAGCAGTTTACAGCTTCCGGGAATTAATCGAAAAAATAATTACAAAATCCTTGATGTTTAACGTAACATTTGAGCACCTGCAGAAAGCCTTGTACAATGTATGGAGAACTAAGATGTTCGAAGTTTTGTAGTTCGGGGAAAAATAAGCAAGCAAACTACAATACTTACTACAGTCTACAGGAAAGAAACAAAAAAAAATGGATTTACGTTTGTAACGTTCTTTATAAAAGTTTTGATTTTTGTTTTCCAATAAATATGCAATGCGTAATCCTTGTCTTATTCAAATTTACTGTGTGATGTGTTATTGAGCGAATATGCTTAATCAGTTTTCCTGTAATCCAAAAAGAATCGAACAACTTAATCTGTAAAACCAGTACATGATGTTCATAATTAAATCAATCTCTCTGAAATTTACCCGATCTGGTGAACACAGAGTTATATGGCCCTGTACAATAAACTGATAAAATTCCCTCTGTAAATAACAATTAAATAAATTTTCCTTAGCTCTGGAGTCGCAACGGATGTAATCTTGGTATTCTGTTCTCTCCACACTAGGCACAGAAAATATTCAGTCTTGGCACAGCGAGGTACAATTCCGGCCGTAAAATAGCTTCAAACAAATAATATTTGTAGAATGGTTGATAAATGAATAACCTTGCAAATGTTCAGTGAAAATGCTGGAAATTGTCTCAGAGCTGTGCAATGCTGCCCACACTGAAGCTGTTACAAGCATTACATTGCTGATTTTGGTACATTAATATTTTTCTGACTGATTGAAAAATGATTTCTTTAGAAAAATATTCATTGGGTTCAAAGAAACACGACATAGAAGAGGATGAGGTAATGATAAGTGGATATTCTAAGATCAAATGCTTCTGTTTGGCAGTTGTATTGAAAATGAAGTTTCTTCTTCACAAAATCTAATATGAAAGATTTTACACTAACTTCAAAATCAGTGAACTTCTCAACTGTTCTACAATTCTCACTTAACTGTGGTAACTAAAAACACTTGAGTTGTTACATGTCAAAAAGTCTGCCATCATTTGACAATATAGATTCCAAAATTTAACTTCTCTGTAACAGAATTACAAAACACACGAAATATTACCAATCGGGTACACTTTATCAACCTATACATTAAATCTGATGGAAAATACTTGGCTCCTCCATTCAAGGGTCAGTACTTTAAAATTCAGCGAAATTCACAAATTGCATTGCTGCATGCTTAAAACTAAATGTACAAAATTTCATTACCTTACAAATTTGTTCCAGTTGCTTTGCCTTTCAGTTAAATTATCATTCATCACTTCATTTTATAGAAACTGTATTATGCTGCGCCCATAGACCAAAAACTAAATTCTCACAGCTAGCCACTAGATTTAAGCCTTATATCCTACCTAACACAGAGTGCAACGGTAACTGCTAGTACACACCGCACGCCATTACGTACAATCGATTCTGCCACTCACGCAACATCTTTGGTCCAGTGGTGTCAAAAACACAGTCTCTTTGTACATATGACAATCTTTTCAGGTCATTTTTCATGAATAACATTACAAAGTCGGGCTCCACGTACAAGTGGACCCCTCACACGTTTTAAAAGTTGTCGACTATATCGTACTTCCAACGGAAAATAGACGTTACTTGGAGCCAGTCAACGAAATACATTACTTTATACAGATTATGGGTTCAAGGTACACAAAACTGAAAAGGAAGTGATGAAGAGCAATAGAAAGGTGATAGCGACTAGCTTAAAATTACAACTGAGGTGAAGACACAATAATAAAAAAGATGGAAAAAATCTTTCATGTAGGCAACATTATTCCACATGATTGTGGACGCTGGAAAGATATCTGAAACAGATTCTCGCTCTCGAACAGCTCAGATTTTTAGGTCCATTACAAATGAATTCGGGTATTGGTTCTTGAAAATTTACTTTCTAAGACGGCGGGAAGTCTCTGATCTATGGAGCTGTTGAAGATCAAATGAACAGAAAATATCTAAATTGGATTATTAATGAAACAAATAGGCAGTGAAAGTGGCACATTAGCCGTATGCAGTTACAGGTTAGCACAGTAGCTCCCATGGTATACAGAAATATTTAGGTTCGTTCTGGAGGTATCGATAGAGAGTGAGACTGTAAAGGTAGTAACGGATTCATTCAAAAAAAGATTGTCTGCCTGTGTGTGTGTGAGTGTGTTTGTGTGTTAAGGTAAAAAATACATTTAGAAAGAAGAGAGGAAGGTAGGCACGAGTAGAGAAGGAATACAACAATGCAACAAAATGGATGCAAACTGTGTATATTTCCGTCCGTGTAAAAGGGCTGGGGAGAGGGGGGGTTATATACCTGCAGATTTCGAAAATTACATCTAGCTGCATGAGGCTACGTTTTATTCTTATTTGTTATCATCACACTGAGATTATCCTCATTCATCCATAACTACCAAAAGAGTAGTTGGAGGAGACAGCAACTGTATAACAATACATACAAAAAACAGTTTTTTTCAGATAAAACGCAAGAGTAACGACACGGGGAAACAAAAAATTCAACGGCATATTTTTACTGTGAGTCGCACGTATCGAGAAAACCTGCGATTTTTGCTACCACTGCAATCTCATTAGTTGTCAAGTCTGTTCTTTCTGACGTTCGGCGTGATAGTGACAAATAAAGGGAACGTCCGAGTGTTTTCACTGCGACAGTCTGACACAAATTTCCGCGACAACAGCTGCGGTTGACGCATATGTCAGTCCGCTGCGTGCACGAGAAAAATCTAATTCTGCCGCTCCCACCCAAGTGTGTCTCGTAAACTGCCGCCCTCTCTGTGTTTCGTTATTTGCAACGGAATTGAAAACTACGTGAATTGTACGCTGAAGCATCCTCTGGTAAAGTGGTTATTGACTGAGAGTAAATGGTCGCGGGATACATCACTCCAGACTGACAGCACAATTTCCCTGTATTCGCGTCAACATCGTGACTGGTGCGTGGTGGGAAATTCAGCAATATGTGGGGGACGGAACCCAGCTATGACGGAGATTAAGTATGAGTAAATTACTATGTGGCAAATGGAAATTTGACGACGCACGACTAGCAATGAACGCATGCTTTTGTTCTACGTGCAATGTTCTTAACAGAAGATTGATCTGTAGTCGCTACACTTCGACGATGTAAGATATGAAAAGCCAGTTACTGAGTGGGACTCGCAGAAAGAGGTTTGGAATAAGTGCGTCTTCTGTAGAGACCAGGAAGAGTATAAGATGTAGGATGGCTATATTTCATGTATCGCAGCGAGTATCGTTTTACTATTAAGTGTATAATTTCTCTATGGCTTGTCAATTAGAATATTTCAGAGGACCTGGTACCTAAAACAATACATGACCTACAATCATCCGGAAGTTAAACAGTTCATTTTTCATGTTGTGGAAGTCTAGATCGGTTGTAATATGCATCGACTGAGAGATATGCAGATGATACTGCACTATACTGCTTGTTGATTTTCATGGAACGTATAAAATACAGTTCCGACAAATAAGTTTTGTAAACGATGTGGGCGCCACTATTTTCTTGGATTGGAATCTATTACGTACGCAGTTTTCTGACAGTAACAAATCGTACCTATATGGGCTGTACATGGTCCTCGAAAGAGAGAAAAACCTGCGGACCGAGATAAAATAGTAAAGCAGGAAAATTCACATGCAAAATACAGGCTTAAGTTAGGAATAATGATATTTCTGGACTAAAAATTAAGAATTTAAATCTTAGATTATTGGACTGACTACTGAAACTGTACTACGGCGAAAATTTTTTCACTATAAGTACTTAATTTGTGACTGTTGGAGACCAGTCGATTTATGAGAGGAATACCGAAGTGTTAAGAGAAATATAGCATTCTAAAGCAAAATATCGATCACTCAGTAAAATCGTAAGAAGGTTTTACCTAGGTGCACACATTTAACAAAATTTGAGGACGCTCTGAATGGTATGTGGAATCGGTAAGACAAACGTGAAACCAGAGTAAGCTAGAAAGTGATACAGTTGATGGTGAGTAGGAACTGTATGGAGTCTTAGAACGTACAATATTTCATTTTAGTACAGATGATGGTAACTGAAGTATGAAATTTAAGTTACATATTGGAGGCTTCATAAAGACAAGGACAGTGCTAAGTTCTAGAGGTCAAGGAATGTAATAAAGGAGTACAGAAAAGCAAATAGGCACGTGCAAGGAGATTAGGACAGATGATAACCATAGCGGAATATCACTTGCGCCGATAGTGCTTCAAAGCACATAACTGCTAGCAGAGCGGTGAGCTGGTGTTTCCTATGAAGTATATATAACATTCAATGCGAAGAAAAATGTAACACCTGGTATATCACTTACAGCCCTGGAAGAAGATGTCGGAAAATCGAAGGGATTTTGGGGAATGCAATGACGAGTTAAAAGAAAGAGCGATAATGTTTTGAGCACCAGAAACGGAAATTGAGAGCGAATCTTATATAGGTGAAAGTGAGAAGGTACAGAATGGGGCCTGTGGATGTTTACTCGATCATGTACCCCATTTTGGTACTATCGAAAGTGACGACACTGTGTCCACTCCAGTACGACGTAACTACAGGGAAGTTCAGGCACTCGAAATTACTGGCAACAGTTTCAACTGTTCTTATAGTCGTGCCCATTGTCCACGTGATGTGCATCTGGCGGTCGTCTACGCCGAGTGACGGCATGCCCAGCAGCGAGGAGTCTCTGGCTCTGAGCGTGAGTCGCTGCGCGGGTGCGGCTTCCGTCGTGGTGGTGATTCTGGCGGGTGTGTCACCGCGTAGTGACCGTTTCTGCGACCTGCTGGAAGAGGTCTCTGACGTCGCAGCACTCGTCACGCTTCCAGTTCAGAGACGGAGGCAGATGCGTCGGGTCCTCATTTGTGCAACTATTCTACTGCTGATCCTTCACGCTACCATTGCTGCTTTCTGTTTCGAACCAGTAGGTGCCGAAGCTTGCCTGCTCGGCGTTTGGAGCCACATAGTGATCGATAGCATGGTGGTGAAATTCGATGCCACCATGTGGATTCTAACAAGTCTACACAGATGCTACAATGATACTCTCCGGTCGCTGGACTGGTCTCAGTACGAAAACCTGAAACTGTGCCACAATCCGGCACTTCGTCCGTATCTTCCTCACAGCGCCTCAGAGCGAGTGTATGGTGAACTCTACTCTCGTAAAGTGCGACATCTGGGCGCCAACTATTGGCAATTTGTGAGAGCATATAATACTGCGAACAAATTCTTTGGGTACCAGTTATTGTTTTACGTAGGGCAAACTTTTCTGTGGCTACTGATTCATCTAAAAACAGCTGTCACCCTATTGAAAACTGGGAACATTAATTTTGATTACTTTTCATACATCTCGTTGAAATTACTTCTGAAGGTAAGCTATGACGGTAATGCTCTATAGTCAGATTCACGAACGAAGCCATCAGTAGTAGCTGTAGATTTGTCCGTTCCTGCATTAAACTGACTATCTTTCTGTGATGTGACAACTTCCATAATTTTGTGCTGTTTTCGCTTTTGCACTTAAAAAAGTATATTCTTCATATGGTATATTTTGCTTTTTACCTGTACACGTGTAAGCACCATTTATTACTGCCACATGCTATGACTACTTGCATCAAATTAACACAAAGTAACTCACTGATTAACCCGCTTAGTCACTTTAAATTTCTACTGAGTGCAATCTCCAAACCAATGTTTTCAGAAAGGCACATTGGTCTATCATCGTTTGTCGAAAATTTCGTCACATCATATACGCTTCTAAACACGTTTCCATTGGTTCGTGAATATGACAGTAGTATATAGCTAAAGTCTCTCAGTTCTTACTTCGATGTTATGTTACTAGCTTGCTGTAAGTTATCTAGAAAAATTAATAGCTACGTCGAAAGTTAGCAGGATCTATGTTCTAAGGCTGATGTCAGTGATACGTCCCCCACGATACAAAGTGTAACGTTCTCTAAAGAAATGAAATAATAACCTCTACCCTCTACAATTACATTGAAACAATGTCTGATCTGTGGAATGAGTGCTGAACTCGAATTGTCGTGTTGCGTGTCGTAAGTGTAAGTGCTGGGCTTACTCTGTGTTATTGTTAGAAAACTTTACACAAATTGATTGGACAATGCAACTCCCAATACCAGTAAAGAGATACAGTCACTGCGAAATACATTGAGCCCCTTAAGCAATGAATCATAAGGCCCTGTTCAAAACTACTAACTTTGGTCAATATGCGCATAACAAATAAATTAAATTGTCTTACCTCTAAAGCAGCAACGGTGGAACGCGATGTATTCAGCTCTCTCATAAAAAAATATAGATATGCTGACTACAGGCTCAGTAGTGTGCAAAGCTGGCCATAATACACACATCAAAAAAATTTTGCATCACCTCGATTCCGAGAGTTCCGGACCCAGTGCTGAAAATTGGAACAGCGGTCAACATAAACATCATTTCCGCCCTTTTTATTGCTCATGAAAACCACACATTCCATGTCGTACCACCATACAGCGAGAACATCAGTGATGGTGATCCAGATTGCTCTACACACCTGTACCCCTAATACCCAGTAGCACGTCCTCTTGCATTGATTCATGCCTGTAGTCGTGGTGGCATTCTATCAACAAGTTCATCAGGGATTTAGGATTCATTGCTTAAGGAGCTGAATTTATTTTGCAGTGACTGTATTTCTTTACTGGTATTGGGAGTTGTATTGCCCAATAAATTCGTGTAAAGTTTTCTATCTGTTGGTCCAGGATGTCCCACTCGTCAATGGCGAGTCGGAGTGGTTCGTGGGTCACGCCGTCCATAGACAGCCCGTTTCAGTCTATCCCAGAAATGTTCGATAGATTTCATGTCTGGAGAGCATGCTGGCCACTCTAGTTGAGCGATGTCGTTATCCTGAAGGAACTCATTCACAACATGTGTACGATGGGGGCGCGAATTGTCCATGAAGACGAATTCCTCGCCAACATGCAGCCGATATGGTTGCTCACTCTGTCGGTGGATGGCATTCACGTGTCGTATAGCTATTACGGCGTCTTCCATGGCCAGCCAGCGGCGAACGTTGGCCCCACATAATGCCACCCCAAAACAGATGGGAACTTCCACCTTGCTGCATTCGCTGGACAGTGTGTCTAAGACTTCCAGCCTGACCGGGTTGCCTCCAAACACGTCTCCGACGATTGTTTGGTTGAAGCCATATGCGACACTCATCGCTGAAGAGAACCTGATGCAAGTCCTTAGTCGCCGGCCGGAGTGGCCGAGCGGTTAAAGGCGCTACAGTCTGGAACCGCACGACCGCTACGGTCGCAGGTTCGAATCCTGCCTCGGGCATGGATGTGTGTGATGTCCTTAGGTTAGTTAGGTTTAAGTAGTTCTAAGTTCTAGGGGACTTATGACCACAGAAGTTGAGTCCCATAGTGCTCAGAGCCATTTTTTTAGTCCTTAGTCGTCCATTAAGCATGTTGTTGGGCCCATCTGTACCGCGCTGCATGGTGTCGTGGTTACAAAGGTGGACCTTGCCATGGACATCGGGTGGGAAGCTGTGCATCATGCAGCCTATTGCGCACAGTTTAAGTCGTAACATGAGGTCTTGTGCCTGCACGAAAAGCATTATTGAACATGGTTGCGTTGCTTTCAGGTTTCCTCCGAGCCGTAATCCGTAGGTATGGGTCACCCACTGCAGTGGAAGCTCTTGGGCGGCCTGAGCGAGGCATGTCTCTCTGTATCTCCTCCATATCCGAACAAGATACCTTTGATTCACTCCGAAACGCCTGGACATTTCCCTTGTTGAGAGCACTTCTTGGCACACAATTACAGTGCGGACGCGATCGAATCGCGGTATTGACCGTCTAGACATGGTTGAACTACAGCCAACACGAGCCGTTTACCTTGTTTATGGTGGAATGACTGAAACTCATCGGCTGTCAGATCCCCTCCGTCTAATAAGCGCTGCATATGTAAGGTTGTTTACATCTTTGGGCTGGTTTAGTGTCATCTCTGAACAGTCGAAGGGACTCTATCTGTAATACGATACCCACAATCAACGTCTATCTTCAGGAGTTCTGGGAACCGGGGTCATGCAAAACTTTTCTTATGCGTGTACTTGAAAGGCACATGAAATTCATTTGGCTGATAAATGAGGACATTTATGAACATCCAACGCCTTTGAAAAATATATGACCTGGACTGGGAGGTGCTACTAATTATGATGAATAACCAACATTCAGTTTTTTTTTAACAAAATTATATTGCAAGCTGCATTTAACAACTGAAGTTACATTACTCACAGTTGATTCATAAACAATGAGATATAACAGCAAGTATTATCTAATATCATTAATCCAACATAAATGCCAATCATCAAATTACAAATAGCTCTGTTAACAAATCTTAAAATCATTACATAAGTGAAAATCGAACCACCATTTTTATCAAAACCGTTTACGTACATTCGGGGGTTACTCAACAATTCCAAATTATCAGCCAACTCATCTATACTAACGCGCTGGCTAAAACAGAAATCATAATTGTTGAACATCTTTAACTTATTTGCCTGAAGATCTCTGCTTCCCTGTTCAACAATATTGGCATACCTACATTAATCTAGCTGTTGATGGTTTCACACAGCACACCCCTAAAACTGCCTACACCACTGTCTTTCCCTCACAGACAACAAACTACAAATGTGCGTCCAGCGCTCTCTTACTCCAACTCTGTAATAATTTCACCCCAGAGATCTTTGGCTCTGCGGTCACGCACAGTCAGCGATCCGCATTATCGAGCCTATCAGAGACTTTCATCGTTTATAGTATACCAGTCTCATTTTAATTTATTAATATTTTTATCTTAATCTGGTCCCACAAACAAGTGCGCCCTAGTATACTCCTTTCACAACTCTCCCGCCGGGTTTAACAAATGTAACGCATATTTGGAAGTACCTTGTACAACAAATGTGTGGTAAATTTATCTAACTCTATAACAGAATTAAGCTGGAAGGAATTAATAGCGTTCAGGTGCACTAGCATTAATCATAAGATGGTTATAATATCTACATCTACATCTACATTTATACTCCGCAAGCCACCCAACGGTGAGTGGCGGAGGGCACTTTACGTGCCACTGTCATTACCTCCCTTTCCTGTTCCAGTCGCATATGGTTCGCAGGAAGAACGACTGTCTGAAAGCCTCCGTGCGCGCTCGAATCTCTCTAATTTTACATTCGTGATCTCCTCGGGAGGTATAAGTTAGGGGAAGCAATATATTCGATACCTCATCCAGAAACGCACCCTCTCGAAACCTGGCGAGCAAGCTACACCGCGATGCAGAGCGCCTCTCTTGCAGAGTCTGCCACTTGAGTTTGTTAAACATCTCCGTACCGCTATCACGGATACCAAATAACCGTGTGACGAAATGCGCCGCTCTTCTTTGGATCTTCCCTATCTCCTCCGTCAACCCGATCTGGTACGGATACCACACTGATGAGCAATACTCAAGTATAGGTCGAACGAGTGTTTTGTAAGCCACCTCCTTTGTTGATGGACTACATTTTCTAAGGACTCTCCCAATGAATCTCAACCTGTTACCCGCCTTACCAACAATTAATTTTATATGATCATTCCACTTCCGCACGCATATTCCCAGATATTTCACAGAAGTAACTGCTACCAGTGTTTGTTCCGCTATCATATAATCATACAATAAAGGATCCTTCTTTCTATGTATTCGCAATACATTACATTTGTCTATGTTAAGGCTCAGTTGCCACTCCCTGCACCAAGTGCCTATCCGCTGCAGAGCTTCCTGCATTTCGCTACAATTTTCTAATGCTACAACTTCTCTGTATACTACAGCATCATCCGCGAAAAGTCGCATGGAACTTCCGACACTATCTACTAGGTCATTTATGTATATTGTGATATATGAGTGAATTGTCTCGTAAACAATGTTGCTGACAAATAAATGACGCAAAGCAGTATCAGTACACAATCCAAATCGTCAAGATAATGGTAGAGGATTGGGCTAGAGAAAGGAAGAGTAATGGCTGAAAGCTATGAGCATGTTGAAGTGACTGCATCATAAAGTCAATTTATTTTTATTTTTTGGAGGTTCAACAGCTTAGTAGTGACCAATGTGTATTGCATCCAGTGTACCAATACATCTGAACGCATTATTTTCCTCACTCATATGCAGAGGTACAAGAGGTAGTCGGCAACAGATTGCCAACAACCGTACTCGGCGATTCCCGTAATATCAGTAACGCGATGATCATCATCATCACTGCTCTTGATAGTAGATTTTCTTCTGAGATCCAGGCAACATATATCGCCACTTATCTTGAAGTATCAGGTATTAAATTTCTCCTATAGGATGAACTGAGGTAGGAGACTGGATAATGGAAGGTACAAAAAAGTAGCAAATGTCAGGTAGTCGAACATGACCATTTCTACCTATGTCAGCATCGAGTAATTAATCTCATCAGAAAAAGTTCAATATACTAATGAAATTACAGACTGGATGACGTAACAGGGCATTATATCAGGGTGAATAATCAAAACTGAAAATGAACTCTAAATAAGATGACATCAATAAGTGTGGCACGAGGCTGCCAATTAGACATAGAATAGCCCAAGGACTACATAGAACATCACTGGTTTATAACATTATACTGTGGCTCTCAGTGGCCTTGTGTACGCAATATTAAGAAAATGTAACAGTAACATCAGGAACTGAAAGGCTCCTGGTGGCCTTGTGCTTGGAATAAATGCAAATCTTCATATTTAAATCAGTTCGATAGAAAATATGAATGAAAGGCTCCTAGCGGTCTTTCTAGATACATAAATCTTGATCTTAGTAGCTATAAAATGTTACAGACATTATATTTGTGGTTCAAAATGGCATTGTTTTACGTAGCATAAGAAAGCTGAGAAAGTATAAGTTATACGTTGTGTAGCACCCTCGTGGGTTCATAAAACTATCTATTAAATGACTTATATCACAAACAATGTGCACATCTACAGCGAAGGCTATGGGAATGAATGGTAAGGGCAGTGCACTTTATCTGTTAAGAAAATGATTAACAGTCAATCGTCGTTCAACTTGAGTGAAAAACTGGTATGGCCAAAGTAAAGAAAAATGTGAGTTTAGAACACGCTAGCACAAAGACAGGAGTACTAAGTGCAATATAGCTAACTAACAACGTAAATTTAACAAATCACGGGAAT
Organism: Schistocerca serialis cubense; assembly: GCF_023864345.2. NCBI lineage: Eukaryota > Metazoa > Arthropoda > Insecta > Orthoptera > Acrididae > Schistocerca > Schistocerca serialis. The sequence goes on from NC_064645.1 coordinate 122,911,729, forward strand.
TCAAGAGATGAACATTCTAAGAAGAGGGTGAACTGCAGAAATATTGGAACCTGTAAATGTGATTAGTAACCTGAAAAAAAAGACAGTCATACATGCTAACATAAGAAGGCAACATCATATGCGTCTCATAAGGAATGGTGAAAAAACATGTTTTTAGGTGTAAAGCAACATTATAAAGTACGAAGAGTAGCTAACCTAACAAAAAATGTAATAATAATTTATCAGACAATAGCATAAATGTGTGTACCATGATGGCAAAGTGGAATAGCATAGCATAAAAAAATAGTACTTTTCATGGTACCAGTAAAGACAAAATAGCATCAGAAATAAATGAACATAAGCTAAAGATGCTGTATAACTAAGGGCACAAATTCTTATTATGAAAAACTGTTTGAGTTACTGTTTGCAGTGGTGAGACCACCCAAGGGATGTGATCCACTGGACACATGTCATAAAAAATGTTGTGTCTTTCAGTTGTTGTTTTCATGTACACCCGTATGAAAACCGATCTGCCAGATTCTCACTGTTGGGCAGTTCGCCACTTAATAAAATGCTGAATAATCGATGGTACGTGAAAACCGGGTACCAATAGAATTTGTATAACCACGGGAAATGCGTCAGGTACAAAAATCTGTATTGTGTCATATTATTATGATCACTCATATGTAAATCAGAATAAGCATATATGAAAGCTGGCAATAGAAATACGCACATCCGTAACAAATTTGGCAGTTAGCATAGTTCCTGAAAAATAGCAAAAATAATTTATACCAAGCTGAACGGCGAAAAAATAAATAGTTGGGATATGTGATCATCAAAAATTGTATCTAGCTACGTGAAATGGAGCATCGCAAAATTTATTATGTAAAGTGCTTGACGTTGCTGATGTGATGATGGCCTCACGATTTTCTCGTTCGTAAAGTTTCAATGTGAACCACACTGGGATGTGGAATATTACGCATCCAAAAAGGTCCAGAAAATAAAACGTCAAATTTACTGCGACGTTTTCCTCTGTTGGGTAGGTAGTAAGTGAGTACCAATACTTTCTGTCCTACGCGAAATTCCGGGAGCTTACTCACCTGTTTTTGTTGGCGTTTGCAGCCCTGTGCTGCACGCTTTATATTGTTAAGTGCGATGTCTGTAATTTCATGGTGGCGTAATCTTGTTGTTGTAGGAGAGGAAACAATTTCACGAATTTTGTTGGGTGGGTCTCTATTTTTCAAAGCAAGATACGGCTAAAACATTGTAGATTCGTTTGTGTGGATTTCATGACGTACTGAAAATGTGAAGAGTGCATGTCCCAATCAATACGTTTTTTGTTAGAGTAGGTACGACAAAGTTTTCCAGTATCTTTCATGATGCGCCCTGATGGGTTGAAAGAAGAATGATATCTGGAGATAAAAATGGGTGTAATATTTCTAGCTTGAAATGTGCGTTTTTGTATTATTGATCGAATTTGCAGTCCATTGTCGGAGATTACCTTCTGAACATGTCCAAAATGGGGCAAAAAAGTTTAGTACAAGCATTGGAAGCAGTTATAGCAGTGGCTTTTCGTAACGGAGTGAAAGATACAAATTTCGAAGTTAGTTCTACAGCAACGAAAATGTAACAGAAACTTAATTAGTTCTTGGAATGGATCCAAATATATCAACAGCTGGCATAGGTCTTAATTTCATGGGAACAATGGGATACACAGGGACAATGTGAGATACTGTAAAATATTTAGCTTTTTGACAAAATTTGTTAGTCATTAAGACTCGTCGAATACGGTTTTCTACATTTGTGAAATAACAGTTCAGTCGTAATATCAAAAAGCATTTACGAGCATCATGATGGGCGTAGTTCAAGTGTGAACATCAGATTAAATTACTGACAAGTTCTTCAGGTATGCAGAGAGTCGTATTATCGCTGTCAGGGGGAGCGCGGTGAAACAGAATGTTACTGTGCACCGTGTACTAAGTTCTGATTGTTATCTGGCTCATGTTACGCCACAGACGTTTGATCTCTTTCCAGACATTGTCTTTGCTTTGCTCTCTGGCGATGTGATTTAATGATGCTGAAATAAAATTTTCAAAGGCTACCTGCTTAATGTAGAGAACGCTAAAATTAGTTCGACAAAAATTAGCAGCGATTTTTTGTTGGTACTGCACAGTGATCGAGAAGGCGGATCTGCTACAGTATTCTGGGTTCCTGGGACGTGGACAATCGTAAAATCAAATACGTGCAAGTAAAGTTTCCAACGACTAAGTCTGTCATGTGTGAATGTAGCTGATAAAAGAAATTGAATAGCTCTGTGATCTGCGACACTGTTGTGTGTCTGCCGTATAGAAAGTGCAGAAATTTAGTAAAGCCCAAACAACACACAACACATCGAGTTCAGTGACAGAATAATTCTTTCAGACGATGTCAGGCTGCGACTAGCAAACGCGATGTACTTCTTAACAATTGTGGAATTTTCCTCTATTTCCTGATATACATGGGCAGCAAGAGCAGTCTTGGAGGTGTCTGTAGCAATCGAAAAAGTGGAGCGTTAAGTAAAGCCTTTTTCCGATTGAGAAACTCGGACTGTTATTGGTCGTCCACGACCAGATAGCACAGTTACCAGTAAGATGATACAATGTGGGGGTATGTAGTGCAGAGAGGGGTATGAAATGGTGAAAAAATTTATCAAACCGAGCAAGCTGCGAAGTTGTTTTTTGGCAGACATAATTGTAATGTCTCGGATGGCTTGTAGTTTGTCGGATTCGGGCGTAATACCGCCTGCCGAAATTACGCGACCTAGAAATTTAAAGGGAGGTATATTTTAGTTAAAAAACCATCTTATTTTAAATTGCATTTTTGGTTCCATAGAAGTGTTTAGAATCCACCCTGAAACGGTTTTTCCGAATACGGAACGGAAATGTTTGTTATTCGCGGTTGAACAAAAAAATGCACCTGCTAGAAATCGGCATTTTTCACGCACCAGATTTTTTTCTTTCGGAAGGCGAGTTATTGAACCGGTGCTTGGGAGGAAACACACAAAATTCAAATGAAAATTTGAACTCGTGTGTTTGGAAGTTAGCCCCCAAGCATTTGAATTCTGGTGCGAAGACTGTGGAGATTGCGACTTTCCTAGCAGTGTGCAGCTTTAGTGAAGGGTATTCAGCAATTCTGAAGACCATGACAACTATGGTCGTAACCCTAGGACTCTATTCGACGCAGTTCGCCAAGCATTCGGACGACCACCGGATTCAAGCGGCCGAAATCCGCTTGTCACCAGCCGTACGACCGGCTCTGGAGCAGCGCAGGATGGCCCAGATCGAACAGAACGTGCTCTATGAGGACGAGGAATCCATATGCATTTATATATAGACAAAAGTTCAAACGCGTTTTTCTCGAAATGACCCCCCTTTTTTTTTATCGCGCGCTAGCATAACTTCAAATGTACTGAACCAATTGGCAAGATTCTTTGTTTCCGCCGAAGCTAACTAAATTGTCTAGGAATTTTACCACTTTTGTTCCTATCCATCAACTATAAATATTTTTAATTGGCCGACGAAGTCGTTAAATCGAAGAAAAAGCACTTGCTAGGTGGTAGCCTTTAAATCGGCCGGTTGTATACGTCGGACCCGCGTGTCACCACTATCAGTGATTGCAGACCGAGCGCCGCCACCCGGCAGGTCTAGAGAGACTTCCTAGCACTCGCTGCAGTTGTACAACCGACTTTGCTAGCAATGGTTCACTGCCTACTTACGTTCTCATTTGCCGAGACGATAGTTTAGCACAGCCTTCAGCTACGTCATTTGCTACGACCTATCAAGGCGCCATTATCAGTTACTATTGAGATTGTGAATCATGTACCGTCAAAACCGACGTTCATCATTAGTGGATTAAAGTTAAGTATTCCACCAGCTACGACCGTCTAATTTCCTTGTCCTGTTCCAGACCTCACGCCAGCCTGCGTGAGCTGAATGCGTGCCTTTCGGCCTCCTCTAGTAACACGGTGTTGGCTCTCCTGCCAACCACAACAAAAACCGTATTTTTTCAAATGGCCGCTATTTTGTTTCCTACGTCCAAATAACGTAAGCGAGGTACAACTCCTAAATAATCATATATACTTCGCTAACGTCGACTCAATTTTGATTTCAGACGAGCCAGCTGACCTGTGACATACCTCTCGTGGAGGTCTACATCGAAATTTTGTTTCGTTCCGACGGCATTTCCGCCTTTGCTCTTCGACATTTCCGGTCGAAAAAATTCCAGTTTGTAGAGGAGGTATCAATAAACATTTTGACCAAATTTGACGTTGATACCTATAACACATCCCTAGAAAAAAAATCTCGAAGAACATACTTTTTTCGGGCCAAAAATAGTACACATCCCCTTAGTGGAAGTCGAGCCAGAATGAGATTTACCAACGTTCACGGTAACACCCTCTGTAAGAAAAGTTTGCAATAGAATGCGAAGAATAGGATTGTTCCAAGCACGCAGGTTCTGCAAGTAGGATGTCGTCAATGTATGTGGTGATTCTGTCTTTTAGTTCATTTGGAAGAATGGTATTCATCGCCCGGATGAAAGTGGCGGAGAGAACTGTTAAACCAAAAGGCTATTTACGAAATTGATAGCAGTAACCGATACAAAGGAAAACAGATTACTTTCTGCAATTAGGATGCAGTTGAATTTGCGAGAATCCAGATTTTAGGTCAAGAGTAGAACAGATTGACGTTCGGTGAAATACTTACAAGAGCTCTTCCAACGTTTGCGGACGATCGGTTTTGGTAATTATGATTTATTTGATCTGGCGTGAATCCAACACTAGGCGGAAGGACCCATCTTTCTTGTTAACAGCGTGACAAGGTTAATATAATGGCTAACGGCTGGTGCAATGATACCTTGGTCTAACATAGTCTGAAGTTCTAACTTGATCTCTATAGATGAACGGAGTGGAATAATGTTTTTCCTTAAATGTATCACGCGTTTTTACTTGGAATTCGTAAACAAAACTGGACATCGTTCCCAGCACATTGTTAAATCATTCAGAATCCTGTAAAAGAATATTCTGTTACTGTTCGTCGGTCGAAGCTTTACATTTATTTACCTTACTGTTGATCGTCTGCACAACGTCATAGTCAAATTGATCAGGGATAATGTTACTGCGGAAATACGTGTCTGTAAAGAATGTTGAATGTATTCTTAATGCTGAAATGACCTCCACTCTGTTAATGCCTTGCTCCTCAGCTGACAAAGAATTCTGATCAGTGACAGATAGTTGCTGCGTATCGGATTTCAATATAAGCAGTGACTTCTTATGTTGAAAATAGCGTCATGCTCGACAAGGAAATAAATGCCAAGTAGGACGTCGGTTGTTAAGAGAGGAACGTTCCATAAATTAGCATGAAATTTGTGATCAGCAAGTATTCCTCTAACCTATCTACCTCTTCTATATCTCTTTCACCCCATTCCATCATCTTATGTCTCTGCTTGATGAGAATAACTCACAAGCTGCAAGAATATAACGAGAAAATTCCCAACTAGCAATAGGACTGACACTCATATAAGAAAAATATGTTTACTTTCATATACATAGTCATTATTATTATTATTATTATTATTATTATTATTATTCTTGATTGTTATAATTATTTTTTGATTGTTATAATTATCATTGTACTACTTTTATAATCTCTATTTTTTTCTTTAACATTAATACTGTATAACATGTTATATGTCTTAATTTTCTGTAGACACTGAAATTTGTTGAATCTGAGTATGCCTGGTTAGGTGTAAGAGAGGGCCTGAAGGCCCTAATCTTGCCAGGTAAAATAAATGCATAAATAAATAAATAAAATAAATAAATATAAAAGGTAGAAGGGGTTTGCAGTTTCACGTCTACTCCCTTGTTGGAAACTGCGCCTAGAACTTTCGCTTTACCAAGTGGAAAACTAGGACAGGTGTTGTTGGCGTTAAGTTTTTGAAATGCTGTTTCATTTATCACCGTTACAGGCGAATCAGCATCAATTTCTGCAGAAAATAAATACAATTTCAACTATGGCATGAGAAATATCCTTTTGAGTCTTGTGTTTCCCTTGTAGTAGCGTGTCCCTAATGTCGTCGAAAGTTATAACGTTTTACTGAACGGTATCATGAGTAACAGAATAACAAGATGCCTTTTCCCACTGAACAGCGTCGGTAGTTTCTAGTCATGCATTACTAGTGGGCTGATTAATGCCAGAAGACAGCTGTGATGGTTCAGTTATTTGTACTGTACGGTTGATTTGGTCTGCAGCAAGCCGCGGTGGATAGAAACGAACATTAGGTTTATTAAGAATCAACTGAGATTGCTGAGGCTAATTGTGATGAAAGATGCTGTTTCCAAAATTACGCTTACATTGTTGATTATTTCCTCCATGCTTGTGGTGAAAATTTCATTGCTGTTGATCTTTTCGATGCGACTGCGACCATTGGTTTTTGTGGGAGAAGTTATTCTCTTGCGCTTACTAGACTGGGCTGTACAGGCAAAGCTGGGCGGTGGCACATTGACCATCGGTTGGGCTTGTAGATCATATTGTTGTTGAATATTTCCTGGCTGCTGCGGCCGCGGCAAGAATTGCGACTGGAAACTGTGATTGTTGGCGTCGCAATTCTGATTTTGTTGCTGCTGCTGAATACACTGGTTGTCAAAATGTTGCTCTTTTTAGCATGTCGATAAAAATCGTTATCGGAATCAAGTCTTTACTTCTCTTGTTATGGAATGGACGGATTTGCTCGTTGTAAGCGAATGAGGGATTCCCTTGATTGCCGTTATTAAAATTTTTATTGACAAATGAGTAGTCCGATTGCTGAATTTCTAATAATTGTAATAAGTCTCTGAATGATGAAACACTTTCCTTATGCCAGGGCCGGCCAGAAATTCTGCACGCGTGCGGTGCTCCTGCACCGGGTCACAGAGTGCACGCCGCAGCCGTCAGCGTTCATGTAGTGCATGTGTCTACCCACAGATGTCGCTTTATCCACTTGCTGGGAGACACTGTACCGGCGCATTCTAGTGCTCTTTCCACAGCTTGCAAGCCCACCCTGGGAAGGTATTTCGCGTATTAAACATTTAAAATACGGTCACAGTCTACTCATTGAGACGTCTACTTTTATGTTAACAGTTTAAGCCAGTAAGACAAGTAATGTAGTTAACAACCGTGGGTTTTTATTAAGGCAGCTTGACTGACGGCACGTAAATACGCGTAATGTTTTTGATCTAGTATTTAAGAAAGAGAGCACTTAGCGACTTCCAACTAACCATATTCATGATTTCAAATAACATTAAACTAATGCAAGGTTTCCTATAACTCATTCTCGCTGCCCTCAGTTACACTCACATAATTTCTGTCTCACTGACATCTGAACAGAATGATATCCACAGACCTCTCGATGATCACCTGTTTTTTCAATACGATTATTGCTACATTTTTCATCAGTTCCCTCTGAAATCTGCATAATAACCGACAATTGGATGAATGTTACGTTTTATCGACTTCAGCTGAGCGTAGCCCTTCACACATTAAAAAAAAAAAACCCTAAATGTAAGTATACATTAGAACAATCGGTTTAGTGACCAACTTTCCTGATAATAATGTAACATGGAGCAGAACGAGGCAATAATGCACAGTTAGTAAACAATAATGTTTAATTATGAAAGGAATAAATCCAAACACTTCTATCACTGGTCTTGAGAAATGATAGTCGAGTTGATGCGTCTCAATTCAATTCAATGGTACAATTGGACTAAAAACATGGCTGTGAGCACTATGAGACTTAACTTCTGTGGTCATCAGTCCCCTAGAACTACTTAAACCTAACTAACCTAAGGACATCACACACATCCATGCCCGAGGCAGAATTCGAACCTGCGACCGTAGCAGTCGCGCGGTTCCGGACTGAGCGCCTTAACCGCGAGACCACCGCGGCCGGCTGATGTGTCTCATCCATTTTCTTAAGGACATTTAATTTTGCTTGCCGTTCTTCACTGTTGAGTACACTACATTCGTCTTTGTGATATGTATTGTAGTGTCTTTCAATTCAAAACTTACGCTGGCCGCCTATTATTCGGCGGCATAGCAAACACTGTGAGTTTTCACCAACGGCTACAAAAAAGAATTGCAGTTCCCAGTCGTTTTTAAACGACTGAGAACATAGATCTTCCGTCCTTTGCTTTTTCACAGTACCTGCCATTTCTCAGTACTTCTCTGTTGAGGTTCCGGTTACCAGGGCTAAACGAGAATTGGTATGTTGCGCTCTTGCTTGTACCACACAAACAGGGAAGTGGAGCCGCCGCCGTTCATTTAGGACACATGTCTAATAACAGATGTCGCTGTCGCTCGCTGTCGCACACGTTCGCACATGTGCAGCACTTCCGCACGTCTGCACACTGTGCAGCGTTTGGCCGGCCCTGCCTTATGCTGTCCAATGACAAGGGAAACTCGTAATGAACGTGGAAGTTTTGATGTGTATAATTGTATGACAGCAGTTTGGCTATACGGTTCTGTCTGGTACTGGATTTGATGGACCATATACTCAAAAAACTGAGTGATAGTTGCAAAACTGGAGTGTTCAAAACTGGGTAAACTGATTAGTTGGTCTTTATTGCCTCGCTGAGTCGTTTCCGACCATTAAGCAGATAGAAAAGTGTTTTGAAACTCTTCGACGGAGTGACAATGCCTTGCTATGGGTCTCGTATGCATCATGGCTCTCCCTCTAAAAAGCCACTGATAAATTCGAGCCAGTTTGGTGGCAGAAAAAATAAAAATTGCAGCACCCAATCAAGGGGATGCAGTTCTGTGTGGTTATTTCCAGATACCTTGAATTTCTTTACAGGTAGGAAATGTTTATAGTCGAATCCTTCGTACTGCAGATTTTGAGAAGGTTCTGCGGCATGAAAAAAATAATTGTGTGACGACTGGTTTGCATTAATGTAACGAACTCTTCGTAGTCTGCTCATATTATTGGGGGGTTGAAAAGTAGGTGACTGTTGCTGTTGCATGTTAGTTTGAAACTGATTACAAGGTGAAAAATTTTAGGTATTTGTTACTTTATGGTGTAAACTATTAACATTCCTATGTAGCGAACTGTTATGTGCCTCAAGATGGTTTAATGTTTGCTGCATCGACTGATATTTCTGAGATTCAGTACACGGAGTGGGAGCTGTGTCGTCTGATTTACAGTTTGGTTTTCAAGTGTTTCTAATCGTGCTGATAGATCATCACATCTTTCCGTGAGCGTAAAAATGTGTGTGGAATTGTTGAATCTAAAGCGTTGACTTGCTTCTGTAGTTTGCGTGTAGTTTTGTTCGTCTTTTTCAAGTCGGCTTTAATTGTGTCAGAATTCTGCACCTGCTCTATTTGTTCAGATTGGGTGTTTCACGACTCAATGTCAGCTGTACACTTTTCTTCAACTTTTTGGATTCGTTTTTGCTTTTCTGAGGTCTCTGTGTAAGCTTTAAGATGTGCATGTAATCGAGTGTCTTGTTGATCAATTGTTTCATTAACTGATTGTATTTCATCTGTAAGCTTTTTATATGTTTCACTACATTGATGTCTTAAAACATTAGCGTCATCCCTCAAAGGTTCGATTCTGTCTGCGCATTGCCTGGCTACGTCTTCAGTTTCATCGCAAAGAAGTTTTTCACTGGTCTTAATGTTTGTATCTACCTGTCTGAAACGGTTATCAGTCGTTTTGTGTACGATTTAGGATCGTCACGTATGATGGTAAATTGCTCATTGAACTGAGTGGTGGTGTCAACTTGTATTTCTTGGATAATGGAAAATTGTTCATCATTTTTATTAAATCGTTCATTGAACTATGTGGTGGTCTCAGCTTGTATTTCTCGCATGATGGAAAATTGTTCATTGAACATGTGCACGAGATTTTGAAACATCGCTTCCATATTGCTGTGAATTGATGAGACATGTGCCACCTGTGTTCCGCTTTGTGGTATGGATACATCATCTACAACCATGGACGTCTCGTTTGTTGCACAATAACCGTTAATGAAATCTGACGGATTTTTAAGAACACACTCAGTGCTATGCACTATTCTCTTATCTGACATACTATTGGCAATAAGTTTAATTAGACGAAAAGTAGGTAAATCACTGACCTCATTCAGAAACAATCAAGTTTTGAATTGTGCCCTTCAGCCATTTGCAGATCAGAGGCATCCGCAGAACCGGAATCAAACGTCTGCTTACTAGTTACGTTAGTGGGTGAGTAACCTCCAGAAGTTCGCGTAGAACAAGAAGTATTGGTATGCACTCACTACCTATCCAACAGAGGCAAACGTCGTTGCAGTAAATTTGAACTATTATTGTGGACCTTTTAGGATAAGTAATATTCCCCATCTCAATACAGTCCACATAGAAACTTTACGAACGAGAAAATCGCGAGGCAATCATCACATAAGCAACGTCAAGCACATTGTAGAATAAATTTTGCGTTGGTTCGTTTCACGTAGCTAGATACAATCTTCGATGATCACATACCACAACCATTTATTTATTCGCCGTTCATCTTGGTATAAATTATTTTTGCTAATTATCAGGAACTATGCTAATTGTAAAATGTAGACTGGCAATGGCAAAAAAAGCGTTTCTGAAGAAGAGAAATTTGTTAACATCGAGTGTAGATTTAAGTGTCAGGAAGTCGTTTCTGAAAGTATTTGTATTGAGTGTAGCCATGTATGGAAGTGAAACATGGACGATAAATAGTTTGGACAATAAGAGAATAGAAGCTTTTGAAATGTAGTGCTGCAGAAGAATGCTGAAGATTAGGTGGGTAGAACACATAACGAATGAGGAGGTACTGAATAGAATTGGGGAGAAGAGGAGTTTGTGACACAACTTGACAAGAAGAAGGGACCGGTTGGTAGGACATGTTCTGAGGCATCAGAGGATCACAAAATTAGCATTGGAGGGCAGCGTGGAGGGTAAAAATCGTAGAGGGAGACCAAGAGATGAATACACTGAGCAGATTCAGAAGGATGTAGGTTGCAGTAAGTACTGGGAGATGAAGAAGCTTGCACAGGATAGAGTAGCATGGAGAGTTGCATCAAACCAGTCTCAGGACTGAAGACCACAACAACAACAACATGCTAATTGCCAAATTTTTTACAGATGTGCGTATTTATAATGCCAGCATTCACATATGCTTATTCTCATTTACGTATCAGTGTACATAATAATATGACACAACACAGATTTTTTTTTACCTGATGCATTTCCCATGCTTCTACAAATTCTATTGGTACCTTGTTTTCACGTTACCTTGATTATTCAGCATTTTATAGGTGGTGACGTGCCCGGCAGTGAGAATCTGGCATGTCTCTTTTCTTACCGTAAGCTTAGTTCTTGCACATTTTTATGTTTTCATACGCTTCTGCATGAAAACAACTGAAAGAGACACCATTTATTTTGACATGTGTAGAACAGAACACATCCCCTGGGTGGACTGGCCACTGCAAACAGTAACACAAACATTTTTTCGTAATAAGAATTTGTGTCCTTTGGTATATAGCCTCTATAACTTACGTTTATTTATTTCTGATACTATTTTGTATTTACTGAAACCATGAAATGTGCCATTTTTTGATGCTATGCTGCTCCACTTTGCCATTATTGTACACCCAAGGCAAGATAGTATTACTGCTGACTTTTATGCTATTGTCTGACAAATTATTGTTACATTTTTTGTTAGGTTAGTCACCATTTGTACTTTATGATTCTACTTTACACCTACAAACATTTGTTTTCACCATTCCTTATGAGAATGCATATGATGCTGCCTTCTTATGTCAGCATGTACGACTCTCTTTTTTTCAGGTTACTAATCAAATTTACAGGTTCCACTGTTTCTGCAGTTCACGCTCATCCTTGCATGTTCATCTCATGAATTCCTGTGATATGTTAAAGTTACCTAACCACTAAGCTATATTGCTCATAGTACTCCTGTCTTTATCCTTGTATATACCATAATCACATTTTTTTCTTTGTTTTGGCCATAGCAGTTCTTGACTCAAGACGAATGACGATTGACAGTTAGTCATTTTCTTTACAGATAAATTGTAGTGCCCTTATCAATCATTCCCATATCCTTCACTATAGATGTGTGCATTGTTTGAGATATTGGTTATTTAATAGATAGTTTTATGAACCCACTAGGTTTCTACACAACCTATAACTATTGTACCTTTATGAGACTATTTGTCTAATATGTACTGATACAGAATAGTGCCATTTATGCAATTTTCCCTTGTAAAAGCCAACTTGAGTCACACATTCTCGTTATGAATTATGCATAGGCCTCTGAGTGCCATATAAAATTATTGATAACTGATACTTTATGATATTTTTTCGGCATTGAAGTTTATGTTACGTAAAACAAGGCAATTTTGAGCCACAGATGCGACCTCTGTAACATGTTATAGCTACTGCGAGCAGCTATTATGTATCTATAAAGACCACTAGGATCCTCTGATATTCTCTATACAATTGATTTAAATATTAAGATTTGCATTTATTTCAAGCACAAGGCCACCTGGAGCCATTCAATTTCTGATTTTACTGTTACGTTTCCTAAATATTGGCTGTACAAGGCCACTGAGAGACACTGTATAACGTTATAAATCAGTGATGTTCTGTGTAGTCTTAGGTTAATCTATGTCTCATTGGCAGCCTGATGCCACGCTTATTGATGTTCTCTTAATCAGAGTTCACTTTCAATTTTGATTATTCACTCTAATGTAAAGCCTTGTTGCTTCATACAGTCTGTAATTCCATTGGGATACTGAACTTTTTCTGATCAGATAAATTATTCGATGTTGGCATAGGTAGAAATGTTCATGTTCCACTACCTTACTTTTGCTACTATTTTGTACATTACATTATCCAGTCTCCTAACTCTGCTCACGCTATCGAAGCAATTTAATCCTGGTATTCACACTTCAACATAAGTGGCTATATACGTTGTTTGGATCTCAGAACAATCTATACTATGAAGAGCGGTGATTATGATGGTTACCGCGTTACTGATAATATTGGAATCGCCAATCACGGATGTTGGCAATCTGTTGCCGAATACCTCGTGTATCTCTGCACATAACTGAGGAATATAATATGGAGTTCAGATGTATTGGTACACTAGATGCAGTACACATTGGTCACTACTAAGTTATTGAACCTACACAAAACAAAAAGAAATGGACTTTATGAGCAGTCACTTCAACATTCTCATAGGCTTCAGCCATGACTCTTCCTTTCCCTTGCTCAATCCTATAACATCACCTTGACGATTAAGATTGTATACTGATTCTGTTTTACATGATTTATTTGTCAACAACCTTGTTTACGAGGCAGTTCACTCATATTATACCCGTATTATGATTTATACTAGTGCACCCAAACACTTTTAATTCTTTCGAGTTTTATGATGTTATAGAGTGTCAAATTTGTTAAACCCAGCGGGAGTGTCGTGAAAGGAGTATATTGGGGCGCACTTGTATGTGGAACCAGAAGAAGATAAGAATATTAATAAATTAAAATGATACTGGTATACTATAAACGATGAAAGTCTCTGATAGGCTCGATAATGGGAATCACTCATTGTGCGAGACTGCAGAGCGAAAGATCTCTGGCCAGAAATCATTACAGGTATTGGAGTAAGAGAGAACTGGTCGCAGAGTTGTAGTTAGCTGTCTGTGAGGGAAAGACGATGGAGTAGGAAGTTTTTGGGGTGTGTTGTGTGAAGCCATCAAGTATTAGATTAATGCAGCAGAGGTCTTCAGGTAAATAAGGTAAAGATGTTCAATTATTATGATTTCTATTTCTGCCAGCGCATTAGTGAAAGTAGTGGATAAGACAAGTTCGTAAGCTCAAAGGGGACATCAAACGGAACTACACGTGACCCACAGCCCCCGCCCAATTGGTTGGGGTGGGGGCAACTTCTAAATCTTAAACGGAAAAACCCATATTTTATTGCAGATTCGGATTATCCATAAAAAATTAATCAAGTTTTGTCTGAAACATTTTTTTAAACCATTGACAGTTAGCACTGAAATCGAGAAAAATTCAGATTGTGGAATAACTCTGATTTATTTAGAATTATCCAAGAAAGACGCACCAAATCGATAAAAAACGTGAATCAATTCTTTCGTTACGCCAAATTAAGCAATTTCTGTACAAAAGTACTGTACCCTACTTTTAGCGTTACCCAGGAACAACGACGTCGACGTAGTAGAATGATGTTCCTATGGGGTGCTTCGTTATTACGAGTCCCCTTACCTCTCACATGTTGGGGTGCTTGATTTCACCCGATTTATAGTCTTCGAGATAATCTCATCATAAACTTCAGATGAACCACACTGTATATATAAATATGTTAACATAGGCTCGGCAGTATGCAGTGGTGGCCAAAACTAGAAATGCACATTAAATTCATTTAGCTGATAAACGAGAACATTTAAGAAAACCCAACGTCTTTGAAAATTATACGATCTGGACTGGGAGGCGGTGCTGATTATGGTTCGCTGCTAACACTGAGTCTTTTTAGCAAAATTGTATTGCGAGTTAAGTTTGTCTTTTCAGAAACATCTGACAACTGAAGTTCAATTAATCACAACTGACTCACAAAAAATGCGATTTAAACAGCAAGTGTAATCTAACTTCATTAATCCAACATAAATGCATATCATCAAATTACAAATAGCTCTGTTCAAAAACTTAAAAGCATTAAATAAATGAAAGTATAACTAGCCTTTTTATCAAAATAATTTACATACATTCAGGGGTCACTCAACAATTACAAATTATCATCCAACTCATCTATACTAATGCGCTGGCAGAAATCGAAATCATAATAATTGAACATCTTTACCTTATTTACCTGAAGACCTCTGCTGCATTAATCGAATACTTGATGGCTTCACACAACACACCGCAAAATCTTCCTACTCCATCGTCTTTCCCTCACAGACAGCTACCAACAACTGTGCGACCAGTTCTCTCTTACTCCAATAACTGTAATGATTTCTGGCCAGAGATCTTTCGCTCTGCAGTCTCGCACAATGAATGATTCCCATTATCGAGGCTATCAGAGACTTTCAACGTTTATAGTATACCAGTATCACTTTAGTTTATTAATATTCTTATCTTCTTCTGGTTCCACATACAAGTGCGCCCCAGTATATTCCTTTCACAACACTCCAGCTGGGTTTAACAAATTTGACACTCTATAACATCATAAAACTTGATAGAATTAAAAGTGTTTGGGTGCACTAGTATAAATCACAATACTTGCCTCTCACAATTTCGGGTGCTTAATTAATGAAATTAGCCATGAAGAAATTATTGAAAATTATCTCCATTTGCTTCATGCATAAAGTCAATCCGCTTTAGTCCGGAACCGCACGACTGCTACAGTGACAGGATCGAATCCTGCCTCGGGCATGGATGTGTGTGATGTCCTTAGGTTTGTTAGGTTTAAGTAGTTCTAAGTTCTAGGGGACTGGTGACCTCAGAAGTTATGTCCCATAGTACTCAGAGCTATTTGAACCATAAAGTCAATCGTGTGCGAAAGTTGTCCACAGTTTTGAGCAGCACATCCCCTGGTATGGCTGCACATGCTCTTCGAATACGTTGCTCCATGTCGTTTCTGGTTGTGGGCTGTCTTTCATAATATTTTTTTGAATAAGCCCACAGCCAGCCGGGGTGGCCGAGCTGTTCTAGGCGCTGCAGTCTGGAACCGCACGACCGCTACGGTCGCAGGTTCGAATCTTGCCTGGGGCATGGATGTGTGTGATGTCCTTAGGTTAGTTAGGTTTAAGTAGTTCTAAGTCTAGGCGACTGATGACCTCAGAAGTTAAGTCGCATAGTGCTCAGAGCCAATAACCCAACAAGAAAAAATCAGGAGATGTTAGGTCTGGTGAACGTGGAGGCTACTGAGTTGGTCCGCCACGTCCTATCCACCGACCAGGGTACCGTAAATTTAAAACGTTCCGCATATTTTTTGCATAATGGGGAGCTGCTCCGTCCTGTTGGAACCACATAAGTTGCCTAGTTTCTAAATCTACATCTGCCATTAGCTCCAAAAAATCATCGCGGAGAAGTTGTAAATAAGAATCCACAGTAACATTTTGATCAATAAAATACGGTCCTATCAAGTACCGTTTAAAATAACAAAATGGCTCTGAGCACTATGCGACTTAACTTCTGAGGTCATCAGTTGCCTAGAACTCAGAACTAATTAAACCTAACTATCCTAAGGACATCACACACATCCATGCCCGAGGCAGGATTCGAACCTGTGACCGTAGCGGTCACGCGGTTCCAGACTGAGGCGCCTAGAACAGCACGGCCACACCGGTCGGCTTAAAATAGCACACCAGACCATTTGTGCTGATTTTCAACGGGTTTGTGCCAGTGTGGATTGACAGGGGACCAATAATGGCAATCATGACAGTTTAATTCGTCATTGTTTTTGAACGTGGCTTCATCGGGGAACATAACGTATCTTAAAAAAAGTCATTGTCACCTCTTATCATTTCCAAGGCCCATTGGCAGAAATGCATGCATGTTTGCATATATTTCGGAGTCAATGCCTGTATCAGTGTGATATGATACGCATGATATTTATGTGCCTTCAAAATCCTCAAAACAGTTGATTTCGGTATTCCAGTTTGTCTCTGAATCGCACGACTACTAATTTCGGAATCCAGTTGAACACAGGCGAGAACCACAAGGCTACGAGCGTCATTTTCATTGTATCCGCAATGACGAGGTGGATGGTGCATGTATCCATTTCGAGCTCGTTGAGTGCAATTTCGAATAATGTTTTCACTTGCATTTCGTTTGTTTGGGAAACGATCCTCATAAAATTGCGCAGCTGCAGCGTAATTGTAATGGCATTCACCTAAAATAAACATCATATCAACAATCTCTGTCGGATTCTAAATAACTCGGAGTTCTTCTCCAATTTAATTTTTCTCGGTTTCAGCGCCATCTGTCAATGTTTTAAGAAATGTTTCAGACAAAATTTGATCACTTTTTTGTGGAAAATCCGAATCTGCAATAAAAATGGGTGTTTCCATTTAAGATTTAAAAGTTGACCCCCACCCCACCCAAGGAGGTGGGGGATGGGGGTCACGTGTAATATCATTTGATGTCCCCATTTGAGCTTACGGACTTTTCTTACCCACTATTTTTACCCGATGTATAGTTTTCGAGATAACCTCGTTCCAAACTTTTGTTAACAATAACAGACACAACTGCACTGACAACATACAAGACGACAATTCCAGCTCAGTACTCATTCGACAGATCAGATGTTCATTCAACGTAATCGTAATCTCTCTCTTTTCTTTTAGAACGGAAGTTACAACCTGCAATGACAAGAATTCAATACTTTACGCCTGCTATAACATATTATCTCTTCATTCTTGGACCTTTTTTACTGTCATGCACATTGTGTACTGTAGCTCACTGTGCCTGCAATGTAACTATGTGTCTACGTTCTACACGAAATAAACAGGTTCGCCGTACTGTGCGTTGGCGTGCAAAACATTGGAGTTCAATCGATCGTTGTAGTAAAATTTAGTGAGAGTTTGTGCCTGTACTGAGTTATATACACCATGATATGTACTTTTAACTTAGCCTTTCTTTATATTAGCATCACATCTTTCCCCATTACTAACTGCTATTTGGGAACTTGGTGTACAATCATTCCAGATATAATTCTCCATGTTATATGTCATACACGCTGTATGTCCAAATAATCTGTCCTTTACAAATTCTTTATTCATGAACCTTCCATTTACTCTCTGATTACCATTATATTGATTAGAATGCTACTCAGTAGTTGCTCGTCAGTAGCCAAAAAGTCGAAAACAGACTCGAAATAAATCAATGTTAAACAGCCTCTAGCTATGCGTTCTACACTCATAAGAATGCAATAGTTTGTAACAATATAGAACCAAATAACAATAAAAGTTTCAAAGTAACCCTCAAAGAAAGGATGCCAGTGAAATTTTCTTTTTAATTAACTGTGCGTCAAGATCTCGAGCCATGAAAAGACAATAAAGCAAATATCATAAAAAATTAAAGGTATTCTGATGGAGAATAGCAAATGAACAGACAATACGTCTGAATCAGAGGTTCTAGAAAGAGAGATTTCAATATTGGCTATGAATTTCGAAGGGGATTATAACTTGTTCGGTCACTTCTTTTGGGGCAAGTATTTCCGTCTGTCCTTAGGATAACTTATGACAAGAACATTTTTTTTTTTTTTTTTTTTTGCTGCGCATAAAAATATTCATACTGTGAGCAGTTCACTCGGCTCATAACATTTCTTTACATCAATAAATCATGACAGAATTAGCTTCATTTCATCGTCTTTTGTTTTTCTCTTCCTTGTCATGCTTATCAATGAGTTTGAAAACATTTATTTATTTCTCAGTGACTATTCAATCACATTAATTAAGTATTGTTAATAAAATTCTGTCCGTTTCTTTCAAGGACCTTCTCTAATGAGCTGTACTCCCGAACAGTTTCAGTCTCCTTAGCTCATTATTTTTACAGATGTGTAGAAAAATGCCTCAATTTCGTGTAACCTCGGCAGAAAGAAAAATATAGTTACTAAACGCCTCTTCCTCTCCGTTTTTTCTCAAAATAATGTAGCACCGACGCAAGATATGCCACTTACCTTTAATTTTCAGTTTCATTTTAATATTTTCTTATACTCGTAATACCTACCCTAACACGTGCTTCCTCACGAACCTAAAGTGTATGATGATAAACAGCTATTCCGTAGGTATTTTACTTCTGCTAACTGCGGTGCCAAATTTTTTGAATAGTTTTCTTCCACACTTTCAATCGCTATGTATCCCTGCTTTGTACACTAGCGAAATTTTTCTACTTGTATGTTATGACGAAGGTATATCAGTCTCGGTTACACGTACAAATTTTTTGTAACATCCTTCAGAAAAAGTAAATGACCAGGTTTTGTAACATTTCTGCTAGTCTGCGCAATTTACCTTCGTTCATTAACTTTAGTACTTTATTTTATTCATTTTTATTTTACACGTCTAGTTCCGTAGGACCAAATTAAGGCGCAAATCTCCAACGTCATGGAACGAGTCAGAGCATGAAAATACAACAGATAAGAGATAAAATAAAATCTTCATGAAGGCAAAAAAAGACAAGCCATTAATTTATGTAAACACAATCAACAATATAACACAGGAATCACTTTAATTTTTCATGGAACTCCTCTGCAGACTAAAAGGAGCGACACACGAGGACACTTTTCAGTTTCGATTTGAATGCGCGTGGATTGCTGCTAAGATTTCTGAATCCTTCTGGTAGATTATTGAAAATAGATGCAGCAGTATACTGCACACCTTTCTTCACAGGAGACAAGGAAGTGCAATCCAAATGCAGATTGGGTTTATGCCTAGTATTAACTGAGTAAAAACTGGTAATTCTTGAGAATAAGCTGATATTGTTAACAAGAAACGACGGTAAGGAAGCCCAGTATCAGAATACGCAGACTAATGAACAGGCGTCCATAAGAGGTTAATGTACAGGTGCCGATAAGAAGTTCGCTAACTTGCATCACTTATTGCCGAACCGTCCTTTCCTGAGTCAAAAATATATTTTGAGAATGGGAAGAGTTACCCCAAGACGTTATACCATACGGCATAAGTGAATGAAAATAAGCAACTTACACTACTTTTCGTGTTGAACTATCGCTTACTTCATATACTGTTCGAACAGTAAAAATGACAGCATTAAGTCTTTGAACAAGATCCTGAACGTGGGCTTTCCAAGACAGTTTACTATCTATGGTAACACCTAGAAACTTGAACTGTTCAGTTTTACTTATCATATGCCCATTCCGTGAAATTAAAACGTCGGGTTCTGTTGAATTGTGTGTTAGAAATGGCAAAAACTGAGTTTTACATTGATTGTGAGTTAGCTTGTTTTCTACAAGCCATGTACTACGTCATGAACTGCACTATTTAAAACAGTGCCAATGTTGCACACAACATCCTTTACTACCGAGCTAGCGTCATCGGCAGACAGAAATATTTTAGAATCACCTGTAATACTAGAGGGCATATCATTCATATAAAACAGGTAACGTGAGTCTCCACAGTACTGATCTCTTGGGCACCCCCCCCCCTCCCCCCCTATTTGACTGTGCCTCACTCAGACCCCATATCATGGCCATTCTCAAGACTGTGGCTAATGACCTTTCGCTGTCTGTTTTCAAAGTAAGACGTGAACCAGTTGTGAGGTACTCCCCATATTCCATAATGATCCAACTTCTGGAGCTACACTTTGTGATCAACAAAGTCAAACGCCTTAGTTAAAGAAAAAAAAAATACCTACTGTTCGCAACCTTTTCTTTATTCCATCTGGTACCTCACAGAGAGAGGAGAAAGTAGCATTTTCCGTTGTTAAAAAACTTCTAAAACCGAACAGTACATTTGATAGCAAATAAGGTGAAATAAATTTTTCAATCATCCAACGTGAGTTACAACGTGTCAGGCCCTAAACGTTAATTTAAAATACTTACCTCAATATCGCTGTTACGAGTGTTGTAATTATTATCTCGCTTGCATAATTTTACCTTTAGCATATAACTCAGCCGTATTAGATGTTTCAACAAGTACCTGGGCATTAGAAGACTATATTATTATGTTGTATGATTCATCCCTAGATTTTGTGTACGCTTCTGATTTTGCATACTGCAGTTGTTTAGTGAAATAATTGCTGCAGCTTTATAACATTGCTACAGTTATTCATCAGATAAAACCTGAAAAATGTAATGACAGGCACCACCAACTGAACAGAATAAAATTTAACCACAATGAGTTTCAATCGACAACGATCATTTTCAAATCACACATAGTGCTCAAGTTGAATGTTACATTTGTCTGAGTAAGAAAGGATTATAGAGCAACAAATATCATCCATCCGTGCACGACATTGCACGGTTCCACCATATTACAAAAACTCTCACGCGAAAATGCCATTTTTCATGTTTCATACTTCGACAAGGAAAGGTAGACAATCTGAAACGGAAAATACAAAGGCTCAATGTCGATACAGTTGGGGGTCAGTGAAGCAAAAAAGAAAGAAGACAACAATTTCATGTCACACGAGTATAGGGTAATAACAACAGCATAAAAAAATAGTATAACGTGAATAAGGTTTCGATATCAGACGAAAGGTAGGACGGAGAGAGTATTACTGTGATTAGTTCAGGACAGGGTTGTTCCGACCAGAATCGACAGCAAACCAACACCAACAACAATATTTCAGGTATACATGCCAACGTTGCAAGCTGAAAATAAAGACAGAGAGAGAGACAAAGCATATGATGATACTTAATGGGTAATTCGGTACATAAAAGGAAATGAAAATCTAATAATAATGGGGGACACGAATGCGTTTGTAGGGGAAGGAATAGAAGAAAATGTTACGGGAGAAAATGGGGTTGAGACAAGGAATGAGCGAGGAGAAAGATTGATCAAGTCCTGCAAAAAAAATTCAGCTAGTAATAGCGGATACTTTGTTCAAGAATCACAAGAGGAGGAGACATTCTTGGAAAAAGTCCGGAGATACGGTCATGGTCAGACAGAGATTCCGAAATCAGATACCGGATTTTAAGGTGCACCCAGAAGGAAAGGGAAACTGCGAAGATTCCATTGGTTACAGAAGAAACACACACAGCAAAAAGTTTTGCATCACCTCGGTTCCGAGAGTTCCGGACCCTGAACAGAAACTGGAATAGAGATCAACATAGACATCATTTCCCCTCTTTTTATTGCTCATGAAAACCACACACTACATGTTGTACCACCATACAGCGAGACCTTCAGAGGTGGTGGTCCAGATTGCTGTACACGCTGGTACCTCTAATAGCCAGTACCACGTCCTCTTGCATTGATTCAGGCCTATATTCGTCGTGGCGTACTACCCAGAAGTTCATCAAGGCACTGTTGGTCCAGATTGTTCCACTCCTCAACGGCTGTTCTACGTAGATCCGTCGGAGTTGTTGGTGGGTCACGTCGTCCATAAACAGCCCTTTTCAGATCATCACACGCATGTTCGATAGGGTTCATGGAGAACTTGCTAGCCACTCTACTCGAACGATGACGTTATCCTGAAGGAAGTAATTCACAAGATGTACACGACGGGGACGCAATCGTCGTCCATGAAGACGAATGCCTCGCCAATATGTTGCCGATATAGTTGCACTATCGGTCGGAGGATGGCTCTCACGCATCGTACAGCCGTTACGGCGCCTCCCATGACCACCAGCGGCGTACATTGGCCCCACATAATACCACCCCAAAACAGCACGGAACTCCCACCTTGCTGCACTCGCTGGAAAGTAAGGCATTCAGCCTGAACGGGTTGCCTCCAAACACGTCTCCGAGGATTGGTTGAAGGCATATGCGACAATCATTGGTGAAGAGAACGTGATGACAATTCTGAGCGGTCCATTTGGCAAGTTGTTGGGCCCATCTGCACCACGCTGCATGGTGTCGATGTTGCGAAGTTGGACCTCGCCATGGACGTCTGGAGTGAAGTTGCGCGTCACGCAGCCTACTGCACACAGTTTGAGTCATAACACGACATTGGCTGGTCGCTGTGTCCGAGCGGTTCTAGGCGCTTCAGTCCGGAACTGCTGTGCTGCTACGTTCGCAGGTTCGAACCCTGCGTCGGGCATGGATGTGTGTGATGTCCTTCGGTTAGTTAGGTTTACGTAGTTTCAGGTCTAGGGTACTGATGACCTCAGATGTTTAGGCCTATAGTGCTTAGAGCCATTTGAAGCATTCGTAACATGACGTCCTGTGGCTGCACGAAAAGCAATATTCAACATGGTGGCGTTGTTGTCAGCGTTCCTCCGAGCCATAATTGGCAGGTAGCGGTCTTCCACTGCAGTAGTAGCCCTTGGGCGGCCTGAGCGAATCATGTCACAGACAGTTCCTGTCTCTCTGTATTTTCTCCATGTCCTAACAACATCGCTTTGATTCACTCCGAGGTGCTTGGACATTTCCCTTCTTGAGAGCCTTTCCTGGCACAAAGTAACAAGGCAGGCGCGATCGAACCACGGTTTTGACTGTCTAGGCATGGTTGAATTACAGCCAACATGAGCCGTGTACCTCGTTCCTGGTGGAATGACTGGAACTGATCGGCTGTCGGATGGATCCCTCCGTCTAATAAGCGCTGCGTATGCATGGTTGTTTACATCTTTGGGCGGGTTTAGTGATATACCTGAACAGTCTGTGATACAATATCCACAATCAACGTCTATCTTCAGAAGTTATGGGAACCGCGGTAATGCAAACCTTTCTTTGTTGTGTGTATTTCAGTTTACCTATGAAAAAATGGAAGATCATGAATGTTCAGGAATACAGAAATAACAGTGGCTAAGGAATGAAATATACAAGATGTGCCGGAAACTGAGACGAAATTGAGGTTTGAATAATGCCAAGAAATCGAAAAAGATATGATCATCTGACGGACTGACTCAGCATATAGAAATGTCAAAACAACGTTCGGTGAAATTAAAAGCAAAGGTGGCAACATTAAGAATGCAACGGGAATTCCAGTGTTAAATGCAGAGGAGAGAGCGTGGTGGTGGTGGTTGTTAGTGTTTAACGTCCCGTCGACTACGAGGTCATTAGAGACGGAGCGCAAGCTCGGGTTAGGGAAGGATTGGGAAGGAAAACGGCCGTGCCCTTTCAAAGGAACCATCCTGGCATTTGCCTGAAACGATTTAGGGAAATCACGGAAAACCTAAATCAGGATGGCCGGAGACGGGATTGAACCGTCGTCCTCCCGAATGCGAGTCCAGTGTGCTAACCACTGCGCCACCTCGCTCGGTAGGAGAGAGCGTTCTGGTCGAATGAGTATATTGAAGGCCACTATGAGGGGAAGATTGTTCGATCTGATAGAAGAAGAATCAGGAGTCGATTTGTAAGAGACAGGGGATCCAGTACTAGAACCAATAATTAAAAGTGCTTTTGAAAACTTAAGATCAAATAAGGCAGAAGAGATAGGTAACATTGCATCAGAATTCCTAAAATGATTCGGAAAGTTGCAAACGACTATTTACTTTGGTGTGTAGAATATGTGACTCTGGCGAAATATTATTTGACTTTCGGAAACACTTCGTTGATACAATTCCGAAGATTAGCAAGAGCCGACAAGTGCGAGAATTATCGCACTGTCAGCTTAGCAGGTGAATCATCCAAATTGCTGATAAGATTAATATATAGAAGAATAAAAAAGGTAATTGATACCTGAAGATGTGTTAGATGATAATCAGTTTCGCTTTAAGAAATCAAAACAAACCAGAGGGGAATTTCTGACTTTGAGGTTGATAGTGGAAGTAAAACTAAAGAAAAACCAAGACCCATTCACAGGATTCGTCGACCTGGAAAAAACTTTCGACAGTGGCAAATGATGCAAGATGTTCGAAATTCTATGGAAAATTGGGATAATCTACAGGGAGAGACGGGTAATATGCAACATGTACAACAGCCAAGAGGGAATAATACGAGTGGAACACTAAGAACGAAGTCCTCAGATTATAAGGAGCGTAAGACAGAAATGAAGTCTTTCGATTCTGCTGTTCAATCTATACATCGAAGAAGCAATGGAAGAGAAAAAATAAACGCTCAAGAGTGGGAGTAAAATACAGGGTGAAAGGATATCAATCATATGAGTCACTGATGACATTGCTATCCTCAGTGACAGCGAAGTTGAATTACAGGATCTGCTGAATGGAATGAACAGTCCAATGAGCAGAGAATATTTATCGACAGTAAGTCGAAGAAAGATGAAAGTAATGAGAAGTAGCAGAAATGACAACCGCGAGAATCTTTAGATCAGGATTGATGGACCACGATTGATTGTCACGATCTATATGTGCTTAAATAACTCTGCTACCTAGGCGATAACCAATGTTGGTCTGAGCAGAGGGGACATCCAAAGCATACTAGCACTGGTAAAAAGTGCATTCTCTGCCGAGAGAAGTTTACTAGTATCAATCATAGCACTTAATTTGAGGAAGAAACTTCTGAGAATGTATGTCTGGAGCACAGCATTGTGTAATACTGAAACATGGACTGTGGGGGAACCAGAAGAAAAGAGAATTGATGCAGTAGAGAGGTGGTGCTAGAGACGAATGTTGAAAATTTGCTGTGCTGACAACGTAAGGAATGGGAAGATTCTGCGTAGAATCTGAGAAGAGTGGAATATATGGAAAACACTGACAAGATGAAGGGACAGGATGATAGAGAATCTGTTAGACGTCAGGGAATAACTTCCACGGTACTAGAGGGAACTGTAGAGGGTGAGATCTATAGAGGAAATCAGAGGTTGGAATACATCTAGCATATAACTGTCATCACAGTATAAGGGGGTCGCGTGTGTTGGATAGCATTTGGCCTAGAGTATATTCACCGTAAGATACAGGAATAATGCACAATATCATTAAATATACAGAAAAATCATTCCCGCCAACTTCTGCGGTTCTGCAAAACATCCTTCATCATTATGCCATTACATACAATCACTTATTATATACATACGAAAACACAACATTAAAAACATATTGAAAATTACTTCTGCCTGCTTCTGTAGTTCTGCTAAACACACCATTACATGGCTACGAAGTCTTTCGCGACGTATTTCTTGAATAAAAATCTCTCGGTGTACATGCCGCGTCAATTCAGGATAAAACTCCAAGCTTTCGACCACCACCTCCATGGTCGACGTCAGGGCTAAAACTGACTGTCGTGAACTAGCGATGTTCCCACTTTTATAAGCAAAGGACGGCTTCTGATTGGCTGGAATACGTCATAGCAACAGCGATATGGCGCGTAGTGAAGTCGTGCCCTCTACTTCCATAGATGTAGTTTCTATCCCGCGTTGCTTGCAGCGCCATCCCTTGAATTAGGAGGTAAAGTGCGGGAAGTTTTTCTCCGCGATTTTTCTTTATCCAGTGCACTCTTCCACGTGTTGCTAAGTGCATAGCCGTTGTCTCTGTTAAAGTTACTATCGCTGAGTCTAATTTCGACTGCTTCTCGGATCACAGAGTCCCAGTAATTCGATGCGTGGGATATTACTCTGGTTTCTTCAAATAAAATCTTATGCTTGTTAAGCAGGCTATGTTCAGCCACCGCCGATTTTTCCAAATACCTGTATTTCAGCTGGCGCTGGTGCTCGATGCAGCGGTCGGCAACGGTTCTTACAGACTGGCCCACGTAATTCTTGCCGCATTCGCAAGGAATAGTATAAATTCCCGGAACTCTTAAGCCGAGACTATCTTTGACTGGTCTCAACATTTCCTTAATTTTCCTAGGTGGTCGGAAAACTGGTTTTATTCCTTGCCTCTTCAGGACTCTGGCTATCTTGCTCGTTGTAGCACCGCAAAAAGGAAGCCGCGCTGTGTGTTGGTCCTCTTCTTGTATATGGCCGGCATCGTGTCTTACTTTCTTGGACAATACTGATTTAATTTCACCGGCAGAATAACCATTCCTCTTGAAAACAATCGCCAAATGGTTAATCTCTGGAGCGAGGTGGTCCTTGTCGGAAATAGTACTGGCTCTGTGTACTAAAGTATTCAGCATAGCTCTCTTCTGAGACGGATGATGGAAGCTGTGGCTATGCAGATATAAGTCTGTATGGGTTGGCTTCCTGTACACAGAATGGCCCAGTCGTCCATCCGGCTTTCTCTCCACCAACACATCTAGAAAAGGTAACTTCCCTTCCTTCTCTACCTCCAATGTAAATTTTATATTTGGTTGTATACCATTTAAATGTTCGAGGAACTGCTGCAACGTGTCGCTGCCGTGTGGCCAGATTAAAAAAGTATCGTCGACGTATCTGTAGAAGCATGATGGGCGATGGTGAGCACTGCTCAACGCTCGTTCTTCAAAGTCCTCCATGAAAAAATTCGCTATTGCTCGTGACAGTGGCGAACTCGTCATTTCATAATAATTTCCACTGTATACAAAGTACGTGGTCGTCAAGGTATGTCGGAACAACTTCAAAATTTCTGAGGAAAAATGAGCAGCCAACAGTTGTAATGTGTCATCCACAGGTACTTTGGTGAACAGAGAAACATTACATGTTACATAAGAGAATAAAAAATATATTAAACGTCTTGAAAGTTCATTCAGGCCACCCTCTGCAGCTCTGTAATACCTCACAGACATCTCACAAAAGAGAATACAATTATACAGAAAAATAAACTTTATTGAAATTCCTTAATTCCACAAAATTCCACCTCTGTGGTTTTCAAAACACATCAAATACTAAACTTATTTTTACTCACTTTGCAGGCAATCTCCTCCTGCCACTAATCTTAACATTTTACAAAAGCATTTCCTCACACATTAAACTGGCAACTCACTTCTGCCTTTCACCAACATTTTACCACAATATCTCTAATTTTTCAAAAACTTCCGCAAACTACTCACATTACAGAATTGTTTTTCAGCTCACTTTCATCCTACACCTATTCGGGTTAGTATTTTAGTTCTCTATCTTTCTTATGCCTTTACACCTCTATTACTTTATATCATTACACTTACAGTAGGGAAGAAGGAAAGACGATAGCAAAAGTTCTGAATGATGAAGAGGTAGGTTGTCAACACGAAATGAAGAGGAAGTAGTATTGCCAACAACTCAGAATGCCTGGTGTTCGTCAAACACCTGATGGAAAGAATGCACGTCCCCTGAGGCTACTTAGTTACTGCTGTTTAAATGTTGCTGTATTACATATCTTTTTAAGGCCACTAAGTTTCTTATTCCCAATCGCTTGTATGATTTTATCTCGACATAATGACTTTTTCTTGTCGCAGAAGGATCTGCTTCTTTCCCTTCTACATTTTCATTAATATCGTCAATGTTTTCTATGGTTCGGCAATAACGTATTGGCAGATATTGGACGATAGACCCTTGTCCTCCATCAAAAGGAATGGATATATTTTGCCCATGTACTATTACTACCACCTCAGATTTTCAAAATCTAACTTTCCTTTGTATTTCATCAAGAAATCAGCACCTACCAACATTTCAACACTAAGACCTTTAATAATCAGAAAGTTTTGTTCAATCTGAATACCTCCAATAGTGATGGGTATCATTAATTCCTGTTTTACTGTCTTTTTACTATTACCAGTAGCCACAATAATGTTCAACCCACTTACTAAAAATGGTTCAAATGGCTCTGAGCACTATGGGACTCAACTGCTGTGGTCATCAGTCCCCTAGAACTTAGAACTACTTAAACCTAACTAACCTAAGGACATCACATACACCCATGCCCGAAGCAGGATTCGAACCTGCGACCGTAGCAGCAGCGCGGCTCCGGACTGGAGCGCCTAGAACCGCACAGCCACCGCGACCGGCCCACTTACTGGCATCATAACTATTCGCTTACTTTCGGGTAAAGCATTTAAAAATTCCTGTGACACTGCACACACCTCAGCCCCACTGTCTATTAAACACCAAAATTTTTCATTGAAAACTCACACCTCTATTACGGATTGTCTAGGATCTATTTTCATACACTTAGATTCAGGCTCGTCTAGTAAATCCTGCACCACTTCTCGTCTGTCAAAACCTACCCCTCCTGTGGAAATAAAATGTACCTTTACTGGATCCTTCTTCACGTTATTTCTACTACTGGCAGCTTTGGCTAAACTGCTCGGAATGAAAAAAGCGTCACCTTCTCCCTCATCATCATCATCATCATCTGAAATATCCTCTGATTCTGCAACCATTCCCCCAGTGTTGTTAGAATTACCAACATTACCCCCTTCTTCCTCCTCTCCAAATTCTTCGTCTTCACTTTGCGAAATCACTCGACCTACTTTATTCAAAAATTCTTCGACACTTTCATCCTTTTCCTCCGGTATTTCCATAGTACTAATTCCACAGTTTATAGGTAGCCTCTCGTCTGGCTCGCAGTGCTGATTCACCCCCACCTCCTGATCTAAGTCTTCACTTTCTGTACCTAGTTCCTCTTTAAAATTGTTCCTGTGGTCTTTATTTGAACTTTCCCTTCCACTAAATGCTCTTGAATTTCCTAGATCAAACTTAGTAAGTGTCACTCTCCTTCGCCATACTGTTTTCTGTCATGCTACCCCCATGCTGTTCATTGGGTGCCGCTAGTGGGTTTAATTTGTACTGTTTCTGTCTGCAAATGCTAGCGCTATTACAGACTGCTACTGATTTCCCTCTTGTGCGCTGTCGTTGCATCTGACATTCCTGTCAGTGAGTGGGCTGCGCCTATCCTTACGTCATCAGACTGCAGCTGACGGCAGTCAAAGTACCAAGCTCGGTCGTTGAACCGGCTCACAACAGCACCTCCTCTACCTCTATAATTGTTCGCTCGCTGCACGCCAATGCTGTTTACATGAACTTCATCTCTATTCTCATTGGATCTTGCGGGAGACTATAATCTCTCCCAGCACGCTCTTCCTCTTTCAGAAGGTTCTCAATTCTTTCCAAATAGTGAACAGTGTCATTCCTAGGTGCAGAAATTATTTTGTTACTCCAATACAGCAGCAACTTGTTTTAGATTCTCATAATTATTTGCTCCGTTTCCACTTTAGAATTCAAGTATGATAAAGTAGTAATCCATTTTTTTTACAAATCATTTAACACTTTCCTTCTTAGAATCACACTTCTCCCCAGGCCAGAATTTATTCAAAACCTCCATTTATTTTCTTTTTCCCCAATACTCATCGAAAAAAGTATGTCTGAACTCCACTAATCGGTCATACTTATCTCAGGCCAAGTTTCCCCAAATTCTTGCCTCACCCATAAAGTTTGAAATAATGGATCCTACCATTTGTTTATCATTCTAACATTTAGGAAAAGCAGCCTTAAAATCACTCCAAAATTCCGTTGGATGAACATTTTTACTAGGATCAAATCTCAAAATTGATCATGTGTTACAAAAGCAATTTCAGATGATTCTACTACACCATTAGTTACTACACAGCCACTATGGTTGTTAACATTTTGCTCAACTCCGGTTAGTCTACCCTCATGCTCACACAATTCCTCATTCACATTGGTACTGAATTGCTTGATATTAGTTTCTATGTTATTATTTTTGCGAGCCACTTGCGTACCAACCTTAGCACACACATCTTTTCCATCTTCAACATGACTTTGTAATGCAACATGGCTATCCTTACAGTGTTTTTCCATATTCTGAACCTGTGAAACCTTCCCGTCTCCTCAATAACTCTTTTGTTATTACGCAATATCCGTCTCCTCTATATATCTTTTGTTCATGATAACCCTCCCTTTTACAATAACCTATGTAACCTTCCCTTAGGATTTCTATCTCTTGCTTAGTAATAACAAATGAAATATTCCCTTTGAAAATTATTCTCTTTCCCTATCTTCGCATACAAATTTAATTGCTGCTTATTAAAAGTGATTTTCTGATTATTTCGATGAAACATAGAATGTGTCGTCGTCGTCGCCCTCAGTCGTTACTTGCAATATCCCAAAACTGTTCCTTACCTTTTTTACCGTTACTGGATCGCCATCTGACTGCTACATCGAACTGCGACATGAATACACTTACTCTGGTTTACTACACTCTATTAACTGCTGGTGGGCTCTCATAATAAGTGGCTGAATTTATTACCAAAGCTGACGTTATTCTTTAATAGCAAAGCTGACGTTATTCTTTAATTAATTTGACTGAAATTACGTAATTCATAGTTACTTCTTGACAACAATAAAATTTTTGCAAAATTTTACATTGATGGTTTTTGAGATGGATTATAATCAGTAATGCAACATTACTGGCAAAAATTAATTATATTCTGAAAACGCTTCAAATGTTTACTGTTGGTAATGAAATGAATTTACAAACGTTCTAATGGGACTTGCTTTTTACAATAATCTTACAACTAGCATTTCGCAAACATACCTTCAGTAGTCTTGAGTTTCGCAAAGAAAATAATTCAATAATATTAGTTCCTCTTATGATAATAGTTAGCTGATGTCTCTGTACATCCGTTTATAATCTCTTGTAAATCATAGTTGGTGGCTGGCAGGCACACCGCTCCTCTCAACCTCTCACTTCAGACCTGCTACTGACTCGCTTCACATCTCGCTTACTACTGACATCCTACGAACGCTAAAGTGCGGTCTCTCCTGCCAATAATGCTTTCTGGTGCAGACAATCTCTGCTACCATTACAAAATGTATCAATTCGCGGTCTTTCCCGCTCTTTTCTTAAAATGTATCCATACGCGGTCTCACCCGCCATTTTTAAATTTATATCAATTTGCGGTCTCTCTTGTCAACAATACTTTGGTGCAGACATTCCCTGCTACCACAATTATTTCCAACATGACAAATATTAATCATTGCTACTTAAACCTATCAATGAAATATAAACATCTCTCATAAATTGTGATTTGACAATAGACAATAGAAATATACACGTCTTACATAACCATCTACTGGTTTCCTAAAAATTTTCCTACGTCGTTAAGTCATATGGACATGACGTAAGGAGAAAATTTGATTATAGAAATATGTGTAGTAATAAGTAAGATAATGATAGAATATTTCTTTCAACAAAACACATACATATACTGTCATAAGAATTTGTTTTTCTAAGTCTAACAAAGAGAATATTCAAAAGAACATACATCAAGAAATACAAATAATATGAGTCAGAAAGTTGGAAGTGTACATCAGGTAGTAAAAGTTATATACATATATTTCTAATAGTAATGGATGCCAAAAATTAGAACATAGTTTATGTTTCATTATAAATTGGCATCTATTGGTACCATATTCAAGGAAGGGAAAAAAAGGAATTCGATAGCATGGTCAGAGCACTGGCAACTGTCTGTGAACTCACTCAAAAGTCCGTTTCTTTCCCTCACATAACACAACACCAGGTTTCGCCATGTGATTCCGTCGTCTCTTTGATCCATAGTTTTACTGTAACCAAACACTAAGTTAACCATCGAATTGCCTGAGTTGCCGCAGCTACATCAGGTACAAGTTTGAACTGCAATTGTCCATTAGTAGTGATGGAGTGAATCTCGGTATGCAAGCACCTATTGACGTACATCATGACTGTGGTGTGCATCTTGGTATGCCGACACCTCATAGAAAACATCGTAGATTGAAGTAACGTGGTTCACTATTCACTTTGTTTGTGCTCCATAACCATGGGGATGCGCAGGAATTAAGGTACAGATATAATCATTTTGTCAAAAGGTTCACGGATATGGTTGATACCGTTATTACCAAATTTTACATCATCTCTTTCATCTGTGCTCATAAAATTATTTATTTTACGTTTAAAAGGACAAAATATGTCACCTTGTGTGACTGTAGAAAGTTTTTATAGTATTAAACAATTACATAAAAAACACATTTTCCATCTGTAGTGAATTCAGAATACAATACACATTACATTACGTGACAGTCAATAACATAAACAAATATTTCTGTAAGTGGAATTTAGTATTACATTTAGGCATCAACATTTTAAATAAAATAGACAAGTACCTTAATACAAACTATGTCACTTTCTGTGACTCTAAATAAATCATAATCTGGTGCACATATAAATAATTACATAAAGACACTGTTACCTTACTTCACAGGTTGTGAATTCACAATTTTTGAAATATGAAATTACATTTTGACAAAATATGTCACTTTCTGTGTCTTCAGTACGTTCGGTAATGTGTTTGTCAGTCATGAGTCATATTGTCAGTCGACTATATATTATGTTTGAGTTGTGTAGCACACATTGTCATTGTTATTTAAGAGAAAACATTTGTATTTTACGCAGAGTGCGAATCGGTATGGTGACATTTGGTGTGATCTGTTTTTCCTATGTATGTATCTGATGTAAAGGATATCGTGTTCAATGCACAAAAAATTTTTCGAATAGCAAAGTACATACAGTAAGCAATTTAATGTGGTTTCTCCATCCGTAGTTCTGCGCTGCGCTGTGTCACCTGTTATCAAAATAAACCATTACTAAATTATATTCCTTACATACTAACATCTTCATTCTCCTCTCTTCTTTGTACCTCGTGTCATCTCTCTGCTTAGCCTATAATAAAATATTCATTGTTAATAATCATCAGCGCACGGCATGACTTCAATACGTCTCTGTATTACCTATAACAAAATATTCATGGTCAATAATCGTCAGCGCACGGCATGACTTCAACAACTCTCGGCATGACCAGTAACCCATTTATCCACATTTCTTCGTATTCAATATTTATATTATAATTAAAACTATGTTTATTTTGGTGAACTATGACAACAATGCTGCATCCACGGATTAAAGAATACATCTAATTGCTACTACTGTATGAAAACTATTTGTACGTGTTACACATTTACATTTAAAGGAGTCCTGTTAATAGCTTCACTCACCATACATAATATGGAATAAATGTCCTGCGAGAACGCTTCTAAGACTGCTATTAATGTTCAGTGTATTTATCTGCGGTCGAATCGAGGTGACCTGTTGTGAACGTAAATAACCCATCAGTAGCTCACTGTATTCGGGCTTGCTGGAATGTGTCAAAAAGCTCATTGTTATACTCTGTCAATATGTATCCCTGTAAGAAGGTTTTTCTGTTTTAAGAATTTCTTTATGTTTGACATATGATGGTTTCCTCTCGATTTTTTTGTTCTGAGTGTCGCAATGTGTACTACATCAACGTGCAGAATATTTCGAATTCTGTACGCTCCTGCGTATAGAAGTTCAAATTTTTTGCATCGTTTCTTCCATTTATGTGACAGATAATGGGTACGAACTACTACCTCATTGCCAATCTCGTACTTGCGTAATCCACTTACCCGCTTCTGCTGTCTCTTCCGACGATCTGCGACTCGTTTAATGTTCGCTAGTGCCATGTCTACTATCTCACAATGACGAAGTCTACGCTTCTTTGGAAAAGTAATCATTTCAGTAAGTTTATTCGGTGGGTCTTTATTCGTCAGTATTACAGCTGGTGAGAGCATCGTTGACTCATTAGGTATTGCATTTATTACTTCCTGAAACTGTGAAATGTATTCGTCCCATGTTGTATGCTTTCTGTGGCAATAAATTCTATAAAGTTTCCCGATCTCTTTCATTATTCTTTCTGACGGGTTAGAAGAACTGTGATATCTTGATGTGTAAATTGGTGTTATGTTCTTACTATCTAACATTTGTTTCCATATGTCTGACCTAAACTGTGGTCCGTTATCCGAAATAACCTTCTGTACATGTCCTACTATTGATAGAAAATCTCTTACAAATGCTCTTGATACTGATCTAGCTGTTGCTTTCCTTAGTGGAGAAAATGTTACAAATATGGATGTCAGTTCTACGGGTACTAGAGTATAACTATAACCTTTACTTGTTCTGGGGATTTGACCGAAAAGATCTACCGCTGTCATGTGTCTTAACCGGTATGATGGGATACAGTGGTGGAATATGTGATACTGTAGATGATTTAGCTTTCTGACATATCTTGCAGGATGCTATAACTTTGCGAATGTGTTTTTCCATAATGTTGAAGTGACAATTTTGTAGAAGAATTAGAAAGCATTTCCTAGCTCCGTAAAGTGCATAGCTTAGGTGCGTATACCATATCAATTTGTTTCTGATCCGTTCTGGAATACATAAAAGCCAATTGTTGCCGTCTGGGTACGAGCGAATAAACAGAATATATTGATGTATAGTGTAATTATGTCTGATTTTTGCGTTGCTCTTGTCTCGCCAAAGAGTTAGAATCTCTTTTAGTGTGTCATCTTTCTGCTGTTCTCTCTCTATGCTCTGTAATACTGATGATATAAAGTTTTCGAAAGCTACTTGTTTGATGTACATAATACTACGCTTGTTGTTGCAGAAGGTATTTTCTTTCTCTAGTCGTTTATGCTGAATAGATCTCGATAGTGCGTCGGCAACAATATTCTGCGTGCCTGGAACGTATACAACAGTAAAGTCGAACTCTTGTAGATATAATTTCCAACGGCTTAATCTATCATGTGTAAGTTTTGCTGGTAATAATTACTGGATTGCTCGGTGATCGGTATATACTGTGGTGTGTCTTCCATATAGATAATGACGGAGTCTCTTAAATGCCCATACTACGCATAGCGTCTCTAATTCTGTTACAGAGTAATTGCTGTAGAAAGTATCCTGCTTGCAAATGCAATATGTTTAACGATTGTCTTACCTTCCTCCTCTACTTCCTGGAAAATATGTACTCCTAATGCTTTAGTTGAACTATCTGTTGCAATGGAAAAGTTTTGTGTTGGGTCAGGATGCGATAAAAAAGGTGCCCTTAGTACCGCTTCTTTCAAATTCTCGAATTCAGCTTCAGTATCCTCATTCCATGACCAAATTGTGTTTTTACTTGTGAGCTGGTATAGCAAGGATGTGTCTAATGCTTTATAATGAATGAATTTTCTAAAATAATTAATAAGGCCCAAAAAGCTCCGAAGTTCCTTCTTATTTGTTGGCACGTTGATATCTTTCAATGCTTGCAATTTGTCGGAGTCTGGTGCAATACCTGTTTGTCAAATGCTATGACCTACAAATTTTATTGAGGTTTTTCCAAATTCAGATTTACGGAGATTTATAGTTACACCGATCTGCTCGAATGTATTCAGTAATTGTTGAAGGGTGTGGTTGTGCTGTTCCCAATTTTCTGCTGCGATTAGGATGTCATCTATATATGTAGTAATTTTGTTTTTAAGATCGTGTGGGAGAATTGTATTGATGCCTCGTATAAAGGCTGCAGACGAAATCGTTAGTCCAAATGAAAGTTTACAAAATGGTAACATTCACCAAAGCAAAGTAATGCCGTACACTTTCAGCAATTTGGATGTAACTGGATTTGCCAAAATCCTGATTTGAGACCGAGGGTGGTATATATAGTGGTGCCATGAAACTTTTGCAGTAACTCTTCTAATGTCTGTGGTCGGTCTGTTTCTGTAATGATTATTTTATTAACCTCACGTGAATCTAAAACTAAACGGAGTGATCCATCCTTCTTTTGAAGGATGTGTAATGGATTTATATATTGGCTTGCTGCTGGTTCAATTATACCCGGATGAGTCATTGCTCGTAACTCTTTCTTAACTGCTTCTGTGTATATATGCGGGATTGGGTAGTGTTTTGCTTTGAAAGTCTCGTGTGGTTTCACCTGAAATTCGTACATAAATCCTGTCATCGTTCCTGGAACATTGTTAAAAAGTGCTTTATGTTGCACAAGAATATTTTCTAATTCTGTGCGCTCTGTGTCGTCTTTTGCTATACTGTCTCCAATCTTACGTGTAATTGTCTCTAATACATTATACTCCTGTTCCTCTGCCATGTCGTTATTATGTGTATTCGTGTACAGTGTGAGATAACAATCGTTATCTTTAGAATCTGCAATAATCTCGATCCTGTACATCTTTTGTTCTTCTGAGGATACTGTGTTTTGAAATCTCAATACCACTTCACTGTCTTCCTTCTGTAATGTTAGGTATGACGATTTAAAGTCAATCTTTGCGTCGTACTGTACGAGAAAATTCAATCCTAATATTATATCAGTCGTTAAACGTGGAACTATCCAACAATTACTGTGGAAAGTTTGCCCCGCAAAAACAAACGTTAATTGTGTCTGTCTTTTGCCTTCAATGATTTTTCCTGGAAATGCTCCCTTAACTTAAGTTTTGTGTAATGAGAATACTGGGTAATCATTATTGCTATTGCATCTGTAAAATGTGGCTTCGTGAATTACGCACATTGGTGAGCCTGAATCAATTATTGCTAAAATATTTTGTGACTTTAAATTTATCTGAATTATTGGGTGGCACATAGTTTTCTGCATGATATGTTTTTCGTGTAACAGTGTGTCTCGCACGTCGTCGAATGTAATGGCATTCTCTACCGTTATCTTTTCTCTGTTCTTATGCATAGTGTCGTCATTTAGAGATTCATAACAGGCTATCTCTAGTCATAAATGTTCTGACATTTCATTTTCTGTTGGGGAGGTTTATGTGTTTTCTATGAGCTGTACTGTTCTACCGTTTTGATTATTAGCGGTAGGTGGCGGATGAAATCTTGTGTCTGGTACACTCATACGATAACTTGGTTGTTGTGCACTGTTTGAATTTCTATGAAAATTATCATTGTAGAATGTAGTTTGCGATCGGTGTTCGTTTTCTCTCCTTCTGTCGTCATAACTGTGGTTATAGGGCAAGGCACGCGCGTTTCTCTGAAAAGGCTGTCTTTGTTCATTTTGTGTATTTTGCGGCTGACCCATGTAATTGTTTGCACCTGTCGCCTTTTCTTGGTGATGAGTCATGTGAAAGTTTGAACGGTTCGGCATTTCCTGCCGTATATGTGTCTTGTTATTTGGATGGCTTTGTTGTTGTCTAGAATTGTAATGTACATTGTTATTATACTACTGTTCATTGAATCCCTGTGTGTATTCCCGATTAAAGTTTTCAATTTCGCTGCAAAAGCATTTATTATGATTGTTATTGCCTGAACGTGTTTGCTCAAAATTAGTATAGTTTGTCTGATTTGCGTTATGTCGTAAAAAGTTCTTATTAACAAACGCATAATCTGCCTGGTGTACCTCTAGCAATTGCAGGATGTCTCTAAATGCGTACACGCTGTCCTTTTGCTGGCCTGTTAATAATGACACTTTTAAAGCTCTGGGAAGTTTTGAAATACACAGCTCTACTAATGCAGATTGAATGTATGGCTCATTGAGGTATTGGTTTTGTTCAACCATATACTCGAAAAATTGTGTGATTGTTGGGAAAGTAGAATTCTCGAAATTTGGCAGACTAATTAGCAGATCTTTAATGCTACTCTGTGTGGTATCTGACCAATATGCTGCTAGAAATGCTTCTTGGAATGCTTCTAATGAAAAACACTCTCTACCAATTGGTCGAATTCTTCTCGCTGGTTCCCCTTCAAGAAAACTAATAATAATTTCTAGCTTATGTTAAACTGGCCATGATGGTGGGAGTGCCGCATTGAATTGTTGGGTCCAGTCCAGTGGATGTATTTGCGTCCAGTCGTTTTTAAATGTTTCAAACTTTCTCACTGAAAGTAAATGCTTGTGGTCGAAACCGTCTTATCTTTGTGTGTAACTATTTTCGTAATGTTGTGAATATGAATTTGTGTGTCTTTCTGCCTCGTTAAGATCTCTTACTCTCTGAAGTCTACCAACATTATATGTATTGTGCATCTGAGGCATGTCGTAATGGTGTGTGTTCTTTTGGAATTGATTGTTTGCAGTTCTTTCTTGTGTGTCAGCTATTCTTTTGCAGTAAAGAATTGATTTACGGATGCAACAAATTATTACGTGATTCTAGGTCTGCGATTGTTTGTTGAGCATTTGTAATTTGCGTATATTTACTATTAGAAATCTGTTCAACTGAGACTGGTGTAGTGTCATCTGATTTACTGTCATTGTTAGCATCTAACAGGTCTATTCTTGTAGTGAGTTCGTTGATCTTTTCTGTCAATTCGTTTCGTAATTTACGATTACGTTTGGCTACTTTCTTAAAATCAGCTTTCAAATTTTCTGAGTCTTGATTGATTTCTATGTGTTCCATTTTGTCAGTTAGTGTCAGAACTTCTTCTGTTAATTTACCCCTAATGTT
Organism: Schistocerca serialis cubense; assembly: GCF_023864345.2. NCBI lineage: Eukaryota > Metazoa > Arthropoda > Insecta > Orthoptera > Acrididae > Schistocerca > Schistocerca serialis. The sequence continues at coordinate 122,950,455 of NC_064645.1, forward strand.
CTGGATTTCAGTGTCTGTAGAAATTTTCGCCTCAATTGTGTGTGATTGGATTACCGTGAGCCTTTCTTGTATTTGAATATTTGTCTCATTAACCGTTTTGATTTCTTCCGAAATCGAGTGTATGTGATTGTCCACGTAAGTGTCTCCCTGAGCAAACAGTTTCTTTTTGTCGTCCTGTTGATGTTTATTGATTGTTTGTGATAGTTCTTTTCGTTTTTTATTCTGCGATCGGACCAGCTTGCGGTGACGTATCAAACAGTTTTCTGTGTGATTGTTAAAACGTTCATCAATGTGAACGTTTTGTCTCATTTGTAGCAAAAATGCCATTGTTGGATCCGTTTCTGATTGACTTCTGTGCGCATTTGTATTCGTTGTTAAAGGTTGTACATCTGTGTTCATTTGAACATCCTCAGACGATTGTAATCGTGTCACCTCATCCATGGTTTCGGAATTTTTGTCAATAAAACTGTGGTATCTGTTACGCAGATTGTGTAGCTGTGTACCGTTTGAATCTTTTTCGGCACGTAATGGAGTCACACTGTTTGACTGCATTATAGTGGTTTCGTTACTGAGACTATTATGTCTGCTATGCGTAATTTGTGGCTGTGTAGCGTCTGTTGTATTTAAAATCAAATTATTTTGCACTAATGTCTCATTATCAGTCGGCATATCTGAAGTTGATTGTTCGTCAAAAGATTCCATATTATTACTATTCTCAAATGTCTGTTCACCTAATGTTTCACTATTGGGTTTTTCACACGTATTATTTCTGTCTATTCCTGAAAAGAATTTCTCGTCAGTATTTTCTACACTTTTATCACTTTGAGAAACAGTAATTATTCTGCGGGACATTGTCTATAATTAGCACACGCTACAAACTATATCATTGTTTACGGCGGATGCAACACTGAACAAACACTTTTCAACGCAGAATCAATAGAGAAAACAGAATTGCCGATGGTTTGTGAATTAAAGGTATACAGTTTAGTATAAGCGTTGCGCCACTTAACACTATCTTATTCATACAATTGTCAGTATATTCATTTCCACAGTAGATTCACTAAAGAGTCTTACCGATTGGATGTCGCCAAGTGAAACCTTCCTGTCTCCTCTATATGTCTTTTGTTAATGATAACCCTCCCATTTACAATAACCTATGTAACCTTCCCTTAGGATTTCTATCTCTCGCTTAGTAGTAACAAATGAAATTTTCCCTTTGAAATTACCTCTCTTTCTCAATCTTTGCATACAAATTTTAATGCTGCTTATTAAAAGTTATTTTCTGATTATTTCGACGAAACATAAAATGTGTCGTCGTCGTGGCCCTCAGTCGTTACTTGCAATATCCCAAAACTTTCCTTACCTTTTTTACTGTTACTGGATCGTCATCTGACTGCTACATCAAACTGCGACAGGAATACACTTACTCTGGTTAACTATACTCTATTAACTGTTGGTTGGCTGTCATAATAAGTGACTGTATTTATTACCAAAGCTAACGTTATTCTTTAATAGCGAAGCTGACGTTGTTCTTTAATTAATTTGACTGAAGTTACGTAATTCAAAGTTACTTCTTGACAACAATAAAATTTTTACATTGTGCATCAGTAATGCAACATTGCTGGCAAAGATTAATTATATTCTGAAAACGCTTCAAATATTTACTGTTGGTAATGAAATGATTTTAAAAACGTTCTAATGGGACTTGCTTTTTACAATAATCTTACAACTAGCATTTCGCAAACATACCTTCAGTTGTCTTGAGTTTCGCAAAGAAAATAATTCAATAATATTAGTTCCTCTTATGATAACAGTTAGCTGATGTCTCTGTACATCCGTTTATAATCACTTGTAAATCATAGTTGGTGGCTAGCGGGCACACCGCTCCTCTCAACCTCTAGCTTCAGACCTGCTACCAACTCGTTCACATCTCGCTTACTACTGACTTCCTACGAAAGCTAATGTGGGGTCTCTCCTGCCAATAATGCTTTCTGGTGCAGACAATCCCTGCTACCATTACAAAATGTATCAATGCGCGGTCTTTTCCGCTCTTTTCTTAAAATGTATCCATACGCGGTCTCTCCCGCCCTTTTTAAAATTATATCAATTTGCGGTCTCTCTTGTCAACAATACTTTGGTGCAGACATTCCCTGCTGCCACAATTATTTCCAACATGACAAATATTAATTATTCCTACTTAATCCTATTAATAAAATATAAACATCTTTCATAAATTGTGATTTGACAATGGACAATAGAAATATCCACGTCTTACACGTGTACATTAACTTTATTTAGTTCAGAACGTACTTGCTCTTCCAGTTGTTTGCTATCCTCAGCAACTTGCTTAAATGGAACAGTCAATTCATCTTTTCTCTTTCAACAACCTGGTTGCATTCTTGTTTTATCTGATTAATTTCACATTATTACTGAACAAAGTTATATCATTTTTCCAAGTATCCCCCAGATTCGAAATTTTATCTTCCATCCTAGCTTCCATTTCTATTGACAAGTTAGTTAACCCCCCATCAATTTCACCATGTAGCTCATTTATTTCAGAACTTAAGGAATTCTTTATATCAGTAACTAATTTACTGATTTTAGTTTAAATATCAGAGCATAAAGACGATTTTGTTTCACTACCTATTTCCTTCATATTAACCTTCATCTGATTCATATTTTTAGAATACTTACTAACATATCTGAAACACTATCTCTTGGCTTACAAGCCACTGATACTGGCTCCTGCTTCGTTTCTTTTATGGTTACAGGTATGTACTTAGCATCTGCCCAGTTCATTATTTACACCATAGTTAGACGACCTTGACTGAGGTAAACCGCTGTCCTCTGTTTGTGATACATCAAAACTGACATTACCGATCATGGAATGATTTTCGTAATTTACATTACCTAAATCTGCCTTCAGTTTCTAATCTACTGTCTCTTGATCAGTTTCAGCTATTTTGCAAAGTTTCTTGGCACACACACACAAAACTCTAAGTAGAACACTACTTATCTTTTGCCTCTTCCAGCTGACTGTATGGCGAGACGAAACAGCGGGTCCATATACCAGGCGCTGATTCTGCCAATCCAGTTTACGGACTAGCACTCCATACACGGCTGCCAGCTGCTCCGTCCACCTGGCTACTACTGTAGAAAGCCGTCTCTCGAAGTTCAGCAGTTGTCACCTCGTTCTCCTTATTGCCGTCTCCCGACGAAAGTTCATTTAACTCGCGCCTATTGTCCTACTATAGTTCCTTTAGTCACATGTGTGAATACTTCACGATCTCACTTGACACTGCTGCGTTTATAAACTTCCTACGCATCCGGACTATACCATTGTTTATCCCGGGCGATAAAGACTCAAACTGCTGCGGGCTGGGGTTTGAACTTGTTGTTCATAGTACTGCTCACTTGCAATAGTTCCACCTACCTCACTACGGCGTCAGTTCACCATCCCGTTTCTCCGTAAACGTAGGTACTATTAGTACATCGAAAAAGCAGCGTTAATAAAACGTTTCTTTAACAGAAACTGCTCGCCAAATATTCCATATATGAATAAGAAACATGCCATTCGGAACTTGCACACAGGCTAACAGCTAACTTTCCAATAAAACAATTACAAAACTTCCAACATTCAACAAAATTGTTCGAAAATGCAACTCCTTTCATGGGAACACAATCTAGGCCCAAGAAACCAATTACTTCTACATTTTACGCATAATGAAGACTGAAACGTTCGACATGACCTGAACTTCCAATAGCTGACTAGCGACTCCCCAGATGGTGCTTCTACCACAGCATATCTATCTAGCAGTCCTCGGGAACTGCTTAAATCTGATGGCCCATCATTTTGGCTGCCTACTCAGAACACTTATTCGAGATCATACTCGCGCCAAAACTGGGCCGCGCCAATCATCATTCACGTGTGCAATTACGTCTTTCCAACATGCAAATACTAATAAAAGATGTGATGAAACCAAATTAAAAGAGAACGATTCTGGGAAAAAATTTAAAATATGATTTTACTTTCAACTGTTATTCTGGCTGCCTCCTTAGAAAACCCAGTACACTTAGACATACATCATCAGCAAGTGGGCACAAACATCTTTCCCAAGCTATGATTACGTAATGTATTACATAAATTTAATCTTGAAATATAATTTATGTCCCACATACACACTCTCGCTCACTCTCATTTACTCCCACAACAATATTAGATACGAATAATAATTTTGTCTGATTTCTAAATTACGAATATGTAAAGTAGTTCAAGATTTTTAATTAAATCTTAATTAAATCATTCTGTCAATTGAGAGTTCTGGTTATGTTTTCATATGATAATAAAACGTAAAGTATTATACGAGGGCTATCCACAAAGTACATTACGTTTTGAAATTAAAAATAAATAAAGTATTGGAAATTTTTTTAATTATATACAGATGAAAGCCACTTTTAAATACTACTTTTCTACATAGTTGCCATTTAAATTAAGGCACTTATCGTAGCGATGGACGAGCTTGGAAATTCCTTCGTCGTAAAATTCGGCCGCCTGCGCCTTCAACCACGTGGTTACCTCTTTTTGGACAGAAAAGGTGTGATTTTTGTGCGTTTCCAGGAAAGAGGCACTACAATAACCTCCCAAAGGTATTGCCAAACTCTGCACAACCTCAGAAGAGCAATACAAAACAAGCGCAGGGGAAAGTTGGGCTCAAAGATCTTGCTGATTCACGACAACGCCCGGGCCCACATGGCAAATGCCACTCGTGAAGTTCCCGAATCTTTTAAGTGGGAGTTGTTTCCTCATCCGCCGTAAAGTCCCGACCTGGCACCGTGCGACTTTCACTTATTCCCAGCAATGAAGAAGTGGTTGGCTATGCAGCGTTTTGATGACGACACACAGCTTCAAGAAGAGGTAACCACGTGGTTGAAGGTGCAGGCGGCCGAATTTTACGACGAAGGAATTTCCAAGCTCGTCCATCGCTACGATAAGTGCCTTAATTTAAATGGCAACTATGTAGAAAAGTAGTATTTAAGTGTGGCTTTCATCTGTACATAATAAAAAAATTTCCAATACTTTATTTATTTTTAATTCCAAAACGTAATGTACTTTGTGGATAGCCATCGTAGTTCCTAACTGAATTTCTTTTAATCTAAGTGTCGGTTTGGGATGTTTTAGGTAATTTCCTCTAACTTCGAAACTATGGCAGACAGAAGGTTACTAAAATGCAGACTTTCACGACCGGAAATGTCATGTTCATTATAATTATCCGGGCTGTTATGCCGTGGTCGATTGATGAATTCTGGGTAAATTCACAACGTTTCGTCCCCGTCTGCGGGGGACATCTTCACGGGGGTATGTAGCTCTACATTTTAGTATCAGACGCCTCTACGGGGAGGAGATGTCAAGAGAAGTGCGACGCCTGGAAGGAATCCAGAAGAAGAGAGTGCAGCTTCTATTGTGTTCCTTCACATTCCTGTCTCGTTCCAGAGCCGTAGGCGTTATACCGAAGTTTCTGAAGATAAAGCGCCTGTTCTATTCGGGAAAGGCACAACGCATTTTCAGACGCACTGAGGAGACCTTACTACGAGAGCGCATTCAGCAGACCCGACGGGACTTGGCAAGCACAAACTGTAAGTTAATGTCTCTCCATATTGCTATCAGTAGTAAACTGTGCACCGGTGACTGGGATAAAATTGATAGACTACTGCATGATACCATGGGGAAGCGTATGTTGACAACGTCTAGTAGACAGAAGAAGAAGTTGATAATTTGCTACCTAATCAGACTGTTCGGCATTTAGACGTTTCCCGGACCGTTATCAATTTATCCAAACGTTCGTTATCTGACGATGAGACGTCTTTCCTTGCCAAGGGAGGAAATTTTGCTGTTAGTCCGCGTTTTGTGGCCATGGAAGAAATTATAGTCAGTGTAGAAGCAGGAATTCGCAGTGTGGATTCTGTAACAGCTGAAGAAATCCGTATAGAAACAGTGAGAATATTAGCCAATGCAAAACCGCGGAAGACTAATATAATTGTGGGTGAGAGAAGAGCTTTAAAACTCCTGAATGACGACGATAGTATTTTGATTCTCCCAGCTGACAAAGGAAGCGCAACTGGGGTTTTGGATGTGGTCGACTATCAGAGTAAAATATTGATATACTGGACCCACAAGCATATAGGAAGCTGAATAAGGACCCTACTAACAACGTTCTTAGAACTGTGTCGCGGTTAATAAAAATGTTCTCAATTGAAGAGAGTGTACATAAAGGTCTCTGAAATTCGGTTGCGCTACCACCGAGGCTTTATGGATTGCCAAAAATTCATAAAGAAAATGTCCCGTTAAGACCGATACTAAGTGCCATAGGTTCGCCCACCTACTCGTTAGCCATTTCATGAGTGTACGGTGAATATGAAGAATCCGGTAAACCATCAAATCTCCCACGTCGCTGGGGCCAGAAAAAGAACCTGCAAGATCGGGACCAACGGCGACTGAAGAGTATCATTAAACTTGACAGAAGTGCAACCCTTCGGCAAATTGCTGCAGATTTCAATCTACATCTACATCTACATCTATACTCCGCGAGCCACCTTACGGTGTGTGGCGGAGGGTACTTATTGTACCACTATCTGATCCCCCCTTCCCTGTTCCATTCACGAATTGTGCGTGGGAAGAACGACTGCTTGTAAGTCTCCGTATTTGCTCTAATTTCTCGGATCTTTTCGTTGTGATCACTACGCGAGATATATGTGGGCGGTAGTAATATGTTGCCCATCTCTTCCCGGAATGTGCTCTCTCGTAATTTCGATAATAAACCTCTCCGTATTGCGTAACGCCTTTCTTGAAGTGTCCGCCACTGGAGCTTGTTCAGCATCTCCGTAACGCTCTCGCGCTGACTAAATGTCCCCATGACGAATCGCGCTGCTTTTCGCTGGATCATGTCTATCTCTTCTATTAATCCAACCTGGTAAGGCTCCCATACTGATGAGCAATACTCAAGAATCGGAGGAACAAGCGTTTTGTAAGCTACTTCTTTCGTCGATGAGTCACATTTTCTTAGAATTCTTCCTATGAATCTCAACCTGGCGCCTGCTTTTCCCACTATTTGTTTTATGTGATCATTCCACTTCAGATCGCTCCGGATAGTAACTCCTAAGTATTTTACGGTCGTTACCGCTTCCAATGATTTACCACCTATGGCATAATCGTACTGGAATGGATTTCTGCCCCTATGTATGCGCATTATATTACATTTATCTACGTTTAGGGAAAGCTGCCAGCTGTCGCACCATGCATTAATCCTCTGCAGGTCCTCCTGGAGTACGTACGAGTCTTCTGATGTTGCTACTTTCTTGTAGACAACCGTGTCATCTGCAAATAGCCTCACGGAGCTACCGATGTTGTCAACTAAGTCATTTATGTATATTGTAAACAATAAAGGTCCTATCACGCTTCCCTGCGGTACTCCCGAAATTACCTCTACATCTGCAGATTTGAACCGTTAAGAATGACATGTTGTGTTCTTTCTTCTAGGAAATCCTGAATCCAATCACAAACCTGGTCCGATATTCCGTAAGCTCGTATTTTTTTCACTAAACGTAAGTGCGGAACCGTATCAAATGCCTTCCTGAAGTCCAGGAATACGGCATCAATCTGCTCGCCAGTGTCTACGGCACTGTGAATTTCTTAGGCAAATAGGGCGAGCTGAGTTTCACATGATCTCTGTTTGCGGAATCCATGTTGGTTATGATGAAGGAGATTTGTATTATCTAAGAACGTCATAATACGAGAACACAAAACATGTTCCATTATTCTACATTTCAATGCTGGGCCATCAACAAGTGTCAGCATACGAACCATTCAACGAAACATCATCGATATGAGATTTCTAAGGCCCGCTATTGTACCCTTGATGACTGCACGACACACAACTTTACGCCTCGCCTGGGCCCGTCAACACTGACATTGGACTGTTGATGACTGGAAACACATGTTGCCTGGTTAGACGACTTTCTTTCGGAATTGTATCGAGCGGATGGACATGAACAGGTATGGAGGCAACCTCATGAATCCATGGACACTGCATATCAATAGGGGACTGTTCAAGCTGCTGGAGGCTCTGTAATGGTGTGGGGCGTGACAGTTGGAGTGATATGGGACACCTGATACGTCTAGATACAACTCTGACAGATGACACGTACCTAAGCATTCTGTCTGATCACCTGCATCCATTAATGACCACTGTGCATGGCGACGGTTTTGGGAAATTGCAGCAGGACAATGTGAGACCCCACACATCAAGAATTGCTACAGAGTGGCTGCAGGAACGCTGACCACCAGACATTACAGACATGAACATTATTGAGCATATCTGGAAAGCCCTGCCACGTTCTGTTCAGAAGTGATCTCTACCACTCACGTACTCTTATGGATTTATTGACACCCCTGCAGGATTCATGGTGTCTGTTCCTTCCAGCACTACTTTAGATTTTTGTCGAGTCCATGCCACGTCGTGTTGCGGCACTTCTGCGTGCTCACGGGGCCCCAGAACGATGTTAGGCAGGTGTACCAGTTGCTTCGGCTATTCAGTGAATAACTAACCTGGGCATCGTTAACAGACTGAATAACATAAAACTTCTGACCAGAACACAAAGTGTGATTGTCACTTAAATTACAGAAGAGAGAAGATGAAGAATTAAGAAAGATTGCACAAGAAGCTTTTATTCTTAGTAGTTTCAGTATTTCATCAAATTGCATCACTGGTAATTAAAAGAGACTCTACTCGGATATCGGCCCACAAACAATTCACTCAGATAGTTTGTCACTAACATTTCCTTCCTGCTATCTTCATGAGTTACTGCTGGTCACATCTCCACCTGTTGCACCGGACCATGTGGACCTCTATCCACCATGTCTGGTTGACGGACCGACCGTACTGTGGCTGATACCTTTCTCAGCTTCCCAACAAAAAATTAGTATGGTCCCTCACGGTGACTCAAATACGCTCACTGCTTTGGGTGATGCACACAGTGCCGTTGCTCGATTTTATTGTTTAACTAAACATACAAATTTATGACAACTGGTTTGATTCAGTGTATGCAGTTTCCTGACAATCACTTTTTGTTGATAATCTTTGATCCGAATTCCTTTACTCTGATTATTTTTGGTTTACCTTCGAAGTGTAGGATGACATGAGAACGATTGGCAGCAAAGGAGAATCACATTTTAAACTGTCATACAACGGCTGGTCCTCTATAGTTACCACTAAATTACATAAATTTTATTTTCAAGATATGTCCATTTATCAACATATTGAATTTATAACGGAACTGAATTCACTGGGATTGAGTGAATGTAAGCCGTGGGGATAGCAACAATGAAATTTCAGTAACGTGACGTAGAGTAGTGATTCTTTCAGAAAATCAGGGCTTAAAGTGTAACAAGTATCCCAAACTGAAAATGGATCAGTATACCATTACCCAGGATGGCAAGTCGTGTCTCTTCCTTGGAGCCACCAGTAACTAGGCCATCCGAGCACGCCACCAGGACTGATTCAAACACTAATGTTTACTACCCACTTCGTAGCACGTACTTTACGACAGGGTAAGGTACAGTCTTCCGCGAAATTAGTTGCTGCCGAAGAAATCCTGACACTAGTGTTTCGATACAATAACAGCTAAACAGTGTCAAATGTTACAAGATATTCGAAATTCTGAGGAAAATAAGGGTAGGCTATGTGGAGAGACGGATAGTATATAACATGTACGAGAGCCGAGGGGGAATAGTGGAAGTGGAAGACGAAATACGAAGTGCTCGGAATAAAAAGGATATAAGACAAAGATGTAGTAGGTGGAATTAACAGTATAATGAGTACAGAATTTGAACTGCGAGTAAATAGAAAAAGAAATGGTTCAAATGGCTCTGAGCACTATGGGACTTAACATCTGAGGTCAGCAGTCCCCTAGAACTTAGAACTACTTAAACCTAACTAACCTACGGACATCACATACATCCATGCGCGAGGCAGGATTCGAACCTTGACCGTAACAGTCGCGCGGTTCCGGACTGAAGCGCCTACAACCGCTTGGCCACCGCGGTCGGCTAAATAGAAAACTACCAGAGTAATGTGAAGTAGCAGAAATGAGAACAGCGAGAAACATCAGGGTTGATGGTCACGAAGCAGTTGAAGTAAATGAGCTCTACTACGTCGACAACAACTTAACTAATGAATGACGCAGAAAGAGCATCAAAAACAGACTAGCACTGGCGAAAAGGGCATTCCTGACGAAGATAGGTCTACTAGTCTCAAACATAGGCCCTAATTTGAGGAAGAAATTCCTGAGAATCTATGTTTGGAGCATGGCATAGTGTGTTAGTGAAACATGGACTACGGGAAAAACGAAACAGAAGAGACTCGAAACATTGGTATTGTTATAGACGAATAAGTTGATAAAATCAACCAACCAGTTGGAAAACAAAGATTTGTTAGCCCTTCACCTGAGTTAGGTTATTTCTAAAAATATCTTCTTCAGAAGGGGTAGGCCTTGTTACGTCACATGGTGGTAAATTACATCAGCTAAAGCCGAGCGGCTCTTGTCCTATAAAATTAATACAAAATCCAGAAACACCGCATGCCATGGCTTAGGACAGCAGACATATTACATGTAGGGTATGTTAAAATTAATGCTTACATGTATTCGCTCACTCATAAAGGCTCTTGTCAACATAAAATTATAACAGGAGTCGAAGAATAAAATATTTACGTAACGTAAGTACATACCAAGCCAGAGACTAAGGCCAACTGTTCTACTCTTCGCCTTCAAGCTTTTATTCAGTACTGCTCTGTTGCGTCTATTGTTTGTTTTCCGTACAGTATTGGATGTACGTTAAAGATGTATGCATTCTCTGGGAGATACCCAGTTTGATAACAGGTACGCCTTTCTACATATAATCTATATACAAACTTTGTAAAATACTAGGAAGTCGATGGCATAGTGTGCTTGGAAAGGTACGATATGTTCAGATTTGGTCCGTTTGAGTCGTGTCTGGAGACTGGGAAAAATGACAGCTTAAATATCTCTGTAAGAGCTGTAATTAGTCTGGTATAATGTGCCTGGTCTCTACTAGTGTGATACGTAGAAGTTGAGCCTAATCCGTGTATGATTAGCACCGGGAGACGTGCTATAGTTTACATTCCAGTTAGAGTCCAGGAAGCGTGTTTATTTAGAAGCTAGAGTGACAAATGGGCCGATCGTCAAAATACTCGTAGTGTCCATTAAAGGGAAACAAAAATCCGGTTGAATGCCTCAGTCAAAACGCTGTATAAACTTGAATGATAAACTTAGTATTATGTTTCCAACACTCTCTCAAAACATTCTGGGGAGGAGAAGATTAAGGAAAAAATATGTTATGCGTCGCTTGATTTGTTGGCTGAGTTTCACACGGCCTAGTCGATTTGCATACTTGAGATTTGTGGAAAATTGAATGGATACTCTTTCCAAGAAAGTGTAGGTCCTCTCTCTCTCTCTCTCTCTCTCTCTCTCTCTCTCTCTCTCTCTCTCGCCCATGCACGCGCGCACCCCACCACAAATTCCGCTCCTATGCCAACCTCTTCACCTCAGCGTAGCGCCTCCAAACGGCGTCCGCAATTATTTGCTTTCTCTATAGTTTTTACCCTCTACAGCTCCCTCTATCGCATCTACATCTACATCTACATCGATACTGCGCAAGCCACTGTACGGGGCGTTGCGGAGGGTACCCTGTGTCAGTACAGTTCATTTCCTTTCCCGTTCCACTCGCAGACAGAGAGGGGGAAAAACGACTATCTATATGCCTCCATACGAGCCCTAATTTCTCTTCTCTTATCTTCGTGGTCCTTACGCGCACTGTATGTTGGCAGCAGTAGAATCGTTCTGCAGTCAACTTCAAATACAGGTTCTCTAAATTTTATCGGTAGAGTTTCTCGAAAAGAACGTAGCCTTCCTCCATACATTCCCATTTTTGTGACTGAAACATCTCTGTAACACTTACGTGTAGTTGGAATCTAACGGAAACAAATCTAGCAGCCTACCTCTGAATTTGATCGATGTCTTCCTTCAATCCGACAAGGTATGGATTCATAACACTCGAATAGCATTCAAGAATAGGTTGCACCAGCGTTCTGTATGTGATTCCGTTTACAGGTGAACCACTCTTCCCTAAAATGCTCCCAATAAATCTAAATCCACCACAGTTCTCAAATGCTCGTTCCATTTCATATCGCTTTGCAACATTACGCCCATATATTTAAACGACTTGAATGTTTCAAGTAGAACACTAGTAATACTGTATCCGAAAATTACACACATAATCTTCCTACTCATCCGCATTAACTTGTTTTTTTCCTCATTTAGAGCTAGCTGCCATTCATCAAACAAACAGGATATTTTGGTTAAGTCGTTTTTACCTTCGTCCACTCACTCAACTTCGACACATTACCATACACGACTGCATCATCAATAAACTACCGCGTATTGCTGCCAACCCTGTCCGTTAAATCATGTGTGCATACAGAGAACAACAACGGACCTCTCACACTTCAGTGGGGCACTCCTTACGATAGTCTTGTCTCTGATGAACACTCGCCGTCGAGGACAACATACTGGGTTATGTTATTTATGAATGTAAGCGTAGGCTTCCACGGCCGTTGTCTTCTTCAATAAAATTCTACAGGGTATCAGACCGCATCGTCATAATTTAAAATGCGCCAACGTTTCGGCCAGCGTTGCAGCTAGCCTTCATCAGGGCCTTACGTTAACTGCTAAATGAACACACTTGGTTCCTTAAATAGCTGCACGAGAAAACCGTGTCGTTACTTGATTGGCTGTAAAAGGAGGAGGAGGAGGGGTGAAAGGTATGCTTTATTGGTGTTTCCTTTATTGTCTGTCATTGGCTGAAATAGCTGTTTTCCATTGGTCTTTATATTAATCCACCCCATTGGAGGAGACGGACGAATAGCGAACAGGTGATGGCTGTGACGTCACACTGTTTCCATGCTGTCCAGAAGCCGGCTGCGGCGTGCCATTGCTTTGTGTGCTCGCGACCACTACTGCGGCTCTCCGCGTGTCTGCATGGGCCGCCACGGCTCTGCCGCCGCTCCGTAGCCCTGCTATTGCACGCAGCCAAGACCTCGGAAGCTTGTACCCGTCCTCTCCATTCATGTTGGCGGGTCTTTTGGCTATTTCTATCGCCTCTCTAATCTTTTTTTTGAAAGTGAGAGGCTGTTTCGCCAGGACGTGGGCTTCTTGAAAAAATATTGGTTTCCCGCACTCGTCTCGGTGTTCCGTCACTGCTGACTTAGTGTGTTGTTTCAGGCGGATATATCTTTCATGTTCCGAGAGCCTTGTGCTAATCGGACGTCCCGTCTCACCTATGTAGACTAATCCATACGCACAAACAATTTCATACACGCCAGCTGTGTGTAGTTTGTCAACTGCATCCTTGGTAGAACCGAGCAAGTCTGATATTTTGTTTCTGCTTCGGAAAATTGGTTTGATGTCGGCTTTCCGTAGAATTTTGCCAATACGTTCGGTGACCACTTGTACATATGGTAACACAGCAATGCTCTGTGCCTCCTTCTCCTCTTCCCTATTAGTCTTCTCCCTTGTCGACATGGTGCTGTCTATCATCTGCTTCCCATAGCCATTAGTTCCGAAGATGGACCTGAGGCGTTCAAGTTCTGTCTTCAGATGTTCTTCGTCGCTTATCCTGTACGCTCTCTTCGTTAGCGTGTGCAGGGCGGACTTCTTCTGTGTGGGGTGATGGTGGGAGGAGGCGTGAAGGTACCTGTCCGTATTGATTGGTTTCCTGTGCACTTTGTGGCCAAGTTTACCATCAGGTTTTCGATAAACTTCCACGTCGAGAAAAGGCAGCACCCCATTCTTCTCTGTTTCCATTGTAAACTGAATTTTCCTATGCTGTTGGTTAAGGTGCTTGTGGAAGTTCTGTAACTCCTCTTCTCCGTGGGGCCAGATGACGAAAGTATCATCGACATAGCGAAGCCAACAATTTGGACGTAATTGTGCGGACTGGTGGGCTGTTTCCTCAAACGCCTCCATGAAAATTTCTGCTGCGGTAGGCGATAGTGGTGAGCCCATAGCTACACCGTCAGTTTGTTCATAAAATTGTGCGCCACTGTCTGACGACCACCTATTTCAAGTGGAGAGGTCAATTTTATGAACAAACTGACGGTGTAGCTATGGGCTCACCACTATCGCCTATCGAAGCAGAAATTTTCATGGAGGCATTTGAGGAAACAGCCCTCCAGTCCGCACCATTACGTCCAAATTGTTGGCTTCGCTATGTCGATGATACTTTCGTCATCTGGCCCCACGGAGAAGAGGAGTTACAGAACTTCCACAAGCACCTTAACCAACAGCATAGGAAAATTCAGTTTACAATGGAAACAGAGAAGAATGGGGTGCTGCCTTTTCTCGACGTGGAAGTTTATCGAAAACCTGATGGTAAACTTGGCCACAAAGTGCACAGGAAACCAACCAATACGGACAGGTACCTTCACGCCTCCTCCCACCATCACCCACCGCAGAAGAAGTCCGCCCTGCACACGCTAACGAAGAGAGCGTACAGGATAAGCGACGAAGAACATCTGAAGACAGAACTTGAACGCCTCAGGTCCATCTTCGGAACTAATGGCTATGGGAAGCAGATGATAGACAGCACCATGTCGACAAGGGAGAAGACTAATAGGGAAGAGGAGAAGGAGGCACAGAGCATTGCTGTGTTACCATATGTACAAGTGGTCACCGAACGTATTGGCAAAATTCTACGAAAAGCCGACATCAAACCAATTTTCCGAAGCAGAAACAAAATATCTGACATGCTCGGTTCTACCAAGGATGCAGTTGACAAACTACACACAGCTGGCGTGTATGAAATTGGTTGTGCGTGTGGATTAGTCTACATAGGTGAGACGGGACGTCCGATTAGCACAAGGCTCTTGGAACATGAAAGATATATCCGCCTGAAACAACACACTATGTCAGCAGTGGCGGAACACCGAGACGAGTACGGGAAACCAATATTTTTTCAAGAAGCCCGCGTCCTGGCGAAACAGCCTCTCACTTTCAAAAGAAAGATTAAGGAGGCGATAGAAATAGCCAAAAGAATAGAGAGGACGGATACAAGCTTACGAGGTCTTGGCTGCCTGCAATAGCAGGGCTACGGAGCGGCGGCAGAGCCGTGGCGGCCCATGCAGACACGCGGAGAGCCGCAGTAGTGGTCGCGAGCACACAAAGCAATGGCACGCCGCAGCCGGCTTCTGGACAGCATGGAAACAGTGTGACGTCACAGCCATCACCTGTTCGCTATTCGTCCGTCTCCTCCAATGGGGTGGATTAATATAAAGACCAATAGAAAACAGCTATTTCAGCCAATGACAGACAATAAAGGAAACACCAATAAAGCATACCTTTCACCCCTCCTCCTCCTCCTTTTACGGCCAATCAAGTAACGACACGGCTTTCTCGTGCAGCTATTTAAGGAACCAAGTGTGTTCATTTAGCAGTTAACGTAAGGCCCTGATGAAGGCTAGCTGCAACGCTGGCCGAAACGTTGGCGCATTTTAAATTATGACGGTGCGGTCTGATACCCTGATGAATTTTATTATTTATGAAGTCTTCGAGCCACTCACATATCTGTGAACTTCAAAAATGGTTCAAATGGCTCTGAGCACTATGGGACTCAACTGCTGTGGTCATAAGTCCCCTAGAACTTAGAACTACTTAAACCTAACTAACCTAAGGACAGCACACAACACCCAGCCATCACGAGGCAGAGAAAATCCCTGACCCCGCCGGGAATCGAACCCGGGAACCCGGGCGTGGGAAGCGAGAACGCTACCGCACGACCACGAGATGCGGGCTATCTGTGAACTTATTCAATACCCACGTACCTTCGTTAACAGCCTGATACGGGGTACCGTGTAAAATGCTTTATGGAAATCTAGAAATATGGAATAATCATCTCTTTTTTTCCGTGTTTGCTTTAACAATATGAATGTTTTTGGATAGGGTCGTCCTTTAGCAAAACACAATTTTGTATTTAACCCAAACATGTTTCACTGCAGCTGCAGCATCTTCAGTGGGCTTTTATTTTTCATCTGTTAAAGATAAAGAATATTCCTTACTGTTTGTATGCATGTAACTATTATTTTTTAAATCGTAATTACAGATGTTATCAATAACACATAAATTATGAATTCATACCTTTTTGCCACATGGTGTGGTTTTTCTGATGTGTTGTGTTTCTACAGTGATTGTTTTGTTCCACAGTTTGGCATCTGCAACCATTTGCACCTTACAGGAAATAAACTGATTTGAAAACTGTTATTTTTGTGCCTGAAATTAATTAATTCAACGTGTGTGTGTGTGTGTGTGTGTGTGTGTGTGTGTGTGTGTTTGTGTGTATGGAATTTGCCTGTTGTCCTTCATCCATAGTTCTCAGCATATACGTGAGAGAATGCCAAGCTGAGTTTCACACGAGCTGTACTTTCTAAAACCATTTAGATTCGTGGACATAAGCTTCCCAGTCTTAAGAAAATTGGTTGTAATCGACATGAGAATATGTTGAAGGATTCTGCAGCAAGCAGAAGTCAGAGATATTGCTCTTTAATTTTTCGAGTCCGTTCTTTTACCCTTGTTATATACTGGAGTCACCTGCGCCTTTTCCCAGTCGCTTGGGATATTTTGCTTGGCGAGAGATCCCTAATAAATGCAAGCTGGGTAAGGGGCTACTGCCACAGAGTACCCTTTGCAAAATCAAAATGGGATTACATCCGGACCTGGTGATTTGTTTACTTACAGATCTTTCAGTTGTATCTCTACGCCAGGTATGCTTATTACTATGTTATTACGGGAGTCTGTCCGGTGGTCAAATGAAAGTATGTTCGTAAGATCCTCCTGTGTGAACGAGTTCTTGAACGTGAAATTTAAAACTTCGGCTTTTTTTCTAAGGTGTGACGGTGGTAATTGTTGTATTCTTCGCGCATAGATCTTTTCACTGACGCCCGAACCTCTGCTAACCATCGCTTGTCGTCATTTGCGCGTTCCCTCTTGATCTGAGAGTGCAGCAGCCTCTGCTTCCTCGGCATCCTCCGAATTTATTTATTAAACCATGGTGCATCTTTTCCATCCTTCATCCACTTTCTAGCCACATGACTCTCCAGACCACCATTTACAATCTGCTCAAACTTTGCCCATAATTCCTCTACATCCATCTTACCGGAACTAAGTGATGCCAATTCACTGTCTACGTGAGATACTAATACTGCATGCCTGCTGTATTTAGCAGAAATACTCTCCCAACCTTCTTGTCTGATTTATTAACTTTCGTTATCATAGTTGCTATAATGACATCATAATCGCAAATCCCCGTTTCTACACTGTCATTGTCAATAAGGTCCAACCCATTTGTAGCTACATGGGCTGAGATATTTCCATTGCTTGAGGGCTGCCGAGCTAGGTGTTGAAGACAGTTCACAGGAAGCGCGTTCAACAGTATTTCGCATTTCTGTCTGTAACCTCCCCCCTGCAGTGAATCCATAGACATCCCAGCCTACATTCGATAGGTTGAAATCTCCTCTAACTAGTATTGCGTGGTCTGCGTATTTACGCGCTATTGACCCTAAAAATCGGGTGGCCGGTGAAAACATCCAACAATTAACTTGGTTTCACCTACACCTGTTATTCGTTCGGGTTTCAGCCAGCCCTCGGTCCAAAGAACAATTTGAGCGCGAGAATTGTCCTGGAGGACAGTATATTCGGGAACTTTATTACGAATACTTCGACAGTTTACTGATAAAATTATGAGTCAAAGTGTCTTTATTCTGAATGCCATTCGGCTTCCCTTGCTACATAACGCCTAGTAAATGTTCATCAGAGCATCTAAAAAAAAAAAATCTGAGCAGAACATCCTCATTCCTTACCTTATCAGTCCACCTAATTTTCAGAATTCGTCTGTAGCATCACATCTCCAGTGCTTCGATTCTCATCTTCTCCCGTTTCCCCACAGTCCATATCTCACTACTGTAGAATCATATGCTTCAAACGTACATTCCCAGAAATTTCTTCCTCAAATTGAGTTTCCATACTAGTAGGCTTCTCTTGGCCAGGAATGCCCTTTTTGCCAGCGCTAGTCTGCTTTTCATGTCCTCCTTGCTCCTTCCATAATGGGTTATTTTGCTGCCTAGTTAACAGAATTCCTTAACTTCTGGTGATTCCTGCCAGTATGTTTGCTCTCCATGCGTTTTGGTGGCGTTAAGATTTAGGAGTAAACGTATATTTGTGCTGTTTGCATTCGTTCTCATTACTCATTTTGTGAAATCTCTATTTAAAAATAGTGGCCGAATTACTGATTATAATGAGGTCAATTTAAAGTCGTTGATGTCGGATACATTACTTTTCCTTGAAAGTACCGTTTATGAGTCAGTAAAAAATTTATCTATTTTGAAACATAATTACCGATGTCAGAAACTGATTTAGTTTCGTGACACTGCCACGTGTTACTGGAGAAGAGAACTAAAGTGCTTAGTGCATGCCCCAGAGCACACACACGCACACACACACATGCACACTGCTACCCTTTATTGCATTTGGTGGTCGCTAGTACATCAGTTGCAGTTGCAACGACTATAAACGAGTTGATTAGCGCGAGGCGATTAAAATAGTCATGGAAAGCGCTTATGTAGTCAAGTTTCGTTTCCACAGCACGCTACGTTCTGGAAAAGATGTAATAACTTTTGTGGGACCCAGTAATTTGTTAATAATCGCGTGATGAATGGTATTTTCTTCTATATAGGGTTGAATGTTGTCAGACACGTTCTGTTTCATTCCTTTGCATTAGTCAGGGCACCGGCAACCATGCCTCCGTTAAACCAAAACACTCAAAAGCTATTCCGAACAACCTCTTCATAAAATATTCATGTCCAAACTCTTGAGTTTTATTGAGGTAGTTCAGATTTACCATGCAAACTACCAAAGACAGTCCGCTTTTTTCATGCATATTGGCGTTTTTCTACAGATCAGTTTCTTATACAATTAAACAAATATTCATGGTCTTTCTACTAATGTTCTGAAGTGCTAATAGTACACTATTGGCCACTAAAATTTCTAAACCACGAAGATGACGTGCTACAGACGCGAAATTTGACCCACAGGAATCAGATGCCTTGATATGCAAATGATTAGCTTTTCAGAGCATTCACACAAGCTTGGCGCCGGTGGCAACACCTACAACGTGCTGATATGAGGAAACTTTCCAGCCGATTTCTCATAAGAAAAAGCAGTTGACCGGCGTTGCCTGGTGAAACGTTGTTGTGATGCCTCGTGTAAGGAGAAGAAATGCGTACCATCACGTTTCCGACTTTGATAAAGGTGCGATTGTAGCCTAACGCGATTGCGGTTTGTCGTATCGCGACATTGCTCCTCGCACTGGTCGAGATAAAATGACTGTTAGCAGAACATGGAATCGATGGGTTCATATTGATAATACGAAACGCCGTGCTGGATCCCAACGGCCTCGTATCACTAGCAGTCGAGATGACAGGCATCATACCTGCATGGCTGTAACGGATCGTGCAGCCACGTCTCAATCCCTGAGTCAACAGATGGGGACGTTTGCAAGACAACAACAATCTGCACCAACAGTTCGACTACGTTTGAAGCAGCATGGACTATCAGCTCGGAGACCATGGCTGCGGTTACCCTTGACGCTGCATCACAGACAGGAGCGCCTGCGATGGCGTACTAAACGACGAACCTGGGTGCATGAGTGGCACAACGTCATTTCTTCGGATGAATCCAGGTTCTCATGATGATGGTCGCATCCGTGTTTGGCGATATCGCGGTGAACGCACATTGGAAGCGTGTATTCGTCATCGTCATATTGGCATATCACACGGCGTGATGGTATGGGGTGCCATTGCTTACACGTCTCGGTCACCTTTTGTTCGCATTGACGGTTCTTTGAACAGTGTACGTTACATTTCAGATGTGTTACGACCCTTGGCCCTACCCTTCATTCGATCCCTACGAAACCCTACATTTCAGCAGGATATTGCACGACCGCATATTGCAGGTCCTGTACGGGCCTTTCTGGATACAGTAAATGTTCGATTGCTGCCCTGGCCAACTCATTCTCCAGATCTCTCACCAATTGAAATCGTCTGGGCAATGGTGGCCGAGCAGCTGGCTCGTCACAATACGCCAGTCACTACTGTTGATGAACTGTGGTATCGTGTTGAAGCTGCAGGGGCAGCTGTACCTGTACACGCCATCCAAGCTCTGTTTGACTCAATGCCCAGGCGTATCAAGGCCGTTATTACTGCCAGAGGTGGCTATTCTGGGTACTGATTTCTCAGGATCTAGGCACCAAAACTGCGTGAAAATTTAATTACACGTCAGTTCTAGTATGATATATTTGTCCGATGAATACCCGTTTATCAGCTGCATTTCTTCCTGGTGTAGCAATTCTAATGGCCAGTAGTGTAGTAAAACAACACACTTTCATGCTCAAATACTCGTACATGCTGGCGAAGCAGAGTTGAAATAGAGACTATAGACACACCGAATACACAACGTAGTGATGGAGGTGTGAGGGCTGCTGTGGTTTCCGACAGGTATTGCTGATCTGGACGATGGCGGAGCAAGGCCAGCGCGCGTGCAGCCTGGCCTGTGGCTCTCGATCGGCAGTCTGCGGACACCTGCAGCAACGCACGCCGGGTCGCCTACCCGCCCAGGCGCAGGGCGAGCTCTCGCTGCTAGCCGATTGCCTGGCACCGCTGCAAGGAGTCGACTGCTGCATCTCCGCCGCTGGCTTCTTCGGCGTGCGCCTGCAACTGCTGGGAGACATGGTCGCTGGACTCACCATGCTGCTTGTCATACTGCTCCAGACACACGTCTGGTGATCAGGCACCAAAGTTTCTTGTGCCCTGACAATTTAATACTGGGTGAACTGCATATTCCGCTACTTATCAATGACATTTCACCTGCGCTTCTAAAATACTGATGGCAGTGCGAAGAATGTTTCTGCGGCATATGAACTACGTCTTTCATTCATCCTCCGATCACATCAAAAGTTGGTTAGCAATCATTTTGAAGGAACTGAAACTAGTAATATCCCAGATGGAATCAAATTATCCCCAAGGAAAAGAGAAATAGCGATAGATCTCTGCAGAATTTTGGAAGAGCAATGAATCTGGGAACGACAACTACAAAGTTTAAAATTTCACGACTGCGAATTTTACACAATAAAATAAGCCGTTGTGCCCTCGTCAAAAGTGATTCTTTGTTAAATCCAATGTTTCGTCCATATCTGCAGAGAGAACGTGTAGAAAAGTGATTGTAGTTTCTATGAAGGTCTGATGGACGGAGCGATTCGAACTTCGGACGAGTTTACAGCCCTCCTCCCCCACTTCCCCCCCTTCCCCCCATGAAAGTACCCTTCTCAGATGGGGATGAAACACTGGATTTCTATAAGAAATTCATTCTATAACGGCACAACTACCGGATTACTTTAATAAATGGAAACAACAGACAATCGCAGCATGCACGAATTCTCTTGCCTTCACGGAATTCAAAATTTGGAAAAATATTACAACGTTAAACAAAACCAAATCTAGTACTTTCTTTAGATATTTCGAATCCTTAAACGTGGTGACGTGGTTCAAAATGACACATATAGTAATGACTAGAGATGTATCAAGCTAGCCACGAAAGATTGCGAAAGACATGTTTGTAGTGTTCGCCCATTTGGTCCTGGCAGTCCTTGCAGTGCTTAATTACGATGAAAACCACTGGATAGATAAGATGGTCAACACTGCTACATTAATTGATTTCTTAGTGCCTAATCTCGCATGTCAAATATTACTCATCTTCCACAATTGTAATACAAGGTCTCATACTTCCGGCAACTTGCCTAAGAATGACATTAAATATTTCTCCACCTTCTTCCACGTTTTCGCAGTTCTACTTTTGAGAAGACTAGCAAACAATCAATTCGCATTCAAGAGAATGATTATCTATTATCTCACTCTTGGCACATTTCAACTCTCCTCCTTCTGCTCTGCAGTGAACCGCTACTTCTGTTCATGCTTTCTACATTCCTATGTATTTTTTGCTCCTCACCCCCATCTTATCTGTTAATGTAACCCTACTATTTCGTGTTGTTCTACAAGCTAATCAACGTCTGCCCCACATCTGATTCCTCTAGTGACGCCATAAAATTCAGTTGTCTGTCGTTATTCTCATTGCTCAGAAACATATAGATGAAATCAGATAGCGCAGTGCTAACTATAGTGTTTGAAAATATCACACATTCATTATTACACCTATTATTATTAATATAATTATTATTACTAAATACTAATATATTAAATTATTATATACTACATCATGTACCATGTATACTTAGTTAAATTACATCTAGTATTATCGCTATTAATTCTTCTTCTTATACTGCACATACTGAAATTAAAATTTACGAAGGACATCCAGGCGTTAGTTTTTTATCATAATCATCACTAGAAATGTTCGGTTTTGTCAGGATTATTGAAAGCTCTGTACGTGTTCCTACAGTGATTTAAGAAAAGTGATATTTCTTGGAATGTTGCACAGGAAACAGTTTGTTTGCAGCTCATTGACACCAGGGAATCCGGCATTCTTCAAAAGCTGAAAGCAAAGGGTTTATCCTATTTATGAATACCTACTAACATAAGTTCAAATGTGATAATTTGAGAAAGCAGTCTGACATAACGCACTCCTTTTCCTGTGGGGAGCTCTTTAGAGTTAATGCAAAAGTATACGTAATTAGTGAGTGAACTTTAGCTTCAGGTATTACCTACCATGCAAACCACCAAGCGAGATGTAATAATGACTAGGATTCACTGGCTTATGTACGTTGGTTCACATCTCCGCCCCGTCATCCACATTTAAACTTTCCATAATTTCCCTAAATCGCTTTAGACTAACGTTGAGATGGCTCAGTTCAAATACCGTGGCCACTTTCCTTTTTTTTTTTTTTAACAATCCTAATTCACAGCTTGTAGTCCATCTATAATGACCTTATTGTCATTTACCTTCCTTTTCTTTTATTTATTTGCTCGCTTAGCACTCGCTCTTCACTCGTGTAGACTGTATGGTCTGCGCAGTATTTTTTTTTTTCGTTTCTCTTATCGAGTTTTTCTGTTCTTACAAACTTCAATATCTAAGCTTTTCACGCTAATTAAGGCCATAGAAGCAACGTCTTTCCCGAATGTTCTTCTGATTTAAAAGCGATTCTAGTAGATGGAGTCCATGATGTTTCTTAATCATGCCTTTTGTTGTTCAGATGGTTCAAATGGCTCTAAGCACTATGGGACTTAACATCTGAGGTCATCAGTCCCCTGGACTTAGAAATACTTAGCCTAACTAACCTAAGGACATCACACACATCCATGCCCGAGGCAGGATTCGAACCTGTGACCTTAGGAGCAGCGTGGTTCCGGAGTGAAGCGCCTAGAACCGCTCGGCCATGCCTTTTGTGTTCTTGTGGTATTTCCATAGTAAGTTTTATCCTCCGTCACATTCCTTAGATCGAACCAAAAAGCGAAATAACGGTTTTCATTGATCAGCTCCAAACTTACTTTTAATAAAACGAAATCTTTTCCTAAAAAGTTTCATCCCCTATTTCACCCTCTTAGGTGTTCACTTTCAACAAATGCTGAAACACGTAGTTTTTTATTTATGACTGAGAAACAAAATACTAATCTTTATTGTTGTATCTTCAAGACTGCCTTAACAGCTATATATTTTCAAAAGCTCTTTAATCCTTTACGTCACCCACTAGGGAGAGGAATTTCGACAACCATTCCTAAACTATGCGTACATTTTAAGATCCACATCCTAAGAACTTTCCTTAGCGGTTTGGGCTAGGCGATGATGAGTCATATAATTAGTTTGGCCTTACTTCAGCTCCTTCTGGCCTGAATTTCCGAAAGCCGTGAAACATGTATTTTTTTATTTGTAACCGAGAAGTCAAATTCAATTTTTCATAGATTTAGCTTTAAAATGCTTACATAATAAAATATTTCATAAAATATTTCATTCTTTATTTCACCACCTTAGGGGTTGAATTTCCGAAAACACTGAGACACGTACGCTTTAGGTTGAAACCGAGAAGTCAAATGCCAATTTTTGTAGATGTAGCTTTAAAAATAGTTTAGTAATTCTTTAGTCATGGTTTATTTTCAAAAAAGTGTCACTCACTATTTCATCCCTACAGGGGTTAAATTTCCAAACATGCTGAAACACGTGGTTATTTATGACCGATAACCAAAAATTTTAGTAGGCCTAGTTTCAAAATTGATTTAGAAGCGAAATATTGTCAAAAAGCTTTCCATCCCCTAATTCGAAAAATGTCTTACTAAACGACGCCTGCAGTATAAGTTTCCATCCTTAGTGGTTGGGACTGGGAGATAATGATGAGTGAATGAGTTGGTGAGTCAATCCGGACATTGCCTTTTGCATATAGAGGTTTTTCCAGAGAACGGATATACCAAATACAATACTGAGACTTGGACCTGTTAGGAGCGTTTAGAGAATTTCTCTTTTGCTTTGAGCATAGAGTACCTCACGACCCATAGCACACAGATACAAGGGACGATCAAAAAGTTTCCGTTTGAGGGCGTTGCTGCAACGTATATGGAACATAGCACCGACACTTAGTCAAGGGATTAAAGTCTTTCCGACGTGGGTATGGTAAATGCTGAAACGTGAACTATGTGGACGTTTTAACCAAACGAGCGAGAAAAGGACCAGCGTGCTGTTATTCTTTTCTTGGCTGTCGAGGACAAACAGCGGTAAATGAAGAATATTTAGGGCAGCACGTATGTCGAAAACCACCGTTCTGGACCAGTGCGATAAGGCGTGCTGTTGCTTCCTTATAACGCACCACCTTATATCATAAATATCGTGGAGTAGAAGTTGTGCCAAATGAAGTGGCAGACATTCGCGCTCCAGTGCTATAGTCTTGATTTCTCCCCATAACATTATCACGGCTTCGATCCCCTAAACAAGGCTTTGAATGGTTGACGATTCCTGTCGGACGTTGATGTGCACCAGACAGTCATGGACTTCTTCACGCCGAAGGACACATTGTGCTACCAAATGGCTACCGTCAAATTCGTGCCCTCCTGCTCAGGGTGATTTTGCTTGATTGACATACCGATTCTTGACTGTACGTTCTTCGAACGGACACTTTTTGATCGACCATTACGTTAGGACCTTCTCTATACCCAGCCCTAGCATACATTTGTCTAACATGATTTACCTGCAATTATGGCGTAGCCTAAAAATTTAAAAACAATGTCACACATCTTTACTGCAATCCCAATCGGCTCAAAAGCGTTAATCGGTCTTACAAATCGCTCCCACCGGGCAGAAAGGCAGTATAAATCTACTCCTAAAACACGAAGGCAAGCACCATTCCACAAAACCAGAAACGGCTGACCTCAATGGTACACTTACTCCCTACGACCGACTTCCACCTTTACAACATAACTGTGAAATATCTAATGCTTTGAGTTACTCTCTATAATTCATCTAAATGTCAAAAATAACCCCTCTCTCTCTCCAACCCATTACGTTGGTGCATTAAGTTCTTAGAGGTTTGGTTTCTCACGTTGTTATTCCGGTTGCTACGGGCTTATTTACCGATTTTCATTTTTTATTTGTGGTTCACTGTTGCTCTTTGAGTTCATATGTTGACATTTTGTCATGTTGGGGTAGTGAGGTGAGCCGTGGTCGGTAGTAAATGAAATACCAACTGGAGAACTCTGGGCATTTCCGATTTATTCTTCTGATTAAGTTAAGTAGAAGGGTGACAGCAGCAGGGGCAGAAAGAAACATTTATGCCGTGTGTGGGGATAACACCACTGGATAGAACATAAGGAGGAAATTGTTTTCTCATTTTGAGGTGGATCGTTTTGAGATTAGTGACTCCCGGGCTCTGAGCACTATGGGACTTAACATCTGTGGTCATCAGTCCCCTAGAACTTAGAACTACTTAAACCTAACTAACCTAAGGACATCACACACATCCATGCCCCAGGCAGGATTCGAACCTGCGACCGCAGCAGTCGCGCGGTTCCGGGCTGCGCGCCTAGAACCGCTAGACCACCGCGGCCGGCTAGTGACTCCCCATGTACAAGGAAAACTTTCGCGGTTTGATGGGGAGCATTTACACGCACTAATACACAATGACCACGTCTATGTACTCGAGAATTGGAACATGTGATGAACTGTCATCATTCCACCCTCGTGCGATATTTTCATGCACTGAGGAGGGTTGAAAAATAGGTTGTGTGGGTACCGCATGATCCAAGCCAAAATCACGAAAATCTGCATCTCTGCTTGTTCGCCGTCAACTGGCTCTTGAACGACAATGTTCATTCCTATTCTGTATTGTTAGAAGCAAATAGAAACGGTGTCTTTATGCTAAAAGAAGGAAAAAAGGAACGGTTCAGCCCAAAGAAACCAGCAGCTCCCCGACAGAAACCTGCGCTCATTCACAAACGATGATGTAATGCATCTGGTGGAAAGGCGACGATGTGACGTACTTCGAATTACTTCCCCGAGTCATAACAATTACTTCTGACATTTATTGTAAACTACTGGGTCGTCTTGAAGACGTATTTCAAGACCACCGACCAGAAAGACTGCCTGAAGTGACGCTACTCCACGAAAATGCCCTCCCGCAGTCCGCTAGACTGAGCAAAAGCATTATATAGGCGTTGGGTAGGGGTCATTGAGCGTCAGCCTTATTTATCTGGTACTACGCCCTCAGATTTCCATCCTATCCGACACCTATCGAACAACCTCCAAGGACCTTCTTTTTTTATGAAAATGTGCTCCGTACATGATTAGACAAGTTTTTCACTTAAGAACCTCGTGATTTCTATACTCGCAGAATCTAAAATGTACCCGAGCGTTGCAGACTGTTGTAAATAGTGTATTTTTGTTTGGTTTTTGTTTTATTAAATCGTATGGGACTTAACTGCTAAGGTCATCAGTCCCTAAGCTTACACACAACCTAAATTATCCTAAGGACAAACACTCACACACACACCCATTCCCGAGGGAGGATTCGAACCTCCGCCGGGGCCAGCCGCACAGTCCATGACTGCGGCGCCTTAGACCGCTCCGCTAATCCCACGCGGCGGACACAGCATCTCCAAGGCAGCGATGAAGTGAGGATTTTCCCGTAAGACCATTTCACGAGTGTACCGTGAATGTCAGGAGTCCATCAAAATATCAAAAACCCGACGTTGCTGCGTCCGAAGAAAGGTCCTGCATGAACAGGACCTAGAGAAGAGGAAAAGAAGAGGAAGAGAATCGTTCAACGTGACAGAAGTGCGACGCTTCCGCAGATTGCTGCAGATTTCAATGCTGGGCCATCAAAAGTGTCAGCGTGCGAAACATTCAACGAAACATCATCGATACAGGCTTTCGGAGCCGAAGACCCACTCGTGTACGCCTCGCCTAGACTCCGCCAACACCGACATTGCACTGTTGCTGACTGGAAACATGTGTTGGTCGGAGCGGATGGGCGTGTACGGATATGCAAGCAACCTCATGAATCCATGGACCCTGCATGTGAACAGGGGACAGTTCAAGGCGATGGAGACTTGTAATGGTGTGGGGCGTGTTCAGTTGGAGTGATACGAGACCCCTGATAAGTCTAGATACGTCTCAGACAGGTGAAAAGTACGTAAGCATTTTCTCTGATCACTTGCACCGATTCATGTCCATTGTGTATTCCGACGGGCATGTCCGAAAGAACAGATACCCTCTTCATATACAGGGTGATCAAAAAGTCAGTATAAATTTGAAAATTTAATAAACCACGGAATAATATAGATAGAGAGGTAGAAATTGACACACATGCTTGGAATGACATGGGGGTTTATCAGAACATAAAAAAACACCCCGTATTTGCTAAACGCGTGAAATATCTCTTGTGCGCGTCGTTTGGTGATGATCGTGTGCTCAGCCGCCACTTTCGTCATGCTTGGCCACCCAGGTCCCCAGACCTCAGTCCGTGCGATTATTGGCTTTGGGGTTACCTAAAGTCGGTGTATCGTGATCGACCGACCACTCTAGGGATGCCGAAAGACAACATCCGACGCCAATGCCTCACCATAACTCCGGACATGCTTTACAGTGCCGTTCACAACATTATTCCTCGACTACAGCTATTGTTGAGGAATGATGGTGGACATATTGAGCATTTCCTGCAAAGAACATCATCTTTGCTTTGTCTTACTTTGTTCTGCTAATTATTGTTATTCTGATCAGATGAAGCGCCATCTGTTGGACACTTTTTTAACTTTTGTATTTTCTTGGTTCTAATAAAACGTTATGTCATTCCAAGCATGTGTGTCAATTTGTACCTCTCTATATACATTATTCCGTGATTTATTCAGTTTTCTAATTTATACTGACTTTTTGATCACCCGGTATATATATATAGTTAAGGCTCACCGGCCATTTGACGATTTTCTTCTGTGCGAATACACAAACAATGCTCGAACTCTTACGGGAGTCGGCGTAAAGCCGCGAGTAATGAGTATAATGGGCAGGGGCACCATGAATATATTGCGGGACAATAAGTTGCAAATGTGGGTCTCACTGGAGATGTGACAGAGATAAGTCCCTGCAGTCGCACTCACCTCTGAGTCCTGGGTGGCTCAGAAGGATAGAGCGTCTGCCATGTAAGCAGGAGATCCCGGGTTCGAGTCCCGGTGGGGGCACACATTTTCAACTGTCCCCGTCAATTTATATCAACGCCTGTATGCAGCTAGGGGTATTCATTTCATTGTAACTTCCTTACAAAGAGCTGCATGGTCACCGATGGTATGCCCGAAAGAACAGATACCATCTTCATACATAAATCTTTTTTGATGTGTGTATATTCACCCTCGAGAAATGAACGACATGCGATGCGCGACGACGCTCAATTATCCTACCCCTTTCGAAACCCTTGGCTCGTAGCATTATGGCAGCGCTGGGATACTTCGTCACCGCTGGTGTGTTACTGAAGATCAGATACGTATCTCTTACCCTCCCCAAGGAAAAAGGTGGTCTCGGTCTAGTTAACGTCCATGATAGGGCCATTGCCCTCTATGTTAGCTCAGATTTATGTCTGCTGCGCCGTTGTCCTACGAGCCTCACGAGTCTGCTCCTGACGGCGCTACGACCTGCTTCACTAAGAGCGCCGGTGCCACTACAGGACATCCCAGCGCCCCTCTTTTATATAGGACGTTTCTATTTAGAACAAAGTTATTGCAGTGTAGCGCTCACGACACCACGAATGGCCACAACTGGACGCCTATATCACGACATGCTGCAACGCTGCCCCCTAAATGTGGTAGAACTAAAATATCCTGTACACGACGCCATGCTTGATTCCCATGTTGTTTCCCAATGGCACGTAGTCGTTCATGGGAAGCTGGTGACTCAAGAACGTCTCTACAATATCCACATGGCAGAATCTCCCAATTGTGTGGGTTGTAATACAGTAGATTCTGAAGAGCACCGCCTCAGCTGTGGACAGGCGGAACCGGTTTGGCACCTTGTGCGGCAGATGCTGACTTATCTCTTCCGAGTTAGCCCGGAGCATATATCTGCACGCACGTTATTGTATCCGGATGAGACATTTCACCCCAAGACTCGAACCAACTCCGTCACCTGGATACGTGGACATGGGGTCCATTACCTCTATCGTGACGGACACAAGAATTTTGTTGACTTCTGGCTCTAATTGCAAGAAAGACATCATGCTTTTTCCGGGCATACCAGATATCGACAGTGCTTCGCAAACTACCTATGGAGTGCCTTTCACAGCCCGCCGTGTAGCTGAAATGTTCCAGGCAGTGGTAGATGAGGACAGAACGAACTGCAAACGATCATATATTGAACGATCTTTACCAGTGGGCGCAGTCGCTGGGAAGCCTAACTACGAAGTAATGGCTTTATTTTTATGTTTACGATCTTCGATGGTGTCTTGAAAGGTATGTGCTGAGATTCTATCAGGATAGAGCCGGTGAAAAATGTCGATAGTTCCCAACCGCAAGGTTGGATGAGTAGTACATCTTCGAGTAGTAAGATCTTCGGCAGCTAACAGAGCTAGGTGCACGCGGTAAAAAGTTTGAGTAATGGTGAGGAGATGCGCACAGACAGCAGACATGTTTCGAGTCGGAGCTAGATGCCTGCAGGAGGCAGCCGGGTCGTGACAGCATCAAAGTAAGGATTGGCGCTATGCACATAATAAGCTATATGTTGAGAGAAACTCGGCACATACCTGGGGAAACTAGAAAGAATAATTAATAAAATAGGTTTTCTTTGGTTAAATAATGTTTAAAAGCTAGATAGAAATCGCATTGTTGATGCAATAAGCGTTCTGTGAAACTTTCTCGTAAAACCATGCTATAGAAGTTTTTTTTAGTTTTTCACATGTGCCTTAAAAGTTTGAACAATAAATATTTTTTAGATAAAATTAGAGTTTCATCTCACACCTTATGTCGTTCTCCGCATCCTGTGCTTGCATTGAACCAAAGGGTACATCAAAGTAAAGTTCCCATGAGTAAAGCTAATAACTTCATTTATCAGAGTAAAATAATCTATATGCCATTGCACAGTTGGCAAATTATTCAGATCACGACAGAATTTTTATTAAGTAACAAACAGGGCCAAAATGATTAAAGTTATCTAGAATGACAATTTTATGCCATTGCACTACGGCTGAGTTGAATATATGTTTTACTATCGGCTAAACGGGAAGGAGTGCACGAGCTAAGTCCACAGACGCAGTCAGATGCAGGTTGGTGACATTCATTTATTTTTACCACTAAACTTTCATGCAGTTAGATGTGTATTTTGAGTATTAATTTTCCAACAACATTTTCATGCAGTCAGCTAAAGTTCAGTTAAATACACAGTCAGATGCAAGTTTTATTAAAGACTGAAGCAGTCACATGCAGTTCAGTCCAGTTTAAATAGAAAAATTTTATTGACAACACTTTCAGTCTTCATTCTGTTTTAGTTTTCCAGGCTTGATTAACTATGACTGTCCGCACATTGATATCTATATAAACAAAAACAAAAAAAAGGATACCATATTCAAATTCTTTTTTGATGTGTGTATATTCGCCCTCTAAAATACAGACAGGCATTCATACAAACACACAGACACGTGAGTGTACTTGACTTCGCTACTGGGTGTAGGCACTCAGGCATTTTAATTATCCGCTGACGGTAGCGCTATGATATTATCGCAGTGTTTGCCGCGCGCGCGAAGAGCTGGCGGCCCGGCGGAATGCCGGCGGCGGAGATGCGACGCGATGACCGGAATCCATGATACCCTGTTTGCCGGGTAACAAGCTCTGCTATTGAATTTTCGGATAATCAAGCAATTCCCGAGCGCGTTTAATAAAGCACGAGAGGATCGTTAATACTTCATAACCGATCGCGATGACGGTGGGCGTGGCGCGTTGTAGCTCGGACGGCAAGCGGTCAACCCTGCGTCCGCACGGTATCTTTTTTTTATCCACCTAACTCGTGCATTACTCCGGCTCGAATACATTAATTCGGTCAACAGTGCGGACACGCAGCCTGCACATCGGAAAGCTGTCAAAACGTCAAAAAGTGCAAGCGCAATCCATCACATATTTAACTAGTCCGGCCGCCTGGGCGATGATGGACAATACCAGTAACATTCATTCAAGCTAACGGTGATTGTACAGGTCATAACGTTTTCGAAGATAAACATTGAGTAAATGAAGTAATTACTCGAGGTGAAGTTTTATAATAAATTCTGTACCAAACCCAACCACAGCAACGTTTAAACCCAATAAATGTCCTGCGAGGTAGTACCATGCGGAGTATCTTCGTAAATATGCGATTTTATCAAGAATTATTTAAATGCGAACATTTTTTAGGTTAGGTTTTGCCGTGACTGTTACTGACATTAAATCAAACAACAAGTTCACTGTTTTATTTATTTCCACGACGCGTTTCGAAGGTTTAAACCTCCATCATCGGGTGGATTTACATTAGTTAGTATTACATTTGTGTGTGTGTTGTATTGCAATTTTTTTTGAAGGAACTTGTGGCACTGCCTAGTGGAGAAACAAGACACTGTTTCAGAATATGGTTTAGGATTATTTTTGACAAAAATTAAACTGCTATCTAATGGTAAACATTAAATAGGTAAACTAGAGTACCTCCTGTGGTCACAGGTCCCTTCTGCTGTCGTAACACATCACATGTATGCTGCCACATTTGTAAACAAGTATGGCGTCTGGAATCAGCTGGGAGAAAGGTACGTATAGCAGAAACAAATGGCTCTGAGCACTATGCGACTTAACTTCTGATGTCATCAGTCGCCTAGAACTTAGAACTAATTAAACCTAACTAACCTAAGGACATTACACACATCCATGCCCGAGGCAGGATTCGAACCTGCGACCGTAGCGGTCGCTCGGTTCCAGGCTGTAGCTCCTAGAACCGCACGACCACTCCGGCCGGCATAGCAGAAACGAACCTCCTCCTAAGTAGGTATCAGTCGTACTCATGGCATTACTGTATTTATGTATTCTTGTATTATGCCCGATGGCATACAAACGTTGTTGCTTAAAAATTTCTTATTAACAGAACTGCGTATTTCAATAATAAATGTTTGTCGTTCTGCACATTAATAGCGCAGACCTAGCTCCACTACAACTTGTCGTAACCCTGATGACTAAATTAGAGAACGAGTATTCGAAGAAACCTGCGCGACTACTATGACTTTATAAATGCGTACCTGATATAGGGATCATGAGAAAAGATAACGGAGGTTAGGGAGCGCACTAAAGCAAAATAGCAGTCATTACACCTCTCTCAGTACGCAACTGGAAAAAAATTATTATATCGACATAAATGTACACTCCGCCACCTGATGTATAGTGGCATGTGGAGCGTTAATGTAGATACGCTTGCAATAAAATACTTGTCAGAATGTAACAGCCCGTGAGGTCTCAGTACAACTAGACGCTGCATTAACAAATTGAATAAGAATTGCCCGAAATAGATGTAATTGCCTGATTAAATGAGGCTACCTGACATCCAAACATCTGATTTAGAGAAAGCATGTAAAATATAAATCAACATAATAGTATAGGGATGTGGACTCAGGTCTTAGCGGAGTGTATTGGATCAACCACTTTATCACCTCCTAGCAGGTGCACAAGTTTTCGCCGAACGATTACTGTAGTACCTTCAGATTTATCTGCGATGCAAAGGACATTAACTGGGTCCACTCTACTAACGAGCTGGCCGCGGTGGTCTAGCGGTTCTAGGCGCGCAGTCCGGAACCGCGCGACTGCTACGGTCGCAGGTTCGAATCCTGCCTCGGGCATGGGTGTGTGTGATGTCCTTAGGTTGGTTAGGTTTAAGTAGTTCTAAGTTCTAGGGGATTGATGACCACAGTAGTTAAGTCCCATAGTGCTCAGAGCCATTTGAACCATTTTGAACTCAGCTAATGAGGCCAAATGAGAACTGCCTGAAATAAATAAGTAGCGGGGATGACACGGAATCCTCCGAAACGGTGACGAATTAATATGCTTGCGTCTAAATACAAGCCACACAACATTGTTGTTTTTTTATTAATTTATTTTCATGAATCATTAAACACAGTGTAGTTACAATCGTAACGCTACTTAGTTAAAATATTAATTGACGAATATTAATTCGAGATAGGCTACAGTTGTCGTTTTTGTAAGTAACTTTATGAATGTACAAGTTTCAAATACGGCACTGGTAAACACGTTGCTAGTACGAGGTTTGTGATTTAACATCCTCTCACACATCTTCTTCTTTTTGTGTTCAAGCTTCTGGTTGGTTTGGACCAGAGCACCATTCCTCTCTTCTTTCTGCCTTCCTCTTCATTTCCACGTGTGTGTTACATCCAACGTCGTTCATAATGTGTTGCATGTATGATATCCTTGGTCACTCCCACCGATTCCTTCACTCAATAGCTCCCTCTGCTATTGTTCCAGTGATGTTGTTGTGTCGTAGGATGTGCCCGACACGTTTGTCTCTTCTTATTTGGATGTGCCTCCACAGAGATCTGGTTTCCTGTACTCATCTAAGCACCTCTTCATTTGTTACTTTGTCTCTCCATCTTATCCTCATCATCCTTCTATAGCACCACATCTCCAGGGCCTCTAGCCGTCATATCTCCTGTCTTCCCATTGTCCAAGTTACACATCCGTATAGGACCACACTCCAAACTAAAGCTTTCATGATACGTTTCCTCATTTTCAGACATATTTTTGCTGGCGAGTAAGTTCCTCCTCAGATTAAATGCAACTTTTGCCTGTTGTATTCTGCTCGCAATTTCTTTCCAGCTTCTTCCATCCCTTGTGATTTTGCTTCCCAGGTAGATAAATTCCTCTGTCACTTCCAGCTACTCTCTTCCAGTTATTCTCAGTGGTTCATATTCTGCTTCTGTACTGCATACCATCACTTCATCAATTTAGTCTTTTTTCTTGTTTATTCTAATTCCAAACTGCCTGTATAGAAACCTTTCCATTGTTCTGAGGACGCCCTCTAGATGTTCTTTCGTGACTATAGCAATCTCATTTGCATAACGTAGCATGTCTGTCTTCTGCCCATTAATTTTGCTC
Organism: Schistocerca serialis cubense; assembly: GCF_023864345.2. Classification (NCBI taxonomy): domain Eukaryota; kingdom Metazoa; phylum Arthropoda; class Insecta; order Orthoptera; family Acrididae; genus Schistocerca; species Schistocerca serialis. The sequence continues at coordinate 122,985,212 of NC_064645.1, forward strand.
CTCACCACAGTAGTTTCTTGAACTTGATCTATAGCTTTTTGGATGTAAGCTTTCAATATTAGAGGAGAGAGAGCACATCCTTGTTTTACCCCTTTTCTGATATTTGCGTGTTGTTGCTGGTGACAGTTCCTAATCACTGCCACCTCATTCTTATACACACTGGGTATCATACAGATGTCTTTGTACTTCATTCCACTTTCCCTCAGCACAACATCTCCTGGCAGATAACGTTATCAAATGCCTTTTCCAAGTCTACAAAGGCAATATAAGTTGGTTTATTTTTCTGTAATTGCTTTTCGATAAGGAGCGTCACTGTCAGAATCGCTTCTCTTGTTCCCAATCCCCTTCTGAAACCAAACTGATCTTCGCTCAGCATATCCTCCACTTTCTCTTCAATTCCCCTCAGAATTATTTTTATGAGAATTTTTGATGTGTTTGATATTAGGCTTCAAGTTCTTTACTGTTCACATTTTGTAGCTGCTGTCATCTTTGGTAGTACATAAGGTCCTCCTAACGAAATGGACCTTCTTTACGTCATAGACTCCGAAACAACAAGTCCGCGGTATACTTTGTCACATGAAGCCATCACAATCTGTTCTGAATTCCTGAAACAATTACAGCATACAGTAGAGCTAATGCATATTGATCTCTGTATATCATGGCAATAATGGTGTCCCTTCAATTTAAACATCATTGATCATTATTCAATTCTGAACTGGAACAATCGCTAGGAAGCCGCTGTAGCCCTCTCGCAGCTATTTACTAAACAACTTGTACCTTTCTGCTACACGTCATAGAAACTCACAGGACAAAACATTAGTCGTCCTCAGAAAAAGAACATTGGTTGGAGGGCAGTAGATTGCTTAGAACAAAGAAGGCAGTCATATGACCCTCCAACGCTGACGTAAGTCATTACAGTGACGAGGTATGTATGTACCAGTTGGTTGTATGCTATCAGTGCAATAAGAGTGGAAGAATGTGGTGGCGTGACAGGATAACAGAAAGGAGCTATTGTTTTTGAATGTTCCCGAGACTACACAGTGGATGAGGTCATCCAGTCTGTTGGTGTACCAGTGAGAACAGTTCAGCCACTGACAAGTGTCATTTCCTGTCGATGAGAATAGGTTTCAAACCACGTTCCGAGCGAACGTTGAGAAGAGAGCTGTATGCAGTGGATCATAGGAGTCGAGTACCAGCAAAAATCGATTTCTCACAGCAACATATAGAATGGATTTCTCACAGCAACATATAGAATGGCACGTTAAGCTTCAATGGACAAACAACGCACGAAATGGACAGTAGACGACAAGGCGTACAATGACATCCATCGAGTCATGACTTTGCGAGGGAGTGCTGATATGTCCTTGGCTTTTCCTAGTTCATTGTGATGTACATTAATTCACATGTTTTGGAACGAAACCTCGTTAGTTACATTATTTGTGATACCGTAGTAATTGCGCAGCAATAACATTGGTATTTATTTTTCCGTGTATGATTTAAGTGAAATGGCGCAATAAAATAGAGAAAATACGGTGAAAGAGAGTAGTGATAGGATGAAGCCTGTTTTTAGGGTTCCGTACCTTTGCAGGATTACTTTGTTGTCTGTCTGTCTGTCTGTCCGACATGTTTTGATACCCACAAACTCACTCATCAAAACCTATAGGCTTCGCTTTGACCTAGAATAATGGAATTTGGCAAGAAGCTAGGTTTCACAGTACAACAATACGAACAAATCCTAAAACTGTAGATTTTTAATTATATCACACGAAGAAGAATATTTGTCATTTTTCCAAAAATGGTTCAAATGGCTCTGAGCGCTATGGGACTTAACATCTGAGATCACCAGTCCCCTAGAACTTAGAACTACTTAAACCTAACTAACATAAGGACATCACGCACATCCATGCCCGAGGCAGGTTTCGAACCTGCGGCCGTAGCAGTCGTGCGGTTACGGAATGAAGCGCCTAGAACTGCTCGGCTACCGGGGCTGTAATTTTTAATTTGACTGTCAGCCCGTCCATCTGGTAAGACCTTTTCCTCTCAGGATCGGATAGACGCATCAAGCTGATGTCACACAGTACGGTCTACGGTCCTTGACGAAGTGAAGCACTAAAGCTTCTAAGGAAAAGCAATCAAAAGGTATAACCATTTGCAGGGGCACAATTATTGATATATATGAAAAAATAAACGTAAATTACTGACAGACGATGGAATACACACACTTTATTCAACATGTAACGTGACTATATGTATTCGCATTTACTTTAAGACATGTTCGATACGCATGCCATCATTGGCGATGATATGGCGCAGACGAATTACGAAATTCTGCATGACCCGCTGCAGTACCGAAACATCGATGCTGTCGATGGCTTCCTGAATGGCTCTTTTTAGCTGGTAAATAGTGTTGGGGTTACTTCTGTGCACCTTGTCCTTACTGTAGCCCCACAAATATGAGTCGCAAGTGTTCATATCCGGAGAATGTGGCGACCCCCGCCAGTGGCCTCTGAGTTCCCGAAAGGCAGAATGCGGTCCCGGTCCCCAAAGGGGTTATTTGTCTTGGTTCGATGGGATCGAGCTCCGTCTTGCATGAACCACATCTTGCCGAAATCAGGGTCACTTTTGATAATGGGGATGAAACCATCTTCCAAAACTTACACGTACCCTTCGGTAGTCACGGTGCCATCAAGGAACACCACACCAATTATTCCACTACTGGACATTACACACCACACAGTCGCCCGCTGAGGGCGGGGAGACCTCTCGATCGCGAAATGCGGATTCTCAGTTCCCCAAATGCACCAATTCTGCTTATTGATGAACCCACCCAAATGGAAGTGGACTTCGTTGCTAAACCAGATCATACACGTGCATACTAATTACCACCATGCATCGCGGCCAACCGTGCTGTTTTAACGCTGGCACAGACCGTTCAAAAGTTATGTCAGTTTTATTTCATATAGTTCAATTATTGTCACCCTACATGTCACACACTTTGCTACTCACAAACTCGCTCATTAAAACTAGTAGGATATTTCCCATTGGCCTACAATGACGAAATTTCGCAAGAAGCAAGACATCAGAGCAAAACCTCAGGAAAAAAATCCGAAAACTGTAGTTTCGTAAAAATGTCACACTAAAAATTGTCGTTTCTTATCTGACTGTCAGTCCGTCCGCCTGTTAAGTCCCATTTCTTTCAGGAACGGATAGACATATCAAGTTCATAACATATAATAGGATCATTCCATGTTCCTGGACGACCGGAAGATAACTGCTAAGATGATAACAGAGATTATGGACGTATTAAGACAACGTGTGGATGAACAATATTATTCATGAGATTCTGGATACGAGAACGGTCACACAAACGAATCTCCAAATGTCTTGATGCATACCAAAAGCGTCAGCTAGTGGTTACTTCACAGTCAACTTTGGTCCAATTTCGCCGGGATTATACGGGACTTTTGGATCGTTTCGTCCCGATGGATGAAACATGGATTCACACTTATGCCCCAGAAACCAATGAACAGTCGAAAGGATGAAGACACAATGGTTCTCCACGTCCAAAGACTTTCAGAAGATCAGCAGACAAGTTGGTCACATTCATCTTTTGGGATGATGGTGGAATCCGACTTAATGGCTGATTATAGCATTGCTGAACTTTTCGACAAAATGAAGCAATAATTGGTGCCCAAACGTCTAGGAAACCTGTGAAAAGGAACCTCGTTTCTGCATGACAATACTCTCCGCACAAGGGGTCTATTACGCAGTAAAACTTGTCAGATTTCACTTTGATATTTATTTTCTCCTGACGTGGCCCCCTTAGATTATTATCTGTTGCAAACCCTCCACAAAAATCTCAAGTGAAGACGATTTTTCAGTGCTGAGGAAGCCGTCTGTGAACGAGTGATTAGCAGCACAATTGCCTTTGAGGTGAGTCGAAGAAGCTGGAACGAAGACGCCGCTAATGCGTTGAGCTCAGCGGAGAGTGTGTAGAACAAATAAATTTTTCAAGTCCTGTCAGCATTTTCCCTTATTAAAGCTAAATATTTATCACACCCCATTCACACCTCTCTTTAACTGATGCAAAGTTTCAGGTGCATCGAAGACACGATTAAGCACTATCCCGCAGTGTGCTTGAAGTGTCTAATTTAAGCCGAGCGGGAAGTTGTGATTGTCAGTGCAGTCTCGTTCTTCCTTACCACCGCCCCGCCCCCCCCCCCCCCCCAAATCCACTTCCCATTCCAAAATACCCTTTATGGAGCCTACTGCAGTAACAATAAAATGTGTATTCTGTTTCAGTACAATAACAAAAATTTGTTGACGTCTAGGCTTAGTACATCCTTTCCTATAAATCGCAAGAAATTGCTACGAGTGAACTGCAGTATTTGAAAACCATTCGTCAGAGAATTTCAGAATTAAATGTGACATGCATATGATTTAAGATATTTAATAGCAACAGACTCTAAAAACTTTGGCCACGTCTAATTTTGCGCAGTATGAAATCGAAGTGTTGATCCACCATTATCAGTATTTCACTTAGCAATACGTTTATTTACGTATCTACAGGCTATGGCTGTGCTAGTGTGTAACTGAGAGAAATGTTAATGTCAGTCATTTCCTCATACTTTATGGAAGTTAATCTGTCTGCTATTTGTAGTCAGCGAAACGCACTAATTCGCAGTCTAACCGTATGGTGGTACTCAAGTCCGTCCACATGTTCTTCAAACTTGAGTTTTCTAGAATTCTTGCGATCTTCGTTACTCTTTATGAAACTTTGTTCTCCGAAAGTTGCCCCAGATATTTGGTAACTTATTCATGTAAACAGATAAACACTTTAAGCGGAATGACATTCATCATGCACGAGAGAGACTGGGCGGAGCGAAAAGTGAAAACATGGTTTCCATTCTAAACGTTTAAACTCCCCTTTCCACAGATTCGTGAGATTTGCTGTTAACAGTGATATGGAAAGAATTGTATTTGATAGTTATTTCGCTAATGCCATTACCCGACAACACTACAGTTCAAATGTTCATTTATGTGTCAAATCTTATGGGAATTAACTGCTAAGGTCATCAGTCCCTAAGCCCACAAACTACTTAACCTAAATTATCCTAAGGACAAAGACACACACCCATGTCCGAGGGAGGACTCGAACCTCCGCCGGGACCAGCCGCACAGTTCATGACTGCAGCGCCTTAACACTACAATACGATGTTCCGTAGTCGACGTTTGCTAAGAGATATATTTCGGGTAGTTCCTAAGATCTGCACGAAATAATGACAGCTTTCTTGGTTTTGATGGCATTCTGACAGTTTGGAGTCATGATCAACTTGTAACGACCCTTACCTTAATATTTCCTCGATGATGAAAGCACACTGGTAAATTAATCTCAGTCTTTCAGAACAGAGTTGGGATTAGTAAGGAAACTGGGAAACCGCTAATGCGTTTACATAGATATAGAATCGTAATCGCACTGGTTGGTGTGGTCTTAGTACTGCATCTAAACTGTCAATTACAAATGTTATACAACCGTTCACGATAGGAAATAACTACAGTAATTTTAAAGTTTCGTTCGATCTGTTTCAGAAAATCCTGCACAATACATGTTCTGAAACACTCCGCCGCATTCATTATGTTCATTAAATGTATAAAGGGTGGTCCATTGATAGTGACCGGGCCAAATATATCACGAAATAAGCATCAAACAAAAAACTACAAAGAACTAAACTCGTCTAGCTTGAAGGGGGAAACCAGATGGCGCTATGGTTGGCCCGCTAGATGGCGCTGCCATAGATCAAACGGATATCAACTGCAGTTTTTTAAAATAGGAACCCCCATTTTTATTACATATTCGTGTAGTACGTAAAGAAATATGAATGTTTTAGTTGGACCATTTTTTTCGCTTTGTGATAGATGGCGCTGTAATAGTCACAAACGTATAAGTACGTGGTATTACGTAACATTCCGCCAGTGCGGACGGTATTTCCATCGTGATACATTTCCCGTGTGAAAATGGACCGCTTAGCAATTGCGGAAAAGGTCGATGTCGTGTTAATGTATGGCTATTTTGACCAAATTGCCCAGCGGGCGTATGCTATGTATGCCGCTCGGTATCCTGGACGACATCATCCAAGTGCCCGGACCGTTCGCCGGATAGTTACCTTATTTAAGGAAACAGGAAGTGTTCAGCCACATGTGAAACGTCAACCATGGCCTGCAACACATGATGATGCCAAAGTAGGTGTTTTAGCTGCTGTCGCGGCTAATCCGCACATCAGTAGCAGACAAATTGCGTGAAAATCGGGAATCTCAAAAACGTTGTTGTTGTTGAAAATGCTGCATCAAAATCGATTGCACCCGTACCATGCTTCTATGCACCAGGAATTGCATGGCTACGACTTTGACCGTCTTGTACAGTTCTGCCACTAGGCACAAGAGAAATTACGGGACGATGACAGATTTTTTGCACGCGTTCTATTTAGCGACGAAGCGTCATTCACCAACAGCGGTAACGTAAACCGGCATAATATGCACTATTGGGCAACGGAAAATCCACGATGACTGCGACAAGTGGAACATCAGCGATCTTGGCGGGTTAATGTATGGTGCAGAATTATGGGGTGAAGGATAACTGGCCACCATTTCATTGATGGAAATATAAATGGTGCAAAGTATGCTGACTTCCTACGTAATTTTCCACCGATGTTACTACAAGAAGTTTCACTGCATGACAGAAAGGCGATGTACTTCCAACATGCTGGATGTGCGGCACATATCTTTCGTGCGATTGAAGCGTTGTTGAATAGCATATTTCATGACAGGTGGATTGGTCGTCGAAGCACCATACCATGGCCCGCACGTTCACCGGATCTGACGTCCCTAGATCTATTTCTGTGGGGAAAGTTGAAGGATATTTGCTATCGTGATCCACCGACATCGCCTGACAACATGCGTCAGCGCATTTTCAATGCATGTGCGAACATTACGGAAGGCGAACTACTCGCTGTTGAGAGGAATGTCGTTACACGTATTGCCAAATGCATTGAGGTTGATGGACATGATTTCGAGCATTTATTGCATTAGTATGGTATTTACAGTTAATCACGCTGTAACTGCATGCGTTCTCAGAAACGATAACTTCTCAAAGGTACATGTATCACATTGGAACAACCGAAATAAAATATTCAAACGTACCTACGTTCTGTAATTTAATGTAAAAAAACCTGCCTGTTACCAACCGTTCGTCTAAAATTGTGAGCCATATGTTTGTAACTATTACAGCGCCATCTATCATAAAGCGAAAAAAGTGGTCCAACTAAAACATTTATATTTCTTTACGTACTACACGAATATGTAATAAAATAATGGGGGTTCCTGCTTAAATAAACGCAATTGATATCCGGTTGACCTTTGGCAGCGCCATCAATGGGCCAACCATCGCGCCATCTGGTTTCCCCCTTCAGGCTAGACGAGTCTCGTTCTTTGTAGTTTTTTCACTTGACGCTTATTTCGTGAAATGTCTGGCCCTGTTACGATCAATGGACCACCCTGTATATGCAGACTGAAACGACGAATGAGAATTTATACCAAGAGCTAGATCTAATCCGGATCTCCTGCTCACTACGAAGCACTTTTTATAGTACAGGTGTTCATTTCACAGACATTCTACAAATTATGATGAAAATATAATGAAAGATAAATGAATGGACTCAAATGGTTTCGAAACGATCGTAGTTTGGAAATTTTCTATTTAACGAAAACGGTTAGTACAAGTAAAAATACTCATTATGATACATACTCACTTTTAAACTGCCAATCTGAATGTATCTAAGAGTGAAAATCCTTGAAAGGATTGGCAATAGGTGAGATAGTTAATTGCCTTCAGGGCATGCGCACGGGCGCTACCACCCGCATGTGTGGGATTTTAAACAAAATCCTGTATACTACAATAATGCTGAAAAAGCAGTAAACGAAATAAGAAACTGATGTGGCTGGAAATGTCCTAACTGTTGTGACAGGAAGTAGGTCGGAGTTAACAATTCTCAGTGCAAGAAGTAAATTTGTTTGCTGTCACAAAATGTAGCTACAGTAAGAGTGGCTGGCTGAATACAAGCTGCTTTTTCCTGCCCGTAATGAGTATGTTTTCCAGTGGAGTGCGAGGACACCCGGGTCGTTCTGGGCGGCTGTTCGGAATGTGTGTGTGTGTGTGTGTGTGTGTGTGTGGAGGGGGGGGGCACTGCTGGGCCTCCCGCCTTCCCTATTTCAGTCGACCGAACACAAGTACCACAGTGCTGCTTCGCAGCGGCGTAGTGTTCTCAGAAGGTTATTGCCGAGGACAAATAAAGCGCGTGCGAAGTGAACATGTGGCACCAGATGAAATTCCCCTTACTCCGTTTTCATTTGAATGCTTTTCGGGAAATGCACCTCGTAAATGAAGTAATTTTTTTCGCTTTACTCTTCCATGAACTCGCCGGGAAGTAATGTAGGTGAAATAAGGACAGCGAGAATATGTCTAGACTATACAGCTTTTACGCAAGCAGTACGTATCCAGTTTTCGCTGTAATACCGGATGATGGAGAGTAAAACAATGCAAGTGCTGTTTCCGATCACGCACTCTGCGAGGTTCTTGTAAGGGCACAGTAGTACGGACTGGTGCCAAAACGATAGGTAAATTCATGTCAACAGTAACGGTCGCAACCCTCTGTGAATAGCAATTATCCCCCTGAATAAAATTCGCTGAATTCAAACGAGAATTGCTGAAGATTAAGCCTTTAAATCGAAGGGATTCTGAATAAGTGAATTCTGTCTAGATATGGTGGACAAGATACTGTTTCTTCTACATTGATCTCATTTCACTTCAGTGGAGCCTTGGTTCTCCGTCGTGACCGTTCTCATAGTAGTATTTATGGAAGGGTAACATCCGAATATTTGTCTCAAAAGACGAGAAAGAAACATAACGGCACATCGAAAGATACATCCCACATTGGGGGAGAAAGTTGTTGATTGAAATCTCACGTGAAGATCCTGACGCAAAGATATGTAGCCTTTGTTTCAGTGATTTCCACTGCAATTCGTGTGTAAGATCCATGTCACTCTCTCCCCTATTTCGCGATAGTACAAATCGAGCTCTTCTTCTTTGAACTTCTTCGATGTCCTCCATCAATCCCATGTCGTGCCTACCCTACACAGCGCAGCAATACTCCAGAAGAGGACAAACACGAACAGTGCAGAGAGTGTCTTCAGTACACCTGTTGCGTTCTGCCAATACATTGTAGTGTTGGTTCCATTTCCCCACAACAGTATCTATGTGATCGTTCCAAATTAAGTTTTTCTTAACTATAATTCCTAAGTATTTAACTGAAATAACTGTTCTTAGAATGTGCGATTTATCTTGTAACCGACATTTAGCTGATTCCTTTCACACATTCCATTATTTAGTATAAATTGCCATTTTCAGCACCATGCGTGTATCTTGTACAAATTATTTTATAATTAGTTTCAATCTTACGATGGCTTTGCGGAATGGTAAATCACAGCATCATCTGCAAACAATCTAAGAGGGCTGCTCAGATTATCTCCTAAATCGTTCGTATAGATCAGGAGCAGCAGAGGGCATACGATACGTCCTTTATGGAACGTCAGATATTACTTCCGTTTTACACGATGTGCTTCCGTCAATTACTGCGAACTGTGATCTTTCTGACAGGAAATCATGAATCCAATAGCACAACTGAGATGATATTTCACAAGCACGCACTCTGATCAGAGGCCGCTTGTTAGGAACGGTGTCAAAAGTGTTCTGTATATCTGAAAATATGTAATCACCTTCACACCCCTGTAGATAGCAGTCATTATTTCGTAAGAATAAAGAACTAATTGTGTCTCACAAGAACCATGTCTTCTGAACCCGTATTGAATATTTGTCAATCGTTTTATTTGAGGTAATTCATAACGTTGCAACACGGTATACGTTCCAAAATACTACTAAAAATCGACGTTAGTGCTATAGGCCTGTAATTCAGCCTATTTCCCTTCTTGAGTGCAGGTGTAACCTGTGCAGATTTCCACAATTAGGGATGGACCTTTCAATGAGCGAATGATTGTATATGGTTGTTAAATATCGAGCTATTGTATCAATATACTCTGAAAGGAACCTACCTTGAATACAATTTAGACTTTGAGGCCTTGCTTTTATTAAGTAATTTACCGAGGATATCTGTAGCTAAGTCCCTCGTGTTGGCAGGCGTTCTTGAATATAATTCTGGAATATTTATTGCCTCTTCTTTAATGAAGAGATTTCGGAAAGTCGTGTTTAGCAACTCTCCTTAAGTGCCGCTGGACCACACTTTTGCTATCGCTCAGGAAGGTACTGGTTGCGACTTAGTGCTCGTGTACTTCATATATGGCGAGCTATGTTTGCATTTTCTGCCGTATATCGGGTCAAAGTTTCCTTGTTGAAACTATTAAAAGCATCTACGGTTTATGTGTGCGCTAAATTTTGAACTTTTGTAAGACTTCAACAACATTTGGGGTTTTTCGTTATTTCAGTGTGAGTCGTTAAGTCAGTTTCTTCTTCTTTCGTATGTGGTGGCACATTACCTTCCCCTATTACGTCATTTTTAATTTTGAGTACTAAACCTCTAGTTGGATGCTGGTTTTTGTGTTAAATTCCCTTGGTATTCCGTCTGATACAAGTGAGTTGAGCTTGAGACCATTTCTAACTTCAAGCTATAAGAATGGAGATTGTTGTTGTTGTTGTGGTCTTGAGTCCTGAGACTGGTTTGATGCAGCTCTCCATGCTACTCTATCCTGTGCAAGCTTCTTCATCTCCCAGTACCTACTGCAACCTACATCCTTCTGAATCTGTTTAGTGTATTCATCTCTCGGTCTCCCTCTACGATTTTTACCCTCCACGCTGCCCTCCAATACTAAATTGGTGATCCCTTGATGCCTCAGAACATGTCCTACCAACCGATCCCTTCTTCTAGTCAAGTTGTGCCACAAACTTCTCTTCTCCCCAATCCTATTCAATACCTCCTCATTAGTTACGTGATCTACCCACCTTATCTTCAGCATTCTTCTGTAGCACCACATTTCGAAAGCTTCTATTGTCTTCTTGTCCAAACTAGTTATCGTCCATGTTTCACTTCCATACATGGCTACATTCCATACAAATACTTTCAGAAACGACTTCCTGACACTTAAATCTGTACTCGATGTTAACAAATTTCTCTTCTTCAGAAACGATTTCCTTGCCATTGCCAGTCTACATTTTATATCCTCTCTACTTCGACCATCATCAGTTATTTTACTCCCTAAATAGCAAAACTCCTTTACTACTTTAAGTGTCTCATTTCCTAATCTAATTCCCTCAGGATCACCCGATTTAATTTGACTACATTCCATTATCCTCGTTTTGCTTTTGTTGATGTTCATCTTATATCCTCCTTTCAAGACAATGTCCATTCCGTTCAACTGCTGTTCCAAGTCCTTTGCTGTCTCTGACAGAATTACAATGTCATCGGCGAACCTCAAAGTTTTTACTACTTCTCCATGAATTTTAATACCTACTCCGAATTTTTTTTTTGTTTCCTTTACTGCTTGCTCAATATACAGATTGAATAACATCGGGGAGAGGCTACAACCCTGTCTCACTCCTTTCCCAACCACTGCTTCCCTTTCATGCCCCTCGACTCTTATAACTGCCATCTGATTTCTGTACAAGGATGGAGATATGACGTGAAAATATGATCTTAGCTATGCGGCCCATCTAGAAATTAAGTTTCCAGATGTTTTTTCCTTTAAAGAAGGCGCATTTAGAGGGGAAAATTGCGCATGCGCAACAGATGGAGGGCGTGAGAATCAAATGACGGTTGGACAGGTCGCGCCTGGAAGCAGTGCCGCGGCAGCAGCGCCCCGAAACTGCGTCTCTTATTCGTTCTCCTTCCGCCTGCGTGGTTCGGACAGTGGTAAGGTTCCTTGATGCACTGAACGTAGCACCCATCGAAATTCTTCATCAGCTCAGCAAGGTCTACGCGCAGAGCATCATGAGCAAACAGATACTGCGTTGCTGGTGTGGGCTTCTTTTCCGAAGCCCGTCAAAGTGTCCACGATGAGGAGCGCAGACGGCGACTGTTCCTCATCAAAGACCAGTTGGTTGATCCGGTGCGGCACCATATAATGGAGAACCGTCGCGTCACAACGGTTCAATCCCGCGTCCGGCCATCCTGATTTACTTTTTCCGTGATTTCCCTAAATCGCTCCAGGCAAATGCCGGGATGGTTCCTTTGAAAGGCCACGGCCGAATTCCTTCCCTAATCCGATGAGACCGATGACCTCGCTGTCTGGTCTCCTTCCGCAAAACATACCCAACCTGTCGCTTCACGATTACGGAGTTCAGAAACCATTTACTGCAGATATCGCGATTCTTGTTGCATGAAACTGTCACTAAACATCTGCTGTTCAAGAAATTGTGTGACGGATGGGTAGACGGGCTGCAGACCTCTATGACACAGAAGTACAAACGTTGATCCCACGGTATGACAAGTGTCTCAATTCTTTTGGCGACTATGTCGAAAAATAATCCCAATATTGCAGTACCTTCTGCCAAAGTTGTTTCATGTAACTATATGGTCTTTGTTTCTGAACATAGGGAACCTTTCTTTCTGGATACGCCTCACAATATCGTCAAAACAACCACAAACGAATTACTTAGAAAGATGGTATATATTTCTGGAATTCCAACATTGTGTTGAAAGAAGGACCAGCAACTCCATTTACTGTTTCTTTACTTGAAATCTGAGTTAATAGCGACTATATTCGATCATGTTTTTTCATCTACGCTTGGGACTAGCCCATGAACTGAAATATGAACGCAACTATGAACATTGAAGAAATAGTTGTTAGATAATGATATTCACGTTGGAGGCCCCATTGAGAGTGAAGGCATTAATCAACTGATTGTGTAAGTGGCCACATTGAACAAACAAAAAATTTATGTAACACTATCAGCAGATCACCTTAATTAATAGCCAAAGATTTTCGGAATAATATTCAATATTAATCAGGTTGTTTATATGGAAAATTCATTATAGCAGTAACGAATGAACTATTTTAGGACTTTGCTTTAAAACTTAAGAAGAAGAAATCATCGTGAACAGTTAGCTGCTCCCGTTGGTCGAGATCCAATGACTGTTAGCAGAATATGGAATCGGTGGCTTCAGGAGGGTAATATAGAACGCCGTTCTGGATCCCAACGACCTCGTATCACTAGCAGTAGAGATGACAGGCATCTTATCCTTGAGCGCTGTTGAATATAATTGCAATTACAAACTGTTTGACGTGAGAATCCATCTTGCCTGTTGAACGATGTATTGGCACCTCCTCTCCTTCGTCAGTAGAGCCTGTGATTCCGAACGCTCCCCACTTTCTTGAAACAACGCTGTGAGCAGTAAGTAGCAAATCCTTCGTCACAATTCGTCCTAAGATTGTTCCTATGATGAAGTCATCCAGATCGTCTCTGGGTACATGTTGTAAGAAAGAATTAACACACTACCGTGCCTGCTCGGTGACGGACACGAACTCTTGAATTTTCGCGTTCCACCGAGTGCTTCGTGTTGCGGGGTCAGTCTCGTATGGCGCTGTAGTCACACTGACCTCGCGTCATGTGACGTCCAGAATTTTGTGCACAACTGGGAGAGCTCTGGCAGTATGGTTCCACCCCGTCATCCATTTCCACCAAGTAGATGCTTTGGTACTTTACCTAACTCATGGCTACGTTTTGCAGAGCACTGTCTCTTAGTGTGCAATGCAGTCAATCAATGTACCTTACGATACCAACATGATCTGTGTCCGATCCCTGCCATGATGATTAGGTCATAAGTCTGAGAACCTTCCATATCTGTTTCTGATCGGAGCTGCAATTCTGTCGTCTCCTAAACTGTTTTCTCTTACTGACCTTGAAGTTTGCCTAAGTTGGAATGTTTTCAGGGTTGAAGAATCACGATGTTCAAATGTACGGTTGCTCACGTTGAAAATTTACATGAACTTTTGTAGTGTGGTGCATACTGTGGCGGAAAAGAAGGAGTTGTGTGGCGTAAACGGAAGTTGGTAGACGTGTTTCTTCCTATAAAAGACAATATCTCTCCAAATTGCTCTCCAAATTGCTCGCAAGGCGCATAAGCGTAGCTGACTAGCGTCACTATGGGAATGCAACCCAGGTTTGCTTTAAATACACACTGTAACGATCGTGAGAGCTAGTTACCTTTGAGATTTGAGGTGGAGAACTAATATCAGTCAAGAATGTCTTTAATGCGACAAACACTCCACTATCAGCACCTCACTGAGTTTGAACGAGGTCGTGTAATAGAGCTTCCTTCTGCGATATGCCCATTGATGAAAGAATTGATAGGAATGTAGCCATTGTACGTTACTGCTACCAGCAGTTGTCACGAGAGTGTTGTTTGTCGTTGTAGTCTACAGTACCGAGACTGGTTTGATGCAGCTCTCCATGCTACTCTATCCTGTGCAAGCTTCTTAATCTCCCAGTACCTAGTGCAACCTACATCCTTTTGAATCTCCTTAGTGTATACATCTCTTCGTCTCCCTCTACGATTTTTACCCTCCACGCGGCCCTCCAGTACTAAATTGGTGATCCCTTAATGCATCAAAACATGTCCTACCAACCGATCCCTTCTTCTAGTCAAGTTGTGCGACAAACTCCTCTTCTCCCCAATTCTATTCGGTACCTCCTCATTAGTTATGTGATCTACCCATCTAATCTTCAGCATTCTTCTATAGCACCACATTTCGAAAGCTTCTATTCTCTGCTTGTCCCAACTATTTATCATCCATGTTTCACTTCCATACATGGCTACACTCCATACAAATACTTTCAGAAGCGACTTCCTGACCCTTAAATATATACTCGATGTTAACAAATTTCTCTTCTTCAGAAACGCTTTCCTTGCCATTGCCAGTCTACATTTTATATCCTCTCTACTTCGACCACCATCAGTTATTTTGCTCCCCAAATAACAAAACTCCTTTACTACTTTTAGTGTCTCATTTCTTAATCTAATTTCCTCAGCATCGCCCGACTTAATTCGACTACATTCCATCATCCTCGTTTTGCTTTTGTTAACTTTCATCTTATATCCTCGTTCCAACACACTGTCCATTCTGTTCAACTGCTCTTCCAAGTCCTTTGCTGTCTCTGACAGAATTACAATGTCATCGGTAAACCTCAAAGTTTTATTTCTTCTCCATGGATTTTAATACCTACTCAGAATTTTTCTTTTGTTCCCTTTACTGCTTACTCAATATACAGATTGAATAACATCGGGGATAGGCTACAATGCTGTCTCACTCCCTTCCCAACCACTGCTTCCCTTTCATGCTTTCCCTTTCATGCCCATGCCTGCCATCTGGATTCTGTACAAATTGTAAAGAGCCTTTCACTCCTTGCATTTTACCCCTGCCACCTTCAGAGTTTGAAAGAGAGTATTCCAGTCAAGTCACGAGAATATGCGGTGGCAAGAAGAGTGGGCTCCAGGCGGCTAATTGGCACTACCGAGAGAGAAGATCATCGTGTTCGGTGTATGCTGTAACGCATTGTACTGCATCTGCAGTACCATTTTGAGCAGCAGTTGGCGCCGCAGCGACACAGCGAACTGCTACAAATCGGTTATTCCTAGGTCAGCTTCGAGCCATACACACGGTAGGGTGCCCTCCACTGTCCCCAAACCGGCGCCGTTTGCCACTTCTGTGGTGTCAAACGACAGCTAATTGGAGAGCAAGGTGAAGGTCTGTGGTGTTTTCTGATAAGAGCTCTTTCTACTTGGATGACAGAGCTGGCCATCATTTTGTTAGAAGAAGGTCTGTTGCGGTCCTGCAACAACCCGCTTGCCTGCTAGACACACTAGACCTACACCTGATCTGGGGTCCGATTTATTATAACAGCAGGGCTACACTCGTGGTTATTCCACGCAACCTGACTGCAGATTTGTCCGCCAGTCTGGTTGCTCTGCCATTCATTAAATGTTTTTCAACAGGATATCGCTCATCCTCATACCGCTCTTGTAACCCAACATGCTCTACATAGAGTCGACATGTTATCTTGGCCTGCTCGATCACCAGATGT
Source organism: Schistocerca serialis cubense (assembly GCF_023864345.2). Classification (NCBI taxonomy): domain Eukaryota; kingdom Metazoa; phylum Arthropoda; class Insecta; order Orthoptera; family Acrididae; genus Schistocerca; species Schistocerca serialis. The sequence goes on from NC_064645.1 coordinate 123,001,356, forward strand.
GTCACAACCGAGCACATATGGACCATCAAAGGACTACAACTGCAACGTCATTCGCAAACGACATTAAGTGTATATACAATGACCGACCAGGCGCAATAGGCATAGAATTTCGTCCCATAGTCTGTCGGTTACACCTGTAATTAATATACACTACTGTCATTAAAAGTGCTACACCAATGCAGATTATAAACGGGTATTAATTGGACAAATATATTATACTAGAACTGACATGTGATTACATTTTCACGCAATTTGGGTGCATAGATCCTGAGAAATCAGTACCCAGAACAACCACCTCTGGCCGTAATAATGCCCTTGATACTCCTGGGCATAGAGCCAAAAAGAGCTCGGATGGCGTGTACAGGTACAGCTGCCCATGCAGCTTCAACACGATACCACAGTTCAAGAGTAGTGACTGTCGTATTGTGACGAGCCAGTTGCTCGGCCATCATTGACCAGACGTTTTCAATTGGTAACAGATCAGGAGAATGTGCTGGTCAGGGCAGCAGTCGAACACTTTCTGTATCTAGAACGGCCCGTACCGGAGCTGCAACATGCGCTCGTGCATTTTCCTACTGAAATGTAGGGTTTCACAGGGATCGAATGAACGGTAGAGTCACGGGTCGTAACACATCTGAAATGTAACGTCCACTGTTCAAAGTGCCGTCAATGCGAACAAGAGGTGACCGAGAAGTGTAACCTATGAAACCTCATACCATCACGCCGGGTGATACGCCGGTATGGGGATGACGAATACACGCTTCCAATGTGCGTTCACCGTGATGTCCCCAAAAACGGATGCGACCATCATGATGCTGTAAATAGAACCTGGATTCATCCGAAAAAAGGACGTTTTGCCATTCGTGCACACAGGTTCGTCGTTGAGTACACCATCGCAGGCGTTCCTGTCTGTGATGCAGCGTCAAGGGTAACCGCAGCCATGGTCTCCGAGCTGATAGTCCATGCTGCTGCAAACGTCGCCGAACTGTTCGTGCAAATTGTTGTAGTCTTGCAAACGTCCCCATCTGTTGACTCAGAGATCGAGACGTGGCTGCACGATCCGTTACAGCCATGCGGATAAGATTACTGTCATCTCGACTGCTAGTTGGGATCCTGCACGGCGTTCCGTATTACACTCCTGAACCCACCGATTCCATATTCTGCTAACAGTCCTTGGGACTCGACAAACGCGAGCAGCAATGTCGCGATACGATAAACCGCAATCGCGATAGGCTACAATCCGACCTTTATCAAAGTCGGAAACGTGATGGTACGCATTTCTCCTCCTTATACGAGGCATCACAATAACGTACATGACCACTCAACGCCGGTCAACTGCTGTTTGTGTATGAGGAATCGGTTGGAAACTTTCCTCATGTCAGCAAGTTGTAGGTGTCGCCACCGGCGCCAACGTTGTGTGAATGCTCTAAAAAGCTCATCTTTTGCATATGACAGCATCTTGTTATTGTCGGTTAAATTTCGCGTCTGTAGCACGTCATCTTCGTGACGTAGCCATTTTAATGGCCAGTAGTGTATCATAATTTCACATTCAGTGGCTTACCTCGCGCTTATATTAACCTGTGATCTTGCAATGTTAATCACTTAAGTGTATCACCTAGATAAATATATTTCTGAAATTTCATTCCTCTACGTTAATTATTCTTGGTGTCACAATTTTTTCCGTCAGTGTATTAATATGTCGCTTTGAGTAATGACCATCACGGCGTTCCGCGTTGACAGTTACGCCGTAGTTGCAAATATTGTCTCTCCCTACAATCCGTGATAAATATTGCATCGCTCGACTCGCTGGTAATCTCTCTGCGCGCCTGTGTTAGAGAGCAGCCAGACCGTTCCAGCGGCTAATTAAAGCAGTAGCATTCACCCTTTGCTGTGTCCCGGGCTCTTGACTATTCATGACGCAACGTGTGTCCGCCAAGGGGATAAATGTTATACCAGAGCAACGGCGGTACCCCTGCGCAGCTCATCCGTATGTTGCAGCCGTCGCAGAGATTCCACTGATTAATGAGAACAATAGAAGTGTCTCGAACTACCCTAAACAGTAGGAAAATACCTAACAATACAGCTATGCTGTTTCAATTAAAATATGCAGATATGTTGATTTGTTTTGTTCAATAAAATTTAATTCTGAAATCTGTGCCAGTAGTGGTGGGATTCAAATATTCGACGTCGCTGTGACGTGTTTGACGTTTTACGGCCATCACGTTAGTCGACATGGCTCGCGGAGTGTAATTAGATTGTTGCAATACCGTGTGAGGTAGAGCACCTCTAGCGTACAAAATGTTGTCGGGCAGAGCATCATTAGTAGTGGTACCAATAAGATGCATGTCTTGAACATTCATTCTTTTGTTGATACTAAATACATGAAAAATCAACATTATTTCATATGAGTACAAAGAAACTGCGATTACCCACAAGCAAACAAAAAATACATCCCTACATGAAAACGATTTTTCGTGTAAAAGGTGATGGGCAGTCCTATGTAAGAGGAAAAGAATGACGAAAGATATCTACGAAGACTGGTTTCACACATAAGGCTCCTGATTCTACAACTGCCAAATCTGCTGAAGTTTAGACCGTAAAACGCAGCTGCGACGGGAACCGTCAATGAATTGTCGTAAATTTATGTTCAGTGTGGGGGAATATTTCGCAACCTCATAGAGATCGTCCATAATTAACCGGTTTTTCTCTATCTGACTAACAATATGCATCGCTTTGAGAATTTCAATGATTTAAGTGGTTATTCTCGCTGCTGACGTTACAAAGCGTATGGGATACGTAAACAGTATTGTTAAGATACGCATCGTGCTACAGGAGATGTCTCTATAATTTGATACGAACGCAACTTTTACCGAGGGCTACAGAAATAACTTCCTTGTCTGTGATAATAATTCATTACTCTGTCATAGAACGTAATACCTTTTGAGGATCCCTGTATAGCCTTTACATCGTCATTCAATGTTTCTAACGTCTTGTAATGATTTTCAATTACATTCCCGTATGTATCAACGTACTATGGCTTCCTGTAAGTTCCTCAGTAATTTCCAGGTATCCTTCTGCTCTGAATCAATCGTCTATATAAAATCTGATTCTTAAGATGCTAAGCGTGATAGTAAAATCTTAGTGTCTTCAGTATCGTTCTTTAATGTACAGTGCGCAACACAATTTAAAAAAATCACTTTTTTTGAGACTCGGTAACTGTCTCCCATTGAAAATTGGCTCAAAGCTGCCTACAACATTCCTCTGTAATGGTGCTAAAGCGTGGCGCGCTGCGACGTCACCTTCGCGTATGGCGACGCTTCCAGCAGCAAGGTACCGACATAGTGCCGAAAAATGGCCAGAGCTCACACGTTCACTTGAAGTGTGAGGTGGATTACTGATGTCACATAGGCACCAAATTTCACAACAGTTGTGCCAACGCCATCGGGCACACATCAAGTGATGAGAAGGTCATCACATTCCCACTGCCCCACATTTCACCCATTCTTTTGACACCTCCGAGAAGAAGGTCTGAATTGCAACACTCAGGAATAAATTCACTCTGTTTTCCTATGGGTGGCCGAGGAAAACATAGCAGACACAGCTCTGTTGAGAATCGACATGTGAAGGTAGGAATAGGCCGTCAGTGTAAGAACCCTTCCAATGAGGCGTCGATTCCCATACCTACGCGTTCGAAAACGACAGTCTGCCGTGCGATCAGCAACAGGATGGCGTTGTTGTGAACGTTACACACTGCTGACACCCTCTCTACGAATCAACCCTTCTGTAACGACATAGTGGGGCTGCAATCCCACTGAAGATGACCTGACACCTTTTCAGTGTTGCAAAAACGCAATTTTTGCTACGGTAAACAGGGTGCAACCAGTACGAACCATTCAGAATCATTCGTCTAAATCTGAACGTGATCAGAAGCAGCAAAGAGCGTTCGTGCTGTCTCAGCCCCCTGTCTTCTGACCCTCTCTTGGTTTCATCACGATAGAGTGAAACATTGACACACGCGTAAATAAAACATCCGAGGGTCTCTCTATGACCCTCCATTCTGCAACACTCTCAGCTGAACCGAAACTTCGACGCCCTTTCACTAGAGAGACGCTCCACTGCTGTTGTAACGCCTGAGAGCAGGCAACCCCTTCGTCACGCCTTAGATTCGGAAAGGCTGCTCTCACGCGCCAGAACACTAGCGGAGTTCAAATCAGGTTAAGTCTCTTTACAGGAACATTTTTAAAGTGTGCAACAAAGGTGCAGAGGTGGCACCAAGAGTGCTCCCAATCTGGGGATCTTAGAGCCCTCCTTTGTCGTTTTATTCACAGATGCGTCAATGTTTCAACCCACGGCTGCCGTCATCTGTCATTACGCCACAGCAGGGCTAGGAGAAGGAGGGGTGCAAATGTATAAAAACACTTTGCTGCTTCGGATCACGTTCAGTAATCGTCGAATGATTTTGAACGTTCCCTATTGGTTCCAACCTGTATACCAGAGCTAAAACTGTGCTCGTACTACACACCAAAATTGGCAATGGCTTTGCCACAGTGGGTACACTGGTTCCCGTCAGATCACCAATGTTAAGCGCTGTGTGGCGTCGCCGGCACATGGATGGATGACCATCCTGGCTGCCATGAGCTGTTGCCCTTTTTTGGGGTTCACTCAGCCTCGCGATGTCAATTGAGGAGCTCCTCGAAAGAATAGTAGTGGCGCCGGTCAACCAAAACCACCATAACGACCAGGAGAGCAGTATGCCGACCACACGCCCGTCCTATTCTGACACGGCGGTCGGAGGGTCCCGATGGGCCACTTGTGGCCTGAAGACAGGGTGCTACACACCAAAATGATCAGATAAAATTCAATATGATTGCAGCTCCACTACAGAAGGAATTAATCATCTGATGAGTGTCAGCAGTGTAGAAATCTGTTAAGACGTCTTTCTGTTGCTCATGTGACTGCGAACTGTCGTTCCTGTCGGCGAAATACGAGGTACTCAAGGCTCCAAGGGAAGGGTTAGTCTCATTTACTCTAGGCCCTTTACGCCGCACGCTAAATCCATTTAGTGTCGATTCTGAGCGGCTGAGTCTCTGAAGTGTTTTCCCTGCCCACCCATAAGAAACCACATGATGTCCTGGGCGTCGCCGTTCTGACCTCCTTCACGGACGCGTCAAATGATGGGGTGGACTGTGGGGGAGACGGGGTGCGACGAACTTCCAATAGTGTGACACATCTACAATGGCGTTGCGCACATTGGTGAAATTTGGTGTCAATGCGATATCATTAATTCATCTTACACCTGATATGAAACTTCTGAGCTCTGACCTTTCTCGCATGTGCCGAGATATTGCTAGCGGAAGCGTCGTCAAGCCCGAGAATGCCGCTTTAGGGCGCGACGGTTTTGCAGCATTTGAGAGTAAGGTTTCAGGCACCTCTGAGACAAATTTCAAATTTATGCGTCGCAATGGGAGACAGTTACGGAATTTCGAAACAGTGATCCTTTAATGGCGTTGTGCAGTGTAGTTTTCAGAAATGAAACGATCACAAATATTAAGAAATCTTTGGCAATGTTCGTGATGTGATACTGATCCAGTGAGAGAAAATTTGTACGCTTCGAGCAATATAGGTAAATTGTAAAAAGCAAGTCACTCAATAGGTAGAGTGCGAATTTCAACACAAAAACTTTAGTGCGTTTTTAACTGTCACAGTATCACAATAAAAGTGGCTTAGCGTATTGTTGGCAAAAGTGCTACAATAAATGTCTTAAAATAGGATTTTTCGCTACCTTCTGTACATACACTAGCTGTCTAAATGAAACTTCGGGAAATAATAACAGCAATGAGACAAGCTCCGCCCAGTTTGAGACTTTCGTATTAAAATGAATGTAATTCATAACATCCATATTTTGGCATCTACTGTTCCTGCAAAGCAGTCTGAAAGACGCTGAACTATAGTTTTCTTAGTTTTGCCTTGTCATCTTTTCTGGTTTTTAGCAATTCTCGAATTTTGGAAACAGCAGGAAATAATTAACATATTTTGTAAAAAATCGGGAATATTATGGGTATGGGTGCTTTTTTCAAACTTTAAATTTACCTTTGAGCACGAATATTGTATATCGCAAATAAGGAATGAGGTATTGTTTTTATTCTACTTAAATAATGTATATATTAACAAAAATGCAGATGCACTGTCGATAAAGAAAAGAAGTCTGACCTACTTGCATTAGAGAAAACGTAAAGTAGTGCATTACACGTATAATATTTCAAACGTGTACATTTGGTTATAAACTTCGAAAACTTTTAAAACGTGAATCTCGATGGACCAATGCAGTTGGTTCGAACGCTAGATGTTTCACAATGACAGTACCACTCTGGTTCGTGCAAAGGTGTTTCATTTTGTAATAGGAGTCGGTGACAGACAATGACATTAGGAGCAGGAACGATAAAATTTAAGATTCCTTCGACAATGAGGTCATCACAAAGGAGGACAAACTCTGAAAAGGGAAGGTTGGGAACGAAATCGTTCGTATTCATTTCATATGGACCAGAAAGGCATTACCCTTATCCGAGCTTAAGAAACCATTAGACAACCTAAATCAGGGTGACCGCACAGAGATCTGAACTTGTATACTTCAGAATATGATCTGCGTTATCTTATTATTGATCGGAGGTATCCACAGCGGGTAAGGTGCTTGTGGTTGTTGTTAGTGTTGTTGTGTGGGTTAAGGGAGCTCAAAGTTAACAGAGGCCAATTGAATGTGCTCTTCACACATTATTCCCACTTGAATTTGTAGAATGAGTAGTTTCTCATTTGTATGCAAGGATATCGTTGATAGAGACATTGCTTAGTAGTGGTGGGTAAGGGAGTTTGGTCTTTAACAGCCTTCCCAGTGCCTACCTTGCTCAGCCGATGTGGTTTGGTCCTGGTGTGAAGAGTTACTAACTTTGTAAAGTATAACGAATTTTTCATCGTCATCGAACGTCATAAGTGTTTAGTCGAATTTGAGAGACACGTAGTTGAGGTATCGCAATGCGGAGTGGATATAAAAAAAAATCTTTTAACAGACATAAGCTTTTCTGTAAAAGAGTAATGTGACACCAGCAAATATAAATGTCACTGTTTGGAAACCACTTATGATTTTTTTCGAGTTACGACCATCTCACAGTCTTTCTGTCCTTAGTTGCATTAAAATTTCATTTTATACGGAATTCTTCACCACTGCACATTTCAGTTTCTTTAGCCTTTATGAAGTCAGGCATTTAGGAAGGCTATATGGTGACACTTGTATACGAAGGTCAAGTACAGCAGCTTTCGAAATGTCACATTACAGAATAATGCTGAACATTAGATGAGTATATTGATTAACTGGTGAATGGAATCGGATAGAAAAGATGGTTATGGCATAATCTGACGAAAAGGATGGATAGGTTGATAACATCCTGAGGAATGAATAGTTAATTTAGTTATGCAAGGGAAGTATCTGGATTAAAACTTATAATAATGCAAGGGAAGTATGTGGATTAAAACTTATAAAAGGCTACCAAAGCTTGACTACAGTATGTAGTATTTCCTGTAGTAATGCAGAGAGAAAAAAATGCTGCACAGGACAGACTATCGCGTAGAGGCACACGCAGGCAACACTTGGAGTGAAGGCAACAACAATAAAATGTTCGCGGTATCATTTTCTGTGAGTGTAAGTTTCGTCAGCATCGAACAGATCAGCGATATCTGGGAACCTCAGTTCTACAGTGCATGTGTGGGAGGAACTAAGGTGGTGAACTGCATTCCGTTGTCTGATATCGTAACACATCTCCGCTCGTCTATTACCGAGAAATTGGTTGCACCACCACAACAGATACTGTACCTTTTCAGTGAATGACTGAGAGATCGTTCAGAAGGTATGCAAAGCTTAGGATAAATCACGTAAGTCTTGTATTCGTTACAAAGGTGATTTCCGGTATTTTTTAAAATGTTTCTATTCGGCCTCGAAACTACTGAATATTCGACATGCGTCTTTTGGACACTGTCTAGTGTCACAATTTATTCCCAAAGCCTTAACTACCTGTTTAAACAAGTCTGCTGGATGTACAGCTAATAAGTACTTACCAATTCATTTTGCTTTAAATTCAATGATAGTGTATAATACAATCTTTAAAAAGGAGTTTAAAATCTGTTTGGAAGTGTCCTGTTTCTTATAAATGAAGAGACTGATAAAAATGTTACTGATGGTCACATATGCACATCTTTCATCGGAGAACTTAACGTTGATTTAGTGTAATTTGTTCCTCAGTGACTTTTTTAGAGATGTCTTCACGAATTATAAATTACAGAATGAATAAGAACTAATCCAAAGTAATTAATAAATATGTCTTTCATTATTTTGCATGATAATGCAAATACAAATTCTAGCAGTAAATTCTAAGTATTACGGATCAAATTTACCTCTGGAATTTTATACAGGAAAAATGGTTCAAATGGCTCTGAGCACTATGGTACTTAACATCGGAGGTCATCAGTCCCCTAGAACTTAGAACTACTTAAAACTAACTAACTTAAGGACATCACACACATCCATGGCCGGGGCAGGATTCCAACCTGAGACCATAGCTGTCGCGCGGTTCCAGACTGAAACGCCTAGAAACACTCGTCCACAGCGGCCGGCTTTATACAGGAGGAAGAGATAGATTACACTGGAGAATGAAGTGGAATGATCAACATAAGGGACATGGCAGTTTTGTTAATGCAGAAATAAGTTGTATCTTTTGGAAGGATAGCTATTTTTTGTGTGGAATGATCCGATAAAAGAGAGTCGAAGTACTGAGAGAGAGAGAGAGAGAGAGAGAGAGAGAGAGAGAGAGAGACAGACAGACAGACAGAATCAGTTTTGGAAGTTAAGCTACGAGCCGCATATGAGTAATGGTGTAAATGTTATGATGAGTTACCGAATTTTTCGAAGAAACATCGAGATCTGTAACTTTTCAATGGAGAAGAGAGTTTGAGGAGAGAAAAGAGGTGAACATGTATTAACTGACACAAAAGATTTTTCAAGATAATCGACATAGAAGATCATCAAGGACGACTTAATGAAGTCAACGGAAGAAGAGAACTGTCCGCAGTTTCGTCGATGAGTGTCGCTGTGTATCTGGAGGGTAACAGCTGTGATTTTTGATCGAAAGGAGGAAAGACTTAATTAACTACACTCAAGTGATAAAAGTAACGGGGTAGGGATGTACACACATACAGAGAGCGGTAGTATCGCGTACAGAATATATAAAATAGCAGGGCATTGACGGAGCTGCCAGTTATACTCAGGTGATTTGTGTGAAAATGTGTCCGACGTGATTATGGCCGCACCACGAGAATCAACAAACTTTGAACGCGGAACGATACTTGAAGCTAGACGCATGGGACATTCTGTTCCAGCAATCGTTAGGGAGTTCAGTATTCCGAGATCCACAGTGTCAAGAGTGTGCCCAGAATTCCAACCTTCTGAGATTGGCGAGAAGCAATGCCTCTCGCCACGCACAACGCAGTGGCCGACATCCTTCACGTAACGACCGAGAGCAGTAGGGTTTGCGTAGAGTTGTCAGTGCTAACAGACAAGCAGCACTGTGCCAAATAGCCGCAAAAATTAATTTGGGACGTAGGACGAACATATCCTTTAGGACAATGCAGAGAAATTTAGCGTTAATGAGCCATGGCAGCAGATTACCGACGCGAATACCTTCGCTAACGGCGCGACATAGTTTTCAACGTCTCTTCGGAGCGTTCACCATATCGGTGTGACAGTAGACGACTGGAAAATCGTGGCCTGGTCAAATGAGTCCCAATTTCAGTTGGTAAAAGCCGACTAAAGGGTTCGAGTTTGGCGTAGACCCCGCCCACTCCACTTTTCCTACCTTCCCTCTCTCCTCATCCCCGAAACAATGTACCCAAGTTGTCGAAAAGGCACTGTGCAAGTTGTTGGTGGCTCCATAAAGGTGTGGGCTGTGTTTACATGGAATGGACTTGGTCCTCTGATCCAACTGAACGGTTCATTGACTGGAAATGGTTGTGTTCAGCCCCTTGTAGAAATCTGCAGCCACTCATGGACTTCTTGTTCGCAAACAACGATGGAACTTTATGGATGACAATGCGCCATGTCACCAGTCCACAACTGATCGCGACTGGTTTGAAGAACATTCTGAAAAATTTGAGGGAATGATAAGGCCATCCAGGTATTCGACATCGGACATTATAAAAATCTTGCAGCTGCTATACTTTCGCAACCTTTACAGAGGCACCACAGCTCAATATTACTGCAAGCGGCTTCCAACGACTTGTGGAGCGCGAGCCGCGTCTTTTTGCGTCACTACGCCGTGTAAAAGAGGTCAGACACGATATTAGGAGGTATGTGACCACTTTCTTCAACTCGGTCTACAGCGGACGGTGGATACAAATGAGGCTGTCTGGCGACTTCTGTGCTAGGAAGACTAACTTGGAAGGTTGTTGGGATTATGAGAGCTATTTAATGTGAGACACAGGCATTAACAGAAAGCAATTTTTACTAAGGTGCCCATTATTCTAATATAAACAAAGTGTATATGTATTTGTGTATCCAATGGGTCCTACCTAAACATACCATCCAAACAGGAGACGAACAGAAAGGAAATTTTATTCGAAGACTATAGTTAAACTGAAGCCACTGCGATTTCTCATGTTCACCTGGACTTTACAAATGGTGGAATATGGTTCTTAATAGGACATGTAATCACCATGGACGGCAGTGCCTGCTCTGCAACGTGCTCCACAGGTTGCCTCAAGGTTTTCGGAGAGTTCCTGTGATAGGGAGTTCCATTTCTTCTCCAGCTCTGTTGAAAACTGGGGATGCTCGTTGGTGCATGTAGATGTTCTACAATAGGTCTCCCCAACGCATCCCGCACTTGCGAAGACGGAATTTAAGTCGGGGAAATATTCAGTACAGTCCATTCGCAAGACTTGTTTCACTGCAAGATCCCACGTACTGGGGGTCCAAAGTTAATTATGGTGAAGAGCCTGTGGCTGTACATTGATCACGGTATAATGGACGTCGCCGCATCGCTATCAAGTAAGATCCAACCAGTTTATCGTTGAAAGTTCTCTAAACACATAAAGGGAATACTGCAGTGCTGCTTCTGATTGTAAGATCTGAGCTGAAATAGTAAATGAACTATCGCAATGAAACTTGTGCTGTCGTAATAAGAAGGCAAAGCTGCAATGTAATAATGATGAACTGTCGTAACGTAAAAAAATGATCAAATGTATGTGAAATCTTATGGGACTTAATTGCTAAAATCAGTCCTTAAGATTACACACTACTTAACCTAAATTATCCAAAGGGCAAGCGCACACACACCCATGCCTGAAAGAGGACTCGAACCTCCGCCGGGACGAGTAGCACAGTCCGTAATGTAAAGGGAGGACTTTCATACTGTAAAAGTTACCTATTTGACTGCAAGAATTTTGAACAGTGTAAGCCGCCTGAATAATGAACTTTGACTTAAAACCTACGATAATTAGTTTTGCAGAACTGATCCCAGAACTAAAACACATAAAACTTATCTCTGAATGACATTAGTTGGCCAAGATTGAATAAAAAAAAACACATGAAAATATTTAGTAGTTACCTCTATTCTGCGCAAGTCTGGATAACGCGTTGCAGTACTGCTCTGTCTTCCTCGCCGCTGTGCTAAATCTGCAAATTGATATATGTTGTGACTTGACAAGACAGCCAAGCCACTACGAGGTGAAGCCGAAAGGCACGCGTTTAAGCTCACGCAGGCTGGCGTGAGGTCTGGAACAGGACACGGAAATGAACTAGCAAAAACAGGACGTCCATAATTGGTGAACATCGGTCTCACGGTACATGCATCACAAGATAAATAGCAAATGATAATGGCGACATGCTAGGTCGTAGCAAATGTAGCTGAAGGCTATGCTAACTATCATCTCGGCAAATGAGAGCGTAATTTGTCAGTGAACCATCGCTAGCAAAGTCGACTGTACAACTGGGGCGAGTGCTAGGAAGTCTCTGTAGACCTGCCGTGTGGCGGCGCTCGGTCTGCAATCATTGACAGTGGCGACACGCGGGTCTGACGTATACTACCGGACCGCGGCCGATTTAATGGCTACCACCTAGCAAGTGTGGTGTCTGGCGGTGACACCACAATATATCTACAGAGAGACGCTCGTGATGTGCAATGAGTTCTCTCTTAGTTACAAATCGAAGTATAATTCTGGGGAAACAATGACCAATTAAAAAACTGTAAGGGAAAGGTAAGTGAAAAATGAAATATGGGCATAAATGACAACACTAAGTTTTGTTGGCATACTGTGAAAAACTGCTGAAGACTGATTTTAAATTTAATAAACGTCTTAACATCCATACAATATACTTTCCTATTTATCAAATCTAGGAACTCTCAGAACAATAACCAAGTTACTCTGCCGACGCAGAAATAATAATAAAAAAGGAACATCAATATAATATTCAGTCTGGTAAAGGTTGGTTTCCTTACCGCAATCGAGGTTGATAGTTTCTTATATATTAGACTATCGCGAGTGCTGACTTTGCTGCAATGTTGAAAGTACATCAATATAATATTTTCCCCTGACATTCCAATTCTGGTATACACTTAGTTCCATTAAAGTTCTTCCTTCAGAAATCAGTTTTCGTTTCAATCTTGATATAATCATGTTCACTGAACACATTGATTAACTGAGACTTTACATTTGAAACATAACATTACCATTGCTTCCGCACTCTAACAAAGCTTAACGTTATCTGCTCACTTCGCCCTCGCGCACAGCAAAGATTGTAACCTAACTTTTGTGATACAGCTAGACAACATTGCTGCTGGCTTACAATCGATTCAGATACCAAAATTATACATGACATCTATCATCATTTAGAATTGTGAAAGACTTGTCAGTGTTAGTTGTGAATCGTCCAATAAGAAGTCCGTTATTAACTTATGTATATTAAGGTGTGTAATCCTCAGTAACAACTACCTTACAGGATGCTCTTAGTATTTATAACTAAACGAGTGTGGCATCAATGAACTGAAAGTAAATGATTAGAAGATTGAAGTTTATCGAATTGATTAATAGTTTAAATAAAAGCGAACAAAAAATTAGTTTTTTGGACCTGTTAATTAAGTGCTGATTATTGAAAAATAATTTGACAAAGCAGTATAGTTAACAAAATTTCATGTTTCATTTGCATGAGAAGCAATTTACACAATAATAAATCAAATTAGCGAACTCTAATCATTTTAAAAACCAGTTATTATCGTACGACTGTCAGTTTAAATACTAAAATCGTTCTTTTCGAAAACTTTACCTTTCTCAAAACAGTTTAATAGCAGTGAACACTGCAGTGAGAAATGCAGTTCAGTTGTTAGGTAGGTGGTAGCGTAAAGAGCTAGTAATTAATTTCATGAAGTATCTGCGAGTTTGTTTTCGTCCATGGCTGAAATTTTTCTGGCTGAACATTGTGTTTTGATAATGAGCGCAAGTCAGTGCCTTTGCGATTGTCCTCGCCTGCCAACATCTTACAATAGTAACGTAATTTAATTTCAAAGCCAAGAGTTTTAATTGATTTCGCTCGCATTACCTGAGCTGGCGACCGTTCGTTTACAGTAATTTCCAAACAGAGTCAAAATTAATTCATAATTTCGGATCAAAATTTCGCTAGCTAGTTTCCGTATTCTTTCGTGCATTTTTATTTCTGCCGATCGTTATTGCGCGAAGTAAATCGCAAAGTAATTATCAAGTTATGACAACACCTGAAGTCTTCCGGGTAATACTTTCCCTTCGGATTCGATGCCTTATTAAAATTAATACCAAACCAATACCAGCACGGTAATTCTTTAATTAGCCTACCACCGGGAGAGAAAGCTCTTTCTATCTCTGGTCTAAGTTTTATAGAGCTGTGGTACTTGGGAGTAGCATATCATGCGAAAGTTACTGTCCTCTTTATGTTCTGCGCACCAGTGTGTTATTCTGTAAGGCTCAAGTAGTATTACCTCATTTCGTTGGAGCAGAAATGTCAAGTCGTTCAATACTGAACTGTGACATCACTTTGCTATATGTATGGAAAGACAACTTATATCTGACTACTGCACAGCTAAGGGAATCTTGTTATAAATGTTTCATATTACAGTTTCAGTTCAGTTACAATTAATTAAGCACGCGTTGTTTAATACATCCGTAACTTGTCAAACATTTATAAGTTTACGTAGCAGAAATTTGCACTATCGACGCCAATACGCCTACTCAGTAAGTTGGCATGAATTGAGACGTAACCTCATTTAGCTACTTCAGCACGTAGTAATGTTGTGTTTGTATCTGTTTATGTAGGAATGTGTGCTTGAGAACTTAGGTTTACCTATTGTTACGAAGTGAAGAAGTTAAACTTGACCACGTATTTGTCCATACTAGACATCTGGTTAGTTATTACTTATTCTGGTAAGAACAGCAGTCAGTGACGGGATAGATCTTTCAGTGATGGTTAAGAACTGTGACAGCGTTAAGACCTGTAATAGTCAATAAGCCAGATAATAATAACCGTTCGGGGCTACTAAATAAAGCAACCTCTTGTCCGAAATGTCTGTGTTACATCTTTATTTCTGCAATACGCATGTTGCAACCAAACCTGGCCAAACACACAGTTTTTGACATAGAAACGTACACTTGCTCACAGTTTTTACTGTTATGTTCAGTCGCATAGCACATTCTATCACTAGTACGTAGCATAATACCAGAATTGGCGACTACTGTTCCATCAACTGCAAACTTTACAAGTCAATAAACAGTTGGATGGTTCACATGATATTTGTTACTACACAGTTCGGTAATATTCAGTAATCTGAAGTTTCGCAACCACGATAGCTTGGCATGGCATTAGGAATTTTTCAGTCCATTGGAAGAAAGTCACAAAATTCCATAAAAATCTCAAAATTTCCGGAAACTTTGTTTACAGCTTGTAAGCTAGGTACATTTTTACGAGATTGGATATACAATTTAAGTTCTGTAGACGATGATTGACCGGTGCTATGCTTCGATCTAAACCAATTAGTGACTCATTAAAAAATTTCGTAACGGGATCTGACACTGGAAAAGAATGAGAGATAAATGCAGTAGCTCACGCTTACAAAAAGTCTTGCAACTTATGAAGGTAGGCATGGCTTGAAGAACTGAACATTAACAAGTGTGGAAATTGTTCGCAAGATGATACGAAAATTAAATGGTTGCAATAGTGACCAACTTGTACTTGAAACACAGTGCAATGATTATTTTAGCCCTGATTGGTACTCACTGTACTTACAGGTAGATAAGGGTATAATTACACTCACGTTCAGAAAAAAACTGAACACCTTGAGCGACTAGAGAGAGACGTTCATATTGACAGGTGATGTACATTAGTACATTCTGCAAAAATGATTGTGATTTGAGCCATATTGACGAGCAGATTCAAAATCAGCATATTAAAGTCAACATCGATATCACGGCTCAACACCACCGACAGGTGACATGCGCCCGCGGTTCTCGTTGGCGCTATGAACGGAAGGTAATGGATCAGTGTGACTTGAGCAGAAGTGCAGGACGCCGCGCAGACGTATACGCGAACCGTACCTCCAAATCAGCGAGTTTGAAAGATGTCGCTTTATTGGCATGAGAAAATGTGATGCATCCACGCTGGAAATTGCAGCGCGTGTAGGACCAAGTGTTCCGGGTGTGTGCAGAATGGTTCACGGTCGGCCGTACAACAGTACGAGATGGGTTATGTCGCACCACGCAGACCACCCACAGGAAGATCGACACCTCATTCTAATGGTGTTGCAGGACAAATATGCGTCCTCTTCAGCTCTGGTGCAACAGTGGAACATGGAACACGTCGTACACTACCTGGGGTGACAGTCCGTCACTGTTTATTACGGCACAGCTTACGCTCGCGTCGTTCACTTCTCCGCCTACTTTGACGAACATGCAAAAACATGTTAGACATTAACGGTGTATGGAACGACCTCTCTGTGGACAGACATGGCCTCAGGTAGCGTTTTCGGGCTAATCCTGGTTCCGTTTGTTTGAAAATGATGGCTGAATTTTGGTTCGCCGCAAACGGGGGGAGCGGCATCACAGTGACTGCATTCGCACAAGACGTACAGCACTAACTCGACGCCTTATGGTGTGGAATGCTACTGTGGACAGCAAAAAATCACAAATGGTGCTTGTCCAAGGAACTGTGACCGGTGTGATCTACGGAAATGACATTCTGCGATCCGTAGTTATGCTATTTCTGCACAACATCCCAGACGCCAGTTTTCTGCAAGACAATTCACAGACACATATTGCTGCATGAACACGTGTCTTCTTGGTGTCACAGGACCCCAGTCCTTTTCCCTGGCCCTCTAGACTACCGGGCTCGCCCCCAATCTAAACTGTGTGGTATATGGTGAAACGATGGATGCCGCGCTGTGACCCAATGCCAAACACCGTAGTGGATCCATGTGAATACAGCATCGACGGCTAAACCACAGGACACCATTCGCGACAAATATAGGTCGATGACATCGCGCATGGAACAAGTCCTCAGGGCCAATGGCGGACCCTGTACCTACTAGGCAACAGGACGCATGCTGAACCGAGGTGACGGAAATGCTAATCATTTCTGCAGAACATATTACCGTACATGTTCTGTGAATATGAATATCCTACCTCTAGTCATTCAGGGTGTTTTTTTTCTGAACATGAGTGTAACACTTAACCGAGGTATTTAAATAATGACTTAATTCGAAATAAGTGAAACTAAAAGTAGAATTTTGGAATACTGAGCACAGAAATGCAATGCACTGTGCAAGCTATTTCGTGAAACATGGATACACACCGTAGAAATTCTGGCACAGCAATCCCGCAGCCATCAACCAACAACAACACTCACCTTCACAACTGAAAAGGTGCAAGGAACGGGATAATAATTACTAATAATGCGGAAGAGCTACGTGGAACTTTAAATATTCAGTAGGGCCCGAATGACTTAAGAATTCAGAAATTAATTAAATGATTTGTAGTGACTTCAAATTAAGTAAGCAAACAACATGAGCTACTTGGCTTTCGAGATGCACGCGGAACATAATTTCAGTAATCATACAGATTTAAATCTATTGTGCACGTTCTAACAATCCTACCACAACTAAGGTCAAAAATTAATTATGCTTTGTAGTGTTGCTCACGCTGCTAAATATTGCGTTTTCGGGCAACAACAAAGTTATATTATGTGGCAGGTGTCATTAGAGCACAGTTAATAAAGTCATTTCATGAAATAATGGGTAAACTAGGTACTCATCTTTTCGTGTTTCCACGCTGGTCTCGTTGTGAACTCATGGCTCAATCGTTGAAAATCTAGGTGGTGATGATTCCAAGCTAGGATGCAGAAAGGGTAGGTGCTATTGTGCGATATTCAAAAGTTTTGTAGATGTGTTTCATAAACCATTCCTGAAGATTGAACTTTTGCAAGTTTGCACAATGGTGATGTAAAAAAGTAATCAGCACTCCGAATTTAAGTTACACTTCCTTTTTATTACTTTTGTTGCAATATCACGTAACTCACAAAACATCACTGCACAATATAAGACATCCTTGAAAATATCTTCCTCACTGTTAAAGTTCACATTTTATAAACTGATTACAATTTGCTTCATTTCAACAAGACGACCAAGACTTGACTCTCTAATAACCGCTTACGCGCCCAAAAATCAGAGTTACAAGTACGACAAAGATCATAGTGACAAAAGAAAGAATATACATAGGAATAATATCATTGCAATATAAAGATATCGGTGTATCAAAGTACCTCCAGATTAATGAAATCAAATCTGAATGTTGTCTCAGAAATATGTTAACTACTTTACAGAATATTGATGGTATCGAGTGGATAAGGTGAGGTGCCGTAATGGTTACGTAATTCAAGTACCATTACAATCTGAACCAGCAAAATATAGAATGATCTAAATTGTAACAGAGAATAGCATAACTGAAGGCATAATGCATCGAACGTGACGACCAATACACGATCCCTTAAGTAGTTTAAAGCTCAAGAAAAGCGCAAATACTCTGACCTTTTATAACATCTGAGCCTAATGAACTGTTCTCCTTTGCAAATCATCGCACGTTTTTGCCATAGGGAGTTAAAGGAAAATAATCGTGCGTTCGGAGTACCGCATGCGTAAAATGACTGTCAAATCTTGCCTATTAACAACCATTTTGAATAAACTGAACAGTCTCGTCAAAACTGCCGACCACCGCGGCTGCCGTAGACCCGCGTCCACTCCAGACGCGACACAAGGCACCAACTGCGTTTTGAACTATACGCGAGAGTCTCCATGAGACACAAATCAAATAACCTACGCAGCATATCCATGATGATTACTCAAAGTCTTTGCGAGCTGTTAGCAATGACCAGTTCGCAAGTTGTTGAGAGCAAAACTATTGAGGAACTTGATCTCATCTTCTCCGCGAAAGAAATTAAATTTTTACAAAACCACTGCCACACCAAAACATGTTACTAAACTAGAATTACGACTGCTCGAGATGAGCATGTGCCAGTCTCTCTCTATTTTCCTCTTCTGATTGGCTAGAACATAATGTAGCCTATCAGCATCTCAGCTTTTCACACGCAGTAGAGTACTTTTCCTCCTTCACCGATCCTCAGCGACTGCATCCATAGCTGAATAGCTAATGTCAATGCCTTCAGTCCCTTTTTCCAGGTAAATTATTACTTTTAAGCAGACAAGATAAAAGGAACATAAGCCTGGCCGCCAAAGTAACTAAAGGTTCGAAGGGCTATAAAGGAGGGGAAGAAGGTCCAAAGAAAAGTGTGGTGATCAGGTTTCGATTACAGGAACATCAAGTTTTTCGGAGGTGGGGAGGTCCACTCACCCTTGCAGGGCCAAATGAGGAATTGCTTGAAAAAAGAAACAGTGCCGTCATCAGGATTCATCTGCTGGCGGTATGGCCGGAGGGTCTAGCGACGTGCTGATCACATGACCCAGGATCATAGATCACTTCTCGTATCTCCTTGTAGGCAGTAGTCGGAACAGGCATAAGTCCTAATCCAAGACTGGTATTTACTTTACCAGACCACAACTAAGAATTTACTTTAATCATCTTCCAAACTTTGTATTTTTCAAAATGTAAATAAAATAAAATAAATCCATTTCAGCTGTCTCAAGGGCATTAGTAAAGGCATTGTTACTAGAATACTTTATCTAGCTATTTTAGTCGGAGCATATCACTGTGTGTATGTGACTCATTGGTTTATTACACAATATTATTTACAATCTCATTCATATTTAATTATATTAACAAATTACAAGATACGAGGGTTATTCCAAAAGTAAGGTCCGATCGGTCGCGAAATGGAAACGACTATGAAAATCCGATAAAGCTTTGCACAGATGTGTTGGGTAGTGTCTCTAGTATAACCCCAGTTAGCATCACGTCGCTCTTCTCATTTCTGAGCTCGCAGTGAGTGCGTAAAGATGTCTAGAAAATAGTGTCTGCCGCCAAGTACGAGGGCCTGGTGAGAAATTTCGCCTGAAGCTATGCAGCCAACATTACATAACTGTCGTGCTGTTTCGTCTTCACGACAATTCTCAGCCGCATTCTGCAGGGGCAATTAAGATGCTCCTGCATCGTTTTCAAATGGAAATGTTAGATTACCCACAATACAGTCCGCAATTGTCTCCCCCTGAGTTTCATCTCTGGTCACATGAACCGCTGTCTTTGAAGACAACATTTTGACACAGACAACGAGGTGTAGGCCAGCGTGGAGAATTGGCGGAAAGCACTGGCGGCTGCCTTCTATGATGAGGCTATTGAAAAGTTGGTACAACGCTATGACAAAAGTCTAAGTCAGAACGGCGACTACGTAGAGAAGTAGCTGAAAGGTGTAGCTAATTGTTACAAGTAAAACATTTCTGATGTTCACTGTGGTTTCAATTTGGCAATCAATCGGACCTTACTTTTGGAATAACCCTCGTATATGTCAACTATAAGCTGCCTTCACGATTTTAACCACTCAGACAGAATTATAAAAGAAAATAACACTATGAAACTACTGAAAATAATAATTACCGTTTGAAAACTGAGAACGTTAAGTAGATCTTAATGTTATGTAGAAAACATTATTTAATTTACTGTTTAGCGACATGTGTTTATTTGAAGCCATCTTCTGGTATATTTACAAGAATATATTAATGTATCAAAATGGTGTTTCTAGTGGAAAATTATAAAATTTAGATTTTAAGGGATCTTCAATATCACTGGATGTATTTCAAGCACAGAATTGAAATCAGACATGACTCAGTTGTTGATATTATGAAAGCTTGTATAAAATTTCATGGAGATTGATATATTGGAAAGAACTTCCATTAATTCATTAGCTAGAGTGTGACCTGAACGATGTGCAAAGAGTAACTGCAATTGAGTGAGCCTGCAACGAGCAGTCACAAAAAGACAAGAGAGAATGTGTCATCACTGGTCCTGGCCACTAAGACGAATCTTAGGACTTCCGAATTGTCAGTGCATATTGCTGCTCCACAATGTGTTTCGAAATGGCCGATGGTTCTCCTATGAAGCAATTTATGTTTTATGTTGACTGGTGTTAATTTCTGCCACGTTACAAAAAATGTTTGAAGTGGTCACTATTGGATGGAATCCAAGTAAGTGTAAATGCGTCACGCTTTCCAATGTTAAAGTCAGTGGCCGAATAATGTGAAGAACGAGGTGGACACGGTGTTCGAGGATCTCTGCATCAGTAACTGGTTCAGCACACTCGACACTTTTCAGATTCCACCACACACAGAATACAAATCCGGCGATAGAATTGGTTGACGCATGAGCCTCCCACGCCAGTCCATCTCCAGGGAAACATATTGGTGATGTTGGTGATGTGCAGAATTACAATGCTACCGAAGAAAAGTCGTACTCAATCATGCGTTTGCCAACTACCCGCCTTATGGGTAAAGGGACATTCTCCAGCAAAACAGGCACGATGTTCAGCAGGAATTTTCACATTCTTGTGTCTATTGAGACGCAGCTCGACAGTCGGTTCAAGAAGGTGGTCACCAGCAATCGCTGTCATTAACATCGTTCGTAATAACGCAAAGAACTTTGTTCATCAGTATCATCTGCTATAGGCAACGTGCACTAAATAAACAATTAATTCATAGAATGTACTTCTTTTGCACATGAATTTGTCCAGCATCAGATTAGAGTCGGTATGATTATCAACGGATTTTAAGGGATCACCTGATGGCTTTTCTGTCGCCAACTCGATAACCCGCGAGACACAATACACATACCTTAAATGTCTGCGGGTAGTGTTATTCAGGTGAGGGTGGAATAAACTTTTCTAAATGTTTTTGAACTGTGTAACTAAGGCGAAACTTGGGTACCAGGCTGGCATTCACGTAGTGGGATGGGGGAAACCGCCTAAAAATCTAATCCAAGCTGCCCCATATACCGCCCCTCATCGTTAATCAAAAAAACAAAAATGGTTCAAATGGCTCTGAGCACTATGGGACTTAACATCTGAGGTCATCAGTCCCCTAAAACTTAGAACTACTTAAACCTAACTAAGCAAAGAACACATTCATGCCCGAGGCAGGATTCGAACCTGCGACCATAGCGGTCACGCGGTTCCAGACTGAAGCGCCTAGAACCACTCGGCCACACCGGCCGGCCATCGTTAATCCGGCTAGCGGATTCGATCCGTGTCAGACACACCTCCACGTCCCGAAAGAGGCACTTCAACAGTCACGGCTTTCCGGGCGTGTAACTAGCAAATCGGTACCATGAAATGTATAATGTAACATAGCTTAACTGCAGATTCACCATCTGTTTCCGGATATCCTGGCATTCGTTCCCTTAACTAAAATTTAATCTGCGTAGAATGATAGTTTGAAATGCTTCATGTCACAATTTACTTTCCCCACATTCACAGCTCGTATGAGAAGCAGTACTATAAAAACTAACGAAGCATTGACTTGTTAAGGGATGTCACTCCACAATTATGAATAATAATCATGTGGCTGTCACGTTGGTATACCTAAATGGTAACTGAATATACACAGAGTTAATGCATCGTTCAGAGATTACTGTGGATGTTTCTTTATTCGACGTTGTTATATTCTAAACGCCACTGACGTCTCACCCACTAAACTGGAATTTTCGCATCGTCGCTCACTGAATGTGATGGATGCGCGGCACGTGACCTCATGCACTCCTTCGAGGTCAGTCGGAGGTTTTCCTACAGTGGCGAGGGACTGGAGGAGGGGGTGGCTCATCGCGTCGATATCCGGCGGACAAGTACTGCCGTCGAGCTGCCAAAGTTGAACGAGAGCGGTGGTTGGGGGCGGAGAGCGGGTGGCTCGCCAGACGCTGCGGGGGCGAGATGAGCTGCCGCAGCCGCGGGGGAGGTAGGGGGCGCCTCCGCCCCCACGCGTGACGCGAATCCAGCACCGTCGCGTTTCCTGCAGCGGTCGCCATCTCCTCCAGACGACCCGGTCCCCATTGTCGGGGCGGAAGAGTACCCACCAGCCCGAACGGAAATTCAATCCTCCGGCACCACATTACGGTACGTGAAAATATTATAGTCCAGGGAGCTTCTACAGACGAACGAAATGTTCCCCAGATAATTCCCCAGATAACTGAAAATAGAGGTTACTATTCCTCAAAGGAACTGGAGAGTGTTAATCGGTGCTGCGTATTTCCGCACTAAGAGACGTTTCACAGAAAGCACAGAGAGCAATGAGCTTATACTCAAAGCTAGTTCCATAATTACTGTGGCGTGCGTACTGTAAGACCTTCAGTACACACACCATCAGATTATATGACTTGTCGCTCTAACGAAGTAGGCGAGTGTCAGCAATATGTCTCGTGATCGTATCGTGGCGTGTTTATCTTCTGCCGTTAGGTCAGACGATAGAAATTCCACTTGCACGCTTAGAGTAGCAGATTGACGGTGACTAACTTTAAACAGAACTTGATTAATTTTCTCACACATTTATTAAAATAATAACAAGCATAAAAATTACTTAACTTGGTTCTGGATGCTATTTACACTTGACAATCTGAAGTTCCTTTGGTATTGGTACGTTAATCTTATTCTCACATATTTCTCTGATACTTGACAAAAGTGTCTATACATTTATCTTCATGGCTATGTACAGGAATATGGTAATCTTATTAGGCGCAGATTGAAACTTGACCATAGACTGGTACAGACAAATGTAGACTGGTACAGACTGGTGCAGTCAAATGCTGACTGACTATTCGGAGGTCTGTATACTCGTTATAATACCTCGAGCATTCATGTATCACTGCCTGAGTGTGATCCGCGCCGAGAAAAGGTTCTACATTAGCACCAATCTGACTGGCTGCGTTACATATTAATACGCGGATCGGCGGGAGCAGAATTTGGTCCGTCTCTATGGCAGCGCCATGTCGTAGTGCGGAGACGAACGAGCGCTGCGCCTGCGCTGTTGTGCTTAGCAGGGCGCGCTCTAATGGGGAAGTTGTGTACGTGCTGACTACGCGGAACTGTGTACACAACAATTACTCATACGTTGTAATGTCTTTTGGAGTTTCGATCTATCAGAACTACAACTGTGTAGTTTTGATACTCTACATAAGTGAGTAGTAAGTGATAGTGTTACCGAAAGTGTTGGAAGAATTGGTAAGGAAAGAAACACAAATAAATGTGTAAGAGATATGATAGGAGCCAACGACTTCTCTTTCTCTTTCATTTTTATTGTCTGTTTTGCATATAATTAGAAGTGCACATCATTCAGGGTCAATCCGTTGTATATTTTACATCTTTACTGAAAATAAATTGCATTTAATAAGTATTAAAACGTAGTTGATCACGTCACTTCTGTGCTTTTATATAACCTAAGCAGTTACCTTTAGTGAAAGTTCAATTTACATGCATAAACACGTACATTATTTTAGTTGTTATTTTGTAGTCAATAGAACATTCTTAATGATAGGTTTCCTGCTGTTACGGAAGTATATGGGGAAGTTGTTTATGAGTAACAGATGTTTGAGGAAATTGCATTTTCTGGCAGTATATCATAAATCTGTATTATTTTCTTTGTTTTTACTACAACATCACTCTGTTGCACATTTCAGATCAATTTTCGAATAAAACCTGAATTTAACATTGACAGTCTCAATTTTGCTTTAAATGCAGTTTACTCTTAAGTAACAGACATGAGGATAACTATGTAGAGCAAAAATGTTCCTTAAGTTACCTTACCCTTTTTTTATCCTGACTCACTTTCTAGACAGTTCGTCACTTTTGGCTTTTAGGGGAGTTTGGTAAGGCATTGATGGAATATGTAAAGAAAGCGATCATTGTAAGGTAACGCCCAATAGGTAGGCAACACAGCCATCGTACAGGTAATGTTGGTATAACTGTAACTGACCAAAGCTACTAGGGAATTACCGCAGTCTACACTTACTTATAGCAGTCTACATGAGCCTACAGTAGTTTTATTTCTCTAAAAGTGTGTGTTTGTGTGTGTGTGTGAGAGTGAGAGAGCGAGAGAGAGAGAGGGAGAGAGAGATAGAGAGAGAGAGAGATAGAGAGGGGGGGGGGCAGAGAGTTGGAAAAAACGTGGTGTTCATATTGTCACAGAAGAATCTCAGTGCCATAGTGGTGTACTGATTATAACGCTAGACTGTTTCATGTAGGGTCTTAAGTTCAAAACTCACGTGGACTGTAAAATTTTAGTTCCTATATTAGGTTGGAGTACATTTTAGAATTATCCGCATATGTCAAGAATCATTGTACTGGAATGTTCCGTAATGTATACATACTCTACGTGTTCGGGCTGGAGGCATTTCGCTCTGCGCACTTGTATGTGCAAGTGCTGAATAAACCTTCGTTAAGTGAAGTAAGTGTTCGTCATTCATCTAGGTACACCATCTTCTACGTGACATTATTGTGGTGGAGGCGCCTGGTATTGGAACTTGTGATAGTGCACTTTATCGATGAGACCGTGGCTCCCATCAGACCACGACAGAGCCGAAGTTTACGTGGCGAGAAGCCCAAGTTCGAATCATATTCAACAGATCGCAACCTATCGGAGACAGAAGAAGAAGAGGACGTTACGATGACAGCAACTGTGTGCCACCACATGAGACATCCTTCCGGGTTCTCTGGTGACGATGGTCAAGATCCAAACAAGTGGCTGAATGTATATGAGCGTATAGGCAAATTTAAAGAATGAGATGACACCGTGTGTTTGGCTAACGTATTTTTCTACTTGGAAGGCACTGCCAAGCAATGGTATGAGAACAACGAGGAGAAATTCACGAAGTGAGAAGTATTCCAGGAAGAATTGCGCAAGTATTTCGGCGACGCGCAATGAAAGAAGTGTAAGGCTGAAGCTGAATTAAATTGCAGGGCACAGCATCCAGGAGAAACTACAGCATCCTACATTCAAGACGTCTTGGAGCTGTGTAAAATAGTGGATCCTAGAATGAAGGAGGAAGATGAGGTTGCACATCTCATCTAGGGTGATGCT
Source organism: Schistocerca serialis cubense (assembly GCF_023864345.2). Taxonomy (NCBI): domain Eukaryota; kingdom Metazoa; phylum Arthropoda; class Insecta; order Orthoptera; family Acrididae; genus Schistocerca; species Schistocerca serialis. The sequence continues at coordinate 123,026,966 of NC_064645.1, forward strand.
GAGGGCATGTGTCAAGCCCTACTCCTGAAGGAGGTTTCGACAGCAAACGACTTCATGAAATGGCGCCAGTATATCTGGACAATGCGTCAAAAAAGAATTACACTTAAGTAGTTTGAATGGCTTTCAAACATCGTATTGATGTCAGTGATGGAGGAAGAAACTAATTTCACAAGTTTTCTTCGTCAGATAGTGAGAGAGGAAGTTCAGAAGGCACTTGGCTAGTATGGCGAGCAAAAAACCGAGACGCTTCAAGAGGTCGTAAGTGAGGAAGTGGAAGAGACATTGAACCAAATCACTCGTCCTTCATTACTCTTTAAAACGGTGAAAAAGTCGAGACCCAGGCGGAGTTACGTTCTTACAGTGCCGCATGAGGAAACTGTTTGGGCACCAAGGACGACTGATGACTGTGCGGCTGGTCCCGGCGGAGCTTCGAGACCTCCCTCGGGCATGGGTGTGTGTGTTTATCCTTAGGATAATTTAGATTAAGTAGTGTGTAAGCTTAGGGACTGATGACCTTAGCAATTAAGACCCATAGGAATTCACACACACATTTGAACATTTTTTTGCAGACTGACGTATGGAGGACCCAGGATAACCAACCAGTATGTTCCCATTGCGGACGACCGGAACATGCGGTGCGCTTTTGTCGAGAAAGCGGGTGGATATTTGATGACGCCCGCGCCAGAAGGCAGCAGACCGATCTTTGCCTGCGCTAACTCCGGGAGGACGAAGATGAACAAGAAGATGTGGGTGCACTACGACGTAGGTCACCATCGCTGCAAGCTTGCCGCTGTAGAGGACGCTCCCCAACATGCCGATCAAGGACTCCATCGCCGTTTAGAATCACCAGCCAATCACCTAGTAGCCACAATCTGGAAAACTAAGTGGTGTGACCTTCCTCGGAGGTGAGGCCGCCGAAGAGAAAAATCCTCCGCAGTCGATCACTACAAAAATGATAGGAAACTACGTTGATATCCTCATGGATGGCCGACCAGCCAAAGCCCTTGTGGACTCTGGAGCATCATATTCAGTCATTTCGGGGAAGTACCGTCGCCAGTTGCAAGAAACTGTATTCGTCGACAGAAAGCATCTCTGCTGATGGAGGATAATGGGAAATATGTAAAACCTACAGGGATGAATCTTGTAGTGGAATGTAAGAGAAACATACCGCTCACGAATAACTTGGTCATCCCAGCCTCTGTCGTCTCGTTTAAGAACGGATTTGGTGAATTTTGGATAGTTAACTGTCGTTGAGAACCGCAGATCCTTGCAAGACGCACGTGTGTAGCAAACGCTGAGCCGTCCACTGAAGAACAGCTGAGCGTCACAGAACCTCTCACGCCGAGCGTGTGCGCGAAATTAGCGCTACCACTACAAGACATTTCTAGCTCGACTATCACCAGATCTCACTAAGGAACAACAGAAGAAGCTACCTGCCATTCTTCAAGAGTTCTCTGAATGCTTCAGTCCACAGGTGAAGAGCAAATTAGACAAAAATGGTTCAAATGGCTCTGAGAACTATAGGACTTAATTTCTGAGGTCATCAGTCCTCCCCCCCCTAACCTAAGGACATAACACACATCCATGCCCGAGGCAGGATTCGAACCTGAGACCGTAGCGGTCACGCGGTTCCAGACTGTAGCGCCTAGAACCGCTCGGCCACTCCGGCCGGCAGTAAATTAGACAAATCGACGGTGAAGCACCGGATTAGCATTGGAGACCACCAACCAATAAGCCAGAGAGCAAACAGTGAGTCAGCAAGGGAACGTTGAATAATTCGTGACAAGGGAGAGAAAATGATGAATAACGACATCACTCATCCTTCGCAGAGCCCATGGTCGTCACCAGTAGTTCTCGTCAGTAACAAGGACGGCACTTACGCTTTTGTGTTGATTACAGGAAGCTTAATAAGATAACTGGAAAGGACGTTTACCCTCTTCCACGAATTGACGATACAATAGATTGTCTGAAGGGGTCTAAGTTTTTCTCAACCATGGACATGTACTCGGGATACTGGCAAATCGAAGTAAATGAGCCTGATCGTGAGAAAACTGCATTCATAATCCCTGAGGGCTTGTGTAAGTTTAAGGTAATGCCGTTTGGTTTGTGTATTGCACCAGCAACGTTTGAACGAATGATGGATAATCTTCTAAGTCAGCTGCAGTCAACGATGTGTCTTTGTTGTTTAGATGACATTTTAATGTTCTCAGAGCCATTTGATGAACATATAAAAAGACTGAGGGCCGTTCTTATGTGTCTCCAACAAGGCAGACTGAAACCTAATCCAAGAAAGTGTCTCTTTGGAGTAAAAGAAATCAAAGTACTTGGACACGTTGTGTGAAGCGAAGGCGTGCGGCCACACCCAGAAAAGGTGAGAGCTATAACAGAATTTTCTATTCCTGAAAGTATTAAAGATGTGAGAAGCTTCCTCGGATTATGTTCTTGTTACAGTCTTTTATCAAAGACTTTTGTATCAAAGCCTGCCGACTGCAAGAGTTGTTAAAAGTTGGTGCTAAATTTATCTGGAGTGGTGATCAACAAGATTCTTTCGATGTGCTGCGAAAAGCTCTGACGACTGACCCTGTACTTGGTCTGTATGATGAGAGAGCTCCTACTGAACTATACACGGATGCCAGTGGGTATGGGATCGGTGCTATTGTGGTGCAAATTTCGGATGGGAAGGGGATGGTTGTAACCTATGCTTCTAGGACACTTACATAAACCCAAGAGAAACTCCTCAACTACAGAAAGAGAATGTGTTGCTGTGATCTGGGCCATGAGCAGATTTCTATAGTATCTCTATTGAAGGCCATTCGCAGTTGTTACAGACCATCATTCACTTTGTTGGTTGACAGGTCTTAAGGATCCAACACGACGACTCGCCAGGTGGGCACTATGTCTCCAAGTGTATGACATTAACACAGTGTACAAAAGCGGAAGAAAACACCAAGATGCCGATTGTCTCTCACGAAACCCTGTGCAAGACCACCAAGACTTTGATGAAGATAGTGAATGTCTTGCTGCACTCCAGGATCTCTCTGCTGAGTGGAAGAAGGACGCCAAGATATCTCAAAAATGGCTCTGAGCACTATCGGACTTAACATCTGTGGTCATCAGTCCCCTAGAACTTATAACTACTTAAACCTAACTAGCCTAAGGACATCACACACATCCATGCCCGAGGCAGGATTCGAATCTGCGACGGTAGCAGGCGCGCGGTTCCGGACTGAGCGCCTACAATCGCGAGACCACCGCAGCTGGCAAGATATCTCAAATCATGCATACCTTAAATCGGTCAGAGGATGTGAATGGACAATTGAAGGTAGCTATTGGATTACTTTCCAAGGAAAACTTTGATCCGTTTGGAAAGAGGTGGCTACCAGTGATTCCTAAACACATGCGCTTAGATGTTCTACAGAAATTCCATGTCACACCTGAGGCTGAACATTTAGGATTTATAAAGACATACGATAGGATCCGCAAGAGATTTTTCTGGCCAGGTTTATTTAGGAGTGTCAGTCACTATGTGTCGCACTGTCAAGAGTGCCAGAGGAGAAAGGCAGTTCCTCAGAGAACACCTGACGCAGTCATACCAATTCCACCAGTTGACACGCCTTTCCAGGGTGTTGGGATTCACCTCGGACGATTTCCAACGTCTGCTAGTTGATGGATTATTGTTTGCACTGATTATCTGACACGGTATGCCATTACAAAAGCAGTGAAAATAGCCGAGTCATCTGAGGTAGCCTAATTTATAGTGGAAGACGTATTAAAACACGGTGCTCCAAGGTCATTGATTACGGATCGAGGATAAGTTTTTCAATCGAATCTTGTGACAGAGATAAGCCGTCGGTGCAACATTACTCATCACATGTTGACTGCCTACCATCCAAAAACTAACGGGCTTACTGGACGACTTAATAAGACCTTGGCCGACATGCTATCAATGTTCGGCAATGTTGAACAGGGCAACTGGGATGAGGTGCTACCTTTCCTGACGTTTGCCTGCAACACCGTCAAACAAGACACCACAGGATTTACGCTTTTTTTCCTGGTTCATGGGCGTGAGGCGACTACGACGATGGACACTGTGTTACCGTTACATCCTGATGACGTGGATGACGACTACATCGGCCAGGTGTTAACCAGAGGTGAGGAACCTCGGCAGTTATCTCGACTCCGCACGTTGCAAGCTCAAGAATACGATCGCCCAAGATATAATGCGAGCCACCATCTTGTTGTCTACCAGCCTGGTCACCTCGTCTGGATCTTCAGTTCTGTTCGGAAGGTTGGTCTCTCTGAGAAACTCCTCTGGCGCTATTTTGGACCTTATACGGTTAAAAGACAGTTGTCTGATGTTACTTATGAGATTGAAGATTTCGACCCCGACATAAGACGACGAAAGATCAGAGATATGATCCAGGCCCTTCGAATGAAGCCCTTTAAGGATCCTGCAACCCAGGGTAAATTCGAAGCTCCAGCGACAGGCAATAAGCGGAAAGGTGACGAAGAGCGTAGCCGCAAAAGAAGTTCTAAGAACATCACCGCGAGGGCGAGCACCAGTCATCGGGAGACGTGGAATCCATGACCGATGACTTGTTCCCGGACTAGGAGGACGTGACACCGAGACGCAAAGGAGGGAGCAATGTCACCGAAGACGATGAGTAGCACAGTGGTGTAGGGGCCGTGAGTTCAAATTTCATTTGGTCTGTAAAATTTTAATTTCTATATTCGGTTCAAGTACATTCTAGAAGTATCCACAAATGTCAAGAAGTATTATACTGGAATGTTTTGTATATACTGAATGTGTTCTGGCCGGAGGCAATTCGCTCCGCGCCCTTGTACGTGCAACTGGCTGAATGAACCTTCGTTAAGTGAAGTTAGTGTTCGTTCGTCATTCATCTAGGTACACCTTCTTCTACGTGACATTATCAGTTTAATTTGTTTATCCATATTGCCAGAAAAAACTTATTCTTGCAGGCTTTAGCTTCCCACAAACCTATTTACAACAGGGCTAAAAAGGACATGATTATCATTTACCGATTGTCTATCCAACATCTTATAGGAACAATAAAAGTACTTTTAAAAATCTTTGGGGACCCGTTCCTTTGTCCTAAACGAGAAAAAAATTCTTCATAGAAACGTATGCCGGAAAATCGTTACTTTTCAACTTATTAATGAGAGTTGATGTTCCGTATATATCCAGGTACAAGGCATCGACTTCACTCACCTACGCACCCGTTTGACTCGCTGTTCACTAGATGGGGTTGTTTTGCTAGGGCCTTGAGTTTACATTCGTCATTCGTTTGTTTTCAATGTGCCCACTATGAAAATGTACTGACGATAATGTGTCAATTGAAAGTGTTCCGTTCGAACATGGCAAAGTATTAGTTTTATGAGTAGGCGAACATGATATTTATGTACGTCCGCGTGTACGGTAACGAGCACAAAGCTGCATGGCTATATCAGGAAACGTTTGCAGATCGAAGACAGCCAAGTCATCCAACCTTTGGTGCAGCGTATCGTTGGTTTGCCGAAAAAGGATTCGGAGCACCAGAGAGTACTGACTGAAGACGCCTAACCAGGAATAGCACATTCTATGGGCTGTGGAAGACAAGCCAGGTAGCAGCCCATCGCAAACGGACCTGGCATGTCATGCATCACCTCGTTCAGCATGGATGACATTTCAGGAGCTACACATGTACCTCTTATTTTCGACATATGCAGAGCCCTACGCCTTCCGATCACGCAGCACAGGAACACTTTCGCGGGTAGTTTGTGCAACAGACTGTCAGTCCTTTGTTTGTCTGTTCAGTTTGTTTTAGAGACGAGGCAATCTTTGGAACTGATGTAGTAACTAATTTCCGCACTCAACACGTAATGGCCGATCACAGTCTTCACGCAACGGTACAGGGTACAGGCTATATGTCAGCTTCAGTTTAAACTTAATGTGTGGGATAGAATTGTAGGTGACTGGTGGGGCTACACATACTCCCACCACGACTTACGGGTGCTGCCAACGGAAACTTAACTCAGAGCACTCTTCAAGACCTACCAGAAGACGAGATGTGGCAAATAAGAAGAAACATTTTGTTAGACATTATGGAGCTCCAGCACATTTAGTCGCAGTGTTCGAGAAGCGCTTGCTAGAATCTACCATGACATGGCCAGTACCATGACACGCGTGTTCCTCCGGCCTCAGTCCTTTGCCGTATTAACTCTGAGCCTGGGGATCGTTAAACAACTGGTCTATGCAGTAGATCAAATGGCTCCAAGCACTATGGGACTTAACATCTGAGGTCATCAGACCCCTAGCCTTAGAACTACTTAAACCTAACTAACATAAGGACATCACTCACACCCATACCCGAAGCAGGATTCGAAGCTGCGACCGTAGCAGCAGCGCGGTTCCGGACTGAAGCGCCTAGGACCGCTCGGCCGCAGCAGCCGGCTGCAGTAGTTCACTCGGATGCAGGAACTCTTCACTGACGCATTATAGAAGCCTGCGAAGCCATTCGAAACTGCAAGAGACTATTTGAAATATTCGGACAGTCCGTTATTCGACGAGTGCATGCATGTTTCGAATCAAGAGAAGGACATCTAGAGCATTTATTATGAGTTTATGTGTTGATGATCTCCAGCCACCTACATTGTAAACCTTCATTAATAGCTCGAAAATGGGTTATTTTTGCAACATATGTATATATTAACTATTTCCCTTGTTCTGGACTAAGGAAACTGCCACCAAAGTTTGTAAAAGTATTTCTGAAACAGGCATATTTACCACGAGGTGTTTTTGGACTATGTTATTCCATTATAAAGTGCTACTATACAAAGCAAAAAAGAAGTACATTGCAATAGTACGCATACCTACGAACTTCTAAATATCTATATTGTCGTGCAGTATACCAAACCTTGCATTTTCTATGCTATTAGGCACCGACAAAAGTATGAAGCCAGCAGTGACCTTAACAACTTGCATAAGAATATAGTATTAGCAGCAGAATACGATCAACGGAGAATGCTAAATTATCTTGATTTGAGGTTCAAGAATAAGAATACGTATCTTGAGATAGGAATACTCAGGATACTCTGTTTCACAGGTGCAGTAATTGTTAATACCTCATGCCAAGCCCATAAACAAAAAACGGCATTCTTCGAATACACTCTGCATGGGGGAATTAAAACCGGTTAAGTCCTAACAACAAGCATCAAGAAGTGAAAGCACTTAGGTATATAGTCGTAGAAATTGGTTTCCATACTGGTGTTATAGCTACATAGAACTGATGCAGCGGTAGTGCACAGAAACCAGGAAAACGAGGAAAATTCGCTGAAACACAGTCATACCATGTTGGGGAATTATCTCACACTTATTGGCGAGGTTATTCAACAACAGAGGGATCCAAATTGCATTCAGGATGGACACCAAACTGGAGAAACCGCTGAATGATTAAACTACCACAAGGGAGAAATGAATGATGACAGTGGGAGTTTGTGAAATAGCGCGTGAAGATTCTGAAATAAAGTCTGTGTTGCAAACAGGAAGAAATTTTAAAATGAGTTTTCTCCTTCTTCTGTAGTGTACCTGCCTTATGACCGGTTTCTAATGAAGGCTCTCCATCACATTCTGTTCTGAGCGTATTACTACATCTGTTTGAAACTTCGTCCTCTTGTAATGTCATCCATCATTCCAGTTATCTTCCTACATCTTCCTCTCATTCCTTCGATTTTTCCCTGTGTAATTCCGTGTTGCAGACATTCCCACGCAGTGTTTGTCCCAACTGATACAGGCGACAAGGACTTGTATCTTGGGAGGAGACCAACCAAGCTGCTAGAGGAAGAGCTCTTTCACATCATTTGTTACCAGGTATTTTTTAAATAATTTATTAACTAACAATAATTTTTTTCTCAACAGCAACGTGTACAAGACTCAACTTCTAAAACACATTAGAGATTAATCTTGAGCTTTCAGCCATAAGAAAAGTCATTAGGCGTGAAATGCCAGAAGCGAAATGGTTTTGATATTCTCTAAGGTTGGAGTCAGGTAGGGCATCCAGCCACCCTCTGTAACTAACGTTATGGCAACGTTATGGAGCAGGATCCGGATATAGATAAATACTGTAAGATATTTTTTTAAATTAGAGTTTTCCAAAATATTAAATGTTAATAATTTACACTGAAAGTAATGCCCAGCCACACCACAGCCTGAAGTTACAATCGATTAATAGAGCGGACCCAAGTCAGGTCAGGGCCCAAACTCGTAGACAGCACAACAGACCCCAGACGTAGTCCTCGAGACCCTGACAGCCCCTGCCCACCTAGCCCCTGCGAAAATAAGACCTGATAGGACAGGTAGTGCACAAAAACATAAGGAAGCCGAACCTGGATATTTTCTCGACCAAGAAACCAGATGAGGGCATTTCCTTAGTGTCTGGTCCAATCCTGTGGTGAAGGCGTTCCGGTCTAGCGCAGAATGGGACACGACGGGTGGGCTTCTCCGAATCTCGCCAAATTCTCCGGAAGGAATATGTGTACTGCGTGAACAAGTACAGCACGGGCAGGACTAGACTGCCCCAGCACTGCACGTCAGTACGGTATCGGCCGTAATCCGGTCGGCCGCACTTTGAAATACGCGCGCCGCCAGTTATGCTGCCACGAACGATTACGCCGCTGCCAGTGCAAGAATCCCTTCTTCGGAACTCCAGCAGCGTATGTAATTGGGTTCGAACATTTCATGCACTGAGCGCTTTTAGTGTGTGTGCATATATGAAATTGAAATATAAAAGCTGAAATATTTCATTTGAGATACACTATGTGATCAAAAGTATCCGGACACCTGGCTGAAAATCAGTTACAAGTTCGTGGCACCCTCCATCGATACTGCTACAATTCAGTATGGTGTTGGCCTACCCTTAGCCTTCATGACAGCTTCAACTCTCGCAGGCATACGTTCAATCAGATGCTGGAAAGTTTCTTGGGGAATGGCAGCGCATACTTCACGGAGAGCTGCATTGAGGAGAGGTATCGATGTCGGTCGGTGAGGCCTGGCAGGAAGTCGGCGTTCCAAAACATCCCAAAGGTGTACTATAGGATTCAGGTCAGGACTTTCGCAGGCCAGTTGATTACAGCGATGTAATTGTCATGTAACCACTAAAGCACAGGCCGTGCTTTATGAACAGGTGCTCGATCGTGTTGAAACATGCAGTCGCCATCCCCGAATTGCTCTTCAACAGGGGGAAGCAAGAAGGTGCTTAAAACATCAATGTAGGCCTGTATTGTGATAGTGCCACGCAAAACAACAAGGGGTGCAAGCCCCCTCCATGAAAAACACGACCACACCATAACACCACCGCCTCCGAAGTTCACTGTTGGCACTGCACACGCTGCCAGATGACGTTAACCGCGCATTCGCCATACACACACCCTGCCGTCAGATCGCCACATCGTCTACCGTGATACGTCACTACACATTACGTTTTTCCACTGTTCAATCATCCAGTGTTTACGCTCCTTACACCAAGCGAGGCGTAGTTTGGAATTTACCGGCGTGATGTGTGGCTTATGAGTATGCGCTCCACCATCAAATTCAAGTTTTCTCACCTCCCGCCTAACTGTCATAGTACTTGCAGTGGATAGTGATGCAGTTTGGAATTCTTGTGTGATGGTCTGGTTAGATGTTTGCCTATTACACATTACGACTCTCTTCAACTGTCGGCGATCTCTGTCAGTCAACAGTCGAGGCCGGCCCTTACACTTTCGTGCTGTACGGTCCCTTCATGTTTCCACTTCACTACCACATCGGAAACAGTGGACATAGGGATGTTTAGGAGTGTGGAAATCTCGCGTACAGACTATGACAGAAGTGACACCCAGTCACCTGACCACGTTCAAGTGTGTGTCGCGGAGCGCTTCATTCTGGTCTCTCACGATGTCTAATGACTACTGAGATCGCTGATACAGAGTACCTGGTAGCAGATAGCAGCACAATGCACCTAATGTGAAAAACTATGTTTTGGGGGTGTCCGGATACTTTTTATCACATAGTGTAATTAAGAAATCACAGCAGGCTAGGGAGAGCAATATCGAAGTGCTGAGCAGCGTATAACATCTCTTGTTCAATTTCAGAGTCAACAAATAACTGGTATAAGCTGTTTCTTGCTTCCTAGAAGTGCAACCAGAGCAGGATCAAAACGCATCAGAAGATAAAGAAATAATTCAGATACCGCCTTCGCCCTTCCGACAGTTCACTGAGACGAAGGAAACATGGAAAGAATAAATAACACAGCTGCATCAACATTCAGGCGCCTACAAAATTACAGGGCAACAACGTCGTGCATTTTTCTTTTTCAAGTGCAGGAGTGTACACCTACCACAACCTAGTGAAATTGTTCCCCCTCAGTGAGTTCGAAACACAGCTCTAGGAGGTCAGAAATGAAAGATTAGACGAATTTTGTTGCTGCAAAGTTTAAATTTTTCCGAACACAACGTCGTACTGGTGAAGCCTCTAAAGAATGGATTGTGGAATTGCAGGGCATGACTAGCGATTGTAAATTCAATTTTCTGTGGCTCGTATGAAGTGCTTTGCGATGCTGTTATTCAGAGTATATCAGATCACAGACTGAAAACCGAAATTTTAAAGCATTTCGAAGTTCAAGATTTAGCTGAGCGAGATTTCTATCTACCTTTTATCGTTTCACTTAAGACAAACAATCCGTGCCCCAGTCACAGCTCCGACACCAGCACTCGGAAGTCAGCACTGCGTTAGCACGACCGCACACATTACATACACCGTTTGCCGTGCCGGCTCAACGCTAATTACACAGTCCCCGCTCCGTGCAAAGCGAAGTCATGCGTGCAATGCTGTGTCACCTACGATCGGAAGCACTGCTTCTTCAGCCAAGCTGAATATTATGTTTATCATCGAAGGGGATATACAAAATCAGTTTTCCTGCGTAAGAGGAGCCGGCCGTTGTGGGCGAACGGTTCTAGGTGCTTCAGTCCGGAACCTCGCTGCTGCCACGGTTGCAGGTTCGAATGCTGAATCCTGCCTCGGGCATGGATGTGTGTTATGTCCTTAGGTCAGTTAGGTTTACGCAGTTCTACGTCTAGGGGACTGATGACCTCAGATGCTAATTCCTATAGTTCTTAGAGCCTCTTTTTCTTCTTTCTCTCTCTCTCTCTTTTTTTTTTTTTTTTTTTTTTTTTTTTTGCAAAAGACGAGGAAATAAAGCAAAGCAGCAATGGATATCAAACAATGTTATTTCATGTTGAGATTCTGCGCCTGCTCCTGCTCAAAAGTCAGACAATCTAAGAAGCAGAAAATGCACACACACACGTGTTTAACGCGAATATCACAAGCTTCAAACAGGCTCTTCTAATCTCGAAATTCACGAGAGTACTCCAGTGCACAGGTGGAAACAGAGAACAGTTTTTCAGTAGACAGAATGGACAATTGTATTCAGAGAAAACATCGAAAATTGTGGATTACACTGCAGATCTGTATCCAGCAAGTGCCGTTTCTACTAGTTATTGGACCTTCTGTCACGTGGCTTAACCTAGATACAAATGAAAAAATTTGCCTACCACCTTTGCAAACAACACGTCTGCATCTCACCGCCTATAACGGCGACAGCAAATCAGCGCTTGGAACGCGGCACTTACCAGCAAACTACAAAAAACACGACCAAAGATGTCCCTTCCCACAGTAGTCTACCCACGCACTAGCCCATGGATGCTTCTGATTCCTTCGGATCAGACATACAGGACCATGTGCGTGACATTGACACAAAATTTTCCGATACCGCAATTCAAGAACCCTGTGAGAAGTATCGACATTTATTCTATGGTACTCTAGGATGTACAAAATATTTTCACGCTAACATTACTCCAAAAGGGAATGGGCAACCCAGATTTTGCCTTGCGCCTCATGTCGCATGAATTACGCGACAACATAGTTGCAGATATTCAGAGATTAGAATTAGTTGGCGTTTTAGAACCTATGTCAGCAAGTGAGTAGGCATCATCCTTAGTAGTCATTTGTAAACTAAATGGGAAGATTCGTGCGGAGTTAAAAGGCACGGAAAATTCACAGACTGTCATTGATTCCCACCCACTCCCAGGTCGTACGTAGGAAATTTTGCATCGCCTAACGAGAGGAAAGCTCCTCTCAAGAATTCCCCTTGCCGAAGTCTATCTCCAAATGCATCGTACGAAGAGACCAAAGAAATTTTTATCTCGATACTCACTTCTGCTTGTATGAATATAAATGCCTACCTTTTGGAAGTGGTCCCGCCCCAGCGTTATTTCAAAAATTTCTCGAACAAATAACGTCCAAGGTGCCTTCTTGTTCTAATTACCTTAACGACATAATCGTCTCCGGTCAAACACCGTAACAACACCTTAAAACCTTGAACTGTATTTTCGTAGTTTCGCTGAGCAGGACTCAAATGTAACCTGCAGAAATGATTCTTTTTTTTTCAGTAGTATGATAGAAAGGATATATCATCAATGCCAATGGTGCTCGTCTTTCGACGAAACATTTGCAAGCAATTCCATATTTACCATCTCCTAAGCATTTGTGTGAACTGTGAGCTGTTCTTGGAAAATTGACTTACTATAGGAAGTTCCTTCCAAATGTGGCATAAATTGCCACACCTCTCAACCACCTCTGAAGTAAAAATGTTCTGTTCCATAGGACAAAAGACTGTGACGAAGCTTTCCAAAGAGTGAGAAATGCATTGCTTGTTCAGCCTTGTCGTATGCATTACAATCCGCTCAAACTACTTGTGTTTGTAGTCTATGGCTAGTCCCATGGCATCTGGACAGTTTTATCCCACAAAATTGGCAAAAAAGAATACGTCATCACATTTGCTTCGAACACTTTGAACAGCACTCAGATTAATTATAGTCAGCTGGACAAGGAAGTCCTGGATATAGTACGAATATACGGTGTCACCAGATTTCATCATGAATTACATGGCAGAAAATTTTTCCTCGTCGTGGACCATATGCCCTGGAGTGCAATGCTTTATCCGTCGAAACAAGTTCTGACTGTACGGAGCAGAAGATTCAACGTTGTCTCTATTATTGTTAAATCGCCAGTATGATATTCGGTATCGGCCGAAGGCGCCTTTGCCTGTCGGCACAGATGCTGCATTCGACGCATCGGAAACTGCTTGTTCACGTACTGATCCTTCTGATTAGCAAGTACTGGATTCTTTTCCTATTGATTCGCGGCTGATAGCACAAGCCAAAGGGGCATGACCAATCACTACGATTGCTAGGACGTTAATTCGCAAAGGCTGGCCGCGCCCTCAGAAATACAGTATATTCCCAATCGCTCAGTGCGAAGATACTTAGTTCAGCTGAACAGTTTATCTCTTCTGAATTATGTAATTCTGTTCCACATGCCCAGCGAATAGACTAGAGTGTTAACCCCTCCTTCTTGCTCAGCAGGTATTACGCCCTCTACTAAGAGGTAATTTTATGAACAGTTCGCACTAAGCTGCTAACTGGCCAACATTATACGTGGCTTGATTTAGATAAGCAAACAGAATGTGTAACGGCACAATTTTTCTCCTGGCCACATTATAATACTTTATGGCAGCACCTCCATACAGATTTTGCTGGCATCTTTTGACAAACATGTTGTCTGGTTATCGTCGACGCCTACAGGAAATACGCTTTTGCTATCCCAAAGCATTTGACGAATGCCGCCAGCACTATCAAGGCGCTCGCTTCTGTACTTCGGTGGACATTTTTTTTTCTTCCAAGGAATTTGCACAATTTATCAAACACGGTGGGCTACAGCTTGACAGGACAGCACCAATCCTGCCATAGTCTAACGGCTAGGCTGATCGTTTCGTTCGAAGGTTCAAGACACAAATGTCAAAACTTCAAGCTTCACATTCACGTGAAGATGCCTTACTGATGTTTCTGAGCCTGCTCCTGACAAATCTCTGGCAGAATCCATTCCATGGGAGACGCAATCGGAGCTTGCTGCACTTGCTTCATCGCTACTGTTCAGCTCCAGCTTCGGAATTCACCGCAAACTTTCACACGAACGTCAGAGTTTAGTATCGAGTGTACAACAGGCCGCATTTATGGGAACGCGGCGTTGACCTCAGATCAGGCCGCACAGCACTGTGTAGTATTCGCGGCAGCACAACCACGCATCAGCGCCATCAAAATCAACTACGGCTCCGTAGATTCAGTGATCCTGCCGTTGAACAAACCGTTCCAGATTTCTTCACTGCTCGACGTCCTGCAGCCTTGACGCGGCCACGTACGTCCGCCCCAATGCCGCCTCCTACACAGCTTACCGTGCGGCTGCCTCCAACCGCGTCGTCTCACTAATTTACGTTTCCGCCTGCCCACCTGCGATGCCGGTGCTGGAACTCCGTTGGTCGCCTTGAAACCCTTTTATTAAATATTTTACTTAAACTGCTGAGTGAAACTAAATGCTAGTGAACCTACTTTCTCTTTTCTTATTCTTATCATATCAACACTGACCCACAATATTCTAGCGCAACACAATCTGACTGCTAAAAAAAAAAAAAAAAAAAAAAGGTTAACCTGAGCAGACCCAACAGTATTTCTTGTAGAGATTATGGCAGTAGTTGACCACCAAGGGTACCGACCCACTGTAGTCCTTGTAGAGATTATGGTAGTAGTGGGCCACCAAGGGTATAGACTCATTGTAGTCCTTGTAGAGATGGCCAGTAGCCATCCATTGCGACTGCGTAGGTGCACAGTCACAATTGAAGAGTCTCGCCGATAATAAAGCAAGTCCATAAACCACCACTTGTGCAATCAGAAAATATTTTTTGCAATGTCCTTAAAACCAACAATGCTGTTAACCAGTCCCATGCTGAATTATCAACAAATGTACAACCACTAACACAATCATTTAGCCTCTGAGATTTTACACATACAGTATCACCAACAGAAATGTCTGCAGTAAAATGAATTCCTACTATTTACTTTATTTTAAGAACTGGTGTCTATGCAATTTACAATTTTACAGCATAAGAATACAATTACAAAGGTACAGAAAACATCATTAAAGAACAAGATAACACAGATAACATTTATAGTAATACAGGCTTTACAAAGGAATAGATATAAACATATACGTGAGTATTCCAGGAATTGTGACTTAAGTAAATAAATAAAACATGAGAAATTTCATTGAAATATTAACTTGGCACATGAGCATTAAAAGAAAACAGAACAGAATAAATAATGTCTAAACATCTTTCCATAGGAAAGAATACATTAAATTTGGGGTAACAGTCCCTCATGATAGTAAATGCAGCTTAGTACTAGAAGAGGAAATTTAATTAATCTTATCTGGTAAATACTCAAAGACAGGAAGAACACAGATACACACGGCTACACATAAACACATAGCAGAATAACACAAAAGGAAGCGACTGGGCTTGTGTTCAGTGTGACATTTGGTACTGCAGTCCAACCAAAACTTCATTCCACAGATCTTCCCTCTTATTTCAACATTTGTTCCCGAAAAAAAATCGTATTTAAGCATGCTTTCAACGTTTTCAATTATCTTACCTCATCATTTATTTTCCATTATCTTACCTTACCATTTATTTCACATTATCTTACCTCATCATTTGTTTCCAAGAAAATCCTAGCTAAACCTGTTGTCCCTGAACCCTACTTTCATCTGTTCATCTTCTCTTTCAAAATTAATTGTTTCTCAATATACAACACTCTTTTGGCCAAACTTTCTTTTACGGCTTCTCAATACATTTCTTCCCGATTCATCACAACTCATCCTCTTATATCGCCTACCCCCTCTTAAGCTAAATTAAATCTACTGAGCTCAGGTGCATAAACTAGAGAACAACGCAATGCAGCAGCAAAATACAATTAACACGAACAGTAATGACAAAACAATGCAAATATTCAAAGCAAGCAGCAGTATACCTAAATTAGCAAAACCAAATAATGCAATATCACAACTAATATAAGGAAATATTCGGCAAACAAGAAAAATAAATCAGTGCTAAAACTGGCTTATCAGAGTAGTACAAAGTAAAATTCAGTAGGACAATGTCTGGCAAGTAATAGCAGCAAATGCAATAACTTATACCTAAAGATAACAAAATAAAGTAGAAAAAATATTACAGTAAAGATAGCAATGCAGATAAGGGAATGTCCATTTACATCATAGTGCCTGCGTCACATGTTAACTCTAAAGTGATGCACCACAACAACCCATTCAACCAAAAACATTACCAAGTCCTTGAAAAGTAAATTATGTATACAGTTCCTGTTATCAATCACTTCACCTTCTTCTGTGTCTTTCGTTTCCTTGTGCTCCTTTTCTTTTTCAAAGAATGTATCATAAAATTATTATTTAATTGATCTATAGACAGATAGTGTGTACATTAGTATATGTATTACATTTTATTTTATAAAACCAATGCTACAGCGCAACTAGAAACTAGATATCAAATAAAATAAACAAATATGTACAAGGCGAAGCATGAAAATGTCATTCAATAGCCATATGACATTACCTAAGTCAGTAAAAGTTCTCTCAACTCTCGTAGAAAGACACTTGTCATAATCAGGTGTGTGGACGTAAAAATATTTCTCAACACTTCATAAGCATTTCAGTAAATAGTACAAAGTATGAGCTCTACAGTGTAATCATATGATTCGAAGTAATAGCGTGTCGTGTTTATGATGTGCTCTGCAAATAAATGTCAATGATGAGGTCAACAGCGTCTTTTTTCTACAGCTATGCAAGCGCTTACGAAAGTGTGGGTAGCTCCAAGGCGGCGCAAGGAAAGTTAATAGTCCACACAACAATAAGTATATTTCAAAGCAGGTAGCGTGCAGCCCAGTGCAGTGTTACGTCAAGGTCACATACACACTTTACCAAACTATTTACGACAGCATTCTCCGCTACAATGACAGCTTGATACCAATAAAAAGATTTCACTGGTTGAAAATTTATGTTAGAAATGTATTGAAACGAAATATCATGAATAACAGTGTCCAAAAATTTCTGGCGGCATTGTGGCACTCGCATTCAAACATATATTCACATCTCATAACACTTCAAGTGCGATTCTATAACATCACATGACAGATCAATCACATCTCATAATCGTCGTAGCTACCCTTAATAATCTCAAAACCTCTAAAACAATTCTCTCTGATTGTTTCAATAGAGTAATCTACCTCACACGTACTTCAAAAATCATGATCCCATACAAAATACATCACTTAGCTCTCTCATAGTATCACAGTGGTTCCTAAAGTAAATGTGAAAAGTTCCCAAAATGCAGACAAAGTAAAATTTTATAAGTGAGAAATAATGTGACTGTGTAATTACGTAAATATGTGTCAATGATGTAGCAGTAAAAAGAAATGTTTGTCTCTTTCAGTTAAATGATCAGATAGCTGTGTAATGCTGTGTTGGAGAAATATGGTACCGATGTCTAAAACTGTATAAGCAAATACCATATTAGCTAGGGCTCCTTGCCCTTGACAAATGCATGGTACACAATGTAAGCGTGTACCCCCATGAGGGTTAATGTAATTATACCCTCAGAGGATACAGATAACAACAACGGAATGTAAAGTATCGCCGAAAACCTTCTCTGTATCACAGTAGTTCTAAATTTTTTCTAAAAATATTCCAAGCGCAAAAAATAATCACTCACGTGCGTGTCATGTAGCGCTGAACTGTGCAACTTGCTGTAAGATAATTTCTGTCATTGGCTAACGGTAAAAATGTGCCAAGTGTCGTAGTTATCGTCGTTCATAAGCAAAATTCTCCAGAAGTCAATGTACTTACCTTGTCATATACAAAAGTAAAAATGTAATACGTACAGATGTCGTAGTTATTATGTACATTACCATGGCAAGAAAGAACCGTACTGTAACACATTGTTGTGTTACGAAAAATACCTATCTCATTGTAGCTTTGTCACAAAAGTCATTGGCAAAACATGCTTTACTTTCCAGAAGAACGCAAAAAAATTGTGCAGACATTAAACAAATACAGCGCAAAAATAATTATGAAAACTGTCTCACTCATTAGTGGCGTCGTAGTATAATCGTGAAGCTGTCAAGGAAACCAAATACTCTTTCATCTGTAATCTCTCAGAAAGTAATTCAATGAAAATATTTCTTTTCAAGTAAACCAATATATTGCCGTAAAACCTCATTATCAGTATATGTTCCAAGAATATGGACTTTATAGTCGTGACGTAATTGTGCAACTAACAAACAAAATGTACACACCCTGAGACTGTCGTCTGTTCTCTATAAAAATGCACATGGAAAATTACTGTCTTAATATGTTCCATAGATTCTTGACTGGATAGTTGACTTCTAAACATTGTTGCATGTTAACAGTTTCTAAGTGTGACAAAGCGTAATAGTAATGTGAAGTGAAAAATTTAATAGCAAAGACTAGGTTAGAAAGCAACTAATCTCTCAGTAAAGGGTTTTACATGAGAAATGTGGTGTACTCCTTTACTTTTCTTAGCACACAGAGTTTCAACTTAAACACAATTATCATGCGGTATACGTTGGATCAGATAGATTATATAATGGTACGACAGAGATTTAGGAACCAGGTTTTAAATTGTAAGACATTTCCAGGTGCAGATGTGGATGTGGACTCTGACCACAATCTATTGGTTATGACCTGCAGATTAAAACTGAAGAAACTGCAAAATGGTGGGAATTTAAGGAGATGGGACCTGGATAAACTGAAAGAATCAGAGGTTGTGCAGAGTTTCAAGGAGAGCATAAGGGAACAATTGACAGGAATGGGGGAAAGAAATACAATAGAAGAACAATGGATAGCTTTGAGGGATGAAGTACCGAAGGCAGCAGAGGATCAAGTAGGTAAAAAGACGAGGGCTAGTTGAAATCCTTGGGTAACAGAAGAAATATTGAATTTAATTGATGAAAGGAGAAAATATAAAAATGCAGTAAATGAAGCAGGCAAAAATGAATACAAACGTCTCAAAAATGAGATCGACAGGAAGTGCAAAATGGCTAAGCAGGGATGGCTAGAGGACAAATGTAAGGATGTAGAGGCTTATCTCATTAGGGGTAAGATAGATACTGCCTACAGGAAAATTAAAGAGACCTTTGGAGTTAAGAGAACGACTTGTATGAATATCAAGAGATCAGATGGAAACCCAGTTCTAAGCAAACAAGGGAAAGCAGAAAGGTGGAAGGAATATATAGAGGGTCTATACAAGGGTGATGTACTTGAGGACAATATTATGGGAATGGAAGAGGATGTAGATGAAGAAGAAATGGGAGATATGATACTGCGTGAAGAGTTTGACAGAGCACTGAAAGATCTGAGTCGAAAGAAGGCCCCCGGAGTAGACAACATTCCATTGGAACTACTGACGGCCTTGGGAGAGCCAGTCCTGACAAAACTCTACCATCTGGTGAGCAAGATGTATGAAACAGGCGAAATACCCTCAGACTTCAAGAAGAATATAATAATTCCAATCCCAAAGGAAGCAGGTATTGACAGATGTGAAAATTACCGAACTATCAGTTTAATAATTCACGGCTGGAAAATACTAACGCGAATTCTTTACAGACGAAAGGAAAAACTAGTAGAAGCCAACCTCGGGGAAGATCAGTTTGGATTCCGTAGAAACACTGGAACACATGAGGCAGTACTGACCTTACGACTTATCTTAGAAGAAAGATTAAGGAAAGGCAAACCTACGTTTCTAGCATTTGTAGACTTAGAGAAAGCTTTTGACAATGTTGACTGGAATACTCTCTTTCAAATTCTAAAGGTGGCAGGGGTAAAATACAGGGAGCGAATGGCTGTTTACAATTTGTACAGAAACCGGATGGCAGTTATAAGAGTCGAGGGACATGAAAGAGAAGCAGTGGTTGGGAAGGAGGTAAGACAGGGTTGTAGCCTCTCCCCAATGTTGTTCAATCTGTATATTGAGCAAGAAGTAAAGGAAACAAAAAAAAATTCGGAGTAGGTATTAAAATTCATGGAGAAGAAATAAAAACTTTGAGGTTCGCCGATGACATTGTAATTCTGTTAGAGACAGCAAAGGACTTGGAAGAGCAGTTGAATGGAATGGACAGTGTCTTGAAAGGAGGATATAAGATGAACATCAACAAAAGCAAAGCAAGGATAATGGAATGTAGTCTAATTAAGTCGGGTGATGCTGAGGGAATTAGATTACGAAATGAGACACTTAAAGTAGTAAAGGAGTTTTGCTATTTGGGGAGCAAAATAACTGATGTTGGTCGAAGTAGAGAGGATATAAAATGTAGACTGGCAATGGCAAGGAAAGCGTTTCTGAAGAAGAGAAATTTGTTAACATCGAGTATAGATTTAAGTGTCAGGAAGTCATTTCTGAAAGTATTTGTATGGAGTGTAGCCATGTATGGAAGTGAAACATGGACGATAAATAGTTTGGACAATAAGAGAATAGAAGCTTTCGAAATATGTGGTGCTACAGAAGAATGCTGAAGATTAAATGGGTAGATCACATAACTAATGAGGAAGTATTGAATAGGATTGGGGAGAAGAGAAGTTTGTGGCACAACTTGACCAGAAGAAGGGATCGGTTGGTAGGACATGTTCTGAGGCATCAAGGGATCACCAATTTAGTATTGGAGGGCAGCGTGGAGGGTAAAAATCATAGAGGGAGACCAAGAGATGAATACACTAAGCAGATTCAGAAGGATGTAGGTTGCAGTAGGTACTGGGAGATGAAGAAGCTTGCACAGGATAGAGTAGCATGGAGAGCTGCATCAAACCAGTCTCAGGACTGAAGACCACAACAACAACAATACGTTGGATCCTATTAGGTCCATTCTAAATCAGAAAGAATTTGTGACTCAAATGTTTCTTCTTATGTGACAATGAATGCGCTTTAATGAGAACTTTCTGACCAATATGTAGTTTCTTTTCATCTGTCTTAGTGTGTTATTTTCTCCTTTTTTCTGCAACAGAATTTATAGTTTTGATAGCCAAATCAATTATATCTTTATATCGAAGTTTACATGTATTTGGAAAAGTCACATGCTCTCTGATTCTGCTTGGTGGTTTCTTATTCTTCAGTACAAGAATAGGTGGTAAAGCAGTGGAGTCATGGGGCATTTCAAAATGGTTCAAATGGCTCTGAGCACTATGGGACTTAACTTCTGAGCTCATCAGTCCCCTAGAACTTAGAACTACTTAAAACTAACTAACCTAAGGACACCACACACATCCATGCCCGAGGCAGGATTCGAACCTGCGACCGTAGCAGTCGCGCGGTTCCAGACTGTAGTGCCTAGAACCGCTCGGCCACCCCGCCGGCCGTGGGGCCATTTCATTCAGCACGTATTGAAATAAATATAAGTGTCTGTACCGATACTGATACTTACTGTGAGAATAACGTCTGCAAAGCTTATTGATTTCTTTCATAATCCATTCAAACGGGTTACAATATGGTGAGTATGATGAAATAAAAGTAGGCTTTTTTTTACGATTCTGAAGCATGAGTGACCAAACAGCAGATCTAAATTGTGGTCCGTTATCTGAAATAACTTCAGCAACGTGTCCAACCTCATGTAAGAAATTTTTAACAAAGGCGTTGGATACAGACCGTCCAGTGGCTTTGTGTAACGGTGTGAAAGAAGCAGATTTTGAAGTAAGTTCAACAGCTACTAGAAAGTATGAAAATCCATTAGATGTTCAGACAAGGGGTTCCAGAAGATCAACAGCAGCAAATTCCTTCAGTAGGAACGATGGGAAACAATGGAGCACGATGTGGGATGGTAGATGGTTTAGCTTTTTGACAAAGTTTACAAATAGACAAGTCTTACCTAATTCACTTTCCCATATTGTTAAAATAACAAGTCGTTCGAAGATTATGATAACAGGTGCGCGTAGCTGAAATGGATGTACCAGATGAGCTCATTAATAAAATTGTCAGGAATACAAAGCACCCATAACTTATCATCAACAGTGCAACGTCTGAAAAGTACGTTGTTTGTAACCAGATAATAATGACGAATCTGCGTGTGTGTCTTTTCATGCCATTTACTGTTGATATCTTTCCAAATCGGATTTTTCTCTTGTTCATAAGCAATGTCCTTTAGGGATGAAGTGATGAAGTTTTCAAAGGCTAATTTTGAATGTAAAGAATACTGAAATTTTTCTCAGTGTTAGCTTCTCGGTTGCTTTTCTCAAGGCCAGCCGGTGCACGTGGCAGGGCCTCTGCAACAGTGTTTTCCTTGCTGGGAATGTAGGCTATTGTGAAGTGGAATTCTTGCAGAAAGAATGCACAACATTTTAACCTGTCATGATTTAACTTTGATGACATAAGGAATGGTAATGCACGATGATCACTATAAACTTTTACGTGTTTGCCAGAAACAAAGAAACGGAATTTGTGAAATGACCAAACGATAGCTAAAGCTTCTAATTCAGTGACGGATTCTTCTTTATAGGTGTTCTTAGCATGCGGCTAGCAAAAGCGATGGTTTTTCTGAACAGCAATGTTATTCTCTATGACTTCTTGATATATGTGGGCATCAAGTCCAACTTTTGAAGAATCCGTGCTAACGAAGAAATCTTTTGACAGATCTGGGTGTGCTAAGATTGGTGCATTAAGTAGCGCTTCTTTCAAAGAATCAAATTCCAGCTGTGCCTGTTGGTCCCAGTTCCAAATAGTATTTTTCCCAGTGAGAGAGCAAAGTTTTATTGCTACTAGAATTTGCATATTCAGAAAACTACTATAAAAATTCACAAGACTTAGAAAACAGTGGACTTGTTTTTTTGTGGATGGAACTGCAATAGCTCTGAGTGTTTCTAACGTTTCAGGATTCGGCTGAATGCCTTCAGAAGAAATAATGTGTCACATAAACTTCACTTTTGTCCTACCGAATTCAGACTTTTCCAAGTTAAATGTAATTCCAGATTCTGCAAAAATACGTAACACACTGTTGAGGATACGATTATGTTGTTCCTAACAGACTTCTGCTATTAAAATGTAGTCCACCTATAAGATGATGTGACGTTTTAAGAACTCAGGTAATATGGACTTTAGCACACGAATGAATGCTGCCGAAAAAAAGTTTAAACCAGAACTGAGATTGATAGGAGGCAGCACTTTTACACCATAGAAATTTAGAAGAAGTTCTTGCAACATTTGCGGTCTGTCTGTTTGAGGAATGATGATGGTATTTATTTGTCTCAAATCTAAGACAAGCCCGATCGATCCGTTTTCCTTCTCAACAACATGTAATAGATTATTGTATGAGCTTACTGCAGGGTCAGTAATGCCCTCGTCAAGCATAGAATGTATGTCCGATCTAACATGGTCCCTATAATGTGCCGGAATTATGTAAGACCTGGTGCAAAATTTAGTATGCACACGAACACGAAAGTGGTAGAAATCCTTTAATTGTTCCTGTTTTGTGAGTGAAAACTGTACAGTGTGCTTGTAAAAGGTCCTGCCTATCAATGCCATCACAGTTCTCAATTGTTTGAATTTTATTCTGTATTAAATCGTTAGTATCTAATAAGTCATCAATATAATCCCTGTCAATACTTGCAAAGTGATTATTAGTGTCACGTTCCGTCCAAAGTTCCGAACTGTGGTCTAGCAAGAGGTGAAGTCGACTGATTTCCTCGTCATGGTTTGAAAGCCAATCTTCAAATTTCAGAGCTAATGACTCACCTTCTACCTCTAAACTAATTTCAAGGTCGTGAAAATTTAAAACTGCTTTATATTCATTCAAAAAGTCTACACCCAGTATAATTTCTGTCGACAATGATGGAACAATAAGAAAATTCATAGTAAATCTGTGGCTTTGACGAAAGAATTCTAAGTTGATCTGTTGGCGCACATCTACACTTTTTCCAAAAATTGCACCTTGTAATTTAATCTTCCGTAAAGGAAGTGTGGGACAGTTGTTCAATTTGTTGCATTTTCTAAAAGCTGTTTCACTAACTACTGTAATAGGAGTTCCAGATTCAAGTACTGCCATAAATTTTATGTTATTTGCTGTGATGTGAATTACAGGATATGCAGTGTTATTCTGTTTTACGTTATGTTTCTGGAGTAAGATGTCCCTAATGTCTTCCATTTTTACGTAATTAATAGTCACGGCGACTACGTCGTCAGCTTCATAAGTACGTATTGTGGCTGCCAGTGGTGCGAGTCATTGTCTATTATCTCTTTGTTGTCATAAGTCCCCTAGAACTTAGAACTAATTGAACCTAACTAACCTAAGGACATCACACACATCCATGCCCGAGGCAGGATTCGAACCTGCGACCGTAGCATTTGCGCTGTTCCGGACTGAAGCGCCTATAACTGCTCGGACACCGTGGCCGGCATTTGGAGATCTAACTTCTGCACTTTCAACTTGTCAAGAGGGCCCTGCCATGTTTTTATCCCACCAGTTCTGATTACATTCAGGTCTGTCATCATGATTATATCATCTGTCGTCATGTCGGTAGTTTCTGTAGTTTCCTACGTGCCAGTTAAGTGGTGGAGAATTTCTCCCGGAACTGTAACTGCGAAATGAACCGTTCCGTCTGAAGTTATTCCGTCTCCGTTGATAATAATTATTCTGGTTCCCATATTGTCTTTGTCATAATCATTACCACTGAGAGGTGATCTTTCCATGTAACTATTGTTTTTTCCCAACGGTTGTTGTACGGGTGGTGTCTATTTCGGTCACGATTTGCGTTATAAAAGTAGTCTTGCCGTGTCCGGTTATTATATCTGCCGTCACGGAATTGTGACGGATGTGACCTGTAATTGTTGTTTTCCTGTTTTCTCATCCCGCGACAGTCCGTGTCGATTTCCGATTTTTGTAAAAGTCCCTGAAAAGCCTTAGTGTCATCTTTGCAACGGCCTGACAAAATAACATGTCTCCATTTTCAGTCAGTTTAATTAAGTAAATATGGATGAGTTCTGATGGGCTGTATAAGTTTGACAAATACTGATTGCTGTGCAAAATAACTCCGAAATATTTTACAGGGCTAGAAAATTCAGGTTGTTCGAAATGTATCATCATTATGATGCTGTGTTTTACTCGATCTTGAGTAGCCTGTAACCAATATGCCGAAAGGAAGGCATGATACAAATACCCTTCACTGTGGGAGTCGCAAAAAACCTGCTGGTTCATTTTCTAGATACCCACACATGAATTCCAATCTGTGCTCTGATGACCAATTGGAAAGAAAACAATGCGCAAACTGATGAAGCCAACTTGTGGATGTATATCATTACCGGAATTCTTGAATGTTTTAAATTAACGCGTTGTGATGAAGAGCTTAGAGTCAAAATCATCGTGTTGGCGAGTTGAAAATCGGTGGTTTACTTCTGCCAGTATCTGGCAGAAGCTGTGAGGACGGGGCGTGAGTCGCGCTTGGGTGGCTCAGATGGTAGAGCGCCTGTCCGCGAAAGGCATAGGTCCCTAGCTCGAGTCTCGGTCCGGCACACAGTTGTAATCTGCCAGGAAGTTTCATATCAGCGCACATTCCGCTGCAGAGTGAAAATCTCATTCTGGATTAAAGAGGTTATTTACTTTTTTCCTATCCGCCGCGTTTTCAGCCACTTATACATCTCTAACCTTATGTGGTGGTATGTTTCACACAATGTACCATGAGAATCTTCGTAATCCTGACTGGGGGACAGTCCTACACGTGGCAGAAACTCAGTGCCTTTCTCTTTTCCTATGCTATTTCGGCGCTGTACGTTGTCACATTGCCTTATTAATTCATGCAATTCACAGCGGAACGTCTTCCTTAGGTATAGCCGCGCTGGGTAGCCGTACGGTCTAAGGTGCCTTGCCACGGTTCGCGCGGCTCCCCCCATCGGAGGTTCGAGTCCTCCCTCGAGTATGGGTGTGTGTGTTGTCCTTGGCGTAAGTTAGTTTAAGTTCGGTTGAGTGGTGTGTAAGCCTAGGGACCGATGAACTTAGCAGTTTGGTCCCATAGGAACTTAGCACAAATTTCCAAATTTCATTAGGTATTGCAGTTTGTTAGACAGGCATTCGTGGACACTTATGGCCCAAACCGTGGGGACAAGGATTCTCAAAGCATCTGATGGGCTGTAAAGCAGATGCAACCAAACACAAATCCATTTATGTCGATCTCCTGAATACGACATGACTTACTCTGCCTTCATGCTTTTTCCGTAGCTAGATGTCAAGGAATGAGACACAGCCGTCTTTTTTTGCGCCATAAATGCCAGTGGATCTTTGAGTGGCATTCGAATATATAATGGCGTTACATCCGCGCTCCCCAAAAATGCATCCTTGTCGAGCCGTAGTCTTTCATCAGTTTCAGTCGACGCGCAGGTCGCCCAAGTGGCGTCAAATCGAAAGACTTGCACCCGGCGAACGGTCTACCCGACGGGAAGCCGTAGTCACACGACACTTTCATCAGTTTAACTAACCAAGACCATGTCTACAAACCGAGCATAAGATCATACACGTACACCATTGAAATACCACAGCTGAGAGCAACTACGTAGCAGCTACAGGGTGTTTCAAAAATGACCGGTATATTTGAAACGGCAATAAAAACTAAACGAGCAGCGATAGAAATACACCGTTTGTTGCAATATGCTTGGGACAACAGTACATTTTCAGGCAGACAAACTTTCGAAATTACATTAGTTACAATTTTCAACAACAGATGGCGCTGCGGTCTGGGAAACTCTATAGTACGATATTTTCCACATATCCACCATGCGTAGCAATAATATGGCGTAGTCTCTGAATGAAATTACCCGAAACCTTTGACAACGTGTCTGGCGGAATGGCTTCACATGCTGATGAGATGTACTGCTTCAGCTGTTCAATTGTTTCTGGATTCTGGCGGTACACCTGGTCTTTCAAGTGTCCCCACAGAAAGAAGTCACAGGGGTTCATGTCTGGCGAATAGGGAGGCCAATCCACGCCGCCTCCTGTATGTTTCGGATAGCCCAAAGCAATCACACGATCATCGAAATATTCATTCAGGAAATTAAAGACGTCGGCTGTGTGATGTGGCCGGGCACCATCTTGCATAAACCACGAGGTGTTCGCAGTGTCGTCTAAGGCAGTTTGTACCGCCACAAATTCACGAAGAATGTCCAGATAGCGTGATGCAGTAATCGTTTCGGATCTGAAAAATGGGCAAATGATTCCTTTGGAAGAAATGGCGGCCCAGACCAGTACTTTTTGAGGATGCAGGGACGATGGGACTGCAACATGGGGCTTTTCGGTTCCCCATATGCGCCAGTTCTGTTTATTGACGAAGCCGTCCAGGTAAAAATAAGCTTCGTTAGTAAACCAAATGCTGCCCACATGCATATCGCCGTCATCAATCCTGTGCACTATATCGTTAGCGAATGTCTCTCGTGCAGCAATGGTAGCGGCGCTGAGGGGTTGTCGCGTTTGAATTTTGTATGGATAGAGGTGTAAACTCTGGCGCATGAGACGATACGTGGAGGTTGGCGTCATTTGGACCGCAGCTGCAACACGGCGAACGGAAACCCGAGGCCGCTGTTGGATCACCTGCTGTACTAGCTGCGCGTTGCCCTCTGTGGTTGCCGTACGCGGTCGCCCTACCTTTTCAGCACGTTCATCCGTCTCGTTCCCAGTCCGTTGAAATTTTTCAAAGAGATCCTTTATTGTATCGCTTTTCGGTCCTTTGGTTACATTAAACCTCCGTTGAAAACTTCGTCTTGTTGCAACAACACTGTGTTCTAGGCGGTGGAATGGCAACACCAGAAAAATCCTCTGTTCTAACGAATAAACCATGTTGTCTACAGCACACGTGCACGTTGTGAACAGCACACGCTTACAGCACAAAGACGACGTACAGAATGGCGCACCAACAGACTGCGTTGTCTTCTATATCTTTCACATCACTTGCAGCGCCATCTGTTGTTGAAAATTGTAACTACTGTAATTTCGAAAGTTTGTCTGCCTGAAAATGTACTGTTGTCCCAAGCATATTGCAACAAACGGTGTATTTCTATCGCTGCTCGTTTAGTTTTTATTGCCGTTTCAAATATACCGGTCATTTTTGAAACACCCTGTAAGAAGCAGACAACTGCACCAGAAGTGTGCAGCCACAGTACTTAAATAGCTTCAAAAGCTATTCGTCCGAGATTAAAACGTATATATCGTATTCCACTGAGCAATTGCAGGAAATGTATTGATATCGCGAACATTTTCGTTGCTGAGGATAATACCAAATTACTATAAAAATCTTTCTAGGTCGCTTAATGCTATTTAGCGATTTTACTGAACGTCACTTGTTTTGGTTGTTACCATTTTCAGAAACAAACAAAAAACCACAGAAATCAAATTTAGTGCTTATACATATTGACACTGCACTTTATTTCGCACGCTCAAACTTTGTATCCAAGGACAGCAGGTGATGGGAAGGGATGCAACCTCAAGTAATGTAAATAGTTAAGTGACATTGACGAATATTCATCAAGGTAATTATAATCACCGATATGTTTTAGAATACTTTGAAATTTATTAATGTAGATGGTAAGATATCAGTGCGTACTGCATATTTCAATAACATTTCAACGGGTATCGATTAATGTGTGAATTAATTTAATACGTAAATCTGAAAATAAAGAGAATTATTGCTCTCATTGACGTCAGGAAATTGAACTCTTCTGAGTATTGCTTATTGTAAACGATTCCTTCGAGACGCCATTGGTTTGACGCTCCCTTTTTCCTTTGTTCTGGTGCTTCCATGCTTTTCTGTTTGTCTTCCTATTCTCGTTGCAATGCCCTTTAGGTTGCCGCAACTTGTATTCCGAAATTTCAGAGACGGCTGTCGTGTTTCTGTTTACATTTTCTCTTCCTCTCTCTATTACCTGTACCATTCACGCTTCGAAGCCGAAATGAAAGAGAGGCCAAACTCAAGTATCTCACGACTGTCGATGAAGATTGCTGTTTCGTATCTGGCGGGGGCGCAGTTCTTTGAGAAATGGAAAAAAAAGTTCCTTTTCATGTCTCTGCATAATGAGCCCTTCTGGCAGGAGGCACAGCATTTTCATTTCATTCAAGAGGCGGACAATTGCGTCGAGCAGGGAAATATTATTATACACACGGAGAAGCAGCATCAATGCCTGCCGCTCTTTATATTCGTACCTCCCTCCCTCCCACACAGTTCACTATTAAATCTCTACAGACATTCAGTGACCTGGCTCAGACGACGGCAGACTGTGAACGTCGCATCACGGTGGGGTTCACATTACAGTATTTGTTTCAGCTGTTTTGTGACGTCGAACTTCCTTGTACGAAGAGTGCGCTGTGCTAAGATATTCTTGTAGTCTGATGTTTCCTGAACTATTAAATACTGTGGCCGCACAGGATGCACAAAATCAAAAATATCTAACATCTAATACAAATCCTATTCATTAACCCTTCTCTTTCCAATGATTGCCGTGTGAATCCACCTGATTTAGATGATCTACCCAGATTATTAATGGTATGATAACGGAGCCATTACATTTACTGATAGTTACTGAACTAAAGCGATCACGTATAGTTCTCATTGTTGGATAGAACGCACTAGCCACCTTCCTGGCTGTATTTAGGCTTCTTGTATTTCCAGGTAGGTATTCTGTAAGTTGCTTCCTACATGTGATAATTAAATTCAGACAACTTCACTGTTTGTTGATGGTATGTGTCAATTTGTCTTCGGAATCACGCTTTATGTATCGCAAGTCAGTATGATGAGACAGCTTTCGTACTAATAATAATAATAATAATAATGGCGTGTGACGAGGGGCTCCCGTCGGGTAGACCGCTCGCCTGGTGCAACTTCGGCGACTTGCGCGTCGATGGGCATGGAATGATGATTAGGACAACACAACACCCAGTCCCTGAGCGGAGAAAGTCTCCGACCCAGCCAGGAATTGAACCGAGGCCCTTAGGATTGACACTCTGTCGCCGGCCGCGGTGGTCTAGCGGTTCTAGGCGCTCAGTCCGGAACCGCGAGACTGCTGCGGTCGCAGGTTCGAATCCTGCCTCGGGCATGGATGTGTGTGACGTCCTTGGGTTAGTTAGGTTTAAGTAGTTCTAAGATCTAGGGGACTGATGACCACAGATGTTAAGTTCCATAGTGCTCAGAGCCATTTGAACCATTTTGACACTCTCTCGCGCTGACCACTCAGCTACAGGGGGCGGACAGCTTTCGTACTAAACAACATAATCATGTGTGGTGTCAGTCTCTACCCACTGGCAAGTAATGATCCTGTTATATTCTTAGCTGCAGAATTCTGAAATTGGTGTGTTGTTGACCTGACCAGTGTTAAGCATTATCAGTTGCTCCATCAGTCAGCAAACAACCAGACATCAGGACCGCCTGACAGTAAAAATCAAAGTAAAATGGCGGTGTAGCATTTAATGTGGCGTTCTCTTGGTGAGACAGGAATCATACAAATATAATCTTGAGCAAATGTAACAGAGAAAGAGAAAGTAACGCATAAAAATAATATAAAACAGATTTCTTCTGGATGGAATTGTACTTGCATTAATTGCAGAGGTTTTTGTTTCCATCTATGTTAGTAAAATAACAATTGTAATAAACACATTATTCCTGGTGAAAAAAGGATTATACACCTCGCTGTTCAAAGGAAAGAAGAAGACGTAATGAAATGTGCCGCACAGAGAAATCGAAACGAAGTGAAGCTTTCTAATTGATGTGCCTAAATACTAGTATTATCTAGATATATACTTCGCTAGCCACCAAACGGTGTGTGGCGGAGGGCACAATTCGCGCCAAAGTCATATTTCCCCTCCCTCCCCCCCCCCCCCCCCCCTCTGTTCCACTCGCGGATCGCGTGGGGGAAAAACGACTGTCTGAACGCCTCAGTAAGAGCTCTAATTTCCCTTATCTTTCAATGGGGATCATTGCGCTATTTGAAAGTTGGTGGTAATAATATATGCTCTACATCCTCGGTGAAGATAGGATTTCAGAATTCAGTGAGCAGCCTCTTCCGTTTAGAACGCCGTCTATCAGCAAGTGGACCCCACTTCAAACTTTCCATCAGATTTGTAACGCTCTCGCGATGGCTAAATGTACCAGTCACGAATCTTGCCTCTCTTCTTTGGACCTTCTCAATCTCTTGAATCATACCCAACTGGTAAGGGTTTCATAGAGACGAACAATACTCCAAGAC
Organism: Schistocerca serialis cubense; assembly: GCF_023864345.2. Taxonomy (NCBI): domain Eukaryota; kingdom Metazoa; phylum Arthropoda; class Insecta; order Orthoptera; family Acrididae; genus Schistocerca; species Schistocerca serialis. The sequence goes on from NC_064645.1 coordinate 123,058,165, forward strand.
TGGACCAACTAACGTATTATAAGCTATTTCCTTTGTTGAAAGACAGCATCGCTTCAGGATTCTACCAATAATCCGCAATCTAGAGTTCGCCTTACCATTTACTTGCGTAATCTGATCATTCCATTTGAGATCATTTCGAATAGTCACACCCAGATACTTGACGGATGTTACCGCTTCCAAGGACTGGGCAATTATTTTGTAGTCATACATTGATGGGGATTTTCACCTTGTTAGACGCAGTAAGTTACACTTACTAATATTGAGAGATAACTTCCAGTCATTACACCACGCATTTGTTTTCTGCAAATCCTCATTGATTTGTTCACAACTTTCGTGTGGTACTACTTTCCTGTAGACTACAGCATCATCGACAAACAGTCTAAGGCCGCTATCAATACCATCAACCAGATCGTTTACGTAAATCGTAAAAAGCAGCCGACCTATTACGCTGCACTGGGGCTCATCTGATGTTACGTTTGTTTCTGTTGAAGTCACCCCGTTCAGGACGACATGCTGCTCCCTGTCTGTTAGAAAACTTTCTATCCAGCAGCATATATCATCAGATAGACCGTAAGCGCGCACTTTTACCGTTATGCTAATAAAGTAGTAGTATATTGCACCGGATGATGTTGGTGCCAGCACAGGTTACGATCAGCCATGTACCAGCAGCCTGCTATAATCTCTACATTAACAAACGATTCCGGACTACCCAGGAGCAGATGCAGACTTAGATCTCAATTTAGCGATGATGGAGAGTAGTCTGAAGTTTAAGAGACTAGTCAGGAAGAATCAATTCTCAAAGAAGCGGGATAAGGAAATACTTAGGAATGTAGTGATATGTTTTAAGTTCTCTGACGCTATATATACTGCGATAAAGAAGAGGTCAGTAATCATTTCAGTTGGAGTGGAAATTATTTCTCTAAAAAGGGCAGATACAGATGTTGGTAAGAAAAAAGTAAGTGTAAGAAAGGTAACTGCGAGGAAACTATGGGTAGTAGAATAAATACATCGGCTAAACGACGAAAAAAGGAAGCACAAAAAAGTTACAAGATATTCAGAAATACAGCTCACTCATGAATGAAATAAATAGAAAGTGCAAGGAAGCTAAGGCGAAATAGCTGCATGGAAAATGTGAAGAAGTTGAAAAAGAAATGGTTGTCAGAAGGACCGACACAGCATACAGAAAAATCAAAACAACCTTCAATGAAATTAGATGCAAGAGTAGTAACATTAAGAATGCAATGTGACGTTCAATGTCAAACGCAGAGGAGAAAGTAAATATGTGGAAAGAGCACAATGATGTCTGGTATGAATGGGAAGACCTATCTGACATCTGATGATGTGATAGAAGAAGCAGTTGGAGTCGGTAGGGAAGAAATATGGGATCTAGTATTAGAATCGCTATTTAAAAGAATTTTACAAGACTTGAGATCATTCCATCGGATTTTCTAAAATCTTTGGGTTAGTGGCAACAAATGACTATTCATGATGGTATGTAGAATGTATGAGACGGGGTCACACCATCTGACTTTCGGAAAAATATCATCCCCACAGTTCAGAAGGCTGCAAAAGCTGACAAGTGCGAGAGTTATTGCACAATCAGCTTAAGAGCTCGCGTCCAAGTTGCTGACACGAATAATAGAGAAAAGAATGGAAAGGAAAACTGATGACCTGTTAGACGACGATTAGTCTCTCTTTATTGACGGCAAATGCACCAGAGAAGCAGTTCTGATGTTGCATTTGATATTGCAAGCAAGACCTCAGAGAAAGGGGAAAAGCATTCGACAACGTAGTAGGGAAAAACGGGTCTTATGCAGTATACACCAGAAGCAATAGGGAACAATAAGACTGGAATACCAAGAAGGAAGTACTCTGATTACAAGAGGTAAAAGATAGGGATGCTGAGTTTCGCCCCCTATTGTTCAATCTATATATCCAAAAATCACAGGAGGAAGTAAAAGAATGGTTTGAGAGTGGGATTAAAATTCAAATCAATTATAAAATTCGGTGGCAATGTTGCTATCCTCAATGAAATGCAGAATATTTACAGAATATGTTGAATGGACTGAACAGACTAACGAGTACAGATAACGGACTGAGATTATATCCAAGGAATAAATGAGAACAGCTCGAAACTTCACATCGGAATTGCAGATCACAAACTGGATGAAGTTGAAAAAGACTGCGGAGCGTGGAGGACATTAAGAGCAGACTAACACTGGAAAAAGGGCATTCAAAGCCAAGAGAAATCTACTAGTGTCTAACACAGACTTTAATTTGAGGAAAAAATGGACTGTGGGACTGTGGGAAAACCGTAAAAGAAGAGAATCGGAGAACTTCGGACATTTTACTACAGAAGATTGTTAAAAATTAGATAAATGTTATGGTCAGGAATGAGGAAATTCTCCACAGAAGCGACAAGGAAAGGAATGTATGGAAAACACAGACATGAAGTAGGGATCGGGTGACAGAAAATCTGTTCGGACTTCAAGGAAAGCCTTCCATGGTACTAGGAGAATGCAGAGGGTGAAAACTGCAGACGAAGACCGATATTTGAACACATCAAGCAAATAATTGAAGTAGTTTCTAAGCGCTACTATGAGATGATAAGTTTGGCACAGGAGAGTAATTCGTGGCGGGCCGCACCAAATCAGTCAGAAGACTGATGACTCCCTCCACCCTCTCCCCCCCCCCCCGCCCCCCTCCGCAAAAAAAGAGAGATTGCTCTATTGTTCCACCTCTCTGGCGACAGAGAAGAAGTAAAGTAGTGTTATGTGTGGATAAAAATCCTACGTCAAGTAGCAAATTTTCTTCATTGGTTACCGGTTTAGGTTCACTGACGAGCCATCTTCAGATGAATCTGAGATGTTGTTCAGTCTGTGACAATCATTACACATCGTTGCGTTCTTAGAGCTACTTGACCTTAAAATGAAAAATCGTAGTTAGTTATGTAAACTGACAACTTCAACCATTAATCAAATATTGCTACAATTCCCACCTACCAACAGCAATGATACTTGCAACGACCAAGAAAGAGTCTATGTAAACAAGATATCACTTGCAACATTCATATCAGGTAAAAGGACAGCCAAATCACCTACAAAGATTATTTTGTCTCATCATGATTAAATTATTTTCCATTTAAAACTGCGATATATTTGTAGTACCAGAACCTTAACACGAAGGCTGATGGTCGTCCGATTCTGTGAGCAACATGGAAGGGAACATCGCGCTACTGTCAGTCTGGCAACAATCAGTTGAGTACATGGTTGCTGCAACTCGCTATGGCCTCATTAATTCATGGAATTCATGTGAAATTCATGGAAGCAGACAGACTATTAAATTTTTATTACCAGTGGAAATGCACCGCGTCGGTATTGTGTGTATAGTTCCGTGAAAAAGTTACGGTACTATCAAAGTAAGGAAACAACCTAGAGTGGGAGTTGGCAAAAGATAGAAGACGGCTACAGATTCCAACCCCACCCCTCCCTCACAAAGGGAAATAGTGTACAATTTTCGGAAACCGAAAATGTAGCCTACCCCACCTGTATTTCTGAATTCTGTATCAGTTTCAAGAAAGCCAGAACACGTAATCTGCAACGGCTAGCAGCAAGGGCAACCAGAGCCACACCGCGTTAAATCTCAAACCTCTTTCGCCTCTCGCCTCTACTCTGTTTGAAACTCAAGATGCCAGAACGCTCTGGATTCTAACAGTTTCCTAAAAATTTGTATGATCAGTTTTTTTTTCTCGTATTACCAGCCAATGACAAAAACTACGTACTAGGAAGTATTTCGTACCTAACATCAGAATGATATGTACAGTATCATACAAACAATAATTTTACAGTTATGTACGTGGAAGCTAATAGATTCTTATTATAATTACTATGTCTGATAAACCATACGAGAATATACATTTTCTCAGTTGTTTTAAATTTTAACCTCCGCAGTCCCTCTCCTCCAACCCCCAACCACTTGTTACACAGATTGTGGGTAAGTTCTTGTGAAAACAATAGGGTGTGTTGTATTTCAAAATTGATATTTGGTCATCTGAATCACTTTCAACTTTATATGCAAATGACATATGACACTGAATTTGCAGAAACCTTAAACTGGCAACTGTCCAAACCACAACCCGTGCGACTGCTTGGCTCACGAACGTTTGGAAATCTCACTTATAATATCTGACACCCATAACAGCCACATCTACCTGCTCTTCAAAACGCTTCCACGAAACCAATGAAAAGCAGACTTCAATTACCGCGAACTTTGTTAAAGTTTATACCGGATTTACCATGAATTTTAATGGCTGTAATTACTCCTCATACTAGGTCTTATTACCACATGGGTTCCGTATGTCCGCAGCTCGTGGTCGTGCGGTAGCGTTCTCGCTTCCCGCGCCCGGGTTCCCGGGTTCGATTCCCGGGGGGGTATGATGTCCTTAGGTTAGTTAGGTTTAAGTAGTTCTAAGTTCTAGGGGACTGATGACCATATATGTTAAGTCCCATAGTGCTCAGAGCCATTTCTTGCATTTTGAGGTTCCGTATGACATTCACCTAGTGGTGTTTATGTCTATCTTGCTTTTAGAACAGTCTACAATGCATTAACATATCTATTTGCAACTGAACTATGGGACGTAATAGCTTCTCGATTGTTTGACGGCTGATTATGTGGGTAAAGGTTTTAAAAAAATGCACAATTTTTCAGTTAATGCATGTTGACAAATATTTTTAAGAATTTTTGTAAAATGCCTCTCCCTTTCTTATAAAATCCTATGATAAAGGGTGGCTTTTCAATTAATTCAATTAACAGTGCGTCACTTGACAATGTGCCTATAACGGCTAGAAACCGTTAAATTTCCCAGTAAAGGACTAGAAAAGGACTAACATGGCTTGAAGAGGCTTTATTCGCTGTGAATCCTTATCAGTTCATAAGATCTCTTTTAGGAAAAAAAAGTTTGAAGATTCGTAAATTTTAACAACACCAAACTCCATTTATCGCATTTATCAGAACTACTCAACTTTCACTCTTACACTGATAGAAAAAATCGCAACACCAAAAAATTATTAATGATGAATAACGAAATTTCGGCAATACATTTGTATAGGTAATATATTTAAGTGATTAACACTGCAAAATCATAGGTTAATGTAAGCATGAGCTAAGCCGCTGCAAATGTGATATTCTGATGCGTTACTAAGAGATGTATGTTCCACATTGTTGAATATAAGCATGCACCCACACACAGGCATTCTATTGTACAGGTGACAGATATCAGTCTGTCGAATGAAGTTCCCCACCCGTTGCACTTGGTCGGTCAATACATGGGCGGTTAATTCTATTTGTGGATGACGCTGGAGTTGTCGTCGGACGATGTCTCATAACTGTTCCATTGACCTAGCAGGCCAAGGCATTGGGTTACAACGGCAATGTGAAGGTGAGTGTTATTCTGTTGGAAAACACTCCCTGGAATGCTGTCCATGAATAGCGGCACAACAAGCCTAACCACCAGACTGACGTACAAATCTGCACTCAGGGTGCGTGGGATGACCACAAAAGTGCTGCTGCTGTCGTACGAAACTACATCCCAGACCATTACTCCATTTGTAGCTCCAGTGTGTGTGCAGACAGTCGCAGGCCGTCAACTGACCTGCTTTTAACCAACAGACGGCCATCACTGATACAGAGGTAGAAACAGCTTTCATTAGAAAACACAAAAGACCTTCACCCTGCCGTCTAATGAGCTCTCGCTTGAGCCCAATGGCATTAACTTGGGAGCAGTAGAATGCACGCTACAGAACATCTGGCTCGGAGCTGTCCATAAAGTGACCGATTTGTAACTAACAGTTCGTTGTGTCACTGTGGTGCTAAATGCTGCTCAGATAGATGCTGCGTATGCTGTACGATGCCCCACAACAATGCACAAACACGATTGTCTTCCTTCTCGGTAGTGCCACGTGGTCGTCCGGAGCCCGCTCTTCTTGGTACCGTACATTCTCGTGACCACCGCTGCCTGCAATCAGGTACTGTGACTACACTGCTGCCATGTTTATCTGCGATGTCGCAGGAGGACGTCCAGCTTCTCGTATTCCTATAAAAAACTCAGTGAGGCGATGATAATGGCGCCTTTGTCGTCTTAAAAGCATCCTTGACTAACATCAGCTCACCATGACCAGTCTCAAAGGTAAGTAACATGCAGGACCGTTACAGCGTGTTTTTAAATCAAACCTGATTTGCATCCTCACAGTAGCTATTCTAGTGCCACTCTCATGCGACTGGCGTGAAATTTGAACAGACATCATCATCAGTTTGTGTCGCGCAATTCCATTTCGGTGTTGCTATATTTTGAAGAGTTGCTCAATGTAGATGAAAATACGATCAGTAATATTTCACATTTCGATGTACAATGGGATAGGAATGATGATGGAAATATGATCACATTTGAGGAAGTGGAGAAAATGGTCAATAGATTGCAGTGCAATAAAGCGGCTGGGGTGGATGAAATTAAGTCGGAACTCATCAAATACAGTGGAATGACAGGTCTTAAATGGCTACACAGGTTAATTGAAAAGGTGTGCGAATACGGACAGGTTCCATCAGACTGGACGAAAGCAGTAATCACACCAATCTTTAAACATGGAAACAGAAAAGATTGTAATAACTACAGAGGTATCTCTTTAATTAGCGTTGTGGGTAAAATCTTCTCAGGTATTGCTGAAACGAAAGTGCGAGTATTAGTTGAGGACAAATTGGATTAAAATCAGTGTGGGTTGAGGCCTCTTAGAGGTTGTCAGGACCAGATCTTTAGCTTACGGCAAATAATGAAGAAGTGTTATGAGTGGAACAGGGAATAGTATCTATGCTTTATAGATCTAGAAAAGACATATGACCAGGTTCCTAGGAGGAAGTTATTGTCTGTTCTACCAGATTATGGAATAGGAGGCAAACTTTTGCACGCAATTAAAGGTCTTTACATAGATAGTCAGGCAGCAGTTAGAGTTGACGGTAAATTGAGTTCATGGTTCAGAGTAGTTTCAGGGGTATGACAAGGCTGCAACCTGTCTCCACTCTTGTTCATATTATTTATGGATCATATGTTAGCCGGCCGAAGTGGCAGAGCGGTTCTAGGCTCTACAGTCTGGAACCGTGCGACCGCTACGGTCGCAGGTTCGAATCCTGTTTCGGGCATGGATGTGTGTGATGTCCTTAGGTTGGTTAGGTTTAAGTAGTTCTAAGTTCTAGGGGACTGATGACCTCATATGTTAAGTCCCATAGTGCTCAGAGCCATTTGAACCATTTGATCATATGTTGAAAACAGTAGTTTAGCTGCGTGAGATTAAAGTATGTGAACACAAAATAAGCAGTCTCTCATATGCGGATGACTTAGTTGTGATGGCAGATTCGATTGAAAGTTTGCAAAGTAATATTTGAGAGCTAGATCAGAAATGTAAGGACTATGGTATAAAGATTAGCATCTCCAAAACGAAAGTAATGTCAGTGGGAAAGAGATATAAACAGACTGAGTGCCAAATAGGAGGAACAAAGAACAGGTGGACGGTTTCAGGTACTTAGGATGCATATTCTCACAGGATGGAAATATAGTGAAAGAACTGGAAGCGAGGTGTAGCAAAGCTAATGCAGTGAGCGCTCAGCTACGATCTACTCTCTTCTGCAAGAAGGAAGTCAGTACCAAGACTAAGTTATCTGTGCACCGTTCAATCTTTCGACCAACTTTGTTGTTTGGGAGCGAAAGCTGGGTGGATTCAGGTTACCTTATCAATAAGGTAGAGGTTACGGATATGAAAGTAGCTAGGATGATTGCAGGTATTGTTTTTTGTTGTGGTTTTCAGCCCTGAGACTGGTTTGATGCAGCTCTCCACGCTACTCTATCCTGTGCAAGCTTCTTCATCTCTCAGTACCTATTGCAACATACATCCTTCTGAATCTGCTTAGTGTATTCATCTCTTAATCTCCCTCTGTGATTTTTACCCTCCACGCTCCCCTCCTATACTAAACTGGTGATCCCTTGATGCCTCAGAACATGTCCTACCAACCGATAACTTCTTCTAGTCAAGTTGTGCAACAAACTTATCTTCTCCCCAATCCTATTCAATACTTCCTCATTAGTTATATGATCTACCCACCTAATCTTCAGCATTCTTCTGTAGCACCACATTTCGAAAGCTTCTATTCTCTTCTTGTCCAAACTATTTATCGCCCATGTATCACTTCCATACATGGCTACACTCCATACTAATATTTTCAGAAACGACTTCCTGACGCTTAAACCTATACTCGATGTAAACAAATTTCTATTCATCAGAAATACTTTCCTTGCCATGCCAGTCTACATTTTATATCCTCTCTACTTCGACCATCATCACTTATTTTGCTCCCCAAATAGCAAAACTCCTTTACTACGTTAAGTGTCTCATTTCCTAATCTAATTCCCTCAGCATCACCCGACTGAATTCGACTACATTCCATTTTCCTTGTTTTCCTTTTGTTGATATTCATCTTATATCCTTCTGTCAAGACACTACCCATTCCGTTCAACTGCTCTTCCAAGTCCTTTGCTGACTCTGACAGAATTACAATGTCTTCGGCGAACCTCAAAGTTTTTATTTCTTCTCCATGGATTTTAATACCTACTCCGAATTTTTCTTTTGTTTCCTTTACTGCTTGCTCAATATAGAGATTGAATAACATCGGGGAGAGGCTACAACTCTGTCTGACTCCCTTCCCAACCACTGCTTCCCGTTCATGCCCCTCGACTCTTATAATGGCCACCTGGTTTCTGTGCAAATTGCAAATAGCTTTTCGCTCTCTGTATTTTACACCTGCCACCTTCAGAATTTGAAAGAGAGTATTCCAGTCAACATTGTCAAAAGCTTTCTCTAAGTCTACAAATGCTAGGAACGTAGGTTTGCCTTTCCTTAACCTGGCTTCTAAGATAACTCGTAGGGTCAGTGTTGCCTCATGTGTTCCGATATTTCTACGGAATCCAAACTGATCTTCCCCGAGGTCAGCTTCTACCAGTTTTTCCATTCGTCTGCAGCAATGACTTATTAAACTGATTGTTCGGTAATTTTCACATCTGTCAACACCTACTTACTTTGGGATTGCAATTATTATTATAAAATCTTCTTGAAGTCTGAGGGTATTTCGCCTGTCTCATACATCTTGCTCACCGGATGGTTGAGTCTTGTCAGGACTGGCTCTCCCAAGGCTATCAGTAGTTCTAATTGAATGTTGTCTACTCCCGGAGCTTTGTTGCGACTCAGGTCTTTCAATGCTCTGTCAAACTCTTCACGCAGTATCATATCTCCCATTTCATCTTCATCTACATTCTCTTCCATTTCCATAATATTGTCCTCAAGTACATCACCCTTGAATAGACCCTCTATATACTCGTTCCACCTTTCTGCTTTCCCTTCTTTGCTTAGAGCTGGGTTTCCAACTGAGCTCTTGATATTCATGCAAGTGGTTCTCTTTTCTCCAAAGCTCTCTTTAATTTTCCCGTAGGCAGGATCTATCTTACCCCTAGTGATAAGCGCCTTTACATCCTTACATTTGTCCTCTAGCCATCCCTGCTTAGCCATCTTGCACTTCCTGTCGATCTCATTTTTGAGACGTTTGTATTCCTTTTGCCTGCTTCACTTGCTGCATTTCTGTATTTTCTCCTTTCATCAATTAAATTCAGTATCTCTTCTGTTACCCAAGGATTTTTACTAGCCATTGTCTTTTCACCTACTTGATCCTCTGCTGCCTTCACTATTTCATTCCTCAAAGCTACCCATTCTTCTTCTACTGTATTTCTTTCCCCCATTACTGTCAATTGTTCCCTTATGCTTTCCCTGAAACTCTGTACAACCTCAGGTTCTTTCAGTTTATCCAGGTCCCATCTCCTTAAATTCCCAACTTTTTGCAGTTTCTTCAGTTTTAGTCTACAGTTCATAACCAATAGATTGTGGTCAGAGTCCACATCTGCCCCTGGAAATATCTTACAATTTAAAACCTGGTTCCTAAATCTCTGTCTTTCCATTATATAATCTATCTGAAACCTGTCAGTATCTCCAGGCTTCTTCCATGTATTTGCAGGTATTATTAGATGGAAACTATTGCAGGAGGGTGTCCACAATGAGGAAATCAAAGAAAAACTGGGAATGAACTCTACAGATGTAGGAGTCAGTGCGCGGAGTCATGTTACATGCATGGGAGAAGCAAGGTTAACCAAGAGACTTACGGGTTCAGCAGTAGAGGGTAGGAGGAATCGGGGTAGACCAAGGAGAAGGTACCTGGATTCGGTTAAGAATGATTTTGAAGTAATAGGCTTAACATCAGAAGAGGCACCAATTTTAGTACTGAATAGGGGATCATGGAGGAATTTTATAAGGGGGACTACGCCCCTGACTGAACGCTGAAAGCCATAATCAGTCTTAAGTGGTGATGATGATGATGATGCGATATTTTTTTCCGTCAGTTTAGATATGCCTACAGGAGCGGCTATTCTTCCACAAACAGACTGCAATGATCGTCACATGATTATCAACAAATTTGACACATGTTTCATAATCGTCCTCTTTCAATAGTTTAAGGTTTAGGAGTGCCGTATTGACATCTGACTCATGTTATCGTGACATGGGAATGGAATGATCAGGTGTGGAAAGAAAATGTCATGACATTGGCAGGCTACAATATGATGTTCAAACCGAATTTCAGAGGGGAGAAAGCTCGGATTCTAGCATTGCAAATTGCGTAAATGATTTTCTATTTCTTTATCAGAAACGTAACTGTTTCATATAGAATGGTGGCATTGTTTCAATAACTGTCTCCCAACCTTTATAACTTCTCCTGACACTCACAGAAGGAATCAAATGTTACCTCAATCGAGCTCTTAGAGGAACACCACATCATTTATTTTTATTTGATTTCCGTATGTCAGACTAGCGACTCTCAATCATCTACCGAAGGTACACTGCTTGGCATTACAACTGCAGCATCACGAAGATGGAATGCAAACGTCAAATTAGCATGAGTAGCACTACAAGGTTACGATTTTAGCGCAAGACGGCAGCGCCATCTACATTCTGATCATAAGGAAAGATTAGTCAGCAGGTTTCTATACGAAAATCACTTTTTATTATTGTTTGTTTGTGAGAAGGTGGGGAACTAAATGATCTATAACAGAGGCTGTAATGGATGTTAGTGCAGGTATATGTGTTGGTAACTGAGGAAGTTGTACTGAACAATAATTCTTCAGTTTTACGTCATTTGTAGACTAATAGTTATTGGTATTAGCAATCGTATGTGTTTAGATTGGTTGATACCCCCAAGTACACATGGGGAGACCGAGCTATTAATGTTTTCACTTGGGAAAAATGCCAGGTGTTGTAATGTGGACGCATGGACAAAAGAGGCTAGTCTACATTGACAGGCATAGCCCACTAAGTGGTGCAGTTGCGACCATGCAGAAAACATCATGTCGTAAAGCTTGTGGCGTTCTTATGGGATGACTGTTCGACACATAGAAAAAACAACTAACAGATTAATGAGTGTACATATCATGGTATTACATATAAAAATATCTGCACTTACAGCCGTTACGCCCCGTATATCAGAAAACAGGTATTTTTCTTATGAGTGGTATGTAACAAAATTATGTCAGAATCGTATTAGCCTCGTGTATATATCGTGTAAGATATATAAAGCATGAGGCTATCAACGCTGGGATTTAGCGTTCCATAATACAGCTGCTCGCCTCAATCATGACTGCACCACTGCTATGCGAATATGTTTTCGATGGGTCTATATGATGATGATGAGGTCCAGTACTCCGAGAAGGGAGGATGCGGGAGACCCGCAACGCTGACTAGGCAAGGTACTAGCGGAGGTGGTTTGCCATTGCCTTCCGCCGACCGTAACGGGGATGTATGATGATGATAAAGACGACACAACACCCAGTCATATCGAAGCAGGGAAAATCCCCGACCACGCCGGGGTTCGAACCCAGGACCCCGTGCGCGGGAAGCGAGAACGCTACCGCAAGAACACGAGCTGCGGACATGAGTCTATAAGGGCCATACTCAGAATAATGCGAAATCTCATCTGGCTCACGCGACAAGCATCCGAGAGGGCACACACATTGTTCTCTCGGCTGTGAAGGGTAGTACAGTCTCATCATGTGCACTTTCAGATCAAAAGTGCCCGGACATCGCACTGTAAGACGCACAGTTGACCGTCACATGGCACGAGAGGCCAACCCGCCTACACAATAGAAGTGAGCAGTATTGTTGCAGTACGAAAGCGTCAGGGTGCGTCGATCAGGAGAACGAAGTGATTTCGAACGTGAACTACTCATTGGATGTCACCTGAATATCAATATGTCATCGACATTTGAACCCTTCTAAATGTGCGGAAGTTGACTGTTGGTGATTCGATTGTGAAGTGGAAACGCGGAGTCGGCCGCTGTGGCCCAGCGGTTCTAGGCGCTTCAGTCTGGAACCGCGCGACCGCTACGGTCGGAGGTTCGAATCCTGCCTCAGGCATAGATGTGTGCGATGTCCTTAGGTTAGTTAGGTTTAAGTAGTAAGTTCTAGGGGACTGATGACCTTAAATGTTAAGTCCCATAGTGCTCAGAGCCATTTGAACCTTTTGGAAACGCGGAGAAACAACCATGGCTAAACCACGACCAGGCAGACCTCATGTACTGGCGGACACGGAAGGTCGATGGAGATAGTAAAACATCAGCATGGAATCAGCGGAAGGAATCACTCGTTCAAAGCCGCCCGAAGTGGCCGCGCGGTTCTGGCGCTGCAGTCTGGAACTGCGAGACCGCTACGGTCGCAGGTTCGAATCCTGCCTCGGGCATGGATGTGTGTGATGTCCTTAGGTTAGTTAGGTTTAACTAGTTCTAAGTTCTAGGGGACTAATGACCTCAGCAGTTGAGTCCCATAGTGCTGAGAGCCATTTGAACCATTTGAACTCGTTCAAAATGGTTCAAATGGCTCTGAGCACTATGGGACTTAACATCTAAGGTCATCAGTCCCCTAGAACTTACTACTTAAACCTAACTAACCTAAGGATATCAAACACATCCACGCCCGAGGCCGGATTCGAACCTGTGACCGTAGCAGCAGCGCGGCTCCAGATTGAAGCACCTAGAAGCGCTCAGCTACAGTGGGCGACAATCACTCCTGAGTTCCAAACTACTACCAGCAGTCCAGGTAACACAATGTCTGTACAAAACTAATTAAAATAATGTGGGACAAGGGCAAGCCGCTGCTCATAAGTCGTAACTGTCTGTAGCCAATGCTAAGTGACACTTGAGGTGGTGTAACAGCGTCGCATCTGAACAGTGAACGACTGGAAACGAGTGATTTGGTGTGATGAGTCAGTATGACATGTGACAATCCAGTGGAAAGGTTTCGGTTTGGCCAATGCCGCGAGAACGTTACCTTCCATCAGGTATACTGCCAACAACGAAGAACGGAGGATGTGGTGCTACGGTATGTTTGTGTTTTTCATGGTTGGAGTTTGTTATTTCGCTTAAGTAAATGCTAGATATGGAAGGATATCAACAGATTTTTGTGCACTGTGAACTCCTTCCAGTAGAGGGAAGTTCAGAGATGATGATTGTGTCTGCACGGCAATGCATCGTGTCGTAAAACTGCATCTGTGAAGCGATGGTCTGTGAACAATAGTGCTCCTGAACTAGACTGGCCTGCACAGAATCTCGAGCGCCTTGTTAGAGCCATTGCTCCTGTCGCAGGTGTTAGCACCCGTAGTAGATCTCGCACCCTGTATGTCACCAAATGACTTTCAGATTTAATCAGGTATACTGCTACCACGACGAAACTATTCTTTAAGATCTACACTTTGAGTATATGCTTGTAAGGGGCAGAAATCTGGACGGCGAAGAGGGCAGACAAGACAAGACTCTGCAACAAAGAAGCGCTGAGAAGATCAGAAGTCCACTCTGAACGCTCACTGATTGGAGGACCAGCACCACTAGCCACCAACTTCACCATTCGTCATAGTTCGTCGAGAGAATAAGGGAAAAAATAAATGAAGTCCTAGAACCAGAATGAAATTTATTCTGGCAGAAGAAAGGTATCAAGAGATGATCATCAAGAAAGGAAGGACCATGAGTGAGCCCGCCAACTTTGAGACTGACGAGAAAAAGAATATCCTCCTTCTTTTCTGACCTAGTAGATAACGTAGGAAGTTTCATGAAGCTTTTACCGGACGATGCTTTTGTGTACAGAAAAGTTGCAACGCTAGAAAGTTCTAGCGAAGCGCAGTAAGACATTCAGAAAATCGACGCTTCGTGCAGAGTTTGACAATTAGTAAAGGACCAGTGGGCATTTTAAATAACATAATGATCTTATCTCAAGGTCACGCAGTAACCTGATACCCAACCACGCATTTGAGACATTTGTGTGTGGTACATCCAAGGTCGGGATGTTACCAGATACATGTCACTTGTCCACCCACGCCCCTACCAGTTGCATGACATAAAAAATGGGGATCCAAGATCAAAATCAAGATCATCCTACCTCTATCGTCTTTGTCTTCCCCCATCACTTCCCACACTTTTATTACCATTTTAGATGTGTAAGTTCCATCATTCGAATCTTTTCACCATGGTGAAAGAAATATCAGCCACAGAGCTATTCTACTTTGTAAATGATGGTAAATATCACCAAACTTCATGAAGTAAAACACTTCTGGTGGATGGATGAACAAATATAGTCCAATGACGTCATGGCATATTCAGCAAAATGGTAGAAACTACAGCTGACACTTTGACAGTAGAATGAGAGGCTGGGCCATAGCTGAATTACCATAATTTAATGACATCACGTCATCCTTCTGAAAACATTGCAAAATGTGAGCGTCTGCTACTGATATTTAAAGTCCGCTACATTCTCCAGCTTGTTAGGATAGTAAACCAAAGAAACACACAAACACATTACTTTAAATTTTTAACAGTTAACACAATTATTTTAACAAGACACATTCATATCCCATACTAAGGCATTCCCACAACGCGTTATGCAGCAGCAAATACACTGTTGTTGCATACCTTCGGGGTAAGCACACCGACGTATTGTCACATCCATCCATTGCTATAATAGCAAGTAATAATTATTCGTTACCATTTTGTCTGTTTCCTGCCACCTTTCAAGAAGACTCAAACGTAAATAGGTGACTGAACGCTTACCACAGAACGGTACTTAAACACATTACGTTGACATCCCCGATATAAAGTTAAAACTCCACCCAAACAGGCCATGAAGGCCCAACGGTACCGACCGGCCGCCGTGTCATACTCAGCCCACAGGCGTCACCGAATGCGCATATGGAGGGGCATGTGGTCAGCACACCTCTCTCCCGGCCGTAAGCCAGCTTCCGAGACCGGTGCCGATACTTGTCAATCAAGTAGCTCCTCAGTTTGCCTCACATTGGCTGAGTGCACCCTGCCTGCCAACAGTGATCGGCAAACCGGATTGTCACCCATCCAAGTGCCACCCCGGCCCGACAGCGTTTAACTTCGGTGATCTGACGGAAAGCGGTGTTAGCACTGGGGTAGTGCGATATTATTGTAAGATTACACTACTGCAAAACAATCACTGGAAGCAGTCACATCCATGAAATGTCATTGGGTACGCGTAAGGAAGCGATGTAGAGTGGAACAAGCACATAAAATTAATCACAGAAGAGGTACACGCCAGACTGAGATTCACTGGAAGAATCCCCAGGAGGTGCAGTCCACCCATAAAGCAGATAGCTTACAAAATCTCCGTTTCACCAATACCTCCATACCGCTCGGCTGTCCGGTACCCGTAATATCTTGGGTTGATGAAGGAAACAGAGAAGATACAAAGAAGTGCAGTGTGTTTCGTTACGGATTCACTTAGTAAGCGCGAAGGCGTCACGGACACGCTCAGATAAGTGGCATACGCTGGAAGAGATACGTTCTGCATCATGGTGTGTGTGTGTGTGTGCTTCGCTGATAAAGTCTCGAGAGTGCACGTTCCTTGACGGCTTGATCAGAATAACGCTTCCTCCCAAGCAAGAGATCATGAACACAGAGAGATTTGAGCTCATGTGGAGAATTACCATCAAAATGGCTCTGTGCACTATGGGACTTAACATCGAAGGTAGTCGGTCCCTAGAAATTAGAACTACTTAAACCTAACTAACCTAAGAACATCACATACATCCATGCCCGAGGCAGGATTCAAACCTGCGACCGTAGCGGTCACGCGGTTCCGGACTGAAGCCCTTATAACCTCTCGGCCTCCGCGGCCGGCCAGAATCACCATCAATCGTTCATCCCGTGAGCCATTCACGGCTGAAGGCGAAAGGATAGTGGTACAGCAAACCCTCCGTTACCCACCATAAGGTGGGTTGCGGGATGTGGATATAGATGCAGATTAGCAATAAGTAAAATTTGGTTATTTGCCATTATTCTTGGTGTGGCAATTTTAATGACAAGAAAGCTAAATTTTGAGCCGAACAGTTCCACAGCATTCTGTCGCAAACCTTTTCTATCTGCTGGTATACTTTTCTATTCATATTATACCCTGCTCGTCAGCAAACGGTAGATGGCGAAGGACATATAAAGTGAAAGCTTCCTGTGGCTTCCATTCACTGACAGTGCATACTAGGAAAGAGGATCTACGTGAACTCGACTTTGTCTAATTTCACCGTCATTTAGTTGTATACGTAATGGAGAAAATACATTTCTGAATTTTATACACTGCCTCCTAATTTATAGAGCAGAGCATTAACGGTACACAACAATTTTCTTGCAGCATCTCTCTTTCATGTGTTTCTCCCTCACGATAAATCATGAAAGTCACTCTTACGTTACTAGGATTTCGTGAAGTCTGTTAGAACATCCATTCTACAAATTTGCGTTGCAAACTCAGGGTGAGAGGTGATAAATTGTATCATATCGCTAATTATCTCGGGTTCCTGTGTCTAATTATCTCGCTCCCGATAGGCCATTAAAACGTGACAAAATGACCCCTGCCTGCGATATTCAATCTTCTCCGGTGGCAGCTACGAAAGGCTGCATTGTTACCAGGGTACGTCTCAGCTCACACACTCAGGGGAGGTTCCTAATGAGGGAGATTAGGTGTGCGAGGATAATGTGGTATGAAACCTAATTTGGCCTTTCTTCTCCCCTATAGTATTTATGTCATAATGCAGGTCACAGGCTTCATATATCAGACTGACAAAATGTTGTCATGTAAACATCAATGGCCGAAAATGATACACTTATCAAAATATCCCGGGCTATTACTCCGAGGTAGGAAGAATTTCTTTTGAAACTCCATGTCTCGTTCCAGTCTGTGGAGGACATCTTCAGAGAGGAAGCCGTGCGGAAGTGGCAAAGGGTTTGAGGCGCAATGTCACGGATTGCGCGGCCCCTCACGTGGGAGGTTCGAGTTCTCCCTCGGTCATGGGTGTAAATGTTATTCTTAGCATCACCTAGTTAAAGGAGTGTGTATGTCTAGGGACCGATGATCTCATTAGTTTAGTCCCTTATGAATTCATACACATTTTTTCAGAGAGCAGATGTAGCTCTTTCAAAGGTCCTATTCTTTCCTCTGGCAACCAGCGTATGCATCGGACCTTTGGAAAAGCTACAACTTCCCTCCCGCATCCTCCCAACCTCTTTGGAGATGTCACCCCCCCGCCCCCCCCCCCCCCTCACAAGAGGACGAAACGTTTTGTCTCATCAAGAAATCCATGCGACAACGGCATACTTGCGTGGAATATTTCAATATCTGATGTATGCTAAGCAATTCATTGACTAATATTGAGCATAATATGAAGTGGTGCTGTAAACCTTTGCCGGCCGGAGTGGCCGTGCGGTTCTAGGCGCTACAGTCTGGAGCCGAGCGACCGCGACGGTCGCAGGTTCGAATCCTGCTTCGGGCATGGATGTGTGTGATGTCCTTAGGTTAGTTAGGTTTAAGTAGTTCTAAGTTCTAGGCGACTAATGACCTCAGAATTTAAGTCGCATAGTACTCTGAGCCATTTGAACCATTTTG
Source organism: Schistocerca serialis cubense (assembly GCF_023864345.2). Classification (NCBI taxonomy): domain Eukaryota; kingdom Metazoa; phylum Arthropoda; class Insecta; order Orthoptera; family Acrididae; genus Schistocerca; species Schistocerca serialis. Next base: position 123,076,236 of record NC_064645.1, read on the forward strand.
TAAACCTTTACCACAGGTATTAATTGCGTTAAAATGTTTTGTTATAATGGTGAGTGATGTTGACACAGAAAATGTCAAGAGGTTTCCTTTTTTCTTAGTTCTTGTGTGCCAAATACTTTAGGAATCTACATGACAAACTTTGAGGCATGATTGGCCCCTCAAGCAATATTATGTTTTGTTAAAGAAGATAGTTTCTACTCTTTCGTTAATGAGTACATGCATGAGTTACTGGTTCTTGCAGCATCGTGTAAAATGTCTGCTTTGGAAGGAAAGACAGATCCGTCGTAAAGCTAAGGTTTATAACTGGTACATAACTTTTAAATTGCATTACTGCCCGGGAAAGTCACATAAAACTGTAAGTTGAAATTACCAGTTTCTTCAGAGCTACTAGATAGACCAGGAGTTATAATTTGTAAATGAAGCTATAAAACTTTCGGACGGAATGAAACCTGTAAGAGTCAGTGAAGTCACAACAAGAGGGAGCGGTAGTTCAGTCATAGGTTCTTGACAAAACGACATTTTCAATGGAGATGAGTGAGAACCGTCATAGACATAAAAGCCCATCCCTTTGTGGGCACGAAAACAACTATTAATGTACAGTATTGCAAATACATCTGACGGATTTAGCAAAAATTTTAAAGCGCCTGAATAATAATTTCTAAAGTATATGGTCTATAAAATTGTAGCAAAGGTTCTGAAACTAGTTTACGTATTTTGAGTTAGAGAAGCAAGGCAACTGATGGAACGACGGAGTGAGTTTTCGTTCCTAGAGCGTACATCAAATTTTCTTTCTTAATTTGTTGAAAACTTGCTTCAAACATATTGGTACATGCTACGATGTGCAATCAACATCAGCAATGAAGGCCCACCTGTGAGCGGGTTATATTACTATCCAATTTTGTGTATAATCTGTGCAGATGTGATGATGAAAATACGGATTTGGTTGTAATGCAAATAGTAAAATGATCACAATGGGTAGAACCAGAAAAATCATTTGCAAATTTTCTATACACTTTATATATAAAGTGTGTACGACGTCCTCTTGAGTAGTCCCCGCCTGGAGATCTGAATGCGGGACTATTTTACCTCCGGAATATTTTACCCAAGAGGATGCCATCATCATTTAACCATACAGTAAAGCTGCATGCCCTCGGGAAAAATTACGGCTGTAGTTTCCCCTTGCTTTCAGCCGTTCGCAGTACCAGCACAGCGAGGCCGTTTTGGTTATTGTTACAAGGCCAGATCAGTCAATCATCCAGACTGTTGCCCCTGCAACTACTGAAAAGGCTGCTGCCCCTCTTCAGGAACCATACGTTTGTCTGGCCTCTCAACAGATACCCCTCCGTTGTGTTTGCACCTACGGTACGGCTATCTGTTTCGCTGAGGCACGCAAGCTTCCCCACCAACGGCAAGGTCTGTGGTTCATGGGGGGGAAATTTGATATGTATCGCGTATTTATTTAAGCGGACGGAAATAACTGCTGCTTTCTACACTATGGGTCAGCATCTCGCAAACTGTGGGAGGCCCCAATCCTTGGCTTGTATAAGGTACGAGCCGTGGATAGTTCAGTTTGTAGGCAGACTTAGGTGATGGGTGAACCGCTCAATGGAGGAATTTCAGCGGGCACGCTGTAAAGCCGCAGCGTTTCCTTGACGGAGAGGCCGTTGCCCAGTCGCTCTCAGGCCGTCTAGATCAGGGTCTCCAAACTACGGCCCTCGTTAGCTGGCCGGACATCCCCGGTATCCGGCCCGCCAAATGTTTGAGGTGGTTCCCCTACTGCCAACAATTGAGTTTCGAGGCCTATTGCGACCAATACACCGCGACATTGTCGGAGCTCTATCTGTACAAAGCGGAAGGTTACGGATAAACTTGTGGCTATCCGCAATAAACAGACAGACCATTCTCCGTGCGATAGTGAAAAAAAAAGAACGGTTAACAGATTAGTTTGGCGAAAACATTTTAAGTAAAAAAATTCTTTCCATTTTATTCTACTCACGAGTCTGGTGCAAGTCTTTCAATTGGACTACACTTCGGCGACTAGCCTTAGTAATCAATCATTATGGAAGATGCTTCTTAAGCGACGTTTCACTTTCCTTTGATTACGTTATGAAATACACATAGCAAGTAAATCGTATAAAATATTTTTATTTAAAGCAATTTAAAGAAAATACAATACCTGGTGTATGTAATGACATTGGATATTTTATTTGTAACTGATATATAAAAATAACTGTAATTAATTTATATGTTGAAAACTCACAGTGTTAGAGTATTCATGTAAAGAAATTTAACATCTCAGTGATAATTAGTGACTTTTATGTAGCTGTAACTTTCCTTTCATAATTACCTCCAGTTGTGGATAAAGTTTACTGGTAGAGATAATCATGAGCGACTTCAAATGTTCATCACTTAATTTTGGCCCGTAAATACTTTTTGCATGTTTCATTTTGGAGAAAGTCTTTTCACACAAATAAATAGTGCCAAAAGCGGAAAAAAAGCCACGGCCAAATTTATGTACATTTGGAAACTGTGTAGATAAAAGACACTTATAAAATTCCAGACATGTTGACTTTGAATGTTTTTCTTTAAAAAAGTCCCTACATTGCAAATCAATAATCTCAAACTGAAGTTCTGCGGGTAACTCTTCTACATCGACGTCAAAGGGATTTTGAAATATCTTGATATCGTTTGAATTTGCATCGATATCTGAAAAACGTGATTCAAAATTACGAAAGTTACAGGAAACTGGAATCTCTGTTTGCTAACTGAATGTTTGGATTGTATTAAAATGAGTGAAGCATACTTTGTTCAACTGAGATTGAAACAAAGCAATCTTTGGTCGAAAGGACTTAACATGTGTGTATAAATCAGGCGGAAGCTGGTTTTCACCTTGCAATTTTAAATTAAGGTCATTCATATGTTTAGTCAAGCCTGTATAAGAGGCTAGCTTCCATAACCACTCACCATTCCATAACTCAGCCAGAGGGCGATTCCTTTCGTTCAAAAAAATTTCAGTTACTGCTCGGAGTTAAAAAAGAAACGGATCGGAACTTTATCGCAGCTAAGCTAGCGCACTGCATTATAATATAGCAAGTCGCTTTCCTCAATATCTTCAAGAAACTCGCGGAACTGGCGATGACTGAGTGCAGGGGATCTGATATAATTAACAACTGAAATAACTGGCTTTAAAACTTCTGACATATCTAAATGTTTTCCACACAAATACTGTTGGTGAATAATACAATGCACTACTAATGGTTTTGAGCCACCGTCATCTTCTACGGCTTTAGAAAGGAGAGCAACAACACCTTTATTTTTCCCACACTTGTTTTTGCCACCATCGATTGTAATACATTTTAATTTCTCCCACTGAAGATTGTTTTTCTGAACTGCCCTTTCAATTCCTTTAAAAATATCTTCGCCAGTGCTCGTTCCGTGAATACTGTGAACATCAATGAGCTCTTCATACACTTCATAATTTTTGTCAGTCCCTCGAATAAAAAATAGTACTTGAGCAGTATCAGACACATCTGTTGACTCATCCACGGCCAAAGAGAACCAGTCTAAGTCGTGATTTTCGTCACGCAGTTCTGCTGATATATTTTGTACAATGTCATGTATTCTTCGAGCCACAGTGTTTGCGGACAAACTTATGTTTTTAAATAAATTAACTTTTTCTGGACACATTTCTTCTGCTGTTGCAATAATGCAGTTCTTAATCAATTCTCCGTCGGTAAATGGCTTACACTGTTTCGCTACTAAATGAGGCACACGAAAACTAGCACGAGTTGCTGCATGTTATTCAGCATTTACTTTCGTAAACAGCGACTGCTGGGTTTTTAGCTGCCGTTTCAGAGACTCATACATTTCTAATCGTTCGCATCTTGTAAACTTGGAGTAATTCTGAGAGTGCTTAATCTGATATGACGTTTCATATTGTAATCTTTGAAGACTAATATTGCTTCATTGCAAATAATACACATCGGTTTGTTGCTTGACTCCAACACGAAATATTGACTCTCCACTGCTCTTTAAAAATTCTACATTCACTGTCAAGTTTTCGTTTCTTTTCCATATTTGTACAGAACTTCACAAAAGATTGCAACCTGAAAATAAAACTGTGCTATTTAATACTAATAAAACTAGGGAGTAGTCTACCTAAACAAAATGCAGTGAATTTATTTTAAGGTACTTTAATTACTAAATTAAATACCCACAATTACACTGTAGTTCCACTAAAAAATACAGTGAAAAAATACTCAAGTCGTGCTATACGTATTTTGATTTTCAGATTTTCCTTGTCTCTTCGAATTCAAACTTTGAATTGTCTCACACTTCGTCATCTCACCTACTAGTACAGCGCATAAAACCCAAAAAAACTCATGAGACACTCGCAACATAGACACAATCACGGAACAGAACTATCAAATATATGCTCTGCCTCTGCTACTCGCTACAAGACTACATAACTAAACTTATTGTTGCGCCCCTTGAAATAACAATGCGTTGACATACTCTACCCCTGTTACAACTTGCAGTAATAGTGTTGCAAACAATGATTTTGAGATTTCGTTAACTTTGCAGGACGCTTTCATGAAGGATGGGCAGTGACATACTTTTTTGTCGGTGAAATTCGCCAGAATAAAATACGCCAGAATTTCGGTCAGGTACGTCCACATATCAAAATTATGTAATTAAATAAAAATAGTAGTTCGTTTAAGTGTTAGCTATTCTCACAACCTTAGATTTTTGACATTTACCTTTCCTTTAGCCTTACATTACGGTGACCATGGTGTGCTAGGGTGCTTTAATCCCACTAGGTAGATCTTGGCCCTTATGACTGCGTGGAGAAGTCAATGTGGCCCGCGGACTAAAGAGTTTGGAGACGACTGGTCTAGATAGCCGCCACAGGAAGTCCGTGGAGAGCCGCGCCAACAGGTGAACGTTTCTGTAAAGCCCGTCTCGTCACTGCTTTCGATGCTGCATGCTCCATCCTTTCAGTTTTTGTCAAGCCCTATTTTGAGCTCCTAGCTACTGAAAATCTATTTTCTGTTTCAGTATTTTCTCTAAAACGCCTGTGTGTGTGTGTGTGTGTGTGTGTGTGTCGGATGATTGGTGGGGATGGGGGTGGGGGTGGGGGTGGGGGAGCGATGCACAAGGACGGCGTAGGTTATCTTCAATCAGAAATATTCCTAACAGTTAATAATAAAATGGTATTTATGAAATATGACGAGATACTCAAAGGGTGCTTCTACTTCAGAAATGACCAGCACAGTAGACGTCTGAAATTATTACAAGTCCTTTACAAAATTAAAGTAGTGTCGCTGTGCTTCTGAGTGATGCTTACGTAGAGTCCAGAGCTGGCCTACGATGCCTGCGGACCCTACGAGCTAAGTCTCGGAGACGACGGACGAACTCCGCTGCTGTTAGACTCGGGCGGTAACTGGACACTGTACACCATTCGGGACACTGAAGAGAACTGTTAGCCGTACCTCAGTGCTCCGGTTTTTAACGAGGCAGCGACCCATAACTCTCCACACACGTGATGCTCAAAGGTTGGCAGCTGCGGCCCACGGTGGACTCGATATAATTAGTACCGCCAACCCATACAGATGCTGTGCTACGAATGTTTCGAGAGCGGCTTACCGACTGTGGTCCAGTACTCTCTGGAGTCGTCAGTACCGTCACCGCAGAGGTGGAGGAAGGGGGGGGGGGCACTCCCATGAATTGTCCTAGTTAATGGGTACCCTCGAGCCACTTTAAATGACACGGATCCGGCAGAACAAATTTCACTGTGCTCCCTGTACCAAAGACATCATTTAATTCGTAAATAATGTGTAGATAACTCCAGATCGCTCGTGCCAGAGACAATTATGTTCATTCTCCTTGCGCATGGATTACTTTCACTAGCACAACAACACATACTGGACGACTATTCCTCCTCCTTCTTACAACACCACCTCTGCTAACCCCTACGTTAACACGTCTTGTCAATAAACGATAGCTGATCCGAGTGACGAGGAAAGTAAGGAGAACCATCCCAGAAGAGAAGCTTCATCGTACAGACTGTGGCGTATCCCTTTTTCGCTTTTTAGGGGAACGACGTATCATTGGATGTAACGCATAATGTCACTTTCTATGTTTACCTTCTTCATTTCTGTTGCTCATTTAGGAATGAAATATCGATCTTTTGTAATTCCACTCATCTATTCATCTAATGTTTATGTCACTAGAATCGAATGCGACTTCATCAGGCTGTAAATCTCCCGTCAGCTATTCAAATGAAATAACTCAGCGGTTTACTAAGTTCAGTTAAGGCTAATATTGACATGATTCTTGTGTTTTCCTTTCCTATTTGGCTCCATTGAGGAATCCAGAGTTGGCTTCCCGAGCTTGTTGTCTAATATTTACATGACGCTCTATAAGGTGATCCATTGATCGTGACCGGGCCAAATATCTCACGAAATAAGCGCCAAACGAAAATACTACAAAGAACGAAACTTGTGTAGCTTGAAGCGGGAAACCAGACGGCGCTATGGTTGGCCGGCTAGGTGGCGCTGCGATAGGTGAAACGGATATCAACTGTGTTTTTTTAAATAGGAACACCCATTTTTGGTACATATTTGTGTAGTACGTAAAGAAATATGATTGTTTTAGTTGGAACACTTTTTTCGCTTTGTGATAGATGGCGCTGTAATAGCCAAAAACATTTGGCTCACAATTTTAGACGAACAGTTGGTAACAGGTGGGTTTTTAAATTAAAGTACAAAACGTAGGTACGTTTGAAAATTTTATTTCGGTTGTTCCAATGTGATACAGGTACCTTTGTGAACTCATCATTTCTGAGAACGCATGAAGTTACAGCGTGATTACTTGTCGATACCACATTAATGAAATACATGCTCAAAATGATATCCGCCAACAACAATGCATTTGGCAATACGTGTAACGACATTCCTCTCAACAGCGAGTAGTTCGCCTTCCGTAATTGATAATGCGCTGACGCATGTTGTCAGGCGTTGACGGTGGATCACGATAGTAAATATCCTTCAACTTTGCCCACAGAAAGAAATCCGGGGACGTCAGATCCGGTGAACGTGCGGGCCATGGTATGGTGCTTCGACGACCAAACCACCTGTCATGAAATATGCTATTCAATACCACTTCAACCGCACACTAGCTATGTGCCGGACATCCATCATGTTGGAAGTACATCGCCATTCGGTCATGCAGTGAAACATCTTGTAGTAATATAGGTAGAACATTACGTAGGAAATCAGCATACATTGCACCATTTAGATTGCTATCGATAAAATGGGGGCCAATTATCCTTCCTCCCATAATGCCGCACCATACATTAACCCGCCAAGATAGCTGATATTACACTTGTAGCAGCCATCGTGGATTTTCCGTTGCCCGATAGTGCATAGTACGTCGGTTTACGTTACCGCTATTGGTGATTGACGCTTCGTTGCTAAATAGAACGCGTGCAAAATATCTGTCATCGTCCCGTAATATCTCTTGTGCCCAGTGGCAGAACTGTACACGAAGTTCAAAGTCGTCGCCATCCAATATCTGATGCATAGAAATATGATACGGGTGCAATCGATGTTGATGTAGCACTCTCAAGATCGACGTTTTTGAGATTCCCGATTCTCGCGGAATTTGTCAGCTACTGATGTGCAGATTAGCCGCGACAGCAGCTAAAACACCTACTTGGGCATCATCATTTGTTGCAGGTCGTGGTTGACGTTTCACGTGTGGATGAACACTTCCTGTTTCCTAACATAACGTAACTATCCGGCGAACGGTCCGGGCACTTGGATGATGTCGTCCAGGATACCGAGCAGCATACACCGCACACGATCGTTGGGCATTTTGATCACAATAGTCATACTTCAACACGATATCGACCTTTTCCGCAATTGGTAAGCGGTCCATTTTAACACGGATGATGTATCACGAAGCAAATACCGTCCGCACTGGCGGAATGTTACGTGATACCACGTACTTATAAGTTTGTGACTATTACAGCGGCATCTATCACCAAGCGAAAAAAATGGTCCAACTAAAACACTCATATTTCTTTACGTACTACACGAATATGTAATGAAAAATGGGGGTTCCTATTTTAAAAAAACCAGTTGACATGCGTTTGATCAATGGCAGCGCCATCTAGCAGCCCAACTATAGCACCATCTGGTTTCACCCTTCAAGCTAGATGAGTTTCGTTCTTTGTAGTTCTTTCGTTTGATGCTTATTTCGTGAGATATTTGGCCCGGTCACTATCAATTTACCACCCTGTATATTCGGTATCCACAGCCGAAGAATTCTGATTGCGACTGCAGGTGTTCGCTGATGCCCTTGTGTCTATGAGACGTCATGGTGATATCATTTGAGTATGAATTGACTGGGCCTGTCCAACGCGGGGGTTGCTGGGAGTCTAGAGGCCACGTGAAACGCAGCTGCCTGTCGGCAGTGCTGCCACGCCCGAGCTTTGAAGAGCTTCGGCCAGAGACAGTGGAAACTACCGAGAAAGGTCGTAACTTGTTATCAACGTGTGGACATTGGTTCCCGTTCCAGGTGTGTTAATGGTGACTGGCATCTTGGCCCCATGGGAGGCCATGTTGACGACACGCACATGTAATCCGCGGTGTGTACTCTTCTGTGGTGGTGCAAAACAAGAGCGTTGTCCTGTTGATTCTTCAGTGAAACATCCTTTGTGCAGCCGCTCGCATTGTGGTTGTGATTCGCCTTAAATCCTGCTAGCAGTGAGTTCAGGGTTTCCTGTTTACTATTGTCATAACCGCGGATTTGTGTCTGTGAACATATATTTCAGCTCTTCAACAACTGCGAAAAATATACCCTTTAGATGTGCTCTGGCGAGGGGCGTTGAGTAAATTATACACCAGTTTTCTTCTCGAATAATTTCAGTTCAACTAACGCGGACTTTGCTGTGGGACATCGTTGAATAGTTTCGCTTCAGTGCTTATAATTTCATGATGTTCGATTTGTAGAGGCGCTAAAGTACCGTTCAAAATGGCATCGGTATCGAAGGTTAGTTCCAAGAAGAGAGCTATCAATGAGTTTCTTTCGTTGGAAAACAAGAGCATAGCATTCTTAGACACTTGCAGAATGTCTACTGAGACCTGGCAGTGAACAAGAGCGTGGTGAGTCGTTGGTTGAGGCGTCTGTCATCATCGCAACAAGGTCGCGCAAACCTGTCCAATCTACCGGTTGCCGACCGGCTTCACACAGGTGTGACTCCTGTATTGTCAGCATGTGCGAACACTCTCATTAGAGGTCATCGCCGGATCACAAACGCATCGCTGTAGAACTGGACGTCTCTGTTGGTAGTGCTGACACGTTTGTCCACCAAATGGGGTACTCAAAGGTGTGTGCCCCCCCCCCCCCCCCCCCCCTGAGTTCCTTGCCGCTTAACAGAAGACCATCAAGAACAAGGAAGGACCATCTGTCAGGAGTTGCTTGAGCATTACGAGGCCGATCGTGACAATTTTTCGTCGAACTTCCCACAGGCAATAAAAGGGGTTCATCACTTCGAACCGAAACAGCACCTCTCCTCCGAAGAAAATATTCAAAGCCCCACCCTCAGCTGGGAAGAAGTACGTGGATGGTGGGGAGCTTATTGATGCAACAATGCGTCTGCTCCGACGTCGACCAGTAGAGCGGTACCGTACAGGCATACAGACCCTCCTACCGAGGTGGCCCCTTAGCATCGAAAAATATGTTTTTTGTAGCCAAAAGTGCGGGGGATTGTATAGTGTTTTGCAGTTCTGAATACAACCAAAAGTGTTACATTACTTTCTGAACGCACCGGGTGTTTTATTGTTAATTTGTTATTCAGTAGGTGATATTGATATATCTAATAGGTTTGCCTAATGTTTCAATTCGCTGAATCTGTCTAACTTCTCCATATTCCGGCACAGTCTATATCCTCCACTGTGTTGTTTGAGTTGTTTCTTCCGTACTGCCATATGCTGAGTGGCAGAATTACGGAACCTCTGGATCTTCTGTGCCAGTTCTCTTTTATATTCCATGTGAGAATTGTATTGTGAACTTGTTCCCAATTCAATAAAATATTTCTGTGTTTGTGGCTGCTTAGACAATATGTAAAATTACCAAATTTTACTGCTATTTTGTCTAAAACTGACATAGTGAGACCGTGGCTGTGTACAATCAATGTTGGTTAATTCTTACAGAGAATAAGACAGCGACCAGCCACTATTAATACTGCTATTTATTTAGGTAACCGGTTTCGAACTGGCAAGTTCATCATCAGACGCCTGTTCACATAATTTGCAAGATACACTTTACATCGTCAATTTTCGATTTTTATTATTCCACTGTGGCGAAATATTCTTGGTGTGTTGGTGCCGTCGAAAATTCCGCGCGATTTTGTTGCGAAGATGTGGGGATGTACAATTTACATAAGTGCTGGATATATTTTGGATGATTTGAAAAATACAATCCTGCAACTTCGTAACAAAATCGCGCAGAATTTTCGACGCCACCAACATGCCACGAATATTTCGCCACAGTGCAAGAATATAAATCGAAAACTGACGACTATGTAAAGAGTATCTTTCAAATCATGTGAACAGCCGTCTGATGATGAACTTGCCAGTTCAAAACCGGTTACGGCGCTATTTACCTAAATAAATAGCAGTATTAATAGTGGCTGGTTGCTGTCTTCTTCCTTGTAAGAATTAAACTACATCTCCAAATTTTACTAAACAAAAACACCGTGAAAATGGTCACTTGCAACAGTGACCGTAACGTCGGCAGTTTTACATATTGACAGCGCGGTCAAACACCCAGAAAAGTTTTGTTGATTGTGACACTGGCCGCGGATGCCTACGTTGTTCCGAATTACCCTATTGCACTATTGTTCCTATCAAGCCGCGTAGTTACGTAAGTGCAGACTTCTTGAGTTACTCTCAATTCAGCCGTACTCGTTAAACTGTATTTGTTTTACGGGTTATGGATTTGATGAGCTTGGCATTTTGTGTAACATATTTAAGTTCATGTTTTTTGACTGAATTTCTCATGTTGAGAAATGAGAAGGAGCGATTTGTTTCACTTCCTAAAAACAGTTGCTATAGGCAAGTTCGCATAAACACTTCCTTATTTTCGACAACCGGTTTCAACAGACTTTTCTGTCGCCTTCTAGCCTTCTAAAAGTTTTGTTACAAAACGTGTTCATTATGAGGTGAAACCATAATGCCAAGTTGTCATGCTAGTGGATAAAAAGTACTACATTATGCGAAGGTTTGTCAGATATAAAAATTTTACGAGCACCTAGTGCTCACGGCCCTATCCTTATATGTAGCCCCCGCACATGAGTTTTTAGACTTAACAGCCATCTGTGACAGATACAGATACGGACAGAGGCATGTGAACAACGTGCCTTTTGATTGTAAAAGTTTTCTTACTGACGAACCTTAGCATAATGTGATACATGTGATCCACTAATAAGACAGTTCGGCATGTCGTTCCAACAAACAATGAACATGTTTTGCAACAAAAAATTTTCACCATCAGTAGATGACAGTAAGGTCTATCGAAATCGGTTGTCGAAAATGAAGACTTATTTTTCGATCTTGGCTATAGGAACTTTTTTGTCATATATTTTATTGGAGTCGAAATACACACATCAAAAATGGTTTTGCATCACCCCGATTCCCAGAACTCCTGAAGATAGTCGTTGACTGAGGATGCTTCACTTCCGAAGTCCAAGGCGAGGTCCATGCAGCGCGGTATAGATGAACTCAACAACATGCTAAATGGGCCGCTCATTATTGGAATCACGTTCTCTTCACCAATGTTTGTCGTATATGCCTTCCAATCAGTCAATCGTCGGAGACGTGTTTGGAGGCAACCCGGTCAGGCTGAACGCCTTAGACACACTGTCCAGCGAGTGCAGCGAAGTGAAGGTTCCTGCTATTTTGGGGTGGCATAATGTGGGGCCGACGTACACCGCTTGTGGTCATGGAAGGCGCCGTAACGGCTGTACGATACATTAACGCCCTTCCTCGACCGATAGTGCAACCATGTCGGCAGCATATTGGCGTGGCATTCGTCTTCATGGACGACAATTCGCGCCCCCCTCTTGCACTTCTTGTGAATGACTTCCTTCGGGATAACGACATCGCTCGACTAGAGTGGCCAGTATTTTCTCCAGCCATTAACCCTATCGAACATGCCTGGGATAGATTGAAAAGTGCTATTTATGGAAGACGTGAGTTTCCAAACACTCTGGGGGATCTACGCTGAATCGCCGTTGAGGAGTGGAACAATCTGGACCAACAGTGCCTTGATAAACTCGTGGATATTAAGACATGACGAATACAGACACACATCAATTCAAGAGGTAGGGCTACTGGGTATTAGAGGTACCTGTGTGCACAGCAATCTGGACCAACACCTCTGAAGGTACCGCTGTGTGGTGGTACAACATGCAATGTGTGGTTTTCATGCCAATTAAAAGGGCGGAAATGATGTTTATGTTCCCAGAATGAGATTTTCACTCTGCAGTGGAGTGTGCGCTCATATGAAACTTCCTGGCAGATTAAAAGTGTGTGCCCGACTGAGACTCGAACTCGGGACCTTTGCCTTTCGCGGGCAAGAGCTTCTGTTAAGGTTTGGAAGGTAGGAGACGAGGTACTGGCAGAAGTAAAGCTGTGAGTACCGGGCGTGAGTCGTGCTTCGGTAGCTCAGTTGGTAGACCACTTGCCCGCGAAAGGCAAAGGTCCCGAGTTCGAGTCTCGGTCGGGCACACAGTTTTAATCTGCCAGGAAGTTCGATGTTTATGTTGATCCAATTTTTTGTGAAAGTTCCGGAACTCTCGGAACCAAGGTGATGCAAAACTTTTATTGATGTGTGTAATAGACCGTTGTCTAGGGGTAGTTATTTTCAGAATTAAATAGCTATGAAGAAATTCTTATCAATTTTAACAGCAATGGCGTCGCTTAAACAATGCAATTACAAATGGACAGGTAACATTTAATTCGTAAGTGATTAATTAAATAAAGGTGACAGGGAAGGTACTTTCCTGCTACTAACAAAAACACATACTGCATTAAATACTGACATATATATATATATATATATATATCAGAAATTCTAAATACACTACATATAGTAGAGATAATTCTTTACACACCGTAATCCAAATGCGACGCCAGAACCAACCAGGCACGGAAGACAAAGAATAATAGTAATAAGAAGAAGACAATGAAATCTTTTGTTATATACTACGATATAGAGATAATAGTAATTACAATTCTCTGAGCATGTATAGCGACTCAATTTTAGTCACATATGTATAAAGTGATTTACATTACTTTTTTCAAGAGGTGCTGTTATCGCCGCCGTCGTGTGCGGTCGTGAGCGGAGCTGGGTGTGACAGGGCATTGGCACTGAGTCGCTGTAGGTTGTGACTACAAAATTGCCATTCAGCCATGGAAGCCTGGATTAGGAAGTCTATGTTAAAGTTTTAGTTCCCATTCGTATATGACAGACGGAACGTGTTTGAACTCGACGACTGGTTGTTCGGTATATAAGATGACGACATTCATGGTTTGAAAAATGAGTCCGTGGTGACGCAATATGTATAAAATTATACACGAAGATATCTGTTAAATTACGTCATGGTCAGACAGAGATTCCGAAATAATATATTGGCTTGTAAGGCGGACACAGGAGTGGATATAGACTCAGATCATGATGTAGTAGTGATGAGGAGTAAGCTGAAGTTTAGCAGATTAGTCAGGAAGAATCAATACGCAAACAAATGGGTTACAGAGGCACTAAGGAATGATCAGATACACTTGAAGTTTTCTAAGGCTATAGGTACAGGAATGACAAACGTCTCAGTAGGCAGTACAGTTGAAGAGGAATGGACATCTATAAAAAGAACAGGAGAAACACTGGTACAAGGAAGGTGACAGCGAAGGAATCACGATTAACAAATGAAATGTCAGCCTGGCTAACCTCGCGGTTTAACGCGCTGCTATCCGAACGGGAAGGCGCGCTATTCGCTGGCTCGAATCCGCCCGGCGGATTAATGTCGAAGTCTGGTGTACCGGCCAGCCAGTGGATAGTTTATAAGGAGGTTTTCCATCTACCTCAGCGAATGCGGGCTGGTTCCCCTTATTCCGCCTTAGTTACACTGTTTCGGTGAATGCTGCGCAAACACCATTTCCACTTACGCGTACACCATAATTATTCCACCACGCATTTGGGGTTACTCTCGTCTGGTATGAGAAGTTCCCGGGGGCGTCCACTGGGGCCCCAACTGCACCATAACAATGGGTTCGGTGTGGGGCGGCGGTGGGGTGGGTGGACTGCTGTGCCTGTTGTAGGGTTGTGAACCACTTAGGTCTACGGCGGGACAAAGCCTCTCCATCGTTTCTAGGTCCCCGGCTTAATACACACATACATACAACAGATGAAAGACTTTACTTGATCGATGAAAAAGGATGTTCAGGGAAATTCAGGAATACAGAAATACAACTTGCTGAGGAATGAAAGAAATAGGAAGTGCACGGAAGGTAAGACGAAATGGCTACATGAAAGATGTGAAGAAATCGAAAGAGAAATAATAATAATAATGAGCGTATGGCATTGGTGGCCGGGAGACCCCCCGCCGGGCGCTTCGGCCACCACTCCACAAATTCTTTAACGCCACTACGGCGACTTGCGAGTGAGTGAGGATGATAGACACACAACAACCAGTCATCTCGAAGCAGAGAAAATCCCTAACCTCGCCGGGAATCGAACCCGGGGCCCCGTGCGCGGGAAGAAAGAACGCTACCGCAAGACCACGAGCCGCGGACGAAAATAAGAAGTGACTGTCGGAAACATTAAGTGAGCATCTTGCAAAGTCAAAATTATCTTCGGTGAAATTAAAAGCAAGGGCGGTAACATTAAGAGTGCAACGGGAATTCCACTGTTAAATGCAGAGGAGAGAGCGGATAGAAAGAAAGAGTACACTGAAGGCCTCTATGAGGGAGAAGATTTGTCTGATATTATAGAAGAGGAAACAGAGGTAGATTTAGAACAGATAGGATATCCAGTATTAGAATCAGAATTTAAGAGAGCTTTGGGCAGTTAAGATCAAATATGACAGAAGGGGTAAATAAAATTGCATCAGAATTTCTAAAATCGTTTGTGGAAGTGGCAACAAAGTGACTATTCAAGTTGGTGTGTACAATGTATGAATCTGGCGACATAACATCTGACTTTCGGAAACACATCATTCACTCAATTCCGAAGACAACAAGAGCTGACAAGTGCGAGAATTATCGCACAATCAGGTTAGCAGCTCGTTCATCCAAGTTACTGATAAGAATAACATACGAAGAGTGGAAATGAAAGTTGAGGATTTGTTAGATGACGATCAGTTTGGTTTTCGGACAGGTACTGGCACCAGAGAGGCAATTATGACGTTGCGGTTGATAATGGAAGCAAGACTAAACAAAAATCTAAACACATTCATAGGATCTGTCGACATGGCAAAAGTGTTTGACAATCTAAAATGGTGAAATGTGTTGGAAATTCTGTGAAAAATAGGGGTAAGCTATAGGGAGAGATCGGTAATATACAGTAAAATATGTTCAAAAATGGTTCAAATGGCTCTGAGCACTATGGGACTCAACTGCTGTGGTCATAAGTCCCCTAGAACTTAGAACTACTTAAACCTAACTAACCTAAGGACAGCACACAACACCCAGCCATCACGAGGCAGAGAAAATCCCTGACCCCGCCGGGAATCGAACCCGGGAACCCGGGCGTGGGAAGCGAGAACGCTACCGCACGACCACGAGATGCGGGCTGTAAAATATGTACAAGAGCCTAGAGGGAATAATAAGATTGGACGCCCACGAACGAAGAGCTCGGAGTGAAGAGGGTATAAGGTTCAAAATGGTTCAAATGGCTCTGAGCACTATGGGACTCAAAATCTGTGGTCATCAGTCCCCTAGAACTTAGAACTACTTAAACCTAACTAACCTAAGGACATCACACACATCCATGCCCGAGGCAGGATTCGAACCTGCGACCGTAGCAGTCACGCGGTTCCGGACTGCGCGCCTAGAACCGCTAGACCACCGCGGCCGGCGAAGAGGGTATAAGGGATGCAGTCTTTGGTCCCTACTGATTAATGTATAAGTCGAAGAAGCACTGATAGAAAAGTTTCGGGAATGGGATTAAAATTCAAGATGATAGGATATCTATGAAGCGATTCGCTGATGACATTGCCATCCTCAGTGAAAAATGAAGAACAATACGGACTGAGAGTATATCGAAGGAAGACTAAAGTATTGAGAAGTAGCAGAAATGACAACAGCAGAAATGTTAACTTCAGGATTGAGGGTCACAATGTAGATGACGATAAGCAATCAATTTTACTACCTATCCAGCAAAATCACCAATGACGGAAGGTGCAAGGACGTAGAAGGCACTGGCAAGAAGGGCACTCCTGGTCAAGAAAAATCTTGCAGTATCAACCATAGTTTTATAATTTGAGGAAGAAATTTCTGAGAATGTACGTTTGGAGCATAGCATTGTATGGTAGGGAAACATGGGTTGTGGGAATACGGGAACAGAATAGAATCTAAGAATTTGAGATGTGGTGCTGCGGATGAATGTTGAAAATTAGGTGGACTTACAAGGTAAGGAATGAGGAGGTTCTGTACAGAATCGGAGAGGAAAGGAATATGTGGAAAACACTACCAAGGAGAAGGGACAGGATGTTAGGACATATGTTCAAACATGAGGGAATAACTTCCATGGTTCTAGAGGGAGTTGTAGAGGGCAAAATCTGTAGAGGAAGACAGAGTTTGGAATACATCCAACAAATAATTGAGGACGTAGGTTGCAAGTGCTACTCTGAGATGAAGAGGAAGACACAGAAGAGTAATTCGTGGAGGCCGCATCAGGAAAGTTGGAAGACATGATTCAAAACTAAGCGCGTCGACGAATGTACAGTCCAGTTGTCAACCCATTAAAACATTTTCATTAAGACCCTCAAGTAGACCCTCGAGCATGGGTGTGTGTGTTTGTCCTTAGTATAATTTAGGTTAAGTAGTGTGTAAGCTTAGGGACTGATGACCTTAGCAGTTAAGTCCCATAAGATTTCACACACATTTGAACTTTTTTTGAAGTCCTTAGACGGTATCAAGACACCTGAAAATAAAAATGAAGTTTTTTTTTTAAACATCCTACAGTACCACAAGCCTCCAATCCAAATGATATTCCAGTTGTATAAGTTGGTAGCGACATGCTAGTCGACCTGGACAAAAACAAGAAGAACTCAACATTAAATCACCAACCTGAAAATTAAACTTCAGGTAGGGGCAATGCGAAAAGTCATCTAAACAAGTTAAACGACCCACTAAACCACAAACCAAGAAAGAGACTCGGAACGAAACAGAACACGCGCGAGAGAAATCTCGGACAGGTTAAAAGGCAGCAAGTGAGGTAATTAGGGTAACGACCCCCATTCGGAAGAGTAGTCAGTATGGAATTATACAACCACATAAACACAAACATGGTAACACCTTACCCGTACAGTCCCTATCTTGACTGGAAGGTAATTAGCCACCAGTAGACACAGCCCTCGAAATGGTAGAGAAGAATTTGCTAAGACGCAAGGAAATAACTGTACCGCAAATTACAGAACACATGGCTCCGCTTAGGATCGGTCTCTGATATAACTATTTCAACTTTGACATTAAACTGTACTCACAGCCCTTCGGTTTAACCATGGATAGCCCCCTGGCCGGCCTAGTTGCAGAAAATTTCTTAAATTCTTTCGAAGTGAATAATTTTAAAGGAAAACCCGAAATATTGAGTGACATTAGTTTCTATGCACAATCGTCGCTGACATATTCATCAGTTTTGAAGACACAAATGATGAATTAGGTCAACTATTTCTCGCCACCAATCAGTTTTACACAAAAAAAAATATGTTTAAAAAACAGGAAAACAGTAGCAGAGAACTGAATTACCTTGATCTTACATTACGACTACATGACGAGAAAACAGACTTCAGTATTTTCGTAAGAAATCTTTTCCAGATAATCTCATTCCATTTAACTCAGTTTCGATTCTGGCATGTGGTACAGTTACATCTGCTATTTGCTACGGCTGTAGATGGGAGGGTGTATCAGCGCCATCAAGGTGCAGTTTTCTCAATTTCTGTTCACGCGTGAATGTTGCTCCGTGAGGTATATGTTTATCGGTTACTGGTCACAGACGCTATATCTAATACGTGTGTTGTTTTATGTATGCCAGAGTCAGACAGCTGTTCTTATGATTGTCAGTTTTAATTATGAGTAAGCCTAATGGCAACACAACATGATCAGTGTGTAAAACTTAAGTCGTAGCTTATTTTAATAATTAATAACTTTCTGGCCTTTTTGAAATGTATCAGTGCCCATGTTAGGCACTTAATCAGTCTGTCACTCTGCTGTGTTTTGTACGTGTCCATTCAGCTCACATTTATGATGACAGGTGGACGTATTTTTATTGGATATTGTAATAACCGCTCTGTGCATGTTGTGTTTTTATTAAATGCTAATTTTTGAACGTTGCATTTACCTTCATATACTCGTTTCTAGGTAATAAGACTTCTGAACAACCCAGGTCAAGAACTTTTGACTACTACCTTCCATATATGTAAGCAAGCTAAGGTAAATATCTCTCACATAAGCTCAGCGATAAAGTTATAACGTTTGAAAGATTATGTTTTTGCCGTTGAAATAGACGTTTCGTTGCTACAAGAGGTTGTAATTGCTAAAGTAGCGAAGGTAACGTGTTATTATGTCATCGTCAACGTCGGAAAGGAAGGTAGATCAGCAGGTTTATTGAAAGAGGGTGTCCATGTAGAGAGAAAGCTGTATTAGACACGGGTAGAAATATAACAGTCCAACCTGAGAGCTCATTTTAATTAACGCGTATACGCCTTCAGGTAGTAGAGAAAGATCTGAAGTGATTTTTGTCAGAATGGAATGAACTGCCATACCAGCCGTAGATTTTAAATGTATGTTACTCAATGGAGACCAAACGCCTAATTTTAATTCGTGTCAAGAGATAAAAACGTTGCTGAATGACTTAGAACTGACAGACATTTGGACCTACTTGAAACTACGCCTTACCGGCAATACATACGTTAGCACCACGTCAGCAAGAAGGTTACATAGAATCTGTGTTAATAAAGAATTAATGCGCATTGACGATGACTGAGAGTTATGGCCAATAAAATTCTTCGACCAATGTGCATACCATGATTCAGTCAGATCCATCCGGCATAACTTAACGTTTCGTTATTGCCGGAATCTGACTGAAACAACAGATTTGGCAAACTTAATACAATATCCTGCGCTCCCATACAAAGTATCTGGAGCGAATAAACTGGTGGACCGAAGACGCAAAGCATTTAATCGGCAAATGCATTGTACAATATGCAAAATCCCAGGCCTGTTGGCAAAAACAAACAGCGGAATATTATTTCTCCTGCTTGTGAAGCTTTTATAAACACCCAGATAATCTCTCGGCTAACGCAACTGAATTGAAACGCTTTAATTCGAAGATAACTCCCTTAGCCAGCAGTGTTTGGACGCGGTTAGTGCGACAGCCCGAGATAAGAACGATCTTACGTAGGAACTTACATAGTGATACTACGTAGTACCGGAGAAACGCAGTGAGAAACAGCAAATGGTAACTGAACTGGGGGGTAATGAAGGAGAATAAAGCGCTACTCAGAACTTAATAAAACAATATCTGGCGAAGTATTATAGGGATCCATACGCTGAAACGGAAATAAATAAGTAGGATGCTGAAGACGTTTTAGCACAATGTTACGACAGGGATGAGTGAAGAGGACAAAGACAGTCTAATCTAAAACATTATTCAGCATGAAATAAAAATGATACTTAACGACGACTGGAGGAAAAAGTCATGTTGTTTTGAATTTTACGTAGGTATGAATGTAGAACATAATAGAGATTGAACTCCCCGAGGTTTTATTAGCTATTACCTAACCAGACGTTGCCTCTACACTGCACGGATTGAGAAATTCTACTCGCACCCAAACAAAACGAGCAGCATTAAGATTCGTGATTTGCGATCGCTCACTCGGCACTATTCAGACTTTAAAATTTTGAACAACAGAATGAATCCACTCCTATAAAAAGGCATAACTTATTGCCAAACAAGTGCGATAAAAGGAAGAGCAATGCTAGTTAATCTTATGTGAATGTTGGTACAACATAAACCTAATCTGTGTTAGTGAACGATTTTGATAAAGTCATCGGTAGGATCAATCACGGGTTTTAAATCAGTACCATCCATGTATGTAAACGTATACGTGTTATTTTTAAAGCTTTGAAGTTAATAGACGTCCGTCTGAGGCATTTTCACTACGACGGTGGACCCTTCAGTTTCGACACTGCGTCGGACAGTAAGTACTAACAATAAGATGATCTGTCACTCTGATGCTTCGATTAGTGAGGTCAACGAATTCTAACGTGTGGTACTCCGCTACTCTTGATTACATGCTGCAAAAGTGTACTTTGAAAAATCCAAAATAATGCATTTCGATCATCACAACTGACAGTGGCACTTTGGTTAGATGTAATTGGAAAGAGACACCACGGCAGCGCATGACTACAACCAATTGGGAGCGGGAACTTGCTGTTCTAAGGGCCTGGCTGAAGGAAGACAACGAGCGATCAATAGACCGTTTACAGAAAGCTCTGTTTATAAATACATACATACTGAATGTAGTCCTTCTAGTACCATAGACGTTATTCACTGATGTCTTAACTGATGCCCTTTTGCCACCATACATGAAACATTTTTGTAATTCCTATGTCGTTTACTTAGTGTGGGCTCGTATTTTAGGTTTGGTTATCGAATTATTAATCATTTTCAGCCGTGCTGCGGCTCGCGTTGGTGCTGTTTGTAGGTTTCTGTCCTCTGTTGGAGGCCAGACCGTATCGTTTACTTGACATGGTTGTAGTTGTTTGTCTTCTTCTCATGTTGACCGGCGCCACTTGGTTTCGCAACCGTTGACTGTCCGCTAGTGGAAGCACCGACAGTTATCGATATGTAGTAACTGTGGCACTGTCTTTGGGGTGACATCGTAGTTCTTCCGGGTCGAGTAAGTGTGCAGTTCTGTTGGGGACTCAGGAGGAGCCAGGTCCACGCTGTGCTAGAACACGCCGGGACCGGTGGCGGCGCGCATGGACTACCGGATCGAAGGCCTGTGGTCACGAGGGTGCACCACCACGTCGTAAACCGGATCCTGCAAGTTTTAAGATGAGTGCATTTCGATTGAAGTAGAGAAACCTTCACCACTGTGAGATCTAGCGATTCTCTCGTCACTTGGGTTCGTGTTGCTGCTCGTAGTGTTGCCAAGGAGAAGAGCAGCGAGTGGAATGCTTGGGGAAAGTGGATCTGATCAGCTTTCCTGGACTTCTAATTACTATTTATTGCGTTCCGTTTGTTACTATTTGTTAAGTTCAACCAGCTGTATTTTTCCTGCCTTGTGGCCCGCTAACGGCCCAGTTACTTGCCGTGGGGGTTAGTGTATGTAACGGCAATGTACGTTTCCTCGCCTTGCCGCTGCTGTCCGGTGAGGCATGTAGTTTTGACAGCTTTCTTGATTGTAGGTTGGTTGGCGATTCTTTTACTCTGGTAGTAGTTATTCCTTTCTCGTTCTGGGCGCTCTAAGCACAGTATTCTGCGGGCGGAGTCCAGACCGACCGCCGGCCGAGGTGGCCGTGCGGTTAAAGGCGCTGCAGTCTGGAACCGCAAGACCGCTACGGTCGCAGGTTCGAATCCTGCCTCGGGCATGGATGTTTGTGATGTCCTTAGGTTAGCTAGGTTTAACTAGTTCTAAGTTCTAGGGGACTGGTGACCTCAGCAGTTGAGTCCCATAGTGCTCAGAGCCATTTGAACCATTTTTTCCAGACCGACCGTTTCGGCTTTGGCGTATTTTTACATCTTTGCATTTGGTTTATTGGACGTCAGGTAGCCTCAGCAAGATTATCATTAGTCATTCGTTAGACTGCCACTAGTCTGAGTTATCATCTTGTGAAGTGAAAGCAACTCTTGGCTGCCTATCTCATCGCTGCCGACAGGTTTTTTTTTTTTTTTTCGGACCTACTCAGACCTCGATTCCTGGTGCACCGTCTGTGACTGGACCTTGTGTTCTATTTTTGTTTTTGCTGTTTTATTGTATGTTTCTAAATTGTTTATATTATTGACATTCTTGTCGTTACAGCAGGTTTAAATGGTTGTGCTACCAAGTTTACCATCATTTTGTCTCACCCGTTTGGTGATCATTTACCTGTTTGCTGTTTTACAGTATGTTTTTTAAACTTTTTTGTAATTATGTGGCTACGAAGGCTTTCCCGGCGTAATAATTGATAATATTCTTCTCGGATATGCAGCCGGATCCTAACGTCTTCATGACACAATATTTCCGCGGTCCATCTGACTGCCATCTTCAGGTGTAATTACCGTTCTTGGCGTTAAAGGGCTTCAGCCGTGACTGTGGTTACTTGCCTTAAAACTCTAATTGGTATCACATTAGCTAGTTTTTAAAACATTATTTGCTGTATCTGTATTTTATGCTCATTTGGTCAATTGTAACGCACTGAAAGCACTATTAATTACACAGTTGTTTATTCCTTCATTAATAACGTGTGATACCTTTATTTATTGCTGAGTCTGGAATTACCGTTTTAAAATAAATGTGTGTAATTGCAAAAGGGGACCAACAGTAACGAATTACAGCCACGTCCACTATCGTGACCGAATCCTGCCTTCCTTGACTACAAGGTTTAACATTTATCGGTTGACACTGGGTAGCGGCATAATAACATTTCTGTATAGGAGAATGCTTTGTGTGTAATTTAGATTTGCCTCTTACAGCTAGGTAAACGTCAGCCTTCAAGGTCTCCGAAAGCATAACATAACAAGTGCTGCAGGCAGGGCAGTTGATGGCTCCGAAAAGTGACACAGCGCGTTTCCTGCCGCCACTATGCCACCTGTAGAGAAAAAGATGGAAGAGGGCTTCTCACTGTGGCCTGCGGTTGCTAAGGAGGCAGAGGGGAGACGATGCTGAAAGCATAAGTTCATGGTGGAGATAGTATTTTAAAAGTGCCACCACCAATCTTTTTTAGCATGGAGGAATTCACGAGGAATGCCTGCTCCAGATCCAAACTAATGGTCGCAGAAGTACTCATGCCAGAAACCAAGGCATATTCACGCCATAAGACACCGAAACGTATCGGGATGGCCGAATTTTAGACGGAGGAGGGGTCATGATTTGTTGCAGAAGTTCCTACTGAAGTGAGTGTTAGCTCAAGACGGTTGGCTGACTCATAGAGTGGGAGTTATTCCATCTGTAAAGAGCGCGGTGACTGACCGCAAGAAGAGTTCACGCTAACGAGGCGAGATTTGCTCTAAGCTGCGCGCATGGCAGGGGGGAGGGGGGGTTGGGACTATATGGCGGGTGTCGATTGAACACACTTCACCTGAAAGCGTTTTGAGACATTGCTGGCAACGCGACAGCGAAAAGTCTCATCATTAGGTCCTAATGTGTTGATTCCACCATTATGAACGGCACCATTCGTTTCTCTGTGAGCAGAAAACGAACCTGTGCCTCTTTGTGGAGACTGAGGCATTACGAAGTGCTTCTTTACGACCGCACGCTTGAGTCAAGTATCGGCTCCTAGCTTCCGAGCTAGCAGAATTCTTGATTCATGTCCAACATTGTAATGTTGTAGCTTCGACGCTAAGACCTTGCGGGCGCTGTTTCGTGTCACCTGGGTAGTCAGATTTTTAACTCTGCAACACACTTCGTCTGCACGGCCGCCGGCCGCACCGAAGAGATCGAACTGTAGAATTACTTTTTCCAATACCGAATTCGGTAATATAAGCACCACAGCTCGGTAGATAGGGAATAATTAATATTAAGCGTATTCTATTGCATTTGTTTGATCACAGAGCTCAGTACTGTCAGTGTCAGTCATTGTAGAGGTTATCCTGATCCGATACTTATCAGTACGAACCACTTAGAGTTTTTGTCATATAAACAGGGGCATGATTTCGAGTTGTTTTGGCAATCTCACATTGAGATTAATGAGTAGGAGTCAACTTCTTATGTGTGTACTGTTCAATCTGCATATTTTTCTTTGAGATTCGTTTTTATAATAAATATCATTTCCGTACCAGTTGTTCACTTTTCCTGTGATTAGACTCCAAGTACCCATCTTGTTCAAGTTGAGTATTGTCACAACTTGGGGAACGAATCCGCATCCTATTTGCGTTTGCAGGCTGTCAGTGGCGGAGCTATTGTTATTCACTTTTAGATTGAGCCACATAGTTGCAAACACGTCTTTCACAACCATCATATGTACGCAGCCAATGGGTTGTAGCATTGGAATATAACCTTGTCCTTCCTTCTTGTCACCATTTTCTATAAATTTCTTTATTCGCCGATTAGGCGAAGAACCTCCTCAATCCCTACCTTATCAATCCACCTAACGTTCAACATTATTCTGTAGCACCACATCTCAAATATTTCGATTCTGTTATGTTGAGGTTTTCAACAGTCGACGTTTCACTAGCATAAAATGCTGTGCTTCAAACGTAGAGTGGCCGGCTGCTGTGACCGAGCGGTTCTAGGCACTTCAGTCCGGAACCACGTCGCTGCTACGATCGCAGGTTCGAATCCTGCCTCGGGCATGGATGTGTGTGCGTCTCTAGGTTAGTTAGGCTTAAGTAGTTGTATGTCCTAGGGGACTGATGACCTTAGATGTTAAGTCACATAGTGCTCAGAGCCATTTGAGCCATTTTTGAACTTTCAGCACTAGAGTTATTCACACTTTTGAACCTTCCTTTTATTTCCGTCATTGTTTCTTCAATGTATAGATTCAACATTAGGGACGAAAGACTACGTCCGTGTCTTAAGCCCTTTTTAATCTCAACACTTCGCTCTTGGTCTTCCAGTTTTATTGTTTCCTCTTGGTTTTTGTAAATATTGTACCGGGTGGTTACAATTAAAATTTCCCTATCTAACACGTTAAAACGCGGAAACTAATTACCGGACGAGCACCAAATTTGGTAACATCAGTGCCGAGGACACGGGGAGGGAAAGAATGCAGAATCAGTTCAATCGAAACACCTTTAATGTGCTGCCACGTTACAACTTACCATTATATACCGGTACCATTACTGCTACAAAAGGGACTCAATATGGCGCCCATCAGTGCGCATAAGTCTGAAAACGCGGGATTGCATTCTGCTCAGCAGAACGAAGCATGTCCGGAGGTATGCTGTCTACCTCTCTTGATATGCTGCGCTTCGGATCAGCACATGTGTCAATGTTCCCCTCGTAAACCCTGTCTTTCAGGTAGCCTCGGAACCAGAAATAATAGGCAGTGAGATCAGATAATCGTGCCAGCCAAGAATCTGGGAACGATCGGCTGATTATGCGATCGTTTGCAAATGTGTTTCGGGGAAGCACGTGAACTTCTCGAGCGATGTGCGGTGAGGCTCCATCTTGCATGAAAACTGTTGAGCTCAATGCGTCTCTCTCCTGTAGGGCGGGTATGACATGCTGGCAAAGCATATCGCAGTAACGCTGGCCAGTCACATTACACGTCTTTGATCCTTAAGCACCAATCTGTTCAAAAACGAATGGGGCAACCATGAACGTCGCCGTGAAGCCACACCATACTGTGACACTTTCATCATGCAGAGGAACTTTATGCACAGTGATTGGATGTGAAGATTCCACACTTGGTATTCTGTGTGTTTACCTCATCCGTCAGAGAAAAATAAGGTCTTTCTATAGAAGGGCCCAGGGCCAGCCCTCGTCAACTTCAGCCCTTGCGAGAAAGTGGAGATCGAAGTCAACACGTCGTTGTGCGTCCTGTGGTCCAAACCGCTGTATGATATGGATCTTGTACAGATACCATTTAAGCACTGTTCTAAGCACCATCCGTTCAGAGGACCAAAGGATGTTCAGCTTTAGTGACACAGCATGCCCACTACCTGACGATCGGGAATTGCACCCAGCTTTGTCTGCCATAGCAGCAGCGATTTCATCAACCACCATGTAGTGTAACCGGTCCTCGGCCTCTTCCCGGAGCGAGGATCGGTTCTCCAGTCGATTGGAACTTCATTATGCTCCGCACAGCAGGTGGAGAGAGAGGAACTTTCCGTAATCCTTTCAGCCGGCGATATTCTCGAAGTGAAGCTGCGGCGTTACTGTTGATTTGATAATAGAGCTTCACCACCAATGCCTTCCTCCTTCTGTCCAATTCTCAATGTCAACAAGTGCACTGCGACTCGTCAAGTTCAAAAAATTGTTCAAATGGCTCTGAGCACTATGGGACTTAACATCGGAGGTCATCAGTCCCCTGGAACGTAGGACTACTTAAACCTAGCTAACCTAAGGGAAACACACACATCCACGCCCGAGGCAGGATTCGAACCTGCGACCTTAGCGGTCGCGCGGTTCCAGAGTGAAGCGCCTAGAACCACTCGGCCACACCGGCCGGCACTCGTCAAGTGTGAGAGACTATGAATCACAATGACTGATCACGGCACGTGGTGGCCATAGTTGGAACTGGACGCTGGCGCTGTGACGTGTGCAATTCATGCACCACATACTCTGGACATTAATGCTACCATATTTGGTACTCGTACGGTAATTAGTTTCCCGTCTTTCTCAGACTTTTGGACGGCTTGCACCGTTTTACATTGCCGAATTCTACTTCAGAATCGACAAATCTTGTGAAAGTGTCTCACTGCACTTGCGGCAAGCCTCTCTGCATTTGCTTACTAGCGACGTAACAGCACGGCTCAAAATGGATCTGATTACGTATTATCATTTCAAAGATATTCGTCATCACTATTAATCTATTTATCCCCCTGAGAGACAAAAGTCCTAGTTGGAAATATATTTGTGGTATCCTATTGAACTAGACCCGCACCTCTTCACCCGAAGCAAGTGGACGGCCACGAATTGGTTACAGTAAAAAATTTCGGTGCCAGATGGGCTGTTATGATCTCTGTAGATGAACAGTAGATATGTTAAATTTGATCTAGTTTCGTCACATTCTTGTATCTTTATTCTTATAGCGTGGAGGGGAGATTGGGCAAACGAGTGTATGTCAGTTCAATATTTAATAACAGCAATTCAAGCGGAGAAACCAGGTATACAATAATGATTACTATTCTCCTGTGGCACCTTTTGCTATAGAGAATGAGAAGGACTTTAGCTGTATTTCGAGGCTGTAAAAGGAGATAAGCGAAAACGGATTAATTCCTGGCTGGCTTGGACTTTGTCGAAAGGCCGCTTACGTGGTACGAACAAGTTGAGCGAATAAAATCTCACGCTTTTCAAGAGCTTCCTGTATTTAACTTTCCAATTTCACGGTCAAAACATAAAAGGAATAATAGATTTCTTCATTTAAGCTCATCAGAGAAGCCCTCTTTACCGATCTAAAGCGAGACAGGTGAGTTTTTTGTATAGCTCGTAAAACTAACCATGATCATTAACAATAGCACTAGGAAATAATTCTTTCGTATCTCTCTCGCTATTGTAAATACCTTTTGTGTGCAGCGATTACCGATTCCTCTAGGCGCTCAGTCCGGAACCGCGCGACTGCTACGGTCGCAGGTTCGAATCCTGCCTCGGGCATGGATGTGTGTGATGTCCTTAGGTTAGTTAGGTTTAAGTAGTTCTAAGTTCTAGGGGACTGATGACCACAGATGTTAAGTCCCATAGTGCTCAGAGCCATTTGAACCATTTGATTACCGATTCCATCGAGAATCGTCCTCAGATTGCCAGGGTGTCTGATTTTCAAAGTTACGATATTACTTTTCTGTCACTAAGCAGTCGACAATCTTTCTATTCCTGTCAGTAACCACAAGTGACACGGAAGAAGTTTTAATAGTGGTGACCATGACAGGACAAAAATATATACACATTTATTATATACAAGTATACAAAGCAAAAATATTATTGTTACATAGATGTTTGTTTATTTCATGCTATATGCAACTGAACTCATGACGCCGAGCAAACTACAGTAATAAGAAAATATTGTCCAAAAGTCTCACATACCAGGACAGAAAAATTTAAAAAAATAAGCCGATTCTGAAATTTTTCCTCCTGACAGTAAAACAGCATGTCAGGTAAAGAACATCAGTACTCATTTGGAGCACCTGTTAAAGTTACATGTGGGAACAGAACTGATATTTTACTAGACCCACGGTGCGTTGCGCATAGAATGTGGTTTCTTTTCTAATAGTTTCAATTTTTTTATTTTTGTGGTAATTTTTCGTAACTGTTTCATAAGGTGACGAGAATATTCTTGTAGTAGCACGCAAACACACTTATCATTACGCAATGGGTTTGCAAAGAAAAGTTTTTCGATAGTAGAAGTAAGCAACAACAAAGCGTCAGGTGTGACTTGTTTACGTAGTGAACATAAGACGAATAAGAAAAAGAAGGTTATTTAATTTCGGAAATTCGTACACGTTGGTATGGTTAAAACTAAGTTTCAAACAACAAACAAGGAAATTTCAGGGAAAGAGAATACTTCAGATACTATACAATAGAGTAATTTTGAAAATGTTGCGAGTAGCTGTAGCGATGTTGTCGCACCAGCAAGTGATGCAACGTCATAGCACGTGAGCAATACTAGTTCTGAAGTAGGAAACCCTACAATTTACACTTTTCTAGAGGTATAGCAAGGCTTAGAAACTTTATTCAATCAAAAACTTGATGAAAACAATCAAAAAGTTGATAAAACATTTGACGGAAACGATCAGCAGGAAAGCATTTCAGCAAAGTTGAAGGCTTTGACTAACGAAGTTAGTAATCTTACTCGGATGCAAAGTTCTTTGAAAGACTTTGTGAATCATATCATAGAGGGAGTAACTAAGGACATTTCAACACTGAAAACTGCAATAAAAGATATTAAAAAACTAACAAATGATTTTGATACAATGTAGTTAGAACACACAACAGTACAGTCCACACTTCAACAGGCAGTCAAACCAATAGATGACATAGCAACAAAACATGAAATCAAATTAAGGGTATTTTACGAGAGAAAGAGACTTTAATTGGTAACAGGTTGGAGATAGAGCTACATAAGATAGAGCTACATAATGTTGTTGACCAAATGATTACTACTGTGGACATAGAGCAAAATATATCAGTATTAAAAATAAAACTGAATTAGGGCAGGTACGAAGAACACTTACACAGTATCTGCCTAAGTGGAAGGATCATGCACAAACACAAATAGGAATAAAATTGGAGAAATCTGAAGAAGAATGGAATAACCTTAAGGAGCAAGCCAAGAAGGATAGTAGCTACACGGGTAAGAGTAATAACGAACGCCGTAGTCCTGTTGGGCATGAAAATGTATATGCACAAGTAAATGTAACTAGTGCAAATATAGTATCACAAAACGCTGTTACACATATTGTTGGGGCACACACCACACATTCATCAGTTATACTAGAAAAAATTCTTCTAAAAAAACCGACAATTCCAGGCGTTCATCCCAGGAAAAAAACCAGTTAATCCAGATATTTTCCTAAAAGTTTTTAAAAGTATGTTGCCTAAAGCTTGGTATGAATAACAAAAGATTCAGTATGTATTAGGTTTTATACAAGGCGACGCAGCACTTTGGACATCCAAGAAGGCGGAGAGCTGTCACACGTTAACACAACTTGCAAATGTTTTTCTTGCAAAATGTTGGTCATGCTGTGTGTAGGAAAACCTAAGAACAGGAGTATTTTGTCCAGAGCCATTTCGACATCATGTAGGTAACGTTAAGAAAATATTTCAGAGATGTTTATAAAGTAAATAAGATTCGTTTTTGGGATGAACTCTCGGCTCTTAATGATGTTCTACACATTTTGAAAGGAAAACTTTCATTTCACGCCAGAGAAAAACTGGTACAGATCCCAAAATCTAACTTAGAATATTTTCTGCCAGTTCTCGATCCTTGATTTTTTACGAACATATGGAGGCTAGTAATAACAATAATAATCAGAATGTGTATCGTAATGGTGAGGCCGGAGGAAAGCTACATCCGCCCAACAGCAGTATAACTACAACAATCGCGGGCGAACACCTGACACGCGTCCCACGTTTGTTCACATACAGAAGGTTCAAATGGTTCTGAGCCCTATGGAACTTAACTACATCACACACATCCATGCCCGAGGCAGGATTCGAAGCTACGACCGTAGCGGTCGCGCGGTTCCAGACTGTAGCGCCTAGAACCGCTCGGCTACCCCAGCCGGCACATACAGCAGGCTGCGTCGATGTCAGTACCTGGCCTGGCCAGCTGCAGCTCTGTGAATCATAAGAGGAGACCTAGGAATGATGACACCTATCAGCCTCGTAATTCTAACCAAACTAACGGCATATACAATGATCAGAACAATAGAAGTGAGTGGAGACCGCCGTCACAGTACAGTAGGAATAGGAATTTCCAGAATCCACAATGGCAACAGCACCAAGGAAACCAGCCACAATTTAATCAGGCGAGAAACACCAGTGAGAAACTACGTCCCCGAATACGAATGGGGAGACAGTGGGGAAATTCAAGTAGCAGTAATTATAATCAAGGTCACCACTTTCGGTGGCTACTGAGACATGCCGCATCGTATCGGTATCTACTTCGCGGCCTTTCTACCATGACTTCACCATTCTGGCGGGCGTTGTGACTGTGCACCATTGCATGGTTTGCACTGATCTCTAAACTGAGTGCAAGACTGGTCTCTCTGAGGAGATGGAAAGGGGAAGGGACGGTCGTTGAGGCACGGAGTGGAGTTCGTGTGGAAATGGTGTGTTGCCTTTTTCGCAGGACCCATTACGGTGGAGGGTCGATCTATAGGGAACCTAGAAAGCTCCGTGTATGGAAATGTGTTTTTCTGGTGCATTCCATTAACGGGCTAAATCGATCAACCCACCACATTCCTGGCTGCTTGTATTGTATTAACTTGGGCGCCGTGCATTCTCCTGAGAGAAACTACAGTTTCCTCGTGCATTTAGCGAAACGCTCAATCATATGGTTGCTGATGCCGCTAGTTGTTTTGGGGTAGGTCGTCTCTGCCTTCCTCTTGCATCGTATTTGCTTTCCGGCACTTTATTAAAGTTACTGTGAAATGTTTCAATACAGCCTCAAGGATTTCAACTTGAAGTGTTTCCCTGTTAAAGTCTTTGTCACTCTAACCAACTAAATTGTAAATATTCTTCCGCAAGTCGTGATCAGTGCCCTTCATAGTGATCTCATAGTGTGTTTAACGTTACTGTAATGAGATAAAGGTTTCAGGGCACGTCACTGTTGTTTAATATTCTCCCCTCCCGGGGTGCCAGTATCATACGAGTTTCTACTAATTTGTGCTTAATCCTGGTAATTCATTTAATATATGTTCTTGCTTTGATATGTATTCGTTATAGTTATGTCTTAGATGCGTGGCCTGGCCACGTCCTCAAAGTGTTTGAGGCCCTTTATGAGGAGAAATTGATTACTTGCCTGTCATTGCCCTGTCTGATTCTAAGGTAACGTCTTATTTGCCTTTTCTTATGTGACTGCTTCCGTCTCAGGCCTTACGTTAATGCTTCAACATCCAAAACATGTTAGGGGTACTGTTTGACCTTCCTCACTGTCTCTCAAGACAAGTAATTGTAACTAATTTTATTTTAATTATTTGGCGTTGCAAATTGTATTAAGTTCTGTTTGTCTGTTTTAGAGCTTTTATTGAATGAATTTATTTAATACCCAATTTAATACATCCTCAAATGCGAACTTAGTGGACAGTAATTTAATTCAGTTACTTTTTAAAACTTTTTCATTTAACTGGACCTAACTGAAGGGAAATGTTGAAAATTAGGTGGACTGATAAGGTAAGGAATGAGGAGGTTCTACGCAGAATCGGAGAGGAAATGAATATGTGGAAAACACTGATAAGGAGAAGGGACAGGATGATAGGACATCTGCTAAGACATGGGGGAATCACTTCCATGGTACTAGAGGGAGCTGTAGAGGGCAAATACTGTAGAGGAAGACAGAGATTGGAATACGTCAAGCAAATAATTGAGGACGTAGGGTGCAAGTGCTACTCTGAGATGAAGAGGTTAGCACAGGAAAAGAATTCGTGGCGGGCAGCATCAAACCAGTCAATAGACTGACGACAAAAAAAAAAAACTGAAGGGACTTCGTCGTCTATTTATTTTGCGCTTCCTTTAGTGAAAGGATATTGTGCTTGTGTTATTGATTGATTTGTATCTGTCTTTCTTAGGCGATTCCTTCGGTGCGCTGTTACCTGCCTGGCAGCGCGTCTCACATTGGTCGCGGGACCTGGGTTACCGAGTACTGGAGTGGCTGTGTACTGCCACGTGCATATGCTAGGGGCAGCGCGCCCCCGGCATGCTGTTTGTCGAGCAGCGCGAGTTGTGACTTCGTCACTTAGACCTGCAGGCACCTTTCACACCGCTTCGTCAGCTCAGTAAGTGGAGTTTGCCTTCCCTTCTGTAATTTTAGCCACTCGTTACTCATTGCCTCACGTACTGAAATTCTGTCAAGCCCCTTCACCGTTAGTGCCGGTGCTACCCTGTATTAGACTACTGGCCATTAATATTGCTACACCACGAAGATGACGTGCTACAGACGCGAAATTTAACCGACAGGAAGAAGATGCTGTGGTATGGAGATGATTAGCTTTTCAGAGCATTCACACAAGGTTGCGCCGGTGGCGACACCTACAACGTATTGACACGAGGAGAGTTTCTAACCGATTTATCATACACAAACAACAGGTGACCGGCGTTACCTGGTGAAATGTTGTTGTGATGCCACGTGTAAGGAGGAGAAATGCGTATCATTACGTTTCCGACATTGATAAAGGTCGGATTGTAGCCTATCGCGATTGCTGTTTAACGTATCGTGACATTGCTGCTCGCGCTGCTAGAGATCCAAGGACTGTTAGCAGAATATGGTATCGCTGGGTTCAGGAGGGTAATACGGAACGCCGTGTTGGATCTCAACGGCCTCGTATCATTAGCAGTAATCTTATCCGCATGGCTGTAACGGTTCGTGCAGCCACGTCGCGATCCCTGAGTCAACAGATGGGGTCGTCTGCAAGACAACAACCATCTGCATGAACAGTTCGACGATGAATCCATGTTCTGTTTACAGCATCATGATGGTCGCATCCGTGTTTGGCGACATCGCGGTGAACACACGTTGGAAGCGTGTATTCGTCATCGCCATAATGGCGTATCACCCGGCCTGATGGTATGGGGTTCCATTGGTTACACGCCTCGGTCACCTCTTGTTCGCATTGACGGCACGATGAATAGTGGACATTTCAGATGTGTTAAGACCCGTGGCTCTACCCTTCATTCGATCCCTGCGAAACCCTACATTTCAGCAGGATAATGCACGACCGCATGTTGCGGGTCCTGTACTGGCCTTTCTGGTACAGAAAATGTTCGACTGCTGTCCTGGCCAGGACATTCTCCAGATCCCTCACCAGCTGAAAACGTCTGGTCAATGGTGGCCGAGCAACTGGCTCGTCACAATACGCCAGTCACTACTCTTGATGAACTGTGGTATCGTGCTGAAGCTTCATGGGCAGCTGTACCTGTACACACCATCCAAGCTATGTTTCACTCAATGCCCAGGTGTATCATTGCCGTTATTACGGCCAGAAGTGGTTTTTCTGGGTACTGATTACTCAGGATCTATGGAAGTACAAAAAGAAGGGATCGGTTGGTAGGACATGTTCTGAGTCATCAAGGGTTCACAAATTTAGCATTGGACGGCAGTGTGGAGGGTAAAAATCGTAGAGGGAGACCAAGAGATGAATACACTAAGCAAATTCAGAAGGATGTAGGTTGCAGTAAGTACTGGGAGATGAAGTAGCATGGAGAGCTGCATCAAACCAGTCTCAGGACTGAAGGCAACAACAAGATGCACCCAAATTGCGTGAAAATGTAATCACATGTCAGTTCTAGTATAATATATTTGTCCAATGAATGCCCGTTTATCATCTGCATTTCTTCTTGGTGTAGCAATTTTAATGGCCAGTAGTGTATTAAGGATTTACTACACTTCATTCAAACATTTGTTATTCAGTTCCATTTTTGTTAATTAATTCATTTTCTTAGAAGGAACTTATCTTTTAGATTGCTGTCCTGAAATTTTTCCGGGACCATTGCTAACTTGGTATTGCTTTAAAAACAGTTCTAGGTTTTTTTTATCTGTTTGGTTTTGTTAAAGTCACATGATATTCAGTATTGAATAATTGTCCAGCACATTATATGTGAATTCTATAGTTGTTCTAATTGTCATTCAGTACTGCCTCAACTAAGAATTTTAAGTTTTTGGTGGGCCACCTTATTCTTAAAAAGAAATTGGACTGTGAAGTACAATTTTTGAACTTGTAATGATATTAACTGTTTTACAATTGTTGTAATTCTTTGGGGCGAACTAGCCGTTTTCTCAGTTGTGATTATCTCCTTAGAAATTAAATAGAATTGTGAGACATGGTGATGTAATAACAGGGGCTTATCCTTCCACGAGGTGTTCTATCATTGTCCTATTTCTACACCTACATCTACGTGATTACTCTGCTATTAACAATAAAGTGCCTGGCAGAGGGTTCAATGAACCACCTTCAAGCTGCCTCTCTACCGTTCCACTCTCTAACGGCACGCGGCAAAAACGAGCAATTAAATTTTTCTGTGCAGGACCTGATTTCTCTTATTTTATCGTGATGATCATTTCTCCCTACGTAGGTGAGTGCCAACAGAATTTTTTCGCAATAAGGAGGAGAAAACTGGTGATTGAAATTTCATGAGAAGATCTCGTCGTAACGAAAAACGTCTTTGTTTTAATGATTGCCACTCCAATTCACCTATCATGTCTGTGACACTATCTCCCCTATTTCGCGATTATACAAAACGAGCTGTCCTTCGTACTTTTCCGATGTCATCCATCAGTTCCGCCTGATACGGATCAGTACTCCAGAATAGGACAGACAAACGTGGTGTAAGCAGTCTCTTTAGTAGATCTGTTGCACCTTCTAGGTGTTATGCCAATGAATCGCAGTCTTTGGTTTGCTCTACCCACAATATTATCAACGCGATCGTTCCAATTTAGGTTATTTGTAATTGTAATCCCTAAGTATTTAGCTGAATTTACAGCCTTATCGCGTAATCGAAATTTTGCTGATTCCTTTTAGTACTCATGTGAATAACTTCACACTTTTCTTTATTCAGGGTCAATTGCCACTTTTCGCACCATACAGATATCTTATCTAAATCAGCTTGCAAGTCATTTTGATCACCTGATGACTTTACAAGACGGTAAATGGCAGTATCATCTGCAAACATTCTAACACGGCTACTTAGATTGTCTCCCATTTCGTTCATATAGACCAGGAACAATAGAGGGTCTATAACACTTCCTTGGGGAACGCCGGATATTACTTCTGTTTTATTCGATGACTTTCCCTCTATTGCTACGAACTGTGACATTTCTGACAGGAAATCACGAGTCCAGTCACACAACTGAGGCGATACTCCGTAGGCACGCACTTTCGTTAGAAGGCGCTTGTGAGGACCGGTGTCGAAAGACTTCTGGAAATCTAAAAATATGGAATCAATTTGACATCCCCTGTCGATAGCACTTATTACTTCATGGGTATAAGGAGCTAGTTATGTTTCACAAGAAAGATATTTTCTGAATCCGTGCTATGTGTCAATAAATCGTTTTCTTCGAGTTACTTCATAATGTTCGAATACAGTACATGTTCCAAAACCCTACTGCAAATCGACGTTAGTGATATAGGCCTGTAAATCAGCGGATTACTCCTACTTCCCTTTTTGGGTATTGGTATGACTTGAGCAATTTTCCAGTCTTTAGGTACGGATCTTTCTGTGAGCGAGTGGTTGTATATAATTGCTAAATATGGACCTATTTTATTAGCATACTCTGAAAGGAACCTGTGAGGTATACAATCTGGACCGGAGGCCTTGCCTTTATTAAGTGATTTAAGCGGCTTTGTTACACCGAGGATATCCACTATGTTTCTCATCTTGGCAGTTGTTCTTGAGTGTAATTCAGAAATATTTACTTCGTCTTCTTTGGTGCAGGAGTTTCGGAAAACCGTGTTTAATAACTCTGCTTTAGTGGCACTGCCTTCAGTGACTTCAACGTTATCATCGTGCAGTGAAGGTATTGATTGCGTCTTGCCACTGGTGTGCTTTATGTACGACCAGAATCTCTTTCTGTTTTCTGCCAGATTTCGAGACAGAATTTCGTTGTGGAAATTATTAAAAGCATCTCGCATTGCAGTACGCGCTGTATTTCGAACTTCTGTAAAACTTCGCCAATCCTGGGGATTTTGCGTTCTTTTAAATTTGGCACGCTCTTTTCGTTGCTTCTGAAACAACGATCTGACCCATTTTGTGTACCAGGGGGAATCAGTACCATCACTTACTAATTTATTTGGTGTATATCTCTCAATTGCTGTCGATACTATCTCTTTGAAAACATTCCACAACTTCTCTACCCTTACATGATCAGATCGAAAGGAGTGAAGACTCTCTCTTAGAAAGGAGTTAAGAGCATTTTATCAGCTTTTTTAAATAAATATACTTTGTGTTTCTTCTTGATGGTTGTACGTGTTACGGTATTCAGCCTAGCAGCAACTGCCTTGTGGTCGCTAATCCCTGTATTCGTCAAGATACTATTTGTCCAGGATTATTTGTTGCTAAAAGGTCAAGTATGCTTTCGCAACCATTTACGCTTCGAGTGGGCTCATGAACTAATTGTTCAAAATAATTTTCTGAGAAAGCATTCAGTACAATTTCTGATGACGTTTTATGTCTGCCGCCGGCTTTAAACGTACAATTTATCCAGCATATCTAGGGTAGATTGAAGTCACCACCGATTATAATTGTATGAGCGGGGTACTTATTTAAAATGAGACTCAAGTTTTCTTTGAACTGTTCAGCAACTATATCTTCTGAGTCGGGGGGTCGGTAAAACGATCCAGTTAATAGTTTAGTCCGTTTCTCAGGTATAACCTCTACCCATACTATTTGAGACGAACTATCAACTTCTATTTCGCTACAAGGCCAACTACCTCTGACAGCAGTAAATACTCCACCACCAACTGTATTTCATCTATCCTTTCTGAACACTGTTAGATCGTTTGAACAATTTCGGATGA
Organism: Schistocerca serialis cubense; assembly: GCF_023864345.2. Lineage (NCBI taxonomy): Eukaryota > Metazoa > Arthropoda > Insecta > Orthoptera > Acrididae > Schistocerca > Schistocerca serialis. Next base: position 123,113,556 of record NC_064645.1, read on the forward strand.
ACGTATTTCCGACTTTAGCCAGCTCCCTGTACCTTCAACTATTTGAGCTTCAGTGGATTCTATTAGGGCTTAGAGCTCTGGTTCTTTCCCAACACAGCTACGACGATTTGCAACTACAATACCAATCGTTTCTACAGTTACTTTACTGTGTTTTACCTGCCCACTTTTAGACGGACGTCACTTCTGTCGTTCCCTGAGACTCTCTAACCTAAAAAACCGCCCAGTCCCTTCCACACAACCCCCACTACCCATGTATCCGCCTCATGTGTATAGTGAACTCCCGACCTATTAAGCGGAACATGGAAACCCACCACTCGGTGGTGCAAGTCAAGGAATCTGCAGCCTACACGGTCACAGAATCACAGAAACGCCTGAGTCTCTGATTCAGACCCTCCACACGGCTCTGCACCGACGGACCACAGTCGATTCTATCGACGATGCTGCAGATGGTGAGCTCCGCCTTAATCTCGGTAGCAAGTCTAGCAGTCTCTACCATTTCTGCTAGCCAACCGAATCCAGACAGAATCTGCTACAATCCAAAGTGATACACGTCATTGGTACCGACATGAGCAACCACCTGCAGCTGGCTGCAACGTGTACCCTTCATGGCATCCGGAAGCACCCTTTTCACATCCAAAATGACTCCACCCAAAATGCACACGGAGTGCATGCTGTCTTCCTTCCCCTCCTTGTCAGCCATGTTCCTAAGGGGCTCCCAACTACCAGCAGACCCACCCTCTGAGAATGCCCAGACCTTGTGGGCAGAGAAACGTCCTCTGGAACGGGGAGGACAGCTGCATCCGGCTCAGAGACATCGTCAGCTACAGAGAACGCCCGAAACCTGTTCCTCAAACGAACTGGGGAGGTCCCACGATCGGCCCCTCAGAAAATTTTTCGCTCCCTCCCAGACTTTGGGATGATCTCCCACTCAACCACGAGTGAGGGGTCAACCTCAGTGCAGGCAGTACCCAGGGCGGCCACAGCAGTGGACCGATCGGAGGACATGTGGGACGTGCTCGACGTCCCTTGCATCCCCGCGTTCAATCCCCCACAGTGACGCCCATTGGCAGCAGCCTCAAGCTGTGTGATGGGAGCCAAAGCAGCCTGGAGCTGTGAGCGAAGGATCGCCAACTCAACTTGCATCTGCAGACAACAACCAAAGTTCCTATCCATTACTGCAATCGCTCCGAAGCTCGTAAAAATATGTAAGAAGCGAACGGTGTACTCACTTTATTAGCTGAAGGAACTAGTGGTGCGCTCTCGCTAACGGTCTAACTGACACTGAGCTGTTCTAACCAAACGAATAAAAACCTGTTCGATACGAGTGTCGACACAACGGTCGATTGCAACGGCGGTACTGTGCACTACACTGTTATTGAAATAAGAGGTTGTTCCTAGTAAGTACTCGAACATGCAAGAAATTACAAAAATAAACTAGTAACTACACAGATAACTGCAAATAAGTCGCTCCTGTTTGAAGTTCGTAAAAATATGTAACAAGCGAACGGTATACTCGCCTTATTAGTAGCAGGAACTCGCCGTGCGCTCTCGCTGACGGTCTAACCGGGATTTAATTGGTAGCAGGGAATTGTCTTCTTCCTTTGATTCTAGAATTGTATTTGATTTGTTATTGGAAATCCGATTTTGAGAAAAGGTTTAATGCCAGACAGACGTGTCTAATCCTGACGTTCCGGCTGTGCTGTTGATGGGGACTGTTGGAAGAGGCTCCCCCTTGCGTGCGCTTAAGGAGGTTAACAGTTGCCAAACTGAAATATTCTTTGGTTGCCCTGTTGCCATCGACAAGTTTAGATTCTATATCGATCGCAGGGGGTTCGATCTATAGACGAATAACCAAGCCCTGAGTTCGGTTTTGGCGAGGTCGAGAAAAACACTTAGAACTGCTAGGTAGGGTTTGCGTATATCTGCCTTCCGCTTCTGGGTTGATCTTATTAAGGGCTGTGATAACCAAATGGCCGATGCTGTTGGTCGTATGTTTCACGAAGGAATTGATGAAGCAGAAGAGCGTTCGTTAGCGCCAGGGGTTCATAAGCTTCTCGGTGATCTTAGGTCCAAGCCAAATCAGGGTCCTGATTTGGTGCCTGTTAGCAAGCGGCTTTTCGTGGGGCAGCAAGTTCCAGGCTGTTTGTTAAGGAAGGGCTTAGTTTGTCGGGAGGTCTGCAAAGCGGTTGAGGTAAGGATTTGCTTGCCCATGGAACTCGTTCCTATGGTGCTCCTCTTATTTTCATGATTCTACTGAGAGGTCATTTACGAGTTATAGGACCATTGGTAATTCGCAGAGGCATAAGACGCGGCTGTGATTTATAAGAATATTCATCAGTTAGGTGGCGAGTGCAAATTGTGCAAGATTGGTAAACCCAACCATAATTTGTTTTTTTAAATGAACACGCCACCATTTTACTGTATTGTTGTTTATTTAATTACGACATTGGTTCCGGCCTATTATGCCATTTTCATGTGATTAAGTTCATGTCATTAACATATATTGCAGTACATCAATCTTAAAATTGGCAATAAATTAAGAAAAAAAATTCTCTCCCTACGCAAGGGGCTTTTTGCAGTCCAAGCGGGAGCAGCATGCCTCGGACAATCTGTTTACTGGTCACGTGAATCCCCGTACCAGTGAGGGGAATCGTCTTAGTTGTCATTGATGCCTTCTACGATTGGTTTGATTTGACCCTAGTAGGGGAGTTACCGTTTCCATTACTGTACATCACTGTCTACGATTTTCTCCTTGTTTGAGCCACCTAACGCTGTAGTCAGTAATAACGCCGCCACCTTTATTTCCAGGGAGTTTAAGCGCTTCTGTTTTGCTTACGGCATTTAGCACATCACCAACACTGTCTACTACCCTCAAACGTCCTTCGGCGACAGGGTTAACAGGAACTTGAAATCCGCCCTTATTATTTATAATGCCAAGTCTCAGGCGAAGTGGGACGGAAGTCTTCCATGGATTATGACTTTATGCTTGCCTAACCTCTTAATTCTCCTTTAGTAAATTTACGGAAAATTAATTACCTTCGCCTGACGTCACCACTCCTGATGTTATTAGACAGAACTGGAATAGCGCCAGAAGGAACGTAGAGTTAGCTCATCGACTACAGAAGAGGTGTTTCAAATCGAAGGAGGCAACCATTCCAAGATAAGGCAGGGGACAACTCAGATGCTGACTATGGTGAGGAGTTGTACAACAATAACAATGACGTCGATATTCTCATTCTGGCTCTAGCTGAAGTTCAGTTTCAAGGGATGATGTTCGGATGTACTTTCTTAGTAGCTGAAGGATTAATTGAAAACTTCCCATTCGAGCTCGAGTTTTTGCGTGAAAAAAAAAAAAAAAAACGTGACGTTCAGTCTACAGAGAGGCAAATGCGATTCATATGCTAACAGTCATGAATCTACTGTAGATCTAATCAGAATAAAGGGAATGCATAGGGAATTCTGTCGTGGTGTACAGGTGAGTGCAGAAAAGCGAAGCAACCCAACCTCGATGAGGCACCTGAACACTTTTGTCAAGAAATAAGCACTGCCGGCCGGAGTGACTGTGCGGTTCTAGGCGCTGCAGTCTGGAGCCGAGAGACCGCTACGGTCGCAGGTTCCAATCCTGCATCTGGCATATATGTGTGTGATGTCCTTATGTTAGTTAGGTTTAATTAGTTCTAAGTTCTAGGCGACTGATGACCTCCGAAGTTAAGATGCACAGTGGTCAGAGCCATTTGAACCAAATAAGGATTTGCGATATTGATAATAAAATATTTAAATGTACAGGACGTTCACAACAGAAGTGCGAATAAAGGGAACTACTTTTGAAGTACAAACAATTGTCGATAAGAAAAAGGACTAATCAAAACTTACCAATATCACTTGGTGGTTAAACCACATGAAACACATTGTAAGAGCACGTACTCAGTTCCATGCGCGAAGCAGTAGGCGGTAGGCAAAGGGATTAAATGCTTTGTAGTACGGAATATTATAGAGACACCACTATCTCCTTACTGTAGTCTGCTACTAGCTCCACGCAAAGTTGACAGAACAGTGTCTTGTGCTCAGTGCACAGGGGATTAACAAAGTCATTATGCTGGCACAAACACAACCGGGAAATCTAGAACAATTGCTGAAATTCCGTGGAGTACAGTACGTGTTTAGTACAGAGTAAATCGTATTGGTAATTACCTCTGACAATAACATGTAGGAAGTATGCCATATTTCTTTCCACTAGTAGGTACTACCAAAACTGTTTTCGACCATATGGATTGAATGTCAGTGCTGATACCTTTATAAGAGCTCACGACATGATGCTTGGTACAGATTTATTCGACCGTTTCTTGGTGTGCGAACTCGTAGCTGATACCTTAGTAGCTATGTCTGCTTGGCCAGCAGGCATAACTGCTAATTTGGCAAAATCAAAATTTGTTATGGGCAAAATAAGAAAAAAATTTTATCTTGCTGGAGGGAATAACACCTGAATCTCATACGATAATTGCACTTTGAATCTTTCCAGTCCCACATACAAGAAAACAGCTGAAGGGTTTCCTGGGATTGTGCTCATTTTCCCGGAAGCTCGTCCTAGAGCTGTTGTTAAACAACGATGCCCTACTGTGAGGACAAACAACAGAGCCACAGGGCCAGGAGGATTTTGAGGATATAAAATATGCACTGGTGCTTGAAGGATTCTTGAGCCACCCTGATACGGCACCGGCACAAGATTTTTGTGTGGCTTCTGACGCATCGTTTCATGGACAGGTGTGTCTGTTCCAGCTCCTTGAAGGAGAGTACGTGGAAGATATTAGAGTTATTAGCTTTGTAAGTAGAACACCGTAGGAATGTGAGAGAGACTATTCCGCAATGGAACTTGAAGCGTTAGCCACTATCTGGGCATTCCATTTATTCGGAAAACGTGTTAAGTTGTACTGCGGCCATCAGACTTGGGTTTCTAATTATCATGCAAATTGTTGCATAACTGGATGGCATGATGGGCTATATTACCACAATCATATGATTTTGAAATAATTCATGTGAGAGGCAAATATAATGTTGCAGCCAAGGCACTGTCGCATTTATAGCAACGGCTATCTGAATTTGAGAAATTGGCGGAGCAAACATCATAATTCAGAATTATGTTAATGAAAGACCCAAAGCACAGACTATAATTTTTAAATATGTATAGGAACATGGTTCATCAGCAGGAAGAAGAGCCGCAATGGAAGAAGGTAAGATTGTTCTTGAAGGAGAATAATCATCCAAACATTTCACTATACCACACACTATATTTTAATGTTCTGTTTCATGGGAAAAATCCACCTAACCATCTTTGGTCTGGATATATACCAGCATCCTGCGAGAAGAAACTAATCTGGCACAAACACCACACCTGGGGACACTATGGTGCTCACGTATGCTGTCAGTAGGTTGGTGCTTACTCTTACTTCCCAAATAAGTTTTGGCAAACATTTCAAACATTAAAAACCTGCGTCATTTGTCAAAAGGAAACGCCGTCAAACCAGAATTGTAAAATAGGGCTACCTCCAATCATACCTAAATATCCATTGCATCTTGTACGCATTGACATAACAGGACCCCTACCATCGGTACAAGGAGGAGTGAAATATATGGAGTGATTAGATGATGTATTCTCTAAATATGATAAATTACATGCTTTTCTGCTGCCGTGCCCATAGAGAGGCGCATGGTCGGTAAGCGTGTGGCTTTGTTGTCAGATAAAGTATCGAACTTTACCTGCAATACACAGAAGGAGTTCTTGAGGAACCAGAAAGTTGAGCAAATTTTAATCTCGAAATTTAGTCCTTAGTCCAAATCAATCGAGAGAACTATTCACGAATTCAATACATTCATGAGAACATACACAGCCACCAAACAGACTAAGTGGGCGGATTTTCTCGGCATGTATGAGAAAATTGTTAACAAAATTCTGCTTTATAGTGCACCACATACACGACCAGATGTGATACACAAAAACGAGAAAAATAACGAATGGGTCACAGTGATACCGCGTATGCCCATGGAGGAAGTATCCCTTGAAGAAAAGGTAAAGCAAGTTTAGTATCTTTAACAGAAAGTGCCAAGGTGTGAATGATTCATTATGACAAGCAGCTATGTAGGGTTAACAAACTCGATGTTGGGGAAAGTGTACGGGTAAAGACTCACTGTAAACTATCATTGTCACAAAAGAAGAATAAGAAATGGCAACTGATGTATACTGGTCCTTCTCGCACTGTGCGAATACCGAGCAATGTAAGTTATTTGCTCTCATACCCTCGGAACTGGAAAATAAGAGGTTTGTGCGCACATTGTGACCTGAAGAACTACTTCCAGCAGAAAACTTAAAGAAAAATAACAGCAGATGTAATGCTTGTGTAGGTAACACTAAGACCAAAAAGTTGTAAGAAGAAAGGAAGGCCGTAGACTGGAGCACAAGATTAAAGAACAAAATCACAATAATGTAAATATATCAGTGCTATATTTTACACATTACTAAAGTAAAACAAATAATTAGTACCCTGATGTGACAAATGACGCTGGATTATAAAATGGAAATTGGGCTAAGATACATCTGTGACTAGCAGATAAGAAGCTAGAAAATGTAATTTTCAAGTAAGATAGCATATTGGCCACTATAGTTAAGGTTAAATAATAGAGAAATCCAGAGTCTGTGGGCACGGACCTCCCAAAAACTTTACTGCAGATTGATCAAGGAAAGACAAACATAGAGACCAAAATATTGACCTTCTTAGGGGACTGAAACAGAAGAATGGATATAAGTAGATTTTAATTGATGTTTACAAAAATATACGTAATCCAAGCAATTTTCAATGATAATATTACACCTGACGCCAGTAAGGGATAAGTTCCAACCACTTGAGAAAAACCAGAAAAGAACTTTAGTGAAGGGCAGGACGCAAACTTCATACGTTTGTAGCATGTACTGGTGCTATGACAGAAGTATGGAATTGAATGAGGAGAAATAAATATATGTGGCAGCATGACAAGACTTCAGCTTTAGCAAACACTATTTGTATTAAATAGGTGTGATTAATGCAGCAAGCCACGAAAAGCGAGTTACCGTAAACCTAATGAACGTGGACGACAAACATAAATGATACAGCTGCGTTAGTGGAGAACACAGACACGAGAATATAGTGGGAGACTAACAAACGATACAGACTTACATATAAAACTATCTACGTGAGGATGTCATTATTAAGAAATTATAAAGAAAGGAAAGTTAAATAATCTTCAGTATTGTATATTTGTTTATTGTACAGTTTTTTATTATTATTGATATGGGTATTAAGATTTGAAACTACCAGTAGTAATTACAGTGAAATTCCACTCTGGGTCATGTGAAAACGAAGTTCCCCTCGCCCCTCCCCCCTCCCACATTGATCTCGCGGTAAAAACAGTAATTAAAGTTTGAAATTTGAGAATGTTTCGGGTACTTGACGATGCTCCGAAATTTTGATGTAAAGTAACCAAACAGTAAAGCGCATTTACAATGAGGAACAAGGGTACTGTAACTTTACAAGGCGTGCTTTCCAGACGACCCGCGTATACACACGATTCACGTTTCGGTATACTAGAAACACAAGGCAGTCTCAAGTAACACGCTTTTGTTTACGCCCTGTATAATAGTGAATGGGAGTAAAACAATAAATAATTGTATTGTAAATAAATCAGTATGCCGCTGCTGATGTTGTCAAACAAGTAAGGATTTGGCTCATGAGCGAGGGCAGTATAAAGGAAGGTGGTTATAAAGTTGAATTAAAAAATGACTATAAATAGATTGACTACATTCGGCTATCACAAATATAGTAACACAAATATAGTGCAGTGAAAACTTTGGTTTACGGAAGTTTTTTTCCCGTTGTGTAGGAAAAGTTGTTACGGACTTGCAACGGTTGACAGTGAAAGTGTCTAAAGGCACGGTGGCGCATGCAGTGAAACATTAAGCTATGTTACCGGGATCTGGCAGTAACGAAGTGATTCTGGACTTCTTCAAGAACCTCGCTAATCATCGATGTGGTGTGGGTTCCGGTGTACGTAAAACCACTATGAAAGAAAGCATTCGGCAACACACGTTCACAGCACAAGAACGGTTACGAAGTATGCTGCACTGCTCACCTGTTGTGGGTAAGAAAACCAGTTGCTACGATGTGTTACCGTACCCACTGTTGGGTAAGCAATCACGCACGCGCCAGCATTCTTGCTGTCCAACGGACATGCGAATTAGAAAACAAAAAACGAACTTCACTATTCTCACTAAAAGGTCATGAGTTAAGGCAAAAAGGAGAAATCTCAAGACACCCCACTCCAGATCTATGATTACCGAGAAAGAAATGATAATGCAAACAGCCGGCCGAAGTGGCCGCGCGGTTCTGGCGCTGCAGTCTGGAACCGCGAGACCGCTACGGTCGCAGGTTCGAATCCTGCCCCGGGCATCGATGTGTGTGATGTCCTTAGGTTAGTTAGGTTTAACTAGTTCTAAGTTCTAGGGGACTAATGACCTCAGCAGTTGAGTCCCATAGTGCTAAGAGCCATTTGAATCATTTTTTTTTTTTGATAATGTAATAAAAGGGGACGTAGTATTTTTATGTATATGTATACGTTGTTGTTGTTGTGGTCTTCAGTCCAGAGACTGGTTTGATGCAGCTCTCCATGTTACTCTATCCCGTGCAAGCTTCTTCATCTCCCAGTACCTACTGCAACCTACATCCTTCTGAATCTGCTTAGTGTATTCATCTCTTGGTCTCCCTCTACGATTTTTACCCTCCACACTGCCCTCCAGTACTAAATTGGTGATCTCTTGATGCCTCAGAACATGTCCTACCAACCGGTCCGTTCTTCTAGTCAAGTTGTGCCACAAACTCCTCTTCTCCCCAATTCTGTTCAATACTTCCTCATTAGTTTTGTGATCTACCCATCCAATCTTCAGCATTCTTCTGTAGCACCACATTTCGAGAGCTTCTATTCTCTTCTTGTCTAAAGTATTTACCGTCCATGTTACACTTCCATACATGGCTACACTCCATACAAATACTTCCAGAACGACTTCCTGACACTTAAATCAATACTCGATGTTAACAAATTTCTCTTCTTCAAAAACGCTATCCTTGCCATTTCCCGTCTACATTTTATATCCTCTCTACTTCGACCATCATCAGTTATTTTACTCCCCAAATAGCAAAACTCCTTTACTACTTTAAGTGTCTCATTTCCTAATCCAAATCCCTCAGCATCACCCGATTTAATTCGACTACATTCCATTATCCTCGTTTTGCTTTTGTTGATGTTCATCTTATATCCTCCTTTCAAGACACTATCCATTCCGTTCAACTGCTCTTGCAAGTCCTTTGCTGTCTCTGACAGAATTACAATGTCATCGGCGAACCTCAAAGCTTTTATTTCTTCTCCAATGATTTTAATACCTTCTCCGAACTTTTCTTCTCTTTCCTTTACTGCTTGCTCAATATACAGATGGAAAAACATCGGGGATAGGCTACAACCCAGTCTCACTGCCTTCCCAACCACTGCTTCCCTTGACCCTCGACTCTTATAAGTGCCATCTGCTTTCTGTACAAATTGTAAATTGGTTTTCGCTCCCTGTATTTTACCCCTGCCACCTTCAGAATTTGAAAGAGAGTATTCCAGTCAACACTGTCAAAAACTTTCTCTATGTCTACAATTGCTAGAAACGTAGGTTCGCCTTTCCTTAATCTATCTTCTAAGATAAGTTATAGGGTCAGTATTGCCTCACGTGTTCCAATATTTCTACGGAATCCAAATTGATCTTCCCTGAGGTCGGCTTCTACTAGTCTTTCCATTCGTCTGTACAGAATTCGCGTTAGTATTTGGCAGCTGTGACTTATTAATCTGATAGTTCGTTAATTTTCACATCTGCCAACACCTGCCCTCTTTGGGATTGGAATTATTATATTCTTCTTAAAGTCTGAGGGAATTTCGCCTTTCTCATACATCTTGCTCACGAGATGGTAGAGTTTTGTCAGGACTGGCTCTCCCATTTCATCTTCATCTACATCCTCTTCCGTTTCCATAATATTGTCCTCAAGAAGATCGCCCCTGTATTGACCCTCTATACACTCCTTCCACCCTTTCCCTTCTTTGCTTAGAACTGGGTTTACATCTGAGCTCTTGATATTCATGCAAGTGGTTCTCTTTTCTCCGAAGCTCTCTTTAATTTTCCTGTAGGCAGTACCTATCTTACCCCTCGTGAGATAAGCCTCTATATCCTTACATTTGTCCTCTAGCCATCCCTGCTTGGCCATTTTGCACTTCATATCGATATCATTTTTGAGACGTTTGTGTTCCCTTTTTGCCTGCTTCATTTATTGCATTTTTTGGTATTTTCTCCTTTCATCAATTAAATTCAGTATCTCTTCTGTTACCCAAGGATTTCTACTAGCCCTCATCTTTTTACCTACTTGATCCTCTGCTGCCTTCACTATTTCATCCCTCAAAGCTACCCATTCTTCTTCTACTGTATTTCTTTCCCCCGTTCCTGTCAATTGTTCCCTTATGCTCTCCCTGAAACTCTGTACAGCCTCTGGTTCTTTCAGTTTATCCAGGTCCCATCTTCTTATATTCCCACCTTCTTGCAGTTTCCTCAGTTTTAATGTACAGTTCATAACCAATAGATTGTGGTCAGAGTCCACATCTGCCCCTGGAAATGTCTTACAATTTAAAACCTGGTTCCTAAATCTCAGTCTTACCATTATATAATCTATCTGAAACCTCTTAGTATCTCCAGGATTCTTCAATGTATACAACCTTCTTTCATGATTCTTGAACCAAGTGTTAGCTATGATTAAGTTATGCTCTGTGCAAAACTCTACCAGGCGGCTTCTCTTTCATTTCTTAGCCCCAATCCATATTCACCTACTATGTTTCCTTCTCTCTCTTTTCCTACTCTCGAATTCCAGTCACCCATGACTATTAAATTTTCTTCTCCCTACACTACCTGAATAATATCTTAGATCTCATCATACATTTCTTCAATTTCTTAATCATCTGCAGAGCTAGTTGGCATATGAACTTGTACTACTGTAGTAGGCGTGGGCTTCGTTTCTATCTTGGCCACAATAATGCGTTCACTATGCTGTTTGTAGTACCTTACCCGCACTCCTATTTTTTATTCATTATTGAACCTACTCCTGCATTACCCCTATTTGATTTTGTGTTTATAACCCTGTATTCACCTGACGAAAAGTCTTGTTCCTGCTGCCACTGAACTTCACTAATTCCCACTATATCTAACTTTAACCTATCCATTTCCCTTGTATACATGTATATATGTATGTAGAATGTTGTCTGATTTCTGTTAAACTATTTCTTGATGTGGATTGTCATTTGAGAAAGAGGTAGACACTCCTCGAAAGCCGGCCGCTGTGCCCAAGCGGTTCTCATCGCTTCAGTCTGGAACCGCGCTGCTGCTATGGTCTCAGGTTCGAATCCTGCCTCGGGCATGGATGTGTGTGATATCCTTAGGTTAGTTAGATTTAAGTAGTTCTAAGTTCTAGAGGACTGATGACCTCCGATGTTAAGTCCATAGTGGTCAGAGCCATTTTTTTTTTTTTTTTTTGAACTCCTCGAAAGCAACGGATACCAAGTAGGGTCTCTGGGACGAAATACCTACACTTTGAAGGCCTTTTCACGGATGGATCAAAGAGCAGTCCAAATACTTTAACATCCAACAAGTCACACGAACCGGTGTATGAATCTTGGGTTGTACCTTTGCGTTTCAAGTACTAGGAACTGTGACTACTACAGTGAGGCTCGTTCAGTTCACTAGTGAGAAATCTCTTGCGGGATTTAAGTCTGCTACGTCTTCATGAAGAACCTTGCAGCGGGTGGCGCTCGTCGAAAATCTGTTTAAATTTTTCTGTATATTCGTGCGCAGTTCTTCGGGATTCAGGAGATGAGAATCCAGCTGCTTTGTATACTTTCCCAATTGGAGTGGGTTTCATGCATCCTGTTGTTAGCCTGAATGTTTCATTGAGGACTGTAGTGATTTTTTGGTATGTGTGGATCGAGACCATACAGGGCATGCATAGTCTGCCGTGGAGAAGCAAAGTGCTTGGGCAGTTGTTCGTAGTACAGTCGGACTAGCTCCCCATTTACTATTCGTCAGTTTACTTAAAATATTTTTCCTGGCAGAAACTTTTTGGCAGGTTTTTTCACAGTGATATCTGTACGTCAGTGATCTATCTAGCGCCGGCCGCGGTGGTCTAGCGGTTCTAGGCGCTCAGTCCGGAACCGCGCGACTGCTACGGTCGCAGGTTCGAATCCTGCCTCGGGCATGGATGTGTGTGATGTCCTTAGGTTAGTTAGGTTTAAGTAGTTCTAAGTTCTAGGGGACTGATGACCATTGATGTTAAGTCCCATAGTGCTCAGAGCTACTTGAACCATTTTTTTTTATCTATCCAGCACAACACCAAGGTATGTTGGTTTCTGCGTATGGTCTAGTTTGTTGCCATTCCAGGTGACGTTCAGCTTCCTGTTTGCCTGTTTTGTGTGGAGGTGGAAAGCGCTAACCTGTGTCTTAGATGGATTTGGTTTGAGGGAGTTCTCTTTATAGTATTCAGACATTACGTGTAGCGAGCTTTCTAATTTCCCTTCTACTTCCTCGAAGCTATTTCCTTGCGCTGTAATGGCCAGATCATCGGCACACAAGAAATGGGTAGTGCGTTCCGGTGTTGGTTGATCATTGGTGTATAGGTTAAATAGTAGGGGGGCCAGCACACTGCCCTGGGCGAGACCGTTCTTTTGTCGACGCCATCGGCTTTTTTTCCGTCCAGCATTACATAGAACTGTCTGTTCGCAATTTTTCGCCTTGTTCTAGTTTCAACCAGTCACCTATTTATCGCCTGTATTTATTGATATGAGATCTCCTAATTTTGTTTTTATCTTTTCTGTAGGCTGCAGAGCGACATATTACGCTGCTGCCAGCCCCCCCCCCCCCCCCCCCTCCGCTGACGGGGATGGGGAGTGGGGATTCAAAATCCAATAAATGGAAAAAAGGAGATCAGTTCTGTTCCGACTGCGCTCTTGTGTTGTTCATCGAATGTATCGTTGTCCGTTCCTGATCCTGCCACTTTTAGGCTCTCGATTTGGTTCACTTTTCGGACTTCCATACTATCGTATCCGCCTGTAGCTATCGTTGTTATCTTTGTTGCTGTCTATAACTGTTGTCTTCTTGTGGTCTTGGGTACTCATTTCCGGCCCCCTCGTCCTGTCACCCTGCGTCTCCTGGTCTTGTCGGATTCCGGGTATTAGAAGTGGCGACGAGGTAAAAGATTAACGGTGCATGCCGGCCGAAGTGGCCGTGCGGTTAAAGGCGCTGCAGTCTGGAACCGCAAGACCGCTACGGTCGCAGGTTCGAATCCTGCCTCGGGCATGGATGTTTGTGATGTCCTTAGGTTAGTTAGGTTTAACTAGTTCTAAGTTCTAGGGGACTAATGACCTCAGCAGTTGAGTCCCATAGTGCTCAGAGCCATTTGAACCATTAACGGTGCATCATGGTCGCAAAACTTGTACAGTTTGTGGAACACTAACAGCTGCTCCTGCAGCAGCAATTGCAACAGCAATTCCAGCAGCCGTTCAAGCAACAAATGGACCTTTTTCGTCAGGAAATTGAGGTGCAGCCGTCTGTTCACAACCCGTCCCAACCGTGGTCACCGCGCATACTGAGTTCCACCCACCTTCGTTTAACAATACCACAGAGGATTGGGACACGTATTTGCAGCGGCTGAAATAGCGTTTCGCCGCTTTTCGGGTTTCTGATGGCGCTCCCCAAAGGTCGGTCTTCCTGTCTTGCGATTTCACAGAGACATTTTTCTTGCTTGAGAAGATGTCTGCTCTTTCAAACCTTGTTGCACTCACTTTCGAGGAATTGTGTTTGTTGCTGTCCGACCTATTATTCGCAATAGTTCCATGTGGTCTCATCGCGCCTCGAGTCAATCAGTACCACAAGCAAGTGGGCCAGTCGTATCGCTCGTGGGTGACGGATTTGCAAGTTATCAATCGTTGTGATTTTACCTGTGCCAAACAGTCTTGAAAAACCTCATATGCCGATTCCCTGGTCCGTCACGTAGTGGTCCAATTGGCTCTCCTTACAGAAGTTAGCACTGCAGACCTCAAGCTCGAGAATCCTTCCTTGAACGACATATTGAAAATCGCGCACTCTTTCGAGATCGCGCAGGCAGCAAATGAACGTCTTATGGGCCTTCCCCAGATTGCTGCGGTTCAACCACCGCAGAGGGGATGCAATTCTCGCAAGCCTTCTACCCGACGTCGGCATTGTGATGCATCACTTTCGAAAGTGTCAGTGGCCTCTGAACAGCCAGTCCTGCCAAATCGGCGAGTCTAGCGGAGTCTGCCTCCTTGTCCTGACTTTTGTGACGCCCTGGTCGTTGGCCGCACTGCACCTGTTGTGGCAAAGTGGGACATCTGCGAATTGTCTGTCGTCCGCCGAGACGTCACTCTAACCCCACGCCTAACTTCGTCACGGAACAGTGCACGAACTTCAGGCCACCGTTCCCCACATCAATCCTTGCGCACCCAAGTTATTTATTGATCTCACGATTTCTCGTCAGGACGTTCGTTTCCGACAGGGGAGCAACGGTTAGCCTGGTCAGTCTTCCGACATACGCTCGTCTGGGTTACCCTGCGACGGCCCCGCCCTCTCGTAAGTTGATTGCTTGTGGTGAAACCTCTATTTCCCTCAGAGGCCAATTCATCGCTACGGCCACATGCAATATTGTTACACTGCCACTAACGCTGCATGTTGTTAACAGTCATTCCGCTGGCAACATTTTCGACCTGGAAGTTTTCTCGCTATTTGGGTTCTCCATCAGAGACGAAGTTCAAGTCGCCTCCGACACGGTTCCCTTGCAGGAACTTTGTGATCTACGTAAATCATTGAGCCTGGCTTGGGGTGTGCCACAAATTTTGAGGTACATATTTCATTACGTCCAGGTGCTGTGCTCTGTTTCTGTCGATCACGTTCTCTCAAATCTCCTTAGGGACGGGCGTTAAGCTCGAACTCAATTGTCTTCACGATGCTGGGGTCACAGAACCGGTCAAAACTAGTGGTTGGCTGACACTCCTGGTCGTCGTTAAGAAACCTCAAGGTTTCCTGCAAACGGTGGAGATTTTAGGTCAATGGTCAATGCTAAGCTCTGGTGGAAACCTACCCCATACCACGTCAAGACGACCTCCTCTCCAAGCCTGTTGGACGTGAACGTTTTTTTGTAAAATAGACATTGCTGATGTTTACTTGCAGATTCCACTAGATGAGGATTTACAGAGCATTGTTGTCATCAGTTCGCCTTTTGACCTACACAAATATAAGCATTTGCCTTTTGGGATTTCTTCTGCTTCAGCTATCTTCCAGCGACACCTGTAACATTTAACCATGCCCATCCCAGCTTCTACCAATTACCTTGATGACTTAATTGTTATGGGAACTACACGACAAGACATCCTGCATACCGTGCGTACCCTCTTTACTATGTTGCTCAAGTGCCATCTGCACAAAAGCCAGTTTTTCCAGGAACAAGTGGACTCCCTTGGCCACTTGCTCACTAAAGACAAGATTCAGCCCACTGATACTAACATTTCTGCTAATGACTCTCTGCCACATACCCAAAACCTCCAGGAGTTGCAGGCTTTTTTGGGGAAAGTAAATTATTATTCTAAGTTCCTTCTGGAGGCAGCACACATTACGCAACTTCTCGACTAGCTGCGGAAGAAATTCAGTTTCAGTGGTCTGCGACCTGTGAGTAGCCCTTCACACAGCTGAAGCGCATGTTACATTCGTCATCCTGCCTTACCCCCTTTCCCCATCCCGCCCCCTTGTTTTGGTGGCGGACGCTTGTTCCATATGGCATTGGTGCAGTACTGACACACCGTAATGACGATGGTACGGAGCAACCCATTGCCTGTTATCCAAAACACTGACACCTGCTCAACTCAATTACTCCCAGATCGAGAAAGAGGCACTGGCGATCATCTTTGCCGTGGAGGAATTCCATGTGTTCCTATTTGGGTCACGGTTTACCTTAGTTATAGACCATAAAACACTCGTAGCATTTTTTGGGTCACGCTCTCGGCTTCCACAACGGACGGCCCAAAGCCTCCAGCGTTGGGCTATTTTCCTTAAAGCCTACAATTACACCATCAAGTACAAGCACATTGCACAACATGGAAATGGGGATACCCTCTCACATTTACCCTCAGGAGTAGGTCCGCCGTTTGACCATCTAGAGCTCTGCGTTTTCATTTCGACATGGAACGACAACACACCATGGATCGGGTTCCAATTACCGCTACTCATGTTGCACCGACTGACGCTTGTGTTGTTCATCACGTGAATCATTGTCGGTTCATGATCCTGCTACATCTAGGCACTCGATTTCCTTCATTCTTTGTTCTTGCATACTGCCCTATTCGTCAGTAGCTGTCGTTGTTGCCCATAGCTGTTGTCCTCTTGTGGTTTTAGCGACTCACCGTCGGGCTCTCAGAGGGTCGGCCTGCAGGTCCCGGTCGCGTCGGATTCCGGTTACTAGAGTAGCCTTTCAGAATTTAGCGTCATCCTTGTCAATGCTGTAGCAGTTACACTGGTCGGACAAAATGAACTCTTTTAGAGTGCTTCACAGAGCACCGACGGCACATTAAACATCACGATCTCAAAAAATTTGCTGTTGCCGAAGGCATTCTCATGAACAACCATATGGTTACGTTTGACGAAACAGAAATCTCGTCTTAGGCATAAAACTGCATTCTGTCATCAAAGAAGCCGTTGAGATCACAATGGGCAACAATATCAACCGGAACATCGGTTATGCTCTTTGTGGTACATGGAAATGAGCGCTCAATGCTGACTGACTACGCACAAGCCCCATAGGACAAAAAATTAGTCACCCTAACCTAAACTATCATGCGTATCATTTAACAGCGTGTAATTCTGCTTTTCGATTTGATAACCGCCTGAATTCGTATAGGAAGTGAGTCTACAAGGTCGCATCGAGTTTTAAGTCACTCGCTGACGATTTCATCGCGCTATTACACCAAATTCTGGGATGCTGATGGCGTTTCAGAAGCTGTTCCAATATGCTCCATAGATTTTCTATGGGGTTCAAGTCAAGTGATTTTGCTGGCCAGTCGAGACGTAATAGGGAAGGAGAGTGTTCAGAAAACTAGCCACATCTTCTCCAGTCGAGTGACCTTTGCTTATGTCGGCTTCATGCGCCTATGTGAGGAATAGCTTATTGTGAGGTAACCTACTCCAAATGTTCATTGCATTCAGTTCCCGTCGCAATGTTCTCTCTCATTAATAGGTTGGGATGGACTTCATTCATGGCTTGTAGCAATTCCTGCCGGACATACGTTTGCCAGCCGGCCGCTGTGGCCTAGTGATTCTAGGCGCTTCAGTCTGGAACCGCGTGACCGCTACGGTCGCAGGTTCGATTCCTGCCTAGGCATAGATGTGTGTGATGTCCTTATGTTAGTTAGGTTTAAGTAGTTCTAAGTTCTATGGGACTGATGAGCTCAGACGTTAAGTCCCATAGTGCTCAGAGCCATTTGAACATTTTTTGAACACGTTTGCCTTGTCGGGGCATCCTCAACTGTTTTCCGTCTTCAATGATGAAATACAACAGTAAAAATTATTTATTTCTAGAAAGGAAAACACTAGCCGGTTTCAATTCATATGTCCCTTCACAGGTGCATTTTAAAATGTGAGTTCACAAAGCATGCATAACTAAGGTTAAAAATAGCAACCATGTATGACTCGCTTCTACGCCTGGACATTGTCCTTCTCCGCTTTCTGGCAGAGCTAGGATTGAAGAGGATATTCTCTTGGGTACCATGTACTAGAGATGCACTGTTTTAAGATATTTTATCCTATTTTAAACTTAGTTATGGAACCTTTGTGATTCAAATTTATTATGCACCTGAAGATGGAACATATGTCCTTAAAACAGGTAGTGCCTTCCTTTTTGGAAATAAATAAATTTTGCAGCAGTAGTGGAACTGATCATTGACAACTCTCGTCTAGTTTCGAAGCGATTTATAACCAGAAGCAGTCAGGATCTTTTTCCGACCACAATTCTGACGTCGTGTTTCGTGGCCACATGTGTTACACCACTGCTCGCAGACACTTTGAACGCGTCCAGCAACTTCTGAATCCGTACGGCGACGGGCACAGCCGTTCACGATTGCCCCCTTCAGGCCACTCTGTCACGTCCTTCCATTTAGCCATGTTTACGAACAACGTGCTCTTGAAACAATGTGTCACTGATCGCTACAGCCTTTTGGTCACGCAGAGGCAGTGTGGACGCTGTTGAGCACGTCACTCATTCGCTGCACCATCCGTAAAGGCTTAACGATTCATCTGAGCTCGAGCACTGAAGTGACAAATTTTTTGTCCGTTTCAATTATCCAGTATGTAACAGATTCAGTAATGCTACCAGGATTTCTCCATCATAGAAATCGACAAAATTTGTGGTAGTGCGAGAGTTGCTCAGAAAGCAATGCACCGCATTCCTTTTCTCAGCCGAAAAGAAAGCTACGAATGCGAAACGTTAGGTATGCATTATCTGAGGTCTTCTGAGTGAGCACACAAAGTTTCCGTCACTTCCACCAGATAGCGAAGCGGCAGGACAGTTTCAAATTGATCTCTGTATATGATGTACGTTATAAGCAGCATGCTGTCAATGAATTTCTCACTGCAGAGAAAGGAACTGTGAGGAACACTCAGAAACCCTTGTGGAATGTCTATGGAGCATTTGCTGCGGACAGATGTGCAGTTAGTCGCTGGACACGGAGGATGAGATCATCAGAAGGCGGTTCGGCAGAGCTCCACGATTTGCGGCGGTCGGAAAGACCACCCACGGCTGTCGCACCTGACATGTTGCAGCGAGCTGATGTTGTCATTCCACTTGTTTAAAGGGTGCCATTCGTGGAAGACATATTGAAAACGATGAGGAGCTGAATCACACAGTGAAGCACTGGCTCCGCCACCAGGGCAAAAATTGGCACCAACTTGGTATACACGTCCTTGTTTCGCGCTGGAGGAAGGCCATAGAACAGGATGGAAGTTAGATGGAAAAATAGGGTGTGTAGATAAATCACCATTGTTTCATGTGTGTGTTCCTCATTATGCTCAATAAATGATTGTAGAAGGAAAAAAAATGAGGTGCATTTCTTTCCGGGCAACCCTCGTATACGTAAGTTCCATAACTTCGCCATGCCTTCATGATACCACTGGATCAAAAAATAACAATAGGGCCTCCAGATATCTCCTGACAGAGCCTCCGAGGAAGCAATTAGTGCCGCTACGTTCTCAGATATGAACCTCTTAAGTTGTTGAGTGCATTGTCTTATGATACTTCCCTAACTTATGGCTTATTTACAATTTTCCAAAGCCTTTCGATTGCTAATCAAATTTTTAAAATTTTTATTGCTTGACGTTGCCGAGAAATAATTGCAAGGCGACGCGCAGAATGCCCCGTTCAGTTTGGAAGGAAAACAAGGCAGAAAAAAACAAATCTGTGCTCTGTACTTGTCGCAGTGAAATAGCGAAGCATCGTAGACCAATTATGGAAGGAAAGGGACGAAACTAATTTGATTACATACCCCTAAAGCTGGAATTCATCGCATCACTAAAGAATAAAGTGAGCTAACTATTATTGGCATTTTTTGAAAAGTCGGAACTTGGTACCGAGTCAGGACGCTACTAATGTGGACAGTGATTTTCGTCCGAAGGCCGGTAGGTATGGATTTAACGTCCCATAGACGACGATATCTATACCAGGAGTAAGAACTATCTACATAAAGACCTTTAATCTCTTACCTTGGTCCCAAAAGAGTCCGTTATTCAGAACACACTTTTTCAATAAATTGCCAGCAACCATTAAAAAACTTGGTTTTAGGTAAAGCACATTTTAAACAGATAGGCAACTTCTTCTAGGCTATAGATGAATATCTTAGCAATGATTGTTAGACCTGCTTAAGTAAAAATGTCTCTTAGATTTCAGTTTTAGCAGCAACAGTCAAGATTAAATATTTTGTTTACGATAGATTTATTAAAAGTGCATAACTCTGCTTCATTCTCACAGTGTATTAATTCCGTAAATATTAGTAGTTCCAGTTTTCCGTAAAGTATCCACCTGTTTAGACAATATCTTGACAAACGACCAGGGCAATGAGAATTATAGTCAAACGTTTAATTCTTTTTTTTATGTTTTGTCTTTGACTTGTTCCACATCCACGAGAATCAGTATGGAACGGAAACTGAATCTAATCTAATCTAACCTAATCTTATGTAAACAGCACAGTCCTGGGTCGCAGGTTCGAATCCTGCCTCGTTCATGGATGTGTGTGATGTCCTTAGGTTAGTTAGGTTTAAGCAGTTCTAAGGGGCTGATGACCTCAGATGTTAAGTCGCATAGTGCTTAGAGCCATTTGAACCATTTGATTGTACGAGGACGGGGAAGAAAATCGACTAGTCCGACATTTGCAGTATATAATTACGGAAAATCATGGAAATCCCAGATCTGAATGACCAGATGGGATTCGAAGATCAGTTCTTCAAGCTTTTTTACTTTTCATAGTGCACGTCTCTGTCTCACTAACGAATTGACAGCTTTTCACTGACTCATTTCCAAAGCAATGTTCCGAGTTATAGTCCTCGTCACAGCCGAAAAGGACGAAAAACATCTGACTCAAATCTAACATTGTTTATCTAAGAAAATTACGAGTAGAGTCATCAAATGCGTTAAATAGATTGTAAGAAACAAGAATTGTTTTTGTTCTTCAATCGAAATTGCTAGACAGTAGAATTATTCAGGCAGCAGCTCATCCCTGTGCTCGTGAGGCTCTTAAAATTACTGGAAGAATTTTTCCCTTGTCAACACCAACATCCAGACTGCAGCAAAATTCATGCTCGAGCCGCTTCGGCTGGAGTGATTGCAGCCCCTTCGCTCTTTCATAGCAGCTCGGCGAGTAGTGGGGGAAAGCCGGAAGCATTTAACGACCGGCATCCGCGCCCATTACAGGTATTATCCGCCGGTTATCGGAACGCTGGGTTATCGCAGCGCTGCCCCAGAGCATTGCGAAGCGTCGTGCGCCCACGGGTAGACTACCCGCCGCGCGCCGTGCTCAGTGGTTCTACCGACAACGCTGTCCCTCGAGCTCGGCCAGAGCAATTTTCCGCGCCATTAAGCGGGCCCTGCGAGCACAGCCGTCTCTGCGATTCGCCGCTGCCACCTCCGCCCCTCTCTTGGATCTCTCTGAGCACCGCCGCCACCCTGACGACGGACACCGACCCCCTTAATCACGGCCGCTCCCGGGGAGCCAGCTCAGAGCGCTCGGAAAACTGCATTAAGCCTCGCAAATGAAGCTCCCGGGACGGTGTTTTCGGCACTCATAAAAATCGACGGCCTCGCATTCAGAGGACGTAAACTACTCGACAAGCCAAAAGGGAAAAGATTAGTCTTTGGTCGACTGGTACGACCAGGTCAGGAAAAGCTATAAGCATCGATTCCACCTTATTTAATGAAACTGTAAACAGTTTAAAATGTCGTAATGATGGTGTGCGACAAGGACATAATTTTAGTCCTGCACTTTTTAATTTATTCACGACCCTTTTATTCAATGGATAACCGACGTCACCCAAGGCACTGGAAAAGGATCATGGAAGTGAATAAACACAATCGTTGTTGAGGACCAAATAATTTTACGAAAGGACAATATATTTTCTGGAGCATATAAGCTATACTAAAATTCCTCACAGAAAGACTAATATTAAAGCTTCAAAAGTAAAAGCCATATCAAATTCCAAAGCTGTGCTAAAGGTTAGTGTATTACGAGTCCACCGTTTCACCTTTTTAGAGCCTGACGTAAGCTACTAACAGAAAATCGCGTAGAGAATAAATTAAATAAATATCAGTTGATGTGTTGAACAACACAGAAACATTCGGCAGAAAGGTGCTGAGAGAAAAAAAACAAAATTTATTAATTAATGGGTACGTCTCTTTTAACATATTCTGGAGACTGTTTATGTAACGGAAACAAGACCAAACGCGTACACGAGGCACAGAAATGAAATATATACGACGTTCGAAATACAGAGATCTGGAAGATCAGGTAAGAAATAAATGCTTCAAAGCTGTGGTGGGATTTTATTCAGTTAACTGATTTATAATACAAAAGAGAGAAAAATGCCTAGAACGTATCGATAGGTTCATAGAAGTAAGACAACAAAAAACTTAACTGTTTCGGTATGAACCATAAGGAAAACGAAATTCCGCAAGATCACGGAAAAGATGGTCGAGATGGAAACAGGCGATGAGCCTACCCCTTGAAAGACAGAAAAAGAATGTATCAAGAGAGATACAGAAAGAATAAATGTGTAAAAATTATGTAAGAAAGAAAGAAAATGTCGTATGGCGTTGTTGGCCGAGAGACCCCGAGAATTAGCTTCGGCACACCATAGGGCTTTCTTGTAATATATCAAGCTGTCGCGGAGCAGTGATTAGTAGTGTGCTTCGGGACTTCACCCGAGATTGCTGCTCCATTTTCCTGAGCTGTATTTCGACGACCTACACAGTCATCTTCTTCAGGGACAGAAAAATTATGGAATCTATGGTAATCCAAATTTTCGAATATCTAATGAAGCGCAACGGAGTGATAGTGCTGGAAAACAGAGTACTAGAATATTGTTTTACGTAATTTAGTACTGTGAAAGTTCTCTGAGCTATAATCATGAATTTAAAGCGATGAATGTACGTTAGTCAGTCTTCTAGCTTGTACTGAAAAAGAGTCCTAATTTTAACATGGACTTAATAACTGTGAACAGTTCCCTGAATGTGATACGACCTGATTCGTTAATCTGTGAAATTACGTGCGATGTATGTCCTAGGTGCGCCTGTCCCGCACCTCCTGGTCTCGTGCAGCGACAGCTATCTTTTTGTATACATGTGCAGTACCTCTATGTGCAGTGTATTCACGTAAACAGAAGAATGAAGCTGTAATCTTAGGCATGACATGGTGTCGACGTCGGCTTTTTGGTAAGATTTTAGGAAAGTGTGGTTCACCTGTAAAGGAGACCGCGTGTAGAACACTAGTGCGACGCATTGTAGAGTAATCCTCGAGCGTTTGTAGTTCCCACCAGGTCGGCTAAAGGAAGACGAAGTAATTCAGAAGCGAGCTGTTACATTTGTTATCGGTAAATTACGTTGATGCTAGGGGGAAGACGATGTTCTTTTAGCGAAACACAGTGGAGAAAACTTAGAGGACTGGCACTTGAAGCTGAATGCCGGACGACTCTACTGCCGCCAACGTATATTTCGCATGAAGACAACAAAGATAAACTGAAAGAAAATGGCTCTAAGCACTATGGGACTTAACATCTAACGTCATCAGTCCCCTAGACTTAGAACTACTTAAACCGAAGGACATCACACACATCCATGCCCGAGGCAGGATTCGAACCGGCGACCGTAACAGCAGCGCGGTTCCGTACTGAAGCGCCTAGAAACACTCGGTCACAGCGGCCGGCTAAACTGAGAGAAATTAAGGCTAATACGCAGGTACGTAGAGCATTATTTTTCTCTCTCTCTGTTTGCGAATGGAACAGGAAATAAAATTATTACTAGTGTATAAGGTACTCTCCAGAATGCAATATTCGGTGGCTTCTGGACTATATGTGTAAATGTCCATGAGGGGGGGAGGGAGAGAAAATTATTTACGATTGTGCAAAAACGTTACCAGCAATTGTTGTTCACATTTCATATTCAGGTGAAAAGGAACAGAAAAGGTTCTACTTGTCGACATTAACGTAGGTACACCTGACCAATAGATGAAGGTAGACAATGCGTGACCATGCGTTACTAAACTGCAAGCTTCACAAACGTATACAACAGTCATGATTACAAGAGCACTGAGAAAATACATGCAACGTAGATGTGTGACTTTCTGTGGAAAGAAGACGAGAAACAACGCTGTTCACGTGGGCCTTAACAAGCGGTGGACTACCTGTCGGCAGTCAAGTTCAATCATATCCCCGATAGCCAACTATTTACAAACATGCAGTTACACAAAGCGTATGAGAAAAGTAATGAAACTGACAACACTGTGAGCGATATAGCAAAGCTGTGTCTTCATCCCTTCCAGATGGCCGGGACGAGTTTCAGCTTCGTGCAGCCATAACGTGATTTTTGAGGGCGCCCTCATTGAAGATATGATTTTGGTGTCTGTTACACAAAATAGAACATTGTAATTTAGTTAACGTTATGCCATCAACTTTTATTTAATATTGGTGAATCCTCAAGTGTGACCTTTAAAAAGATGAAACAGGCTTATGGGTAACATTTATTATCAAGAGTACAAGTTTCTCGCTGGCTCAAATCATTATTGCGAGACCGTGGTCACGATGAAGATGAACCTCGCTCAGGGAGACCTTCAACTTGAAAAACAAATCTAATTACGATTTCGACAGTAAAGCATTTGTTCCTCCAGGATAAACTGTCAACCATGTGTTCTACAAAGGTATTCTTGAAAGACTATGACACCGACATTTAACAATAAGGATGACCGGTGACTTGTTAAGCACTTTCATCGTACGTCGAATTTTGTACAAAGTATTGACAAGCGAAGGCTTTGTGTCAAAATGATGTCGAAAATCCTGACAACAAAGGCCAATCGAAGAAACGTATGCGTTCGTCTTCTTGAGACAATTGCCAATGGCCACAAATCGATCAGTCGTTGATCAAAGGTGATCAGTCCTGGATTCGTGAGTACGAACCTGAGAAAGAGCAGCAAAGTGAGGTGTGGCAGAATGAAACATCACCTCGACATGAGCAGTTCAAAGATAAAAACATCCTGAATAGCTTATTTGACGGTATGCATAAACAGCTTTTTCCTCTACGATTCACTCTCATCCGAGTGTCTCACAAAGATGTTCTTAAAAGTCTCAGGAAGAGGGTGAATCGAGTGAGATCGGACATTGCAGACAAGTGGATGCTGAATCATGAGGACACCCCATGTCACACCACCACATCCATCATGGAATTTTTGACCTCAAAAGGCATTCCTGTTGTTTCACCGCACTACACCCCCAACCCCCCCAACCCCCCCCCACCCCCCCCACCCCCCCCCGTCCTCACCCCTCACTCACCTCATCTGAGTCCTTGTGACATTTTTCATTATCCGAAATTGAAAAATATCTTTTAAGGACGTCATTTTGGGACTCTGGAGAAAGTCAAAAGAATGTGATAGACTTTTTAAATGCCCTACCAGTTGCTGCAATCAAAAGCGTGAACAACGACGCCGCCGTGTGTAGCTGGCGAATGGAACTACTTTGGAAGGGACAATATTATTCTTTGAAAAAAAAGTCTTCGACAGATCAAAAATCAGTCTCATTACTTGTCTCATTCACCACGTAATTCAGTCATAATGTGACTTCAGTTTCACTCGATAATTAGTTCAAAGGATAAAGATTGTTGTGGAATGTACCGGGTCCGCAATACAGCCACACGCGCTCCTCTTCAGAGGTGGACAACAAAGCTTTAGTGCCCGTAAGTCAAACGAGAAGTACGTACTGTATGAAATGGTAATAAAAAATATCGTTACTCACTGCGCTGTTTGAGTCATGACCCATGTAATGCACTCGTGGATGGTTCCTTCCTATGCAGTGTCCAACATTAGAGCGCTTATTCACACAAAGAATTTACCAATGAATCTGTTAGTGGAGGATGACGTCGCACGTGTCTCCAGTCAAGTCCCAAGGACATCCCAGCTTTACGAAGATCGATTATGAGAGAAGCAAGAAAGGGTTTCATTTTTATACATCAATAAGTGGCATGAATTGAAGAGACTGGTGGTAAGTTTCGAACACACTGCCCACTTTCAAGAGTTCGCATTTTGAAATTCGCCAGCGACCTGGAACTGGAAAACGCTAAGAGACTGTGCGACTAAAGCAAAACACCAGGTTCCAAGAAGAATTCAAACAACTTGTTATCAATTGGATATCGGGCAGCTGGAGTCGAACTTGGCTATAAACAGTATCGCGAAACCGCCAATAGTTCAGTCACATTGGAGTCCAGGCAGGAAGTACGCGTAATGACAAAGGTTGCAGCACATGTAGAAGACAACTGAGTCGTTCTTCGAAATATTCTGAAAAATGTGAGCAACAGCTGCTAAACAACTGAAAGTACACCAGGAATGGTTGTCTTTACTCTCACTCAATGGCCCTTCTCTCATAGTACGAAAGGTTGCTTTCTCACTTTCGACTTCGTCGCGGCGATTCAGACACGCGGTTCTAATGCTGCAGTGAACGACTAACGCGCTTTTGAACCATGTGTTTGTATCTTCACGCAAGTGAAGCAGAAGCTCTGTGGCAAGAGGTATCTGTGTGCTTGGGCGAGCCAGTTACGAAATGGATTCTGACGAGGAATTGTTGCTTTTCGCTTCATTTTTGAATAGGAAATACTGCCGCCACTGACGTCAACGATAGTACTGGATTCATCCTATGATATTATTCGCGATAGTTTGTAAGAAACTGAAAGAAATCTTTGTAAAATTCTTTAACTACTTCACAATGATTGTGACATCTTTTGAAGAGCTATGTATTGTGCTAAGAGCTAATCTGACCAAAAGAAAGTACGCAAATGATAGTTTATCACCAGAGGAGGCGCTAATGATTACTTTAAGGTAAATAAAATGATTATTTTACATATAAATTTATTTTTAAAGGAAAATTTTCCAAAAATTTGTTCCAATGTATTATATTAAAATACAATGAACCAATTTTCCAAATATTTACGCTATCCAGAATATATGTCAGTGATGTCTGATCAACCAGATGATACAGCTAAAAGTATGGCATGAATTGGATGGAATAACAGTTATGGGTGCATCTGAATATACAGGTTCCGGCATGCATGAAGCGAACTGCAAATTAGAGTTTTGTAGTGACCTGTAAGACCTGCTGTACTTTACCAAAAATTGCATTACTTCAGATTTAGCGCCGGAAGAAAGAATGACAAAATAAAATGCTTATCAGGGTCATGTGCTTCAGGCTTTAATGTTGTTTTTCTATGATGTTTCCAGGAAGTACTTCAAACACCTTCTCTTCCATACTTTGCCTCTTACGAGTCCTCCTGTAGAGATCTCTTCCGTAACAGTCACGAATGTTCTTTCACTTCTTCTGTTACTGTGTTGCTGCAACAAAACAAAAGCCTCTTACTTGATGTACCTTACTGATGCTGCATTATTCCTTCAAATGTGATATTTCCATTAAATCTAAAATCGTGCAAGACACTTCTCAGGGGATATGGAATAACCCACGAAGCATATGAATGTCACCTGCATCTGGAGGACAGCTGCATTAATATAGCAGAGAAGTTTTAAATGCTCGCTAATTTTCTTATCTTGCTACAAATTAACAGGAAGCTTGTAAGAATTGTTAAAACTGAGGACATGGCTCTTTATACCACAACTACAAACACCTTTATTCAGTGATGCTACTAGCAGCTTGTCACAGAGACAGATTCATATGCAAAAAGTGGATACCTACAAAATTTCAAAAGTAATGACCTTTATGAAAGATCTAAAAATAGTATTTAAATTTACAAGAGCATCGACCTTTATCTGACTCAGGTGAGACTCTTCCATTCTGATTTTTTTTTAGATCAAGCAGCTGCTCTTGAAGACAACATGCAGCATCCGGACAGTGGAAAAAAAAATTGCCAGAGAAACTAAAAGCTTACAAGTTATCGAGGGAACGCTGCTACTTACAGTGCACTTTTGAGATACTGTCCAAAAATGGTGAATATTTCCTCGCACTTTAGATGTGAAGCCGCGTGGGACTAGCCGCGCAGTCTATGGCGCTGCAGTTATGGCCTGTGCGGCTGGTCCCGGCGGAGGTTCGAGTCCTCCCTCGGGCATGGGTGTGTGTGTGTTTGTCCTTAGGATAATTTAGGTTAAGTAGTGTGTAAGCTTAGGGACTGATGACCTTAGCAGTTAAGTCCCATAAGATTTCACACTTTTTTTTAATGTGAAGGACGACATCTGTGCACTAACAATTATAGCTTGAAGTTTAGGATAATTCTCATTTGTTGCTGAGTCTCAGTTGCATATTTTCAATTTGATTACATGTTTCGGTCCATTTGGATCATCTTCACATCTCATTAGTGGCGTCAGTAACACGTATTGTCCACTCAGAGCCACATATCAAAGTATTACCTTGATATGAAGATGATCCAGAGGGATCTAAACATGTAATCTAACTAAAATGTGCAGCTGTGACGGAGTGATAAACGAGAATTATCTTAAATTTCAATACAGTTGTTGAAATATTTCAAACCAGTTATCTTGGCTGTAGCGAGAACTTGTGTTCTGAGTAACTGTGTTCACAAAAGAGACATATGCAGGCTGGATGAAACTAGAAAGAATTGGTTTCGAAGACGTACGGAATAACACACACACAAAAGGGCGTGATCGAGCGTACACAAGCAACCGCTATGCCGCAAGTGCACAAGTTTGCAGTATATTTTGTTATCACTGATGGTGCTGCTCCTTGGCAAATGGGACAAGATGCGGAATACAAATTATCATAGGTAACAGACAAAATAATGGATACTATATTCGTTTTCCTCAGAGATAGCTTTATTTTCGAAGTCAGGAATAAGTTCTGTACACATCTCCTTCCGAATATTTCGTTTTTCGATCTTATGAGTGTAATCCTTATTTTCTGAATCCTAAATCACGGGACGACGTTCTACTTCAATAATGGAAAGTTCCGCCTCGAAAGTCATTTTTACAGCACAAAAGAAGACTTAAAATGAACGTAATTCAACAGTCACAAAGCGCTAACAAACGAGAAACTCAATACAACAACACGAGGCGGAAACTGCTCACCCCGAACTCCGCAAGCGCGCTGCTGGATCGCTACGTGTGAAACGATTGAACAACGACAAATCGCCGCGACCAGTCGTGAGGACCAAAGGGCGCAGAGCAGATCGCCCTGTCACATCACCAGACAAGTCGAGCTACCAAATTACCTGTGTTAAAGAGGCATAAGAGTTGTGCCATAAGGGCGTCTGTTGATTGTAGGTTATCGTACCACGTTTGTGTTGGTGATGAGAGGACAGTGTGAAACCCATTGCCAGCACATAGCCTAGCCCTATCGGATTACTCCAGTGCGACCGCTATGATTGGTGTCCGAATCCGACGGTCGGATCAGCATCAAGAGTGTCACAGTTCCTCATTCCGAAAGACACTACGAAGAAGGTGCTGCAAACTGTGCTGATTAGAAGCTGTAAGCCACGAGCAGCCCTCTTTTTGCTGGAACAGTACTAGCTTTGAATAGTTCTGCCTCGACCAGGATTCGAGCTATCTATTTACAAGTTGAGTCCACCTCAGCTCAAAAATGTGTACAACAAATAATAATTTACAGTAATGTAAATGAACGAAATCTGTTTGGAAATATCTTCGAAGGGATGTAAGATGAAACAGAGAAATTTAATAAGAGAAAAGCTTAAAGCAATAAGAGTATCATGTAGCAGAAAAAAAATTAGGTAGATATCTTATTTCGCAGTTTAAGACACTACATGGCACATTAATTAGCAAGAATGAGGAAACTGAACAAAAATTATAAAAAAGAGACACACCTGGAATACGCTGTTTGAAATCCGGCAATTATCAGGGGTTGACGATTTAGTTTTTACAAATGACCTACACACATCGCTGTTGACATGTGACACTATTATTTCTTTAAATTTTGTCATGTCTAACATAATAACTTCTCATAAATTGTCCGAGTAGTGAGCGTCTAAGTAGATGCGTTAGAATGGAAATTTCGCGTTGAGGTAGTTGTTTGATAATTCCTTTACTATTTTCGCGAAGGCCTAACTGCCACAATAATACAACAATCTATTCACTCGAATTTTTGTCATCAATTAAATTCTGAAAAGACTGTTTACAGATAAGCATACAGATATTCATCGTGATGGTATTTCAGTCAACGATGATTTACGTGAAGGTCCAGAGTCGGTGGTTGTAAAAGGGGACCAGTACTAAGCGCAACATGATTAAAGAGAATCTGTATGTGAACTATTTTTGTCTTGATTCACTCTGAGACATATCAAAGACTGTTACAATTTAATTTTGCATGGCACTTAGGTGTGCAAGAAACGTCAGATCCCAAACTATTTGATGGAAACTCGAAAACAAGGATCATGTCAATTGATGTAAGAGAGTGCTAAGAAAAAGGCGAGTGAGGGAACACAGAATAAGAGAGCAGCATTGTAACACGAGACGAAACATGTACATTTTAGTATGAGCAAATATTAAACAGCAATGACCTGGCTGGATGTTCCGAGATGAGTAAAAACCAGCGAAACTCATGTGTTAATGCAGCACGTTTAAGAAAACAACCCCTTGTTTCTTTGTTTATCCACAATGTCAACGGAATTTCTTTAGAAGATGGAAGAGAGGTTAATGCTGTATGGTATACAACATTCTGTTTGCCACAGGCCATAGCCGAAGCGAAGAAAAAAAAAATGTGCCTTCATTCTGCTTTCATGGCCAACTAGCTATAAGGTACGAATTTTGCAATTGATTTTAAACTAACGTCCCGATGAGCTAGAGACTGTAAATATTAAACATACAGGTAATTCAGAATCAGATGACAACGCGGTATTAACTCGCTTTCTTGTCTGCTTACTCACCTAGGTCTCTCAGGTGTGGGAGTTGGATGAAATGTATTACAATGTCAAACATATACAGGCTGCCCCGAGTGACTAACGTCTTGCGTGGTTTCTGCCAGAATACATTCAAGTCGACATTCGCAGAAGTCGCTGGTGGCCACTGGAGGGGACTCTACCCCTAAGAGCGCCAGTATCGCCTCTGCAACGCTGACCTCACGGTGCTGCAGGGCCACGCCCACCTTTCGGGGCAATTAGTGGTGACGGCAGTATTAAAACCTAGTTCCGCCGCCGCTCTGCCTTCAGTCGTGTATTTGCAGCACTCTCGGACTGCTCTCATTACGCACCGTAGGTTTAGACACAGATTTCGCTGTGCCTTTGCTTACCGCCATTGGATTACTCGCTTGAACGTATGATTTTACAGTTTGGTCATCCACTGATTGCATACCAGTACCGTACATTTTACAAAGATTGTAAGACAATTTAAAAAGCTATTAATTCTTTTAAGGAATTTTTGGTAGCTGCGTTATCTGTTAATAGTTATTTTAATACAGGATAATACAAGACCGATTTTGCCATGATTTAATCGCATGCATGAAACATATAAAGAAAGAAAAATGGTAATTACGCCAGAGTAATAAAGGAATACATATTCACACAACGAATTTAACATTGGGTCATTAAAAATAGATGATCCAAAAGCTTCAGATAGCATCAGAATTCTTACAAGCGCTCAAACTGGATGATTACAAAATGTAACATCCATACTCACATCTCCACCATGTGTCCATTGTTGACATCTGTTCAGTTTTCGTCACTGATCACCCTTTATGTAATTTACTGTTGAAATACAGGTTCATCCCGCATAGTTTGCTTCTGGGGTCTTATTAAAACTTTTTAGGTCCATACCCGAAGCTCCCAGTGCTCATGTACACCCCTGTGTCTGCCACCAACTGAATTTTGGGATGTTTACTTCTGTTACCATTCAGTTTAAACGGTTCTAATGATTCAAACGCTCCCCAAACGTTATGAGACCATATGTATTTAACAACCCCATGTTAAATTAGTTATGTGAGGATTTGTTCCCATATCTTCCTGGTTTACTTTGTGGCCATTAGTACAATTTCCAATTCTGTTCATATTTGTCATGGATGCGTACACCTGATGATGAGATTAAATCATCTTGAAACTCGCTTGTTTATGGTCCTGTGTCTTTAACCATATTCGACTAACTTATCGTCGGACAACGTCTCTTTGTACAACGCCAAATTTCCTTAGCGATACTACATGCTCGTTTCTTACGCGTAGACGTTTCACTTCGGTATAGGCAGATGGATTTACGAGGGTAATCCCAAAAGTAAGGTCTCCTATCTTTTTATAAGTACATAGACCTGTTTATTTCTACAATGGCTTACATCAGTTTACAGCTTGGACATTTAGCTATTTTTCGATGTAATCATCATTTCTGTCGATACATTTTTGTAGACGCTGTGGTAGTTTTTGTATGCCCATGTCATACCAGCTCGCCGCCATGCTGTTCAGAAAGTTATGAACCTCTTCTTTCTCAGGTGTAAATTGGTATGCCCAGGTTTCGTCATCCGTGAAAATGGAGTCCATAAAGTTGTCCCGTTCGGCTGCAAAGCGATGAAGAAATGCGCGGGAAGCATCAACTCGTTGCCACATGTGGTCCTCAGTCAGCAAGCGTGGCACCCATGTTGCGCACACCTTCCGGAGGTTCAATGTTTCCGTTAAAATTCTGTGAGCGGTGCTTCGGGAAACCTCAGGAACCAACGAGCAGAGATCATCCAGGGTGATCCGCCGATCTTCACGCATGCTTTGCTCAACCTTCAACACTGTCTCCTCAGAAAGTGACGGTCTCCCGCTCCTTTGTTCGTCGTGAATTTCGGTCCGACCAGCTGCAAACTCTCTACACCACTTATGACCATTTTTAACATCCATGCACGACTCACCATACACTTCCGTCAATTGGCGATGGATTTCAATCGGCGACAGTGCCCTTTGCGATCAAAAAGTGAATAACTGCGCGCAACCCGCACTTGGCAGTAACATCCAACGGGAGTTCCAATCTCAACGGCTGCCAAGCCAAGACTGAGTGCCTAAGCGCAGCGTGTCCATTTTTAGACACAGTGCGTGAAGCACTCTCCATAACAGTGTGACCAACTGCCACACAAACAGAGTTCTGTACTTCTAAAGAAATAGGAGACCTTACTTTTGGGATTACCCTCGTATATGTAGATAGATTGATAATGGAAAACTAAACAGCAGAGAGTTCATACTGCAGCTATTGGCAGTTTCAGTAGATGTCCAAGAGCCGTATCGCAATGGCTTCAGCCATGATCTTCAGAAAACCTCTTTGCGACCAGGTAAAAGACGGGCTGTATGCAGCTTGCCTAATACAGAGCTTTCTTCTAAATACACACAACATATTAACCTTCAGAAAATGTCTTCAGCAAATGCAGTCATTGATATCCTATTACCCTGAATTTTAATCCCAGTTTTGAAACTTCCTTTTACATTCTTTATCGTCTCTTCGATATATGGAATGAAAAGTAAGGGCCATGGGCTATATCCTGGTCATACACTTAGAAAACTGAGCACTTTGTCTATGCTCTTCCATTCTTATTTTTTCTCTTCGTTCCATTTTTATTTTCAGAATTCTTCTGACTGGTTTGACGCAACATGCCATGAATTCTTCTCCTGTGCCAACCTTCTCATCTCAGAGCAGCACTTGCAACCTATGTCTTCAATTATTTGGTGCATGTATTCCAATTTGTGTCTTGCCTGAAGGTTACCTTCTATACCTCCCTCTAGAACCAAGGAAGTTACTTCCCGATATCTTAACAGGTGTCTTCAGAAAATCTTATCATTGATATCCATCCACACCGAACTTTATTCCCTCACTAGACTTCCGGCATAAGAAGTCAGCCTCATTCTGCCAACGGCCTTATCAAAGAGGGCGGAGGAGCGGATAGAGGTTCAAGGCATTCTCTTGTCCTAGGGGTGGGAAATTGCCCCTAAAGGCGGAAGAATCAGCAATGATCAACGACATGAGGATGCAGAAGGCAATGGAAACCACTGCATTAAAGACACGTAACGTGTATCCACAGGACATGTGGCCTGTAATTGAAGAAGTGTCATGATGATCTCTCCAATGGCAAAAGATTCCGGAGTAGTCCCCCATTCGGATCTCCAGGAGGTGACTGCCTAGGGGGAGGTTACCATGAGAAGATTGAATAATCTACGAAAGGATAACGTTCTACGAGTCGGGGCGTGGCATGTCAGAAGCCTGGACCTGGTAGGGAAACTAGAAAATCTGAAAAGGGAAATGCAAAGGCTCAATCTAGATATAGTAGGGGTCAGTGAAGTGAAGTGGAAGGAAGACAAGGATTTCTGGTCAGATGAGTATCGGGTAATATCAACAGCAGCAGAAAATGGTATAACAGGTGTAGGATTCGTTATGAATAGGAAGGTAGGGCAGAGGGTGTGTTACTGTGAACAGTTCAGTGACCGGGTTGTTCTAATCAGAATCGACAGGAGACCAACACCGACAACGATATTTCAGGTATACATGCCGACGTCGCAAGCTGAAGATGAACAGATAGAGAAAGTGTATGATGATATTGAAAGGGTAATGCAGTAGGTAAAGGGGGACGAAAATGTAATAGTCATGGGCGATTGGAATGCAGATGTAGGGGAAGGAGTAGAAGAAAGGGTTACAAAAGAATAGGGGCTTGGGACAAGGAATGAAAGAGGAGAAAGACTAATTGAGTTCTGTAACAAGTTTCAGCTAGTAATAGCGAATACCCTGTTCAAGAATCACAAGAGGAGGAGGTATACTTGGAAAAGGCCGGGAGATACGAGAAGATTTCAATTAGATTACATCATGGTCAGACAGAGATTCCGAAATCAGATACTGGATTGTAAGGCGTACCCAGGAGCAGATATAGACTCAGATCACAATATAGTAGTGATGAAGAGTAGGCTGAAGTTCAAGACATTAGTCAGGAAGAATCAATACGCAAAGAAGTGGGATACGGAAGTACTAAGGAATGACGAGATACGTTTGAAGTTCTCTAACGCTATAGATACAGCACTAAGGAATAGCGCAGTAGGCAGTACAGTTGAAGAGGAATGGACATCTCTAAAAAGGGCCATCACAGAAGTTGGGAAGGAAAACATAGGTACAA
This sequence comes from Schistocerca serialis cubense, assembly GCF_023864345.2. Lineage (NCBI taxonomy): Eukaryota > Metazoa > Arthropoda > Insecta > Orthoptera > Acrididae > Schistocerca > Schistocerca serialis. The sequence continues at coordinate 123,148,525 of NC_064645.1, forward strand.
AGAAGGTAGCTGCGAAGAAACCATGGGTAACAGAAGAAATACTTCAGTTGATTGATGAAAGGAGGAAGTACAAACATGTTCCTGGAAAATCAGGAATACAGAAATACAAGTCGCTACGGAATGAAACAAATAGGAAGTGCAGGGAAGCTAAGACGAAATGGCTGCAGGAGAAATGTGAAGACATCGAAAATGATATGATTGTCGGAAGGACAGACTCAGCATACAGGAAAGTCAAAGCAACCTTTAGTGACATTAAAAGCAACGGTGGTAACATTAAGAGTGCAATGGGAATTCCACTGTTAAACGCAGAGGAGAGAGCAGATAGGTGGAAAGAATACATTGAAAGCCTCTATGAGGGTGAAGATTTGCCTGATGTGATAGAAGGAGAAACAGGAGTCGATTTAGAAGAGATAGGGGATCCAGTATTATAATCGGAATTTAAAAGAGCTTTGGAGGACTTACGGTCAAATAAGGCAGAAAGGATAGATAACATTCCATCAGAATTTCTAAAATCATTGGGGGAAGTGGCAACAAAACGACTATTCACGTTGGTGTGTAGAATATATGAGTCTGGCGACATACCATCTGACTTTCGGAAAAGCATCGTCCACACAATTCCGAAGACGGCAAGAGCTGACAAGTGCGAGAATTATCGCAAAATCAGCTTAACAGCTCATGCATCGAAGCTGCTTACAAGAATAGTATACAGAAGAATGGAAAAGAAAATTGAGAATGCGCTACGTGACGATCAGTTTGGCTTTAGGAGAAGTAAAGGGACGACAGAGGCAATTCTGACGTTACGCCTTATAATGGAAGCAAGGCTAAAGAAAAATCACGACACTTTCATAGTGGATTTGTCGACCTGGAAAAAGCGTTCGTCCATATTAAATGGTGCAAGCTGTTCGAGATTCTGAAAAAAGTAGGGGTAAGCTATAGGGAGAGACGGGTCATATACAATATGTACAACAACCAAGAGGGAATAATTAGACTGCACGATCAAGAACGAAGTGCTCGTATTAAGAAGGGTGTAAGACAAGGCTGTAGCCTTTCACCCCTACTCTTCAATCTGTACATCGAGGAAGCAATGATGGAAATAAAAGAAAGGTCCAGGAGTGGAATTAAAATACAAGGTGGAAGGATATCAATGATACGATTCGCTGACGACATTGCTATTCTGAGTGAAAGTGAAGAAGAATTAAATGATCTGCTGAACGGAATGAACAGTCTAATGAGTACACAGTATTGTTTGAGAGTAAATCTGAGAAAGACGAAGGTAATGAGAAGTAGTAGAAATGAGAACAGCGAGAAACTTAACATCAGGATTGATGGTCACGAAGTCAATGAAGTTAAGGAATTCTGCTACCTAGGCAGTAAAATAACCAATGACGGACGGAGCAAGGAGGACATCAAAGGTGGACTCGCTATGGCAAAAAAAGGCATTTCTGGCCAAGAGAAGTCTACTAATATCAAATACCGGCTTTAATTTGAGGAAGATATTTCTGAGGATGTACGTCTGGAGTACAGCATTGTATGGTAGTGAAACATGGACTGTGGGAAAACCGGAACAGAAGAGAATCGAAGCATTTGAGATGTGGTGCTATAGACGAATGTCGAAAATTAGGTGGACTGATAAGGTAAGGAACGAGGAGGTTCTACGCAGAATCGGAGAGGAAAGGAATATGTGGAAAACACTGATAAGGAGAAGGGACAGGATGATAGGACATCTGCTAAGACATGAGGGAATCACTTCCATGGTACTAGAGGGAGCTGTAGAGGGCAAAAACTGTAGAGGAAGACAGAGATTGGAATACGTCAAGCAAATAATTGAGGACGTAGGTTGCAAGTGCTACTCTGTGTGAGATGAAGAGGTTAGCACAGGAAAGGAATTCGTGGCGGGCCGCATCAAACCAGTCAGTAGACTGATGACCAAAAAAAAAATCTTTGTTTTATTTCCGTCATAGCTTCTTCGATGTGTATATTGAACACAATTTTTTCTTCCGCTCTTATTGTTCCCTCTCGGTTCATGTACGTATTATTTACTACCCGTCATTCCCTATAGCGTACTCCTCAAAGAATTTCAAAACTCTTGCGTTACTTTGAATTGTCGAACACTTTTTCTAGGTTGACATATCATATGAACTTGTCTTAATTTTTTGTGTCGTGCTTACGACATCAATGGTAACGTCACAAATGCCTCTCTGAAGCCTTTGGTTGTATTAAAGCCGAACTAATCATCATCTAACAAATACTTCGCTTGGTTTCTTCTCCACTCTCTCATACACTGAAGAGCGAAAGAAACTGGTACACCTACCTAATATCGTGTAGGACCCACGCGAGCACGCAGAAGTGCCGCAACCCGACGCGGCGCGGAAAATTTGGAAGTTTGTGATAAGTTCCTTAGGACTACTGAGCTCATTGGTCCCTAGGCTTACAGACTACTTAATCTAACTTAAAGTAACTTACGCTAAGGACAACATACACATCCATGCCCGATGGAGGACGCGAACCAAAGACGGGAGGGGGGGGGGGGGGTGAGGGGCAGGATGCCGCGCGAACCGTGGTAAGCCTCCCCCCCCCCCCCCCAGACAGGGCGGCTACCCGGCGCAGCAGGACACAAGACATGGCATGGACCCGACTAATGTCTGAAGTAGTGCTGGAGGGAATTGACACCATGAATCCTACCAGGGATGTCCATAAATCTGTAAGAGTACGAGTGGGTAGAGATCTCTTCTGAACAGCACGTTACAAGGAATTCCAGATATTCTCAGTAACGTTCATATCTGGGGAGTTTGGTGGCCATCAGAAGTGTTTAAACTCAGAAGAGTGTTCCTGGAGCCACTCTGTAGCAATTCTAGAAGTTTAGGTTGTCGCATTGTACTGCTGTAATTGTCCAAGTACGTCGGAATGCGCAATGGAAACGAATGGATGCAGGTGATCAAACAGGACGCTTCCGTACGTGTCACCTGTGAGAGTCGCACCTTCAAGCATCAGAGATTCCGTTTCACTCCTACTACATACGCCCCACACTGTTACAGAAACTCCACCAGTTTTAACAGTCCCCTGCTGACATGCAGGGTCCGTGTATTCATGAGGTCCCCATACCTGTACACGTCTATCAGCTTGATACAATTTGAAACGAGACTCGTCCGACCAGGCAACATGTTTCGAGTCTTCAACAGCTCAATGTCGGTGTTGACGGGCGAAAGCGCGGTTTAAGCGGCTCCGGAAATGCTCAAAATCATGAAAAGTTCAATTTTTACTCTTTTGCGTTTTTTTTTTAAATGTGTTCTACATGGGCGTGACCCACTGTGGCGCTGTTAAACTGCTGTCAAATGGTGTTATTATTAACGTCCGTGTTCATCAGGTACATTTTAGTGATGTGAGATAAAGTATGTGTTGTGGCTAACCTGTGATGGTTCAATATATATCGCTGGTGTGATTGTTGATTGTTTCATGTTTATTTACTCTGTCGTTATCTCGAAAATATTCGTAATTAATTCTGTTTCTTGAGTCTCTGTTTTGTTGAAGTATAATAATGAGTAAAAGTAAAGTTATTAAAAATCCTCTGAAGGCTTTTAAGAAAAGGAGAAATGTTGGAAAGCCAATGGTATGTGTTATTACTGTAAACAATAAAGACGATAACCAAGTGAGTGAACCTAACCTCTCAAGTACACCTGCCCATAGCAGTCAAAGTGGGAAAGAAAATACTTCTCAGAAGAAGCTTGGTTCAATGAGTGAAAACTATGAATGTTTTATGGGCGAATCGGATGTGAATGAAAAATTTGATATGTCGGTTCTCAAAGGAATTTTTTCAAACTGTGTAAGATGTATTCATTGTAGTGATGTTGGTCTGGAACTCTCCATAATAAAGCACGTAAGACTTGCTAGTGAAATACAACTGAAATGTGATAAGTGTTCATACATGACCACCTTTTGGAACAGTAAGGTGCAAGGTATTTAGAAATATGGGAATGAAGATAGGTTGTAACATGGTACGAGCGATGCTTGCTTTAGACAAGGAACGCCTTCGGGCTGCAGACAGGGCTGAAAAGAGTCTAGAAATACAAGCAAGACTAAACAGGGGGAGGAACAAGAGGAAGCTGGAGGAGGAGTTTGCAGAGGATGAAGATAATCCATCCTATGGACCTAGAATGCACTAAAAAGTTAATCCAATCTCTGTCGCTCGATTCCCAAAACTTTTATTTTCTCATACTAATTACATGTTTACTGAGGATCTTCCAAACATATTTGTTTCAAACTTTCAATAAATGTTACACAGTACCTTCTGCATAATTTAACACAGCCTTTTTCCAAAAAACTGTATATTTTTGAATATATAAATAAAAAATTGCAAAAAAATGTTGTGAATTTTCATTACAATTGAAAGAAAATCATCTTTAATAATTGAACAAAAATTTTGTAAAATCCCAGCGCTAAGTTGTAGCCTATATTCCAATAAATAATCTGTAAAAAGTTCAACTTCCTACCTCAAATACTTTGTGAGGAAAGATGTAATTTATAAGCGTTATTTTAACATTGCAAGTACAGGGCGTCCCGGAGCCCCTTAAGCATTGTGTTGTGCAGTCATCAAGGACACGCCAGTAGGCTTCCGGCTACGAAAGCCCATATCGATGATGTTTCGTTGAATGGTTCGTATGCTGACACTTTTCGATGACCTTGCACAGAAATATGCAGCAATTTGAGGAAGCGTTGCACTTCTGTTACGTTGAACGATTCTCTTCAGTCGTCGTTGGTCCCGTTCTTGCAGGATCTTTTTCCGGCCGCAGCGATGTCGGCGATTTGATGTTTTACCGGATTCCTGATATACACGGTACACTCGTGAAATGGACATACGGGAAAATCAACACTTCATCGCTATCTCGGAGATGCTGTGCTCCATCGCTCGCGCGACGATTGTAATACCACGTTCAAACTCACCTAAATCTTGATTACCTGCCGTTGTAGCAGCAGTAACCGATCTAAGAACTGCGCCTGACAATTGTTGTCTTACATAGGCAGTGCCGACCGCAACGCCGTATTCTGCCTGGTTACAATTCTCTGTATTTGAATACGCATACCTTTACCAGTTTCTTTGGCTCTTCATTGTATATTATTCTTGTCAACAACTTGGATCTGAGCTGTTAATTCTCGCACTCTTCGGGTCTTGCTATTTTTGGTTTTGTGAATAGTCGTTTTGTTCCCACATCGAGCACTGATTTTAGAAATATCTGGGTAATGTTATCTATCCCTTCAGCCCTGTTTGAATATAAGTCCTCAAAGCTCTTTTAAATTTTGACTATAATACTGGATCCCCTGTCTCTTCCCTATAGACTCTTGTTCATTATTCTATCACTTCACCAGAAAGTTGGTTTTGGTATGTGTTTAATATTACCCATCCATACAGCATGCATCTATTTTCTTGAGACGTTTGAATATCTCGAACATCATGAATCACTTTTCACTGTCCGTTTTTCCTATATCTGCAAATCCAATAAAAGTGTCTTGACTTTTCTTCTACCTTCCACTGTGAAGTAGTGCATTGTGAGAACTGTAAATTGAATCGTCCTTTTCCATTCTTCTGTAAGTAAATATTGTCGGCAACTTGAATGCTTCAAATGTTAAACTTTTATTAGCGTGATTATTTTTTAACTTATCTGTCTTTGCTATATCTTTGATTGTGTAGATATTATTTTTCTGGAATGGTGTTTTTTTCTTCAAACTCACAGAGACAACGACTCAACTTTAAGAGTCGTATGGTTGCCACTTCCCTGATTTAAATATATCTGACTACGCCGAACTTCACAATTATCTATCTTTCAGGTGTTTCATCGTATCACCTTCAAGCTATTTCTCTCGAACCGTGCGCGGGAGAATCCAACACTTAAATACCCTCATGTGAGTTATGATTTCTCTTATTTTATTAAAATGATCATTTCCTGTGTAGGTGGGCACCAATAAAATATTTTCGTATTCGGAAGAAAGTGTTGGTGACTTAAATTTCATTAAAAGATTTACAGCAATGAAAAATACTTTTGATTTAATGATTGCCACCCCAACCCGTGTATCATATGTGTGACTCCTCTGGACCCTGTTTCGTGATAATACAGAAAGAGTGGCCCTTTTCTGGACTTTTTCGAAGACCTCTGTCAGTCCTATGTGATGGGGATCCCACGTCTCGCAGCAGTACTCCCGAAGGGGACGAACAAGCGTAGCATAGACAGTCTCTTTCGTAGACCTGTTGCATCTTCTAATTGTTCTGCCAATGATTTTACAAATTTCGATGGAATTATATCTATTCCTTACGCTTTATTTGACAGCAAATCTACCAGACTTTTGTTGGACTCTATATCGACTCCGATTTCTTCCTCTAACACGTCATTAGTCATTTACTCCCCCTCGTATAGCTCTCCATGTACTCTTTTTACTTACGCTCTCTGTCCTCTTCGTTTGACACTGAAATTCCTTTTGCACTCTTAGCGTTGATGCTTTCAGTCTTCCATCAAATGAATTCGCAACTGCGAATAATGACTACTATCAGCTGTCGAATGGAATGATGACTTTGAAATTTTGTGCCGGACCGGGATTCGAACCCGGATTTCCCGCTTATCGCGAGTGGTCACCTTCGGTTTTAATTTAATTGAGGGTTGTTTTGAATATCTGTATGCTGTATTACTTCATCTTACCCGAGTTTCTTCGCAACTATCTTTCTTCTTCCTATATTTGCTGGCCCAAATTATGTGAACGCTGTTTTTAGTGATGTCCACTCTTCCATCTGAACTGCCTGATTCAAAAATGGTGTCACAGTATCTATTGCCATTGTGATCTTCAAAGGCAACTCATCAATCCTTAATCCCTCTGAACTCTTTCCACATTGATTCTTGAAAACGATTCTTGTAAAATTCAGTCTACTCTTCATCATTACCAAATTTTGATCTCCTTTCGTGTAGGCTTACAGTGACATAACTGACTTCAGTTTCTCTCTCTGAGCCTGATGTGATCCGACTGTAATCTTGTCATGTCTCCAGGCCTTTTCCACAAATAAATTTTTCAACCTGTGATTTTAAAACTATGTATCTGCTGGGATTAGGTGAATTTTACTGCAGATCTGAAGTACACTTTCTACTCCCATATTACTACTTAGTCTATATCCTCCCGTGCTCTTTTATGTGTTCCTTCCCCTACTATTGTTTTTCCTCCTCCAATGACTGTTATCATCTTCTACATATTGAGGGTATTTTTAATCCGTCATTGCAACTACAAAGTATGTAATTTTTTCACCAGACGTGTTTCACTTTATTCATTTAAACCGTCATCAGTAGTCTGTAATCAAGTTATTTACATTTTGATTTGCTTTTTAGATAGGAAAACAGTTTGTTAAGACTAGGTTGATTTGTGCTTACGGTGATTTTCGACAGATTTCCCACTTACATCGGGTAATCAGCCGAAAAATCACTGTAAGTACAAATCAACCTATTCTTAACGAAGTGTATATCGTTCTAAAAAGCAAGTCAAAACTTAAATAATTGCAGACCACTAATGATGCTTTACCTCAATAAAGCGAAACGCGTCTGGTGAAAAAAAATCATTCATTTTTGTAGTTGCAACGACGGATCACACAAATGAATAATCCTACTTACTGAATTACACGTTTAATATCCTCAAACACTTTTCTATCCTTTCATTTTCTGCTAGTGGCTTTGGCATGTACGCTATGTCATCAAACGCATCCGGACTCCCCCAAAAACATGCGTTTTTCATACCAGGTGCATTGTGCTGCCACCCACGGCGAGGTACTCCATATTAGCAACCTCAGTAGTCATTACACATGAAGAGAGAGAGCAGAATGGGGTGCTCCAGGGAACTTACGGACTTCGAACCTGGTCAGGTGATTCAGTGTCACTTGTTTCATAATATGTACGCGAGATTTTCACACTCATAAACATCCCTAGGTCCACTGTTTCTGATGTGATAGTGAAGTGGAAATGTGAAGGGACACGTACAGCACAAAAGCGTACAGGCTGACCTCGTCTGTTGACTGACAGCGACCGCCGACATTTGAATAGTGTCGTAATGTATAATAGGCAGACATCTATCCAGACCATCACACAGGAATTCCAAACTGCATCAGGATCCACTGCAAGTACCATGACAGTAAGGCGGGAGGTTAGAAAACTTGGATTTCGTGATCGAGCGGCTGCTCATAGGTCACACATCACGCCAGTAAATGCCAAACGACGCCTTGCTTGGTGTAACGAGCGTAAACATAGGACGATTGAACAGTGGAAAAATGTTGTGTGGAGTGACGGATCACGGTACACAATGTGGCGATCCGATGGCAGGGTGTGGGTATGGCGAATGCCCGGTGAGCGTTATCTGGCAGAGTGTGCAGTGGCAACAATAAAATTCGGAGGCGGTAGTGTTATGGTGTGGTCGTGATTTTCATGGAGAGACTTACACCCTTTGTGGTTTTGCGTGGCTCTATCACAGCACAAACCTACATTGATGTTTCAAGCACCTTCTTGCTTCTCACTGTTGAAGGACAATTCGGGGATGTCGATTGCATCTTTCAACTCGATAGAGCACGTGTTCACAATGCACGGTCTGTGGAACGACAATAATATCCCTCTAGCGGAGTGGCCTGCACGGAGTCCTGACCTGAAACCTTTAGAACACCATTGGGATGTTTTGGAACGCCTACTTCGTGCCAGGCCTCACCGACAGACATCGATACCTCTCCTAAGTGCAGCCATTCCCCAAGAAACCTTCCAGCACGTGATTGAAAGTATGCCTGCGAGAGTGGAAGCTGTCATCAGAGCTAAGGGTGGGCCAACACCGTATTGAATTCCAGCATTACTGACAGAGGGTGCCACTAACTTCTAAGTCATTTTCAGCCAGATGTCCGGATAATTTTGATCACATAGAGTTTATCGGAACTATTGCCATTGGCTTCGGTGTGCTGCCGATTTCGATGAGAATAATCCTGTTACTGCATTGTTCACAGATTGTCACTCTTTGCTTCATATTGCAATTCGTCACGAATCTTACTCCCGTTGCAGAATTTTATGTCAGTGCCGTATATTACCTTGACGAGAAATTTCCACTGCATTTCGCTGACCCGTTCACAATATATTAATTATGCCTTTGCTTTTACTTTTTCAACTTGCTTCTTTAACTAACGCATTCAGAAATACGGCATTCGACGATCCGACTAGTCGAATATTGCTCTTTCGTTGCTTACTAATTCACTCTCTCTTAGCCGTCGTGGTTCCTAATGAGGGAACTAATGGGGAACCAATTACGAAACCTTTGTCAATGGAGAAATCATCATCAAACTTTTTCAATCACTGCCACGTGTTCTGTGGATACATACAATATGTGATACAAAGTGTACTATTAGCTGACGTGTCGAATATTGACGACTTTATGGCTTGTTCGTTGTTACGCTTAAGGCTGTTGGGAGCCATTAAGGGCACTCTAAGATAGAAAGTCAGAGACACAGTGCAAGAGCAGGCAAAAGCGGAAGCGTTTAGGTAACCGGAGGTAAATACACTCCTGGAAATGGAATAAAGAACACATTGACACCGGTGTGTCAGACCCACCATACTTGCTCCGGACACTGCGAGAGGGCTGTACAAGCAATGATCACACGCACGGCACAGCGGACACACCAGGAACCGCGGTGTTGGCCGTCGAATGGCGCCGCCGCCGTCAGTGTCAGCCAGTTTGCCGTGGCATACGGAGCTCCATCGCAGTCTTTAACACTGGTATCATGCCGCGACAGCGTGGACGTGAACCGTATGTGCAGTTGACGGACTTTGAGCGAGGGCGTATAGCGGGCATGCGGGAGGCCGGGTGGACGTACCGCCGAATTGCTCAACACGTGGGGCGTGAGGTCTCCACAGTACATCGATGTTGTCGCCAGTGGTCGGCGGAAGGTGCACGTGCCCGTCGACCTGGGACCGGACCGCAGCGACGCACGGATGCACGCCAAGACCGTAGGATCCTATGCAGTGCCGTAGGGGACCGCACCGCCACTTCCCAGCAAATTAGGGACACTGTTGCTCCTGGGGTATCGGCGAGGACCATTCGCAACCGTCTCCATGAAGCTGGGCTACGGTCCCGCACACCGTTAGGCCGTCTTCCGCTCACGCCCAAACATCGTGCAGCCCGCCTCCAGTGGTGTCCCGACAGGCGTGAATGGAGGGACGAATGGAGACGTGTCGTCTTCAGCGATGAGAGTCGCTTCTGCCTTGGTGCCAATGATGGTCGTATGCGTGTTTGGCGCCGTGCAGGTGAGCGCCACAATCAGGACTGCATACGACCGAGGCACACAGGGCCAACACCCGGCATCATGGTGTGGGGAGCGATCTCCTACACTGGCCGTACACCACTGGTGATCGTCGAGGGGACACTGAATAGTGCACGGTACATCCAAACCGTCATCGAACCCATCGTTCTACCATTCCTAGACCGGCAAGGGAACTTGCTGTTCCAACAGGACAATGCACGTCCGCATGTATCCCGTGCCACCCAACGTGCTCTAGAAGGTGTAAGTCAACTACCCTGGCCAGCAGGATCTCCGGATCTGTCCCCCATTGAGCATGTTTGGGACTGGATAAAGCGTCGTCTCACGCCCGATGGAGGACGCGAACCAAAGACGGGAGGGGGGGGGGGATGCCGCGCTAACCGTGGCAAGCCCCTCCTCCCCCCCCCCCCCACCACCCAGACAGGGCGGCTACCCGGCGCAGCAGGACACAAGACATGGCATGGACCCGACTAATGTCTGAAGTAGTGCTGGAGGGAATTGACACCATGAATCCTACCAGGGATGTCCATAAATCTGTAAGAGTACGAGTGGGTAGAGATCTCTTCTGAACAGCACGTTACAAGGAATTCCAGATATGCTCAGTAACGTTCATATCTGGGGAGTTTGGTGGCCATCAGAAGTGTTTAAACTCAGAAGAGTGTTCCTGGAGCCACTCTGTAGCAATTCTAGAAGTTTAGGTTGTCGCATTGTACTGCTGTAATTGTCCAAGTACGTCGGAATGCACAATGGAAACGAATGGATGCAGGTGATCAGACAGGACGCTTCCGTACGTGTCACCTGTGAGAGTCGCACCTTCAAGCATCAGAGATTCCGTTTCACTCCTACTACATACGCCCCACACCGTTACAGAGACTCCACCAGTTTTAACAGTCCCCTGCTGACATGCAGGGTCCGTGTATTCAAGAGGTCCCCATAGCTGTACACGTCTATCGGCTCGATACAATTTGAAACGAGACTTGTCCGACCAGGTAACATGTTTCGAGTCTTCAACGGCTCAATGTCAGTGTTGACGGGCCCAAGCGCGGCTTAAGCGTTGTTTTGTGCAGTCATCAAGGACACGCCAGTAGGCTTTCGGCTACGAAGGCCCATATCGATGATGTTTCGTTGAATGGTTCGTATGCTGACACTTTTTGATGACCTTGCACAGAAATTTGCAGCAATTTGAGGAAGCGTTGCACTTCTGTTACGTTGAACGATTCTCTTCAGTCGTCGTTGGTCCCGTTCTTGCAGGATCATTTTCCGGCCGCAGCGACGTCGGCGATTTGATGTTTTACCGGATTCCTGATATACACGGTACACTCGTGAAATGGTCATACGGGAAAATCAACACTTCATCGCTATCTCGGAGATGCTGTGCTCCATCGCTCGCGCGACGATTGTAATACCACGTTCAAACTCACCTAAATCTTGATTACCTGCCGTTGTAGCAGCAGTAACCGATCTAAGAACTGCGCCTGACAATTGTTGTCTTACATAGGCAGTGCCGACCGCAACGCCGTATTCTGCCTGGTTACAATTCTCTGTATTTGAATACGCATACCTTTACCAGTTTCTTTGGCTCTTCATTGTATATTATTCTTGTCAACAACTTGGATCTGAGCTGTTAATTCTCGCACTCTTCGGGTCTTGCTATTTTTGGTTTTGTGAATAGTCGTTTTGTTCCCACATCGAGCACTGATTTTAGAAATATCTGGGTAATGTTATCTATCCCTTCAGCCCTGTTTGAATATAAGTCCTCAAAGCTCTTTTAAATTTTGACTATAATACTGGATCCCCTGTCTCTTCCCTATAGACTCTTGTTCATTATTCTATCACTTCACCAGAAAGTTGGTTTTGGTATGTGTTTAATATTACCCATCCATACAGCATGCATCTATTTTCTTGAAACGTTTGAATATCTCGAACATCATGAATCACTTTTCACTGTCCGTTTTTCCTATATCTGCCAATCCAATAAAAGTGTCTTGACTTTTCTTCTACCTCCCACTGTGAAGTAGTGCATTGTGAGAACTGTAAATTGAATCGTCCTTTTCCATTCTTCTGTAAGTAAATATTGTCGGCAACTTGAATGCTTCAAATGTTAAACTTTTATTAGCGTGATTATTTTTTAACTTATCTGTCTTTGCTATATCTTTGATTGTGTAGATATTATTTTTCTGGAATGGTGTTTTTTTCTTCAAACTCACAGAGACAACGACTCAACTTTAAGAGTCGTATGATTGCCACTTCCCTGATTTAAATATACCTGACTACGCCGAACTTCACAATTATCTATCTTTCAGGTGCTTCATCGTATCACCTTCAAGCTATTTCTCTACCGTTCCACTCTCGAACCGTGCGCGGGAGAATCCAACACTTAAATACCCTCATGTGAGTTATGATTTCTCTTATTTTATTAAAATGATCATTCCCTGTGTAGGTGGGCACCAATAAAATATTTTCGTATTCGGAAGAAAGTGTTGGTGACTTAAATTTCATTAAAAGATTTACAGCAACGAAAAATACTTTTGATTTAATGATTGCCACCCCAACCCGTGTATCATATGTGTGACTCCTCTGGACCCTGTTTCGTGATAATACAGGAAGAGTTGCCCTTTTCAGGACTTTTTCGAAGACCTCTGTCAGTCCTATGTGATGGGGATCCCACGTCTCGCAGCAGTACTCCCGAAGGGGACGAACAAGCGTAGCATAGACAGTCTCTTTCGTAGACCTGTTGCATCTAATTGTTCTGCCAATGATGGAATTATATCTATTCCTTACGCTTTATTTGACAGCAAATCTACCAAACTTTTGTTGGACTCTATATCGACTCCGATTTCTTCCTCTAACGCGTCATTAGTCATTTACTCCCCCTCATATAGCTCTCCATGTACTCTTTTTACTTACGCTCTCTGTCCTCTTCGTTTGACACTGAAACTTCTTTTGCACTCTTAGCGTTGATGCTTTCGGTCTTTCATCAAATGAATTCGCAACTGCGAATAAAGACTAACATCAGCTGTCGAATGGAATGATGACATTGAAAATTTGTGCCGGACCGGGATTCGAACCCGGATTTCCCGCTCATCGCGAGCGGTCACCTTCGGTTTTAATTTAATTGAGGTTTGTTTTGAATATCTGTATGCTGTATTACTCCATCTTACCCGAGTTTCTTCGCAGCTATCATTTTTCTTCCTATATTTGCTGGCCCAAATTATGTGAACGCTGTTTTTAGTGATGTCCACTCTTCCATCTGAACTGCCTGATTCAAAAATGGTGTCACAGTATCTATTGCCATTGTGAACTTCAAAGGCAACTCATCAATCCTTAATCCCTCTGAACTCTTTCCACATTGATTCTTGAAAACGATTCTTGTAAAATTCAGTCTACTCTTCATCATTACCAAATTTTGATCTCCTTTTGTGTAGGCTTACAGTGACATAACTGACTTCAGTTTCTCTCTCTGAGCCTGATGTGATCCGACTGTAATCTTGTCATGTCTCCAGGCCTTTTCCATAAATAAATTTTTCAACTTGTGATTTTAAAACTATGTATCTGCTGGGATTAGGTGAATTTTACTGCAGATCTGAAGTACACTTTCTACTCCCTTATTACTACTTAGTCTATACCCACCCGTGCTCTTTCTTCTGTTCCTTCCACTACTATTGCTTTTGCTCCTCCAATGACTGTTATCATCTTCTACATATTGAGGGTATTTTTAATCCGTCATTGCAACTACAAAGTATGTAATTTTTTCACCAGACGTGTTTCACTTTATTCATTTAAACCGTCATCAGTGGTCTGTAATTAAGTTATTTACATTTTGATTTGCTTTTTAGATAGGAAAACAGTTTGTTAAGACTAGGTTGATTTGTGCTTACGGTGATTTTCGACTGATTTCCCACTTACATCGGGTAATCACTGTAAGTACAAATCAACCTATTCTTAACGAAGTGTATATCGATCTAAAATGCAAGTCAAAACTTAAATAATTGTAGACCACTAATGATGTTTTACCTCAATAAAGCGAAACGCGTCTGGTGAAAAAAAATCATTCATTTTTGTAGTTGCAACGACGGATCACACAAATGAATAATCCTACGTACTGAAGTACACGTTTAATATCCTCAAACACTTTTCTATCCTTTCATTTTCTGCTAGTGGCTTTGGCATGTACGCTATGTCATCAAACGCATCCGGACTCCCCCAAAAACATGCGTTTTTCATATCAGGTGCATTGTGCTGCCACCCACGGCGAGGCACTCCATATTAGCAACCTCAGTAGTCATTACACATCAAGAGAGAGAGCAGAATGGGGTGCTCCGGGGAACTTACGGACTTCGAACCTGGTCAGGTGATTCAGTGTCACTTGTTTCATAATATGTACGCGAGATTTTCACACTCATAAACATCCCTAGGTCCACTGTTTCTGATGTGATAGTGAAGTGGAAACGTGAAGGGACACGTACAGCACAAAAGCGTACAGGCTGACCTCGTCTATTGACTGACAGCGACCGCCGACATTTGAATAGTGTCGTAATGTATAATAGGCAGACATCTATCCAGACCATCACACAGGAATTCCAAACTGCATCAGGATCCACTGCAAGTACCATGACAATAAGGCGAGAGGTTAGAAAACTTGGATTTCGTGATCGAGCGGCTGCTCTTAGGTCACACATCACGCCAGTAAATGCCAAACGACGCCTTGCTTGGTGTAACGAGCGTAAACATAGGACGATTGAACAGTGGAAAAACGTTGTGTGGAGTGACGGATCACGGTACACAATGTGGCGATCAGATGGCAGGGTGTGGGTATGGCGAATGCCCGGTGAGCGTTATCTGGCAGAGTGTGCAGTGGCAACAATAAAATTCGGAGGCGGTAGTGTTATGGTGTGGTCGTGATTTTCATGGAGAGACTTACACCCTTTGTGGTTTTGCGTGGCTCTATCACAGCACAAACCTACATTGATGTTTCAAGCACATTCTTGCTTCTCACCGCTGAAGGACAATTCGAGGACGTCGATTGCATCTTTCAACTCGATAGAGCACGTGTTCACAATGCACGGCCTGTGGCACGACAATAATATCCCTCTAGCGGAGTGGCCTGCACGGAGTCCTGACCTGAAACCTTTAGAACACCATTGGGATGTTTTGGAACGCCTACTTCGTGCCAGGCCTCACCGACAGACCTCGATACCTCTCCTAAGTACAGCCATTCCCCAAGAAACCTTCCAGCACGTGATTGAAAGTATGCCTGCGAGAGCGGAAGCTGTCATCAGAGCTAAGGGTGGGCCAACACCGCATTGAATTCCAGCATTACTGACAGAGGGTGCCACTAACTTCTAAGTCATTTTCAGCCAGGTGTCCGGATAATTTTGATCACATAGAGTTTATCGGAACTATTGCCATTGGCTTCGGTGTGCTGCCGATTTCGATGAGAATAATCCTGTTACTGCATTGTTCACAGGATGTCACTCTTTGCTTCATATTGCAATTCGTGACGAATCTTACTCCCGTTGCAGCATTTTATGTCAATGCCGTATATTACCTTGACGAGAACTTTCCACTGCATTTCGCTGACCCCTTCACAATATATTAATTATGCCTTTGCTTTTACTTTTTCAACTTGCTTCTTTACCTAACGCATTCAGAAATACGGCATGCGACGATCCGACTAGTCGAATATTGCCCTTTCGTTGCTTGCTAATTCACTCTCTCTTAGTCGTCATGGTTCCTAATGAGGGAACTAATGGGGAACCAATTACGAAACCTTTGTCAATGGAGAAATCATCATCAAACTTTTTCAATCACTGCCACGTGTTCTGTGGATACATACAATATGTGATACAAAGTGTACTATTGGCTGATGTGCCGAATATTGACGACTTTATGGCTTGTTCGTTGTTACGCTTAAGGCTGTTGGGAGCCATCAAGGGCACTCCAAGATAGGAAGTCAGAGACACAGTGCAAGAGCAGGCAAAAGCGGAAGCGTTTAGGAAACCGGAGCTAAATAGTATTACTAGAGCCCTGCATACTGCAGACGCTCTGGGCAACTGTCCCATAGGAGTAGGTTCACTTCAGAGAACTGACTGCTAACTCCACACACCGCCTAGACACTGTTGTAAGGCGCCACAGTAGAAGATGGCCACGAAAAGGCACGTCTTAGTAGATGCAGCAAGCTTGATACGTACTCCTGAGAACTGAAACGTCAGTGGGTTTACGTAGATTAGAGTGCTTCTACAGCAGCTCCTATTCACAAAAGTACCTCGGACAGAACAAAGT
Organism: Schistocerca serialis cubense; assembly: GCF_023864345.2. Lineage (NCBI taxonomy): Eukaryota > Metazoa > Arthropoda > Insecta > Orthoptera > Acrididae > Schistocerca > Schistocerca serialis. The sequence goes on from NC_064645.1 coordinate 123,165,113, forward strand.
GTTGCTTTCCATGATAGGAGTTCCAGCGACGTTTAGATTTCATCTGGACGCTGTCAGTACCAAACTTGGAGCTTATTAATGTAAAGTCTTGACGCATCCCTTCCTACCGAGCGGGAGAAGGGGGGAGTCTAAATGTGGTTGGTCCGAAGCGCCCTGGAGGTGCACGGCGACTCGGCAGACTGGCCGAAGCTTCATAATTGCCAGTGGATTGGTGGGTCGACTACAGGAAGGGAGAAAAATGAGCCCGGCAGATTCTTAAAAAATCTGTGTTGTTGTATTCAGAGGGAATTCTCAGTCAGATGGTTGGGGCGGCGACTCCGTATCTCTCATGACCAGCCTCGGTAAGCTTCTATATGTTTGTTTTTCTGACTTGGAGTGCTGCTCTCAAGTTTGTACTTCACATGCTGCTAGTGTTCACTATTATTGTTAGCGTTCAATCTCGTGGATTCAATCACCGACATCTGTTGTGCAACCAGTTGCCTCATTTGCTTTTTCTAATGTTTAGAACTATCCTTCAGTGTAGTACTTATACTTATCGCTAATAAATGACCCCAGAATTCCGTGAGTCTCGAGCTGCAAACATTCTGTCCAGCCCCAGAATCCGCGCCTCTCATACGTGCACTGTGTCAGTGTTTGGCGCTGACCCAAGTCATCAATCTGCCTTCACTGGGAGCTTCTCTCCGCGTTTGCTCCTCACCGCTAGGAAATTACAGACTGACTTTAAGCGCCATGTCTTCTCTGTATGCTGTGTTAGGACAGGACAAACGTTGATAAGGGTACGTACAGGCTTCGCGTTTATGCCGGCTTGAGCTCTTCTAGGGCACTTTCAATGAGATGACTGCATGTCTGTGGAGGAATGACGGCCCATTTTTCCCAGGAGCTGAAACGAGGGTGGACAGTGTTGTTGGACACTGGAGTCGACCTTGCAGCTCATACCAAGTGTTCCATTAGGTTCCGGTAGAGTCTCGCAGCAGGCCAGTCCATTTCACCGATAGTATAGTCCACCACAAACCAATGTCTCACAGAAGCTGCTTTATGACAGGATGTATTGTCATGCTGATAACGTCATCCTCTCCAGTCTGCTCCTCCACTGTGCGCAGTACACAGTGCTGTAGTATGTTTTCACAGTCTTCCACATTTACTCTTTTCTTCCACATTCGACCCACTAACAGCACCTCCATGCCGTACCACCACCTCCTCCGTACTTCACAGTTGGCACTAGAAATGATGGAAGGCATCGATCTCCCGGCATGCACCAAACCCAAACCCTTCTGTCGGATTGCCATAGTGTATAACCGGATTCATCACTCATGTTTGCAATCATACACTCTAGCAGTGTGGAACTTACGATTGTTTCCTTCCTCTGACTTGATGTGATTTTTCACAACCAGCCTCTGCAATGTTCAATGGTCCTTGGGCTTAGTGGTGTTTGTCTCCGCTTCCACGTCACAATCTTACCTCCAAAAGTCCACTTGGGGAACTTAAGGAGCGTGAAAACCCCCTGTGAATAAATGACTCAGGTGACATCGAATGACTAATCTACATTCGAGGGAACTCAGTCCTCCTGACCAACTCATTCCACTGTTACTACCTGTCTGCTGACAACACAATACTCCACTCCTACATTTACAATGGCAGGTCCGATACTTTTCACCAGATGGTATACTAAGTACAAAGGTCATGCCACTCACAATTGCTGATTCTACAGCTATTTATGGAAAGCTTCACACCCCAGGGGCAAGACAGTGTCCCGAACATGTGTGTAGTCCTCTCTCCTCTTTGACAAGCCGTGTATGGGTATCACTTATTTTACCGGAAATCTTTGACTTCCATCGCTGATATTTGCTCAGTATTTAAGTATTAGCTATGGTAGATCCCATGACCCAGAATACTTTCGTGTACTAATCAAAGGCGCTAACCCAAGACTATGTTTGTTGGTTGTTTGGTTTAGAAGAGGGGAGGGGGGGGGGGGACCAAACTGCTAGGTCATCGGTCCCTTGTTCCAAATAAAACAATGCCACAAGTGTGGGAATAAAACAAACAAGACTGACAACACAAAACAGAGAGAAAGGAAAAACCACAAGAACGACGGAAGGGCAACAAACACTTAAATGGACAAATGGGAGAATAAAACCACAGAAACAGAAGGAACAGGTAGAAGAGATTAAAAGGACAAAACAGATAACCATGGCTGGCTGACCATGAGAATAAAAAGTGGAAGACAACCACTCTGCAACACATTAGAACAGCCACCCTAAAAGCACTGGGGTGGAGGACACAGAGAGACAAAGGACAAGCGCTAAAACTTTGATCAAATGATAAAGCAGACCCTCACGAATAAAACATAAAACTAAACCACCCGATAAGACGTTGTCAGATAAAATTAGCGGAAACGAGTCCGGTAACCGAAGATTTCGTCGTAGGGCAGTCAAAGTGGAACAGTGTACCAGAACATGGGCCACTGTCCACCGGGCGCCGCATCAACACTGAGGCGGGTCTTCACGGCGCAGGAGGTAGCCGTGCCTTGCCCAAGCGTGGCCAATGCGGAGCCGGCAGACAACCACAGAGTCCCTGCGAGAGGTCTGCATGGAGAACTGCCACACATTCTTAGTCTCTTTAATGTCACGCTGTTTATCGTGCGGACTTAGACTATGCCATTCCGTCTCCCAAAGTTGAAAAAATGAACGCAGGTCAGTTATTGGAATGCCGATCTCCATAAGCTGTTTCCGTGTAGCGTGTCTAGCCGGCCTGTCAGAAAGTTCGTTGCTTGGGATTCCGACGTGGCCAGGGGTCCACACAAACACCACTGAACGCCGGGATGGTCGCTACCGAAGGAAGACTAGGGTAGCACTGGTCGATAGCTTGTAGGCTACTCAAGGAGTCAGTACATAGAAGAAACGACTCCCCAAGGCATGAACGGATGTGCTCAAGAGCACGAGATATAGCCACCAGCTCTGCAGTGAAAACACTGCAGCCATCGGGCAGTGAATGCTGTTCAATATGTCCTCCATGGACATACGCGAAGCCCACGTGGCTATCAGCCATCGAGCCGTCGGTGTAAACCACTGCATGGCCTCGGTACATGTCAAGAATCTAGAGGAAGTGACAGCGGAGAGCAGCAGTGTTAACTGAGTCCTCTGGGCCAAGTGAAAGGTCCAGGTGAAGCCGCGACCTAGGTGTACACCATGGAGGTGCATGTGAATGGACCTTAAGTATAGCAGGTAATGCCAAGGACTCCAGATAGAAGGAATCCGACGCTAACTCTAATTGTTGCGGGCGATGAACTGCCGTGGATGAAAAAAAACAGTATTTCGGATGCGCAGGAGAACTACGAATGTGTTTAACATAACTGGCGAACAGTTGCGCACGCCTGACCAGCAATGGAGGGACTCCAGCCTCCGCCAGGACGCTGGTCACTGGACTCGTCCTAAAAGCTCCCATCGCTAGTCGAACTCCACAGTGGTGCACACTGGGTCGAGTAAACGCAACGCTGAGGGCGCGGCCGAACCATAAACCAGACTCCCATAGTCAAGGCGAGATTGAACAAGGGCTCTGTAAAGCTGCAGCAGCGTAGAGCGATCTGCACTCCAGTTGGCGTTGCTCAGGCAGCGGAGGGCATTGAGGTGCTGCCAGCACTTCTGCTTAAGCTGACGAAGGTGAGGAAGCCACGTCTATCTGGCGTCGGAAACAAGTCCTAAAAATTGATATGTCTCCACTACAGTGATGGGATCGTCAGTGTGGTAAGGTTCTGGTTTCGGATGAACGGTACGACGCCGACAGAAGTGCATAACACATGACTTTTCAGTCGAAAACTGGAAACCATGGGCTAGAGCCCATGACTGTGCCTTGTGGATTCCCTGTGGCCGCCGCTCAGCAACACCAGTACTGGTGGAGCAGTACGAAATGCAAAAGTCGTCTGTATACAGAGAGGGTGAGACGGAAGTCCTACAGCGTTAATGGCCACTAGAAAAAGAGATACACTCGACACAGAGTCCTGCGGGACCCCATTCTCCTGGTTATGGGGGGAACTATGGGAGGCACCAACTTGGGCACGGAAAGTACGAAGCGACAGGAAATTCTGGAATAAAATCGGGAGCGGGCCTCCGAGACACCACTTTTGCATAATTTGGCAAGAATGTCAACAGATGGTGGGTGTCATACGCTTTCCATTAAACAAAAAAGACGGAAATGGGGTGGTAGTGTCTGAAAAGGGCTGTTCGGATAGCAGACTCGAGGGACACAAGATTATCAGTGGTAGAGCGACCTAGGCGGTAACCGCCCTGGCACGGAGCCAGTAAGCCACGTGACTCCAGGACACAACCCAACCGACCATTACGTTCCAGCAGCTAACAGAGAACGTTGGTGAGGTTGATGGGCCGACAGCTATCCACAACAAGCGGTCTTTGCCGGGTTTGAGCATTAGTATGGTGGTGCTCTCTCGCAAGTGCGATGAAAAGACACCATCGCACCAGATAAGGTTAAAGATCACGAGGAGATGTCACTTATAGTCAGACGAGAGATGATTAATCATCCGACTGAGCATCCGATCTGGCCCGGGAGCTGTGTCGGGGCAATGTGCAAAGGCATTGAGGAGCTACCACTATGAAAATGGAGCATTATAGGGTTCACTGTGGCGTGTAGTGAATAAGAGGATTTTCCCTTCCATCCGCCGCTTGAGATTGCGAAAGGCTGAAGGGTAATTCTCCGACGCAGAAGGGCGAGCATAGTGCTCAGTAAAGTGCTCGGCAATCGCATTTGCGTCGATAGATAACACGCCATTTATGTTAACACGATTCACGAGGGGCGGTTTTGAAGCAAGGCTTCAGAAAAATAAAGAGAAAGTATTTTTTGAAGCAGGATGATAAATCGATACATTTCCATTCTGATCTTCTTTGGGTTGACAGTATAGCTTCGTACGTTCGCCAGTCGCCAGATGGTATCGTTTTGTTCACGTGAGACACGTTTCTACCTTGTAACAGTGGTTTGCTTTTCGCTCTTGTTAAGATGACTGCTCCACTCTATGTTTGCATCAGTGAAGAAAAGAATTTTTTGTTGTCTGAAGGTGGACCGGGTTCTGAGTTCCACAGAAGGCTTACGCCACAGTGTGGAGACAGTGTTTTAGAACGATGGAGTATTTACCATTAGACTGAACAACTTAGAATCCCCTGGACAAGCGGGAAGGACGAGGAAAATCTAGCACATCCAATCACATCTACTCGCACTTCTGCTGCAACGTTAAAGAAGTCCGTGACTTCAGTTCGAATAAGCCATGAGTGAACGTTGATGAAATGACAAAATAATTCATATTGGTCGTGATTCTGTATATGATATAACAAATGGAAGACTTCAGCTTCCGAAAAGTCTTAGGATGATGGCTCCAACAACAGTTCAATGAAAAGCTCCAATACAATCATGTGAGAATGTGTCAGCAGCTCGTGAACTGTCATGCTAACGAAGGCGAAATGTTTTTCAAAGGAGGCATCACTGAAGCTGAAACATGAGTTCATTACTTCGAAGTGGACAGCATGGAATGTAAACAACTCGAATCTAATTCAAAAAGAAATTCAAGTGTCTGTTCTCTTCAGGAAAAGTGATACTCACGGTTTTTTCGGGACGCACAGGGGCCATCTCTGAACATTCCTTGGAATAGGCGTGAAACGTTAACAGTCATCTATGCAGTGACACGTTTTGCAATCAACTAAGGCTGCTATTTGAAACCAACACCGAGTCCATTGTCAAACGTCATTCTATTCTTGCATGCCATCGCGTGTCCACATATCGCCGGCCCCACTATTCCAACTTTCCAGAAGACATAATTGAAGGTATTGGAGCAATCTGCGTATCAGTCCTCATCTCGTCCCGTCGGGTTTCCTTAAACTTGGTCCACCTGAAGAAGATCTGAGAGGCCATGGATTGATGCTACACGGTGGGCCAAATGTCCTTAAGAAATGGATAACTATTTATGGCTCTCCATCCTACTGCATGGACGAGGGACTTCAGTTGATGACATATATGAGAAAAAGTACCACCACATCTGTTGGAGACAAAACGGTGTCGAGTAGAGACTCTGAGGAAAGCTACCCCACGTGTACTAGTAACAAGGACTCCAGAATAAATGCGTCAAGGAAATCTAATACTCGTTTGGCTGCGGTGGGGCCTGAGGATGGCGGTAATGCGCCGCTGAAACTAGTCATGTGAGACGATAAAGACATTCTCAAGATACAGCTCTGGTGGTACTTTTTCTCATATGGATGACTAGTTGAAAACTGACGTCACCGTAAATTTTGAGCTATGGTAAAGAATTATACGTATTCTGCAGACAATTTTTGACTATCCTCGCAGGAACAGCGCTCAACAATCTAATATGGCACGGTGTGATTAAATCCTCAGAAACGTAAGTAGGCACTATAGGGAAAGTCCAGTAAAATACAACACGTAGAAAAATTAAGAAGAAACAACGAGACTGGACGGCCACGACAGCAAAGCTCGCATTAAGAACGGCGTAGGATAAATATGCTATCGTTTACGAGACATAACCAAGCACGGTAGGTGTGAGTCCATTATGTGATGAAAAGACTGACACGCGAAAGCTACCGTGGCATGCCAAATGAAACCAGTCCTGGCTTAAGCTGGGAAAAAAACTCATGAAAAGTTGTAAATCTTTCACTGAGATAACAGCGGCCCTGGAACCTATGATGCAATGTAAACATTAAGCGGGATGCCTGTTCTGTAGTGGTAAACTTCAAGTCTTAACCGTTTGTGTGTTACACCAAGCCTATCTATACAGGGTGGTCCATTGACAGTGGCCGGGCCAAATATCTCACGAAATAAGCATCAAACGAAAAAACTGCAATGAACGAAACTTGTCTAGCTTGAAGGGGGAACCGGATGGCGCTACAATTGGCCCGCTAGATGGCGCTGCCATAGGTCAAATGGCTATCAGCTGCGTGTTTCTAAATATGAACCCCCATTTTTATTACATATTCGTGTAGTTCCTAAAGAAACATGAATGTTTTAGTTGGTCCACTTTTTACGCTTTGTGATAGATGGCGCTGTAATAGTCACAAACGTATAAGTACTTGGTATCACGTAACATTCCGCCAGTGCAGACGGTATTTGCTACGTGATACAGTAACCGTGTTAAAATGGACCGTTTCCCAATTGCGGAAAAGGTGTATATCGTGTTGATGTATGGATATTGATCAAATTGCCCAACGGGCGTGTGCTACGTATCCTGCTCGGTATCCTGGACGACATCATGCAATTGTCCGGACCGTTCGCCGGATAGTTACGTTATTTAAGGAAACAAGAAGTGAAACGTCAACTACGACCTTATAAAGGCACATTTGCATGCCGAGCGTGAGTTTCCTCGGAAACGCGAGATATTAATTAAATAAATAATCAGTGACAAATAAATAAAGCCTATGGCACACAACTGCAGCGCTGTGTCGCTGATAAAACAAAAGCACAATTACGTTACTCGTATGTTTGATTAAGAAAGGAGAGCTCTGGTTGAAGTAGTGCGAGAAGCACGTATTTTAGTTTATTGTCTGGCACACCGCCATATTTCATGTTATAGAAAATTACTGCGAGTTGCAACCATACTAGGCACTCGATTCTGAAAAGAATTTATATTTATAAAAGTAAGTAGGATTATGAACTGTAGGCTTATTCATTGAATATATCTGATTTAACTAACTGTGTAATTTTTTGTTTAGTAGACAATCACCTCTGTACGACGTTTTGGCATGGCTGGCAAATTATTGTAATATTGAGATTTAGATTATGAGTCCGCACCTACCGCAGCAGTCTTTGGAAACGATTTAATTACGAAGTCCGATTATTTCAGTTTTATTTCACGGTCAACTACGAGTAACATTGCCTTTACGAAAAAGCCATTGTCAAGCGTCTGATACCGAATAATTAAAACCTGACGACTCATAGGAGAGACAATCATACAGATAAAATAATATTTTATTTTATTTATTTTATTTTATTAATTTTATATTGGCGACTGCGTGTCGGACTTGTTGTTTTGTCATTTGTTACATTGTTCTCTTTGTTTCATGTGAAAAATCAACTTTCTGGACCTGGACTTGACTATATGAGAAATAACAAAAATCAGAAGATATTTGCCAATTATAAAATTTTGCGGGAAGACGCAAAGAAGCTTCCAGCAAAATAAGGTAAGACGCAGCATCTTTGCATTAGCAGGCTTGACCAGACGTATAATTCAGTGTATTAGCTTTTCAGTAAAATTCTGTAGTGTTTCTTTTCCGCATAACAGTTTCAGTGATAAATTCCATTCTCAGTATTTTTCCTTAAACAATAACGTATGCAACAATACCAATACACGAGTGTACAATATGGCCGACTTCTGTACGATATCATGTAACATGGCCAGCAGCCATTACCAATAATCTCAAATTCAGTTTATATTTTTAAATTAACAGACAGCCATTGTTGCGACGACCGATTCATGCTCAACTACATTTTATTTTAAAATCAGTGTCAAAAATTTTCTTGAAACATATATCACGTGTGGCATGGTAATAACTAGAAAACAATACGCAAAAATGGAACAGCAAAGACGTACTATTCACACGCAATCCGACTCGGACGAGAGACAAATGTTAGAAAATGACTTTACGACAGCAACCGGTAGTGACGATTCATCAAACATTGACGCGAGTGTTGACGAAAATTTTGACAATAGGCCTTCCACCACAAAAATTTCAAAGTCTCAATCAGAGCCCATGTTAATGCATGACGTCACGTCTAATGACGCGGCGGGGGCAGAGACCTTGCAAACGGTAAACATTGCCGACATGTTACAAATGCTAATGAAACAAAACGCCGAAAACATGGCAACCTTACAGACGCAAAATGAACAGTTAAAGACACAAAATGACGAAATCAAATCTGATCTCATAGCACTCAAGACAGGTAATGACACTTTATGTAAGCGTGTGGAACTTATAGACGCCACACTGACCAAACAGATGACTGAACTCAGTACTAAATTTTCCCAGCTTAATACGAGACAAGAAAAGACTACAACTGACGTAGCACTTTTACAGACACAAGTAAAAAACCTTAATGTCACGTGTGAAGTTCTTACTGAACAAATTCAAACATATCCTTCAGTACATGACAATCTTGAAAAACGAATTACTGACGTACAGAATAAATTTGACAATGTTGAACAACACCTGACTGACATCTTACAATCTGATGCCACAGCTCATTTTCAAAATATTAATAAAGAATTTCATGATTGGGTAGTGAACAAAGACAAACATTTTGATAGATGCTTACGTGAAAATTTACCAACAATTGTGCACGACTCCGTAGCGCAATACATTACTAATAACAAACAGCTGATCAGTGACGCAATACAATCCGTCACTGCACCCATGAGACAATTCACCGATCGACCACAGTCTGAATGTAACGAAAATACCAGTCAAAATGCACAGTTCAGGAACCAATATACATTCGAGTATGACACACACATTCCGCACACGACAAATACACAAGAACAAAACACACCACGACTACAACACATACCACGATGTGGAAACACAAACACAAGCTATTATCATGGTAAACCACAGCAACATTATCGTAATTACTCGCCAGCTGGACATAGCAGCAATTACAGTGGGACAAATCCATATCATAATGCAAAGGAAGACGAAAGCTTAATGAAACACAGGCAATTTCAGATTTTTATCCCAGAAAAACGAACCATTCATCCGGTGATTTTTCTCAAATCTTTTAGTAACGCATTTCCACGCACTTCGAGTGACCGGAAAAAGATTTCATATATTGTCGGTTACATCCAAGGCGATGCAGCTGTCTGGGCATACAGTCAAGCTGACGTATGTACCACGTACAGTGAGTTTGAGCGTGCTTTTCTGAACAAATTCTGGTCGCAATCCGTTCAGGAGCGACTCAGAAGACAAATTTTAGAACCTGAAACTTTTAACAGTAAAAATGGTAACTTACGCAGATATTTTGAAAAATACTTGAACATGGGACACTTTTTAGACGAACCAGTCGCAACGCGAGATATACTCCGTGCGTTGAAGGCCAAATTGCCTTTCAACATTAAAGAAAAACTCCTACATATCCCGGATGACGATTCAGATTATTTTTTAACAGCTTTAGATTCGGTTGACATGTTACTTGAAGATCAGCGCTTCGCGCGGCAAAACAGCAGCCACAATGTTTACACTAGTGGTATGCAAAACATGCAGGCTTGCCAACACAATTCTGGCGCGCCCACAGTTGGATACACGGTACAACAAAAACAGCAAACTCACATGCCGTCTCAGTACGGAAATCAAAATCAACACGCGTATTCCAATACAAACAATAGTTACAACAGTAATAACATTTCATGCGGCAATCCATACAAAAGGCACCGCGGTAATAACTACAACGGTAACAACGGATACAAAGGTAATAACAAAAACACAAACAGAAATAGAAATAATAATAACTACGAGCCAAGACAGCATCAAGGTTGGACTCGTAACGATCAGTACTTTCATTCAAACTCTGCTTTACCACAGCAGCCACCAGGTCAAAATTGGAGCATACCTTACGATCGACAGGTAAGTTATAATGCGCAACAACAACAACAACCGCAAAAGTTTGGAGATCATAATAGGCAATATCCGAATGTGAATATAATAGAAATGACACCTGATGCACAACCTCAATCTGTGTCAGTACCTAGTACAAATGCTAATCCAACAAACTAGAAACAGTCACTACTTTGCCCCAGGTCGTGGCTGAAGAATCCTTGGGGGGCGGCTTCAATGTTAATCAGTTATTTGACACCACACTTGAACAACAGAATAATGATATGCCGAGTAATTCTAAACAAAAACTACCTGTTTTATTTATAAGATACAACCACAATAACAATATATCAGATGAACTTTTACAAGACAGTACACAATGTCGTTTAAACACAAATGAAATTGTTTTAGCATCCACTACTGGTGTAGTAGGTGGGATTCCAACTACTATTATCCTAGATACAGGTGCAGCTGTGAGCGTTTTATCTTTTAATTTTTATAAAAAGATGTGTGAAATGGAACCTGTGCCTGAGTTTCCTGCCCAAAACTGTAAAATAACTACTGCACTAGGTAATAAGTCATGTAGGGTTACGAAGCAAGTTTTTGTAAACGTTAAAATAGGTAATGGAACCGCACAATGGCCATTCCTGGTTGTACAAAACCTTGTGACTAATTGCATATTAGGAATAAATATTATGAGCGAGAAGAACTGCATTATAGACTTCTCCAAAGGTAAATAGATATTAAATGATAAAAGCAGGGTAATTATTATTGATTTGGACAGGAGAACTCTAAAACATGACAAACACTGTACAGGGTACAAGGTTCAGTTAGTACTTGACAAAGACATTCAAGACATGCAACCACGCTCATCTGACGCAGAGCTAATGGACTTGAAAACATTGCTTGATCATAAGATAAGTGAAGCTACAGCTCTCAGTGTACATGAACGTATAAAACTACAGGAAGTGTTATCCAAATATTTACAAGTTTTTACCAAACGATTAGGTGTTATCAACACGTATGTGTACAAGATTGAAGTTAAGCCTCACAAGATCTTCTACCATAAGACATATAACGTACCGTTATCTCAACGACCTGCTGTGTGGCAAGAATTAAAACAAATGTTAGACTGGAAGGTCATTGAACCATCCACCTCACCTTACTGTAGTCCTCTACTTGTTGTCAAAAAATCAAATGGAAGCATTAGGTTAGTGTTAGGCGCACGAGCTATTAATGAAATAATTTTACCGGTTCACACAAAACCTGAAAATTTAGAAGAGCAATTACAGAAATTTCTAGATGCAAAATATTTTTCCACAATAGATCTCGCTAATTCGTTTTGGCAGGTGGGTATCACTCCTGATTCTCGGAAATATACTGCATTTATGTTCGGGGGGCGAACCTATCGGTTTTGTGTTCTACCCTTCGGACTGAATGTCAGCTCTGGGGTATTCATTACAGCCCTGGATACCATGCTTGGCGACGATTTAGTTGAGACAGTCACACACTATGTAGATGATATACTGATAGCTACACAATCCTGGAATGAACACGTTGACACACTTCAAAGAATTTTAGAAAAATTTGCACAAGCTGGAGTCACAGCCAATCTTAGAAAATCAAAGTTTGGTTGCAGTGAGATAGTGTATTTAGGACATATCATTAATTCACAGGGCATACGTCCGGATCCCAGTAAATTAGATGCTATCAGAAACTTTCCTAGCCCTCGAACTAAAAAGCAGTTAAAATCATTCCTTGGGCTATGTTCACTTTTCAGACGTTTTTTGCCACAACCACTTTTGAACAGTAAACATCTGCTAAATCTACTCAGAAAGAATCAAGTTTGGATCTGGTCGGAACAGTGCCAGAATGACTTTAATACAATTAAACATGCTTTAGTGAATGCTAACATATTGAGCCATCCAGATTTCAATTTAGATTTTTGTATGACTTGTGACGCTTCACGTACTGGCTTGGGCTGTTGCTTATTTCAAGTTGTAAAGAATAAAGAGGAGGAACAGATAAGAATTATTGGGTTTGCGAGTCGCACTCTAACTGAATGTGAGCGTACATACTCCACTACTGAGTTAGAAACACTTTCCATAGTATGGGCATTCAAGAAATTCAATTATTATTTATTTGGAAAACATGCAGTAATTTACACCGATCACCAGGCCCTGACATTTTTGTTAACTTGTAAACTTGTACATCCTAGACTATCACGATGGGCAGTTACACTTCAGAACTACTCTTTTGAAATTAAGTACATAAGAGGTAAGGACAACACCATTGCAGACACTTTGTCTAGACTTCCACAAGGTATGAATGATACCAACAGTGACTTAGAAAATATAAATGACTACAGGATTCTCTTAATGCAAGACAAGCAGTATCACCAATATTATATTGATATGTGCAGAAACATGGCTGAATTATAAAAATCTGATCCTCACTGGTATAAAATAATAACATTACTGGTAGAAAAACACAATCATCCTTTGACTAAGTATTACAAGTTACACAATGATGTGCTATTTTGCCGCCGACATCCAAATGCTACTAACTGGTGTGTATGCATTCCCAAAGAGTCTGAACGTAGTTTAATTTGGCACACACACTTAGTATGGGGTCATTATGGGACAAAAAAGTGTTTAGCGAAGCTCAGTACATACTGTTATTTTAGCAATATGAGAAGAAAAATTTACAGGGAACTGAAAACATGTGTCATATGTCAAAAATCAAAACCTCAGAATTTATCCACAAAAACAGATTTACATTCTATTTTACCTAGTAAACCCCTGGAAATTCTGTGTACTGACATCAGTGGATCGCATCCAGCAAGCTCTGGAGGCGTCAAATATATCTTAGCTTTTTACGATATATTTTCTAAACATGTTAAACTTTATGCTTTAAAATCCGCCACTGCAAGTGCTATAATACGAAGATTCTCAAGTGATTACCTGACGCACGTGGGAAAACCTAAAGCAATTCTATCAGATAATGCAGCATACTATTCTGGGTACAAATGGAGAAATTTCTTGAAGGACAATAACATTAAAAGTATATTTATTTCGAGGTTTAGTCCACAATGTAACGCGACCGAGAGACTTTTCCGAGAATTAAACCGTTTCATGAGGACCTATATTTCATCAAAACATACTAATTGGGTGTCCTACCTAAGTCTTTTCGAAGACGTACACAATAACTTAAATATTTACGATAAAAATTACACACCTAACGAGATCATGTTCAATTGCAAACAGAACGATCAGTGGATAGAACCATTACCTAAGTCGTCAGACAAGGAAATCACACCTGAACAGAAAATAAAAGAAGTATTGACTACATTGACACATCACGCACAAATACGAAACAAACATCACAGAAACATAATAAAAAGAAAACAAAAATTCGAGGTAGGAATGTTTGTACTACTTCGTACTCATCATAAATCTGTTGCACTCAAACGACGCAACGCTAAGTGGCGTCTGCTATATGAAGGACCTTATATAATTGTTAACATACCGCACCCTGGTGCGTATCTGTTACAACATCGTAGAACTAACAAAATTATTGGGCTATACGCACACCGAGATCTTAGAGCATTTCATGCTGAATAATGTCAAAGTCATACCCATCAAAATATTGCTAAGCAACTCGAAAAACTCTGTTGCTACAACACAGATAATAAGTAGTATAGACATTTTTATTTCAGCGTTCCAGAGTCGCAGTTGAAGACAGAAGAACTTTTCTTTCAACGCCGCGGCTCCACCGAGGAGACTGAATATTAAAGTAAAATTTATGATTACGTAGCAGTGAATGATATATTAATTTTTCACGGAACATTTGTTATTGTAGGTACCACTGACTTGGTATGACACCTGACGAACCGACAGACGTCATCTGTGAAGCGATCTTTTACTTTGAGAAATAGATTAGACGCACATCTCTCAACACGAAAAGCATCTATCAGTAGTCAAGGCCACACAGACACTCTACACACACGCACAAAACGCGAGGAATCGAACATTTTCTCTCTCTTACTATTTTGAATATTTATTGAGTAGCGAAAACGCCTGGTCTTGCCTACTGATGTAATGAATATTGTGTCTAACCTATCTTAATTTCAGATGACATCACAAAAAACATCGATAATATCCCAGCAAAACCGCTAAAGAGGATGTAAATATCTGCAATTCATGTAATCAAATGTGACACAATGTAATAACCTATAGCGATGTAAAGATGATGTAAACATGTTTATGTGCAACTGTATTATGAAAATATGTGACGTGTGTATGTATAATTACTTATTTTTTTAACTGATGTATCATGTAAAAATTTGAACAAAACGAGTGCCAAAAAGACATTGCATAGTGAACCTCTGTTCACGGACATTAACGAACATTACTAACTCTGCAACTATGCAGAAACCTATGTGAAGGAAACAGTTAATGCCATTCATTATGCATCGTACCTATGTAAACGCGATGAACGATTTCCTCGATTAATAACTACGAACATTTAGGTGAGCTATATTCAGCAAAAAACTGAAAATGTGAAGTGAATAATTCGTGCATCGTCTAGTGACATTACTACAGTACCCAACTTCAAGATGTTAACTGGATTAAATGGACACAAAGTGCCTGTCCAGAAAACAACACGACGGGTGGAAGAATTTTGGTTGGAACTTCAGGGAATGAATTGTTCTCGAAATGTGACGGACACGCTTACCTGGACTGTCCAAGGATCGACGCCAGCTATGTGCCGTCCGAGGTTCTGTAACCAAGCTTCCACGGAATGTAAAAAACGAACTGCACGTGGACCAATTGCTCGACGGGTCACGTCTGATCTGTAATAAGCAATGCTTTTACTTACAACGAACTGCATCACAACGACTATAATGGAAATGGGAAATGGACACGCTTATGTATTAATCACGTTGTTATACAACGATGTTACTGTGATCAAAAAACTTTACCACGACGATACTAACCTGTAAAAAAAAAAAAAAAAAAAAAAAAATTATTGTGCAGCAGATGAATATGAACTGTAATAACGACACGATGTGTATAGGTCAACGCACCTGAAAAATACGGACATTTTTCTTTGAAGTATTTCAAAACAATACTATGTAACTAAGAACATTCAACAATCTAAGTTGCATTGTGTTATAACGAATATTGTAAATTTAAAACTAAGTTACCTGTCATAGAATGTAGTCTTCATATGTAATCTTGGTTGAATATTTTCTTTGTGCAACGACTGAGAAACGCGCGCACACGAACAATATGAACTGCAATACTGTGCCGCGTGATCTAACTGTACGACATAACGGCAGTCACACAGACGCTTCTGCGCATGCGCGCACTCTATCTGCCAACATAAGAACTTTTACGGCGCACCCGCGTCATTCAAAGTTTGTATATAATGTGTATAATGTGTATAATGTAGGTCATGTAAATAGTTGTAGATAACTTAGATTTTCTTGTGCCTTTAGGTGAATTGCTCGCCTGCAGGTGTGTCCTTTCGCCTCGCAATTCAGGGGGCAATATAAAGGCACATTTGCATGCCGAGCGTGAGCTTCCTCGGAAACGCGAGATATTAATTAAATAAATAATCAGTGACAAATAAATAAAGCCTATGGCACACAACTGCAGCGCTGTGTCGCTGATAAAACAAAAGCACAATTACGTTACTCGTATGTTTGATTAAGAAAGGAGAGCTCTGGTTGAAGTGGTGCGAGAAGCACGTATTTTAGTTTATTGTCTGGCACACCGCCATATTTCATGTTATAGAAAATTACTGCGAGTTGCAACCATACTAGGCACTCGATTCTGAAAAGAATTTATATTTATAAAAGTAAGTAGGATTATGAACTGTAGGCTTATTCATTGAATATATCTGATTTAACTAACTGTGTAATTTTTTGTTTAGTAGACAATCACCTCTGTACGACGTTTTGGCATGGCTGGCAAATTATTGTAATATTGAGATTTAGATTATGAGTCCGCACCTACCGCAGCAGTCTTTGGAAACGATTTAATTACGAAGTCCGATTATTTCAGTTTTATTTCATGGTCAACTACGAGTAACATTGCCTTTACGAAAAAGCCATTGTCAAGCGTCTGATACCGAATAATTAAAACCTGACGACTCATAGGAGAGACAATCGTACAGATAAAATAATATTTTATTTTATTTATTTTATTTTATTAATTTTATAACCTGCAACAAATGATGGTGCGCAAGTAGGTGTTTTATCTGCTGTCACGGCTAACCCGCACATCAGTAGCAGACAAATTGCGCGAGAATCGGGAATCTCAAAAACGTCGGTGTTGAGAATGCTACATCAACATCGATTGCACCCGTACCATGTATCTATGCGCCAGGAATTGCATGGCGACGACTTTGAACGTAACAGTACAGTTCTGTCACTGTGCACAAGAGAAATTATGGGGCGACGACAGATTTTTTTTGCACGCATTCTATTTAGCGACGAAGCGTAATTCACCAACAGCGGTCACGTAAATCGGCATAATATGCACTATTGGGCAACGGAAAATTCACGATGGCTGCGACAAGTGGAATATCAGCGACCTTGGCGGGTTAATGTATGGTGCGGCATTAAGGGTGGAAGGATAATTGCCTCCATTTTATCGATGATTTCCATCGATAAATGGTGCAATGTATGCTGATTTCCTACGTAATGTTCTACAGATGTTACTACAAGATGTTTCACTGCATGACAGAATGGCAATGTACTTCCAAAATGGTGGATTTCCTTCACATAGCTCTCGTGCGGGTTGAAGCGTTATTGGATTGGTCGTCGAAGCACCATACCATGGCGCGCACGTTCACCGGATCTGACGTCCACGGATTTCTTTCTGTGAGGAAAGTTGAAGGATATTTTCCATTGTGATCCACCGACAACGCCTGACAACATAAGTCAACGCATTGTCATTGCATATGCGAACATTACGGAAGGCGAACTACTCGCTGTTGAGACGAATGTCGTTACACGCATTACCAAATGTATTGAGGTTGACGGACATGATTTTGAGCATTTATTGTATTAATGTGGTATTTACAGGTAATCACGCTGTAATAACATGCGTTTTCAGAAATGATAAGTTCACAAAGGTACATTTATCACATTGGAACAACCGAAATAAAATGTTCAAACGTACCTACGTTCTGTATTTTAGTTTGAAAAAAAATACATGTTACCAACTGTTCGTCTAAAATTGTGAGCCATATGTTTGTGACTATTACAGCGCCATCTTTCACAAAGCGAAAAAAGTGGCCCAACTAATACATTCATACTTCTTTACGTACAACACGAAAATGTAATAAAAATGTGAGCTCCTATTTACAAAAACGCAGTTGATATCAGTTTGACCTATGGCAGCACTATCTAGCGGGTCAACCGTAGCGCCATCTGGTTTCCCCCTTCAAGCTAGACCAGTTTTGTTCTTTGTAGTTTTTTCGTTTGACGCTTATTTCGTGAGATATTTGGCCCGGTCACTATCAATGGACCACTCTAAATATAAGGCAACATCGCGACTGACAGACTAACTCACTGATTCATCATTGCCCAGCCAAAACCACTACGGGTAGAAGCTTTAAATTCGCAGATGGTGTTTATCTTATACTGTAGACATCGATTAAGAAGGGGGCTGTTCGAGATTCCGCTCCAAAGGGTTTGAAATAGGGGATGAAAGGCTTTTGGAAAATATGTCGCTATTAAGATAATTTGGCAACTAGAATTACTGAAACTAGCATTTTGTTTCTGAGTTGGAGATAAAAAAATTACGTGTGGAAATTCAATTACTAGGGAGCATGGGGTGGGAAGTGGGAGGAAGGTAAAATATTGCGTGAAAGTTTTTTTGTAAATAAATCATTACTAAATAACTATTAAAGCGGTTTTAAAGCTACATCTTGACTTCTCGGTTAGAGATAAAGAAACACATTTTTCAGTATATTTGGAAATTGAATCCTCTAAGAGAATGAAATAGGGAATGAAAATATTTATGAAATTATTTCATTATAAAGCGTTTTCAAAGATGAAATATTTTTGTGGTATATCTGTTAGAAATAAAAAAAATTGGCGTTTCTGTGTTTATGGAAATTCAACTCGTAAGTGGGTCAAATAAGATACGAAATTTTTTAAGGAAACGTTTCTTAATATTAAAAAAAGTTTTATGTGAACTCTATTAAAATTAACATTTCTTATCTAGCTTAAGTAAAAAGAAATATGTGTTAGGGCGCAGAGGTTTGTATGAAACTATCACCGCAAGAATGCAAAAGGCATGAGAAACGAAAACCTATGACTCCAACAACCAGAATCGCATTTTGGTTGGAACTATATTCGGACAAGACCATGCCTCTATGGGTTTAATTAGCGTCGAAAGTTTATATGGTTCTGCACTTTGTGAACAACATAAAAAAATTATTTCAAGAATTCAGAAAAATAGATAAAGTCTTTACATACCATAGTCTACTCGAGTGAAACAGCCGCCGCTAAGGTAGTATAAAATAATGGTGGTATGATTTTACTCAGTTCAGCTCAAGGGCAAGACAACGACAATATGTAAGCGGTTCCCGCACCGACGGGAACCATTTCGCAGTATTTTGGCCTCTGAGGATTGTAGCGTTAGTCTGTGTTTTGTTTTGTACGTTTTTGGACGTTAAATATTGCAGGCTTCTTCACCTTTGAAGGTATTTTCACAGAAACAAAGGTCATTTCTGAGAAAAAGCGAATAAATTTCAATTACATTATTACTCTGCAATTATCCGCTGTTCCCTTTTAACAAAATATGCAGAAGCGGTCCCTGAACAACCTCTAAAATTTGTGAGTGCAGTTCCATTTCACTGTGTATATAGTATAGGGTCCGCGCGTGGCACTAGACGTAAGTTCAGACCTCAATGTCATAAATCCTTCATTCAGAGTTTAAATCCTCCAGAAGACTTTACAGTAGCTCGTTGCTATGTGTATTACGTTCTCCATTCTTTTCTTTCTCCCTTGGTTGATAATGATCCACTTAAAAATCGGCAGCGATTTTTATTACCTCTGGGAGAAATTTAAGTAAGCTAACTACAGGAGGCTCAATTAGGTAAGTTGAAGGAATATCTCGTCTTCATCTGAAAATCGTAAGAGAACTGCAATCGCGTCAAAATTATATTTGCTACATATTAATGGAAGTTTTAGGCAGAGCTGGTAGCAAGAGATACTGAACACACTGACTGATAGATAGCTTTTGTTCGTTTACGATCGTGGTATTACCTTGTTATGACACAACTGATCGTAATACGAGAAGTCCCCGCGATAGCTGAGTGATCAGCGTGACGGATTGCCGTCCTACGGGCCCAGGTTCGATTCCCGGCTGGGTCGGGAATTTTCTCCACTTAGGGACTGGGTATTGTATTGCCTTCATCATCATTTCATCCGCCTCCGGTGCGCAGGTTGCCCAATGTGGCGTCCAATGTAATAAGACCTGCACCAAGGCGGCCGGACCTGCCCCGTAAGGGGCCTCCCGGCCAATGACGCCAAACGCTCATTTCTATTTCCATAATACGAGAACAAAAAGTCATTAGATAATGCAGGTTATCAAGAGAATTTACAAGAATTTCAAGCAGGGTATTTTTCGCGAAACTGCAGCAGTAGAATATTAAAAATTAACTAGCCTCATCTAATGTGCGTACTTGTCAATTTTCTCGTCTGTATAAACAAGTCGCCCGTGAAACCTAACTTAATAGAGAGTGCAAACTAGAATTCGTTAATTCATTTAAAACGTAATTGGGTCTCTGTACAATATTCATTTCGCTTAATACGGTTTACGATGGAGTTATTTCCGTGCATTACTCACCTCAGTGTTTCACTACATTAGTTAAACAACGGTTTATCTCACTTGTGAAGCATCGTGTGAGGACACTAGCACCAAGTGTTGATTCTTCTGCAGAAGGGTCAATTCAGCACTTGGTAAATAATTTTATCACAAGAAATTACTTCGCAGTTAAATGCAGTGTCAAGCATTTTTTTAAATGAAGAGAAAATATTAACAGAAAGGACAAAGTGTTGACAATAAATACGGATAATTATCTGCCATATTCTTATGAAAGAAAAGTTGTGTGGAACTAGTGAAGCTGGAAGAATTACACTGTCCACCATTAAAAAACTAACAACAGAAGTAAAGCTAATACCGAAGTTTTATTTATAGTGCATATATGATCTGGTAGGAAAAAAAATTGTTAAATTTGAAGGTGATATGCGAAGACAAATGGTGTGAATTTTAGTAAGAGGAATTGCCTTCACCGCTAGCTTCAATGGTTCTAGCCTGGTAAGGCATAGAGTTGGACTGAGTTTGGATGACATAAGGCTACGAATTTCCACGCTGCTTCAACTCTATGCTCGATTTCATGAATCATAAAAGAAGAGAGAAGAATAATGGACAATAAAACTGAAGACGTATAAGAGGCCGATCAGTTCAGCTTTAGGAACGGTAAAGGCACCAAAGGGGCATTTCTGACATAGAGGTTGGTAATGGAAGTAAAACTCAAGAAAAGTCAAGACACTTTCACAGGGTTTGCCGACCTGTAAAAAGATTTAGACAATGTAAAATGGTGCAAGATGTTTAATATTCTTAGCAAAATAGGTGTGAGCTATAGGAAAAGACTGGTAATAGAAAATACGTACAAGAACCAAGATGGCACTATAAAAGTGAAGACCAAGAACGATGTGGTCGGGTTAGAAAGGAAGTAAGACAGTGATGTAATCTTCCGCGCCTACTGTTCAGTCTGTACATCGAATAAACTGTGATGGATATAAAAGATTGTTTGGTTTCAGTCGAATGGAATGAACAGCCTAATGAGTACAGAATACGGATCGAATAAACACGACACTAATGAGAAGTAGAAGAAAAGTGAAAACCGAAACGTAACATGAATTGGCGATCACAAAGCAGATGAAGTTTAAGTACTCTGCTAGCTAGCCTGAAAACTATTACACGACGAACGGAGCAAGGACGACATAAAAATCAGACTAGCGCTTGCAAGAAAGGCATTCTTGGCCAAGTGAAATCTTCTAGTATCAAACATAGGCCTTAATTTCAGGAAGAAATTTATGAGAATATACGTTTGGAGCACAGCATTGTGTGATAGTGAAACATGGACTATGAAAAATGGAAAAGAAGAGAATCGCAGCATGTTGAAACTTAGGTGGACTAGTAAGGCAAGAAATCAGTAAGTTCACCGCAGAATCTGCAAGGAAAGGAATAAATGGAAAACATTAACTAGAAGAAGAGACAGGATGATAGGACATATATTACGACTTCAGGGAATAACTTCCATGGTACTAGAGGCAGCTGTAGAGGGTAGAAACTGTGATGGAAGACAGACTGGAATACATCCAGCAATTAATTGAGGTCGTAGGTTAGTATTGTTGGTCTGAGATGAAAACGTTGACACAGAACGGCGTCTCGTGTCCGGCTGTTTCAGACTAGTCACAACACTGATGACTTAGAAAAATATGCCTGTCCTCTGTTGGTGTGACGGTGTCTTAGCAAGCTCTGACTGGGTTTTTGAATGGCTGCGACCTCTTGAGAGAGTGTTGGGCAGGGCATCAGTCGACATTCCTCTGTATCGAGGTAGGTCACGACATTGTGCTGTGTTCTGATATCTCCTTCACACGAAAACCTCGAAGATAGAGCACATTCATCGACCACTGACCATAAAACGCACTGTTTGCTGTTTCAATTAACTGCTTGGCGATGCATATGGGAGCATACGGAAGAGAAAGCTAGGTTACACAATAAATTAAAGTAAATATATGAAATAAAATAGCTAAAATGAGGTTTCTAAGAAAAACCGCTGGCTGCGCAAGAAAAGACATTTTTAGAAACGGAGTTGTTAGAACAGAATTAAATGTTTTCGACAGGAATCAAAAAAATTCAAACATATTGGGAAGATTGGAGACAATACCTCATGAGAATGCCTAATCACAGAATTCGCAGAAGATACTGAGCTGCAACCGATTGGAAAAGAGACATTGGAAGATCCCGAGAAAGGTGGGCATGATTTTTTTTTGTGAGTTCTTAACAGGCAAATGCCTAATCCTTGATGGTGATGGTGATAATGATTGGAAGCAACCGTAATCACTTCACGTGCGACCTGGGAGCTTTGGTTCTCTTCGGAGCCCCCACGTAGGAACACGTCCATCGCGTACACAGAACCCGGATCCGTGTGATAAGATGACGTGGTGTCATGCTTGTGTCCTCTATTCTCGTTGCGAGCACCGCTGTTACCTCACGACTTTTCGCTGCAGCGTCAAAAAAAAAAAAAAAAAAAAACGCCAACAGAGGTCTCTGCAGTCTAAAGCGCCTTAGACATAATTTCAATGTCTTCGTGCTCGATTCCCGGCGGCAGTTGGAGATTTTATCTGCTCGGGGATTGGGTATTGCATTTTTCTCATCATAATTTCATTATCATCGACGCGTAAGTCACCGAAATTACATCAAATAAAAATACTTGCACTGGGTGGCCGAAAGCCCCCAGATCGCATCTGCAGGTTAAAATGCCATACGCTCATTTCACAGACCTTGTGTATAACTGTTTCGCAGCAAAAATCCCGACTCACCTACGTGACGAGGCTGTACGACCCTGCACGTTCGACCGGCGCTAGTTGAGTGGGGCAACTGAGATCCTGTACGGTGTTGAGTTTGACCATCCTGAACCTACCGATCACAATTCGCATGAATTGGGGACAGCAGTATCGTGGGACGACGAACTGCAGCCTCAGTAGGCCGCCATCCTTTCGCTGTTGAACTCTGACACGTGCCGATTAGTCATTTCTCCTGTTTACACGAAGCACAATCCTGTCTTCGCACAAACAATACTGAAGTTCGATATCTGAATGAGAAATCCCCTGGTATAATTTTTATTATATGTTGGTAGCATTACTCTGACTGATTTGTTGTACTCCGAGACCGGCTGCTGCGCATTTGCTGAAACATTTATCATTTGTTTATCCAAGCACATAGTACGCTTCTCGCCGAGTTGTGGCTGCAAGAAATCTCACGGTCTTGCAATGTTGATGTCTGTAATTTTATAATGTTTATGGAAACATCAGTCAATGCATCAAGTTCAAAAGAAATTACTAGGTGCCATACGTACAGGGACTGGATACCAACATGGAAAATCCCAAAAACGCAGCACATTACCATGCCTATACAAGGGTGTCCAGACTATGCTGTGTAGGGAGAGGCTTAGAGATAGCGTTATGAAGTAATTATAATAGTTTGGAAGACGAATGGCGACTTGCAAACATCCATAAAAAACGTTCCAGTCCCGAAGCTGTTAAAAAACTGCTCAATACCGACTCGTAAATCAGTTTCTTAAACAATAACTGCTAACTACACTACAATTTTTCCTTTCCCTGAGAGCTAGGGGGTGGCCGGTGGTACCACCTGCTCGTCCCCGGATATGGACACTTGTGCCTATACGATTTAGGAAAACCGTCCGTATTCGACGCAGCTTCCAGTCGTCTTCGAATGGATAAGTACAAGTAATGTATGGTTTTCAAACAACCATTCTTCCTATAAAATAGAGGCTAATCCCGGAACGGATGAGGGAGGTAGCAATTATCACGCACCTTTCTCTCCAAAGTGGACAACAGACGTTCAATAATATTGAGATCTAGTGACTATGGTGATCAAGGAAGGTGCGACAATTCATTCTCGTGCTCACAAGAGCAGACCTAGGCCATGGAAGCTGTGAACATGGGCCCAGTCGTCTTGGAATACAGCGTCGCGAATGGAGAACAAACACTGCACCATAGGATGGAACCGATCGGCTAAAATGCTCACATAATCCCCAGCTCTACTGCAGAGTAACCATAGGGCCCATGGATTACACGATATGTCTGCTCAAATCGTCAGCGAACCCGGCCACATTTCACTCTTAGCAGCAAACAATCTGCGTCGTAGCACTGAAACGGCCTACGCCAGACATACATTCGGCCAGGAGTTATAGAGAATTTACAACAAGACTGATCCGATCAAATGACTTTCTTCAACTGCTCCATAGTCCACGTTTGGGGCTTCGGCACCATTTTCTCTGAAAATGACACTTGTTTCAACGCTGTGAGGTTTTGGAATTCCAGTTGACCCTGTATTTCCCGACATATGGAGTTCCCCTAGTGTTCTTTCGTTGCAGGCAGGGTTCACGAGTACGACACACAGTTTTGCAGTGCATTTTGTGGCTCTCCGCTTCTTATATTTCGTTACAGTCCTCTTCAATGGCAGTCTGTCACGATCACTCAAATCTCCTTCCTTCCGCGTTGTGACGTAGCGGATACGTTGTTTCACTTTCCTTGTGTGAGACACAACTCTTCGGTATGATGCCCCTTGGAGCACTAAACTGTTCGGCTACCTCGGCCAAAGAAGCACCCACCACCCGCAAACCAACAATTTGTGCACATTCGAATTCACTTATTTCTGACATCATTCACTCATAATTACACACACCTCTTTTGACCACGACTGGCTCTTGCAACTTGATGAGGACATAGCACAGGTGCCGTTAGTGGGCAAATACAACAGCGCCGCTTGGCTAGCATCTGTAATTGTGTTCACGCATCCATTTCTCACAGTATTTCCATATTTTTGTTCAACCACTGTATGTAGCATCTGCTGTGCAAGTAATGAGGTATGGTAATTTTAATGAATGAAAACGGAGGTAATGGTATTTGAAGGAGTTGACACAAACAGATGAAAACTTGTTATGAATAACAGAACAAGTGAACAAGTTAATATTCTTAATTACTTAGGAACCCAAATAAATTACCAGCCTAATAGAGATGTAAGCACTTTCATTATTAAATTGTGGTATATATGTGGCACTTTTTAACACAGCGTTACAATTGGAGCTAGAAAGGTGACAGCAATAAAGTTTCATAAAACAATAAATGTTTAGAGAAAAACTGAATATTCGAAAGACAAACAACAGAAACAGGTGGAAAGAGCTTGTTAGTAGTATTCCATAAGAATGACTGACGAAGAAACTGCTGAGATCCAGACAGAGAAGGGGGGGGGGGGGGGGAAGAAGACCCTCCTAGGACCAAAATGAGGTGGAATCAACAATAATTTTTATAAATTTTGAAGTTAGCCTTATTCCTAGAAGTGAAGATCACGTTGAACAACTACTTATAGCGCTGTCAACCAATTTTTTTATTTCGAAGAGAATTTTCAAGTGTCACGAGAAACATAACTATGGCAGTTAAACGTAGGTTTATAAATTAGCATTTCTAGTTCAATATAACTAATAGTCGGGTTTAATGTACGATGGATAATGAGGTCATTAACGATGTATCGCAAGCCCGAACTCGGACAAAGGGAAGGAACTCGACTGCGTCCTCATACAGCTGTCACCGCACGCTTTGCCTTAAGCGATATAGGAAAACCGTGAGAATCTATCTTGATTTCCGGACAAAGATTCTAAATGGCGTTTTCTTGAATGCGAGTCCGTAATGATGACACTGAACCACCTCGCTAGGTTATTTCAATCCTAATAGGGCTTGATAATGTTGGGGATTATTCTTTTAGAATGGATAATGCTTTCTTGAAAATAACAAAATGATGATACTGAGCTGCCGTTTGTAGATTTACTAGAACACAGTTCACTCGATAATTCAAGAATTGTGACAGTCATCACTCAACAGGTCGTTTATAATTAACAATGTATATATAACAAATTAACAGATCTCACCGTATTTAGGAACTACTGAAATTTACTCTCGCGAAACTGAAACGTTTAGAATCGCGGACATTAGGCACATAAGCACTGAAAAATATCTGCCAGCTCCGGTGTAATGCTGTTGGTTAAAAATGACATTCGATGAAATTATCGCGAAACCCCGTGTGCGCTAGTTAACTTAACTGGATCAAAATTAATCGCAGAAATGAACACACTTGAGACTCAGTGCTGAATTTGATGTACGCAATGTATTTACTAACGTTGTTCATTATATCGTTCCATAGGAGTGAATCTTAAGATGGGGAACTGAGATAATATCCATCGACGAAAAGGATGAAATGTAATAATAAATTCGAGATGGCTTATTACAGAAACATCTGGAATCATACAACATTTGAAATTATGATTTGATTATCAGCTTTCCCATGACAACTGCAAAATTAAGACTATCAAACATTTAGACAACACTGTCTGTGGAGCGCAGCGACGTGGTGCTATACTTTGGTTAAAATAACAGTCGATCGTGGTATCACGTGGAAAACCAATGAGCCAGCATCAGCGACAGGGGGCCCAAGAAATCTGAGGATGACTTTAACATAATCCGAATCCGGTCACAATAAACAAATGTTATTTCGGCCTCGAATGTTATTTTAACCAAAGTAAGACTATCAGTTGTGCAGCTAACTTGATGAGGTGGAGTTGCTTAGTAATCTAGGATTGAATGCTGTGAAATGCAGTACAATACGACAGTATGAC
Source organism: Schistocerca serialis cubense (assembly GCF_023864345.2). Classification (NCBI taxonomy): domain Eukaryota; kingdom Metazoa; phylum Arthropoda; class Insecta; order Orthoptera; family Acrididae; genus Schistocerca; species Schistocerca serialis. Next base: position 123,192,214 of record NC_064645.1, read on the forward strand.
TGTTACAGAGCTTGTCTGAATTAAGAACCGAAGAATCCCAAAGATCTGAGGAGTCACTAACGTATATGAGACAGTGAGACAGGTCATGAATCGGAACTACAAACTATTGCTCCTAGTTTGCCAGAGCTTTAAGCTGTAGTATAATACAAGCAGAGTGAAGACACAATGCGTCGCTGCCATGAAGTTCGGTGTTACTATTGGTTGTTGTTGTTGTTGTGGTCTTCAGTCCTGAGACTGGTTTGATGCAGCTCTCCATGCTACTCTATCCTGTGCAAGCTTCTTCATTTCCCAGAACCTACTGCAGCCTACATTCTTCTGAATCTGTTTAGTGTATTAAACTCTTGGTCTCCCTCTACAATTTTTACCCTCCAATACTAAATTGGTGATCCCTTGATGCCTCAGAACATGTCCTACCAACCGATCCCTTCTTCTAGTCAAGTTGTGCCACAAACTCCTCTTCTGCCCAAGCCTATTCAGTACCTCTTCATTAGTTATGTGTTCTACCCATCTAATCTTCAGCATTCTTCTGTAGCACCACGTTTCGAAAGCTTCTATTCTCTTCTCGTCCAAACTATTTATCGTCCATGTTTCACTTCCATACAAGGCAACACTCCATACGAAAACTTTCAGAAACGACTTCCTGACACTTAAATCTATGCTCGGTGTTAACAAATTTCTCTTCTTCAGAAACGCTTTCCTTGCCATTGCCAGTCTTCGTTTTATATCCTCTCTACTTCGACCATCATCAGTTATTTTGCTCCCCAAATAGGAAAACTCCTTTACTACTTTAAGTGTTTCATTTCCTAATCTAATTCCCTCAGCATCAACTGATTTAATTTGACTACATTCCATTATCCTCGTTTGGCTTTTGTTGATGTTCACCTTATATCCTCCTTTCAAGACACTGTCGATTCCGTTCAACTGCTCTTCCAAGGCCTTTGCTGTCTCCGACAGAATTACAATGTCATCGGCGAATCTCAAAGTTTTTATTTTTTCTCCATGGATTTTAATACCTACTCCAAATTTTTCTTTTGTTTCCTTTACTGCTTGCTCAATATACAGATTGAACAACATCGGGGAGAGGCTACAACCCTGTCTCACTCCCTTCCCAACAACTGCTTCCCTTTCATGTCCCTTGACCCTTATAACTGCCATCTGCTTTCTGTACAAATTCTAAATAGCCTTTCGCTCTCTGTATTTTATCCCTGCCACCTTCAGAATTTGAAAGAGTATTCCAGTCAACATTGTCAAAAGCTTTCTCTAAGTCTACAAATTCTGGAAACGTAGGTTTGCCTTTTATTAATCTAGCTTCTAAAATAAGTCGTAGAGTCAGTATTGCCTCACGTGTTCTCATATTTCTACGGAATCAAAACTGATCTTCCCCGAGGTCAGCTTCTACCAGTTTTTCCATTCCTCTGTAAAGAATTCGTGTTAGTATTTTGCAGCCGTGAATTATTAAACTGATAGTTCGGTAATTTTCACATGTCAACGCCTGCTTGGAATTATCATATTCTTCTTGAAGTCTGAGGGTATTTCGCCTGTCTCATACATCTTGCTCACCAGATGGTACAGTTTTGTTAGAACTGGCTCTCCCAAGGCTGTCAGTAGTTCTAATGGAATGTTGTCTACTCCCGGGGCCTTGCTTCGACTTAGGTCTTTCAGTGCTCTATCAAACTCTTCACGCAGTATCATATCTCCCATTTCATCTTCATCGACATCCTCTTCCATTTCTATAACATTGCCCTCAAGTAAATCGCCCTTGTATAGACCCTCTATATACTCCTTCCACCTTTCTGCTTTCCCTTCTATGCTTAGAACTGGGTTTCCATCTGAGCTCTTGATATTCATACAAGTGGTTCTCTTTTCTCCAAAGGTCTCTTTAATTTTCCTATAGGCAGTATCTATTTTACCCCTAGTGAGATAAGCCTCTACATCCTTACATTTGTCCTCTAGCCATCCCTGCTTAGCCATTTTGCACTTTCTGTCGATCTCATTTTTGAGACGTATGTATTCTTTTTTGCCTGCTTCATTTACTGCATTTTTATATTTTCTCCTTTCATCAATTAAATTCAATACTTCTTCTGTCACCCAAGGATTTCTACCAGCCCTCGTCTTTTTACCTACTTGAACCTCTGCTGCCTTCACTATTTCATTCCTCAAAGCTACCCATTCGTCTTCTACTGTATTTCTTTCCCCCATCCCTGTCAATTGTTTCCTTATGCTCTCTCTGAAACTCTGAACAACCTCTGGTTCTTTCAGTTTATCCAGGTCCCATCTCCTTAAATTCCTACCTTTTTGCAGTTTCTTCAGTTTTAATCTACAGTTCATAACCAGTATATTGTGGTCAGAGTCCACATCTGCCCCTGGAAATGTCTTACAATTTAAAACCTGGTCCCTAAATCTCTGTCTTACCATTATATAATCTATCTGAAACCTTAGAGTATCTCCAGGGTTCTTCCATGTATACAACCTCCTTTTTATTGGTAGGCTTAGAATCCGAACATTGGGCTCTAGACAGCTCCTACAGTTGAGAGCACAGCCTGAGAAGTGCTGACTACTTCACCTCCATGCCCCGTGATAAATTCTTTCTAGTATGTCAAAAACAGCTTGCTCACTTCTTTCTGCCAACAAACCATGGTCACCATCCCTCTCAAAAAGTATTACAGCCCTCTAATGGCGTAATTGTTTCTATAACATCTCCCGCCAAGAAAATGCGAAACGTCAGCTCGCCAAAGAATTGAATTTCTTCCTTCCTTCTCTAAAAACATACCGCCAAGTCTTATATCCTCCAGGCGTCATTCACACTGGTCAGTGCTAGCACAGCCACCAGACAGACTCGCAATACAGATACTGAGAAACGTTACAGATATCTGCCCACAAGGCTAGTCGCTGACTTCGTTGCAATTTCAGAACCTGTAGTAGATCAGAGCTGTTTTCACGACTAGGTTCTTCATGATTTCGCTTAACAATTAACTTAACGATCCCACCTTTGGTACCTCAATCCTTTGCGCAAACTGTCACCTAGTATAAAAACAAATTAGACTGCAGAACTGAATGTGTGACTAGTGGCCGCAACGTATGTGAACCGTGATTTATTTTCAAAGAATATTCTTAAGAATTTATTTTATTTACTAGCGATTCATCAAGAACATTAACACATTTAATCACACTATGTAAGCATGGAAGTAGTTGCCAGAGAGTAACTGATGAAATCATAACCAAATTCCTTTTAACATATGGAAATTTTATTCATTTTAATAGTGCCTAAAAGCATTTTTTTTAAAAAAAAGAAATAGATTTAAAATTATAATCAAAAAGCACCCTCTAAATATCAAAGTTACAATTTATTCAGAGACAGAAAGAAACAAGTTTTGACTGTAGGAGCTTTTGGGCAGAGAACTTTGCCGCTCCCTTTTGACACGGCCATAGTTACGACAGCTCACAACATCCTCTGAAAGACTACACAGGTGCAAATCTGCAACACACCAGATAACTTTAAACTAAGAGTCTTAACAATTTACACAAGCACACAAACTATACACCCCCCGTAGGAGGGATGGAAATGATACAAAACACTAACTATTAAAATATTAACCTTGCCACCGAAGGTGCAACTTGATTTTAACTTCTAAGAAAAGTCTTATGGTGAAGGGTGGCAACTTTATATACTAAAATGATCATTTAAATAAAAGCCCATGAAATGCAGTCTTATATAAAATTCTACATGGTTGGCCAAACAATAGTTAAGATGCACTACAGCACACAGATACCACCTCTCAAGATCATAGGCAATAATATCAAAGTTTCCAAAGATCAAAACATATTTCAGGTATTAAGCCGTTACACTCCAAGCAATAAATTCGTTAACACACCAAATCCGACAAACATGACAGAGGCAGCTACTAACGTACGGTAGATTGGTAGGGAGATTACCGAACACCCCGAACCGCAGGTTACTCTAACCCGCCCCTACTACACAAGGGAAATACGGACCACACAATTTATAAACAACCACCTTCCCGCGGTTGGGCAAACGGAGAAGCATGGTGGGACGACCACAAAGCAAAACGGCTGGTAACTTCACCAACAAAACAAGTAGAATTTAACAAGAGTAAATCAAACAACATATCACCAATCACTTAACTTCTAATAAACTGCGATTTCTCGAGAAGACCTGGCGCAGCACCTCCAAATCGCTCCCCCGAACTGTCCGCTGCCAGCCGCTTCAGCAGACGCAGGAAGGCGCGCCAATCTCCCGTCTCACGGCGTCGCAGCTCGCATCGGCCAGACGGATGTCGTGGGTTGACTTCCGTTGCTCTTGTGTCGACCGCGAAGTCACTACCCCTCGCTATACGCCGCGGCCCACTGGGCGCACGTGGCGACCTCACATGCGTCGACACTCAGGACGGACAAGTCATCTTGTGTCTCAGTGCGCGACCGACCAACCGATCGATCCAACCGCCAATGACCATTGCCTGAGCAAACTCGAGCAGACTGGCGGCCTAACGCGCAGACTCAGATGCAGGAACTAAGCCCCTACTGGGGGACCAGTCGCTGAGTTCTCTTACTGGCGGAGTGAAAAGACTCTCATTTTGCCAGCTTTAAAGGTTGATCCGAACGACAGACATACTAGCGCTCCGAACTGCCTGACAAATGCGGACGAGAGACAGACTAGCAAGTAGCAAGATTGGGACGAGAGACTGACCCATACTGACCGACTGGTGAGCTCATAGCGCCCCTTAAATGCACGTGAACAGGCAACCTTTCCCCTTTCCCACCAGAGAGAGACGCCAAAGCTTCGATTGCCACAGCGGCACCACCGCCAGAAACGGAGGGCGACTGCTTCACACTACGCGCTGCGGCGCGCTCTTCAAAACAGAAATTTTTACCACGGCTCAGTATCTTATCTTTATTTCACTTCATATTTCACTAAGATTTTTGGTAATTATCGGAGCCCCACACGCATATTCAGTACATTTGTGTGCTGTATGTCAATAATGTCAATACGCGTACGCTTTGCTCCTCTCACCTGATGAATGAAAAGCGTGAATGAGAGTGTACAAGATAGATTTCAGTATGTAGATCTGTGCGAGTAAAAGTAGTCTGCTAATGTGGCAGAATAGTCAGCCCTGTAAAGCACGTTCCAGGTAGCAAAGAGTTTTCACCATGTTTTTCGGAAAGTTAGGACATGTTTATATGCTGATCTCTTAACAAGATCCTTGTGCATACCACTTGCTGACAGAGTTCTAACAACTCGACTGAATATCTTGTCCTGGCCGTCTACAGTGGATCCATGCTATATAAACTGGCACCTGTGCTAGCACACCGCTTGGTGCAGTGCCTTTGTCTGGGCTTTACTTGCTGATCTTCTTCCCCGCAGTTCTGGAAGAGCCTGGATGCCCTCGTTTCCCCAAACCATCATTTCGCTGAGCCTCGCTATGCCATCTGTCTCGTATTCATAGCACTCTTCGCTTCCAAAGCTAGCCCACAAAAGCAAATTGATACAGCCAGTACCACGTTAGATCAAAGTAGGATGAAAAGGGGAAATGAAATCAGCTCGTACAATCACTATCGTCTCATTAGTCTCGGGTTTTGAGTCTTCAGTCTTTTGATTGGTTCGATGTGGCCCACAATAAATTTTTCTCTGGCACCAACCTCTTCGTTTCAGAGTAGCACTTGCACCTTGCGTCGTTACTTATTTGCTGAATGTATTCCTACCTCTGTCCTCCACTACAGCTTTTACCATACGCAGCTCCTTCACCTATAATACAAGTTATTCCCTGATGCCTTACCACATGTTCTATCATCAACTCTCTTCTTCTTGCCATTCTACATGTTTCTTTATTTGACGATTCTGCAGAAAACCTCCTCATTACTTATCTTATCAGTCCACCTGATTTTCAACATTCTTCTACAGCACCACATCTGAAACGCTTTGATTCTGTTGTGTTCCTTTTTTCCCACTGTTGCGTTATTAAAGGTAAATAAATGAAAACGGACGAGCTGAAGAGCTCGCCGCTTTTCGCTATGTGCGAAAAAATAATGTTTCATTTCAACCAAATAGAACGCTTTGCTATTGAGGATAATCTCCTGTGTAGCCCATATCCAAGGACCAAGCAAAAGCCAACAGCCGTTGTAGCACCACCCCAGTAGCTCATGGCAGACGTCAACTAGAAACTAAATATAATAGCCTGTATAGTGGTAGGCAAAATACTTACAAAAAATGTTCGTTCCCTCTTTATCATGAAAAACTGCTAGGACTTCCTCCGTTTTATTTGTATTTTTTTATTTATTTATGAGAAAAAGGTAAGTGCTCTCACGACAACCAGCAATATTTTGTCAATGAGTGAGCTGGTATAATCATTGTTGCTGCATTCCTACATGATGCTACGTTTAACTATCTGTATACTTCTGCGACCGCACCCCTGGTGATCTTCACATGAACCGTGATATCTCCAGGTTTCCCCAATGCAGAGGTATAGCGTCATGCTAATCCTTAAGTGGTCAGCATGCAGTGGGACAAAAATGTGTTAACAGAAGACAGCAAGGATGACCACTTGACACACACTGATGAGTTTTATGTTATAGACTGGAAATGGTATGATGTAAATACTGACTGTGTGAATTACTAAGCTGTAACGGTATAACGCCTTTGTTTAATGACCGTCGTTCAATTACAATGGCCACTTACGATAAAAACCTGTTTTAATTATGTCATGTATAGATGTTGTAATTTTAAGAACGACATTAACGATGTGTGAAGCCGTAGTAGCACCAAAACAAACCAAGGATGTTTTCTGACCTGAAGATGGCTATATTGTTATCCTGAAGTAGTAATCAATCCAAAAACTTCATCTGCGATCTTGACTTCATGGGTTTTCAATCCCTAACATTAATAAGAACCTTGAACTGCTGACAAATGGTTGAATAGGAACTGAGTGCCGAGACAGTCCGTAAGTTAAAGTGTTCTGAACCACCGTATTGTTTCAGGGCCGACGTGATATACAGCCCCTGCATAAAACATCAATAAAGACACACAACACTAGTCCTCTGCGTTCCACCGACCGACTTTGTGACAACCACGCTATGGGCACTATTTAATACCAATTTACTAGTTTGTAGCTACACATATAAATCCATGCGAGAGCCCCATAGCAAAACAACAGAGTGCTTTTCACATTCATACCCGCTTTAGCAATGAGGTAAACTTTCATATAATTCAAACTCTATTCCAGCACTCAGACTTGCAGAGGACACATCAATTTAAATTCCAATCTCCTTCCTCCTAAAAGCAATTTCTACTGCCATTAATTCATTATACAACTTGTCCTGTGCATTAATAACAATTGTCCACATTTGAAATGAAGGTAATGGATAAGACACATTTTAATGAAAGTAGTGAACTTGACAAACATTCAGCGTTTGGTAATATTAGATGATGTTTCTCGTTACATTGATTTTTTTGTGTGGTAAACATTCAAATAATGCAGACTGCACTGAAATAGTTAGTGTTGCACATGATCTGTAATCGGTAAAAAAGAATAGAAGCATAACTTGACATCTGAAACAGATTTCTGGCAGATAACATTTCTGCTCCGGACTAGTCATTGTAAGCTATTTGGACTCCATTACTAATAATTTCTCTTCTTTTGAAAGACGGTAATAAACTTTTAATAAAGAGAAGAATGTGATAACGTTTCAGTTTATGGTTTAGTATGTCATTTTCATTCTCATATTCATCATAGCGACGTAGTGTAATGCAATCAAATCAATAATATAATGAGAATCGTACGATACCAGTGGGTATCGCTCGTTTTAGTTTCATAAAACTCATGGGTATATACAAGTTCATATAAATGAGTTATTCTGAACTTAAATATTTATATCCTATGTATTTCAAATCGTATAGTAGCAATTCAATTTATACTATGTAAACCTATTTTATTAATTGTTCCATATATTACCAGCTATTATTATCGATGATGTTATGTATTATTTTACCTCTACGTATTTTACCTATGCGTACGTTACCTCTACGTGAGATAACGGTTCTTGTTCTTTCGGAGGGATAACGTTGTGGAATGGACACTCTTGGGCAGAAGAACTATTGCAAACGGACTTGATGTTGATTTGCAGGACTGCTGAAAGCATGAGGGAATACCTTGTATTATGGGTGAAGGAGATGTATATGGTAATAGCTGTAGGAGAGAACAAAGGTAGGAATACATTCAGAAAATAGTTAAGGACGCAGGGTGCAAGGCTACTCTGAATCGAAGAGGTTGGCGCCAGGGAAGAATTTATTGTGGGCCACATCAACCCAATCAAAAGACTGAAGACTCAAAACACGAGACTTATCATATGTTATTGGATCTGAGTGTGAAAATACCGAAGAATACATCTATTTTAAGGTCCATGAACGGCGTTTATTGCAATTATCATCGCACGTTACCTGAATAACAATCTTTTGATCACTTTCGTTTTCTTGGTACAAGGAGGAAGACTTGTGGCCAAAAACATGGTCCAAGGAGGACAATAACTAACAAAAAAGATAAGTGCTAATTAAGTCTCTATAAGTGACGTGAGACTAAATTGCAAACTAATCTTCAACGCCATGTTTAAAGATGGATCATTGAACAGGCTGTATCGAAGAATCCATTAGAGTCGTAAGCCTTTAAAAAACGAAAACGTTATATCAGATACCTCTCAGTGATACCTTTCCATTTTCTCTTCTATGCGCAGGAATAGCTGCACAGCAGTGTTTGTGGTGAAGTTCGGCGAGGTTAGTCACCAAAATATATAAAATTCTCAATGCTATCATTAGAAATTGAAACAGAAAACTGAAAGGCCTTAGTACTAGAGAAAAGACGAGGTAAGTGAGGAAGTAGTAGTTTTACATCTTCAGATAACTGTGGAGATCGACACGACTCAGACACAAGTAATCATCTGCCTGCACTTAGCAATACCCAAAAACCCAAACACCTTCACACGTGCATACACTCGCACAAGCACATACATGTGGACAGTACTTCGGACAGTAAATTACACATACATGTCAGCTGTTCATCCTAACGGCACAGCATAATCTCTATAGGCTGACGAAAATGGTCCAAAACCGGATACTAAAGTGAATCGTAAAATAACACTTATGAAGCCACGTTTGGTTTATTTATAATGAAAAGGTACTTGCAGCCCCTCTGCGACTGGTCACGGATCGCTTTCAGAGCAGATGAAATAAACAAAAAGACTTCATTATGCTATCCGACCCACCTACGACGTAAGCGAAACCATTTAGTATCAAAACTATATACTTGGTTCAACAACGAATGTTTACATGGAACTGTAACTCCAACATACGTAAAGACCTATTCGAGGTTTACTTCATAGCTACACTGAAGGTTCTCAACGTCTGCAACAAGGCGTGGATTAAAGATGAAATGCGAGATACGCATACAAACCGCGATGAAGTCCGTTTACCTCTAAACTTTGGCACATTTGTATTACGACCGCTACACCACGACGTGAGTTCGATAGTCTTGACAGTAATGTGTGCGAAAGTACAATTATCCACCTAATATATTTGTGCCCCTAACAAATCAGTTCAATTTAGAAAGCATTAAAGGCTTTGAAGAATCCTCTAATCGTTCGTAAATCACCTGTGTAGATCAAAGACTGGAATAAACCAAGTACAGATCGTTGTAGAATACCATATTTAATGTTTTTCCAGTTCTAAATTAGTCTTATTCCAGTTGAATTATTTGTTAATAGTTTTGAGTCGTTAAGACTACTCCAACCATAGAAAGGGAATGCGTTTACTTCCATACCAATTTAAGGCCCTGACAAAATCATACAAAATAGCAAAAGGGTAATGCATCTTCTTTCAGTCTACGAGAGATGAATTCGTGACATCAAATATTGTTGTTGAAAGACAGTTGTCAGAAAAGTTATTCAATACTCTGCTGCACACTACTCTCGTTTACTTACTACATGATGCCTTATATGTGCTCGATTCGAGACAGATCCGGTGATCGAGCAGGCCAAGGTAACGTGGCGACACTCTGTAGTGAATGTTGTGTTACAACAGCACAATTTGAGTGAACGTTGTTCTGTGAAAACACCTCCTGGAATGCTGTTCATAAATTTCCGCACGACAAGTCGAATGACCAAACAGACATGCATAAACACACAAATTCGCACTCAGGCTGCTCGGGATAACCACTAGAGCGTTCCAGTTGTCATACGAAATCTCACCCCAGACCATAACTACACGTGTAAATCCATTGTGTCTTGCTGGCAGACAAGTCGTTTGCAGGCCTTCAACTGACTTTCTTCCCACCACCAACTGGCGATCAGTGGCATGAGGAAGAACCTGCTTTCATCAGAAAACACAACAAACTTCCACCCTGTTCTCCAATGAGCTCTTGCTTCACACCAGTGAAACTGCAAATGACATGGTTTGGCGGCAGTGAAATTGCTAGGAGCTGTCCTTGAAGCAAGCTAACTTTAACAGTTCTTTGCGTCAGTGTGTTGGCGACTGCTGCTCAAATTGCTGCTGCAGATGCAGTACAATGCTCCATAGCCCCATGCCGAACACGATGGTCGTACCTCACGGTAGCGTCAAGTGCCGTCCAGAACCCGGTCTTCTTGCTACCGCTCATTCTCGTGAGTATTGCTGCACAGAAGACATGTACACTGGCTACGTTCCTGCCAGACCTTTCTGTAGTATTGCAGAAGGAACATGGAGCTACTCGTAGCCCTATTACACGACGTCGTTCAGAGTGAGCTTCTGATAATGGTGTGTTCGTCGCCGTAAAGGCATTCGTGACAAGAAACTCACCACGTCTAATGAAAAAAATGGCTCTGAGCACTATGGGACTTAACCTAAGGACATCACACACATTCATGCCCGAGGCAGGATTTGAACCTGCGACCATAGCGGTCGCGCGGTTCCAGACCAAAGCGCCTAGAACCGCTCGGCCATTCCGGCCGGCCACGTCTGATCGCAAAGTAACTAGAACTCACGACGATTACAGTTCGTCTTTGAACCAAACGTGACTTGCATCACCATAGTGGCGGTAATAGTGCCAGCCTTATGTGACTACCGTGAAATTTGAATAGAAGTCGTCTTTCAAATGTAGAAACATGCTTACCAACTTTCATTTATGTCTCACAACTTCTCGTCGGTGTTGCGTTTTTTTTTTTTTTTTCATCAGGGTATTATGCCTACTCTAAAGAGGTAATTACAACATCCATCTAGACGCATCTTTTCAGTTTCTGTGACTTGGCACATCTGTAGAAGTACTTTAAGATATTTTAGCATTTTCTGGCATAAGGAAAGTTCGTATGTGTTACTACCTTCAGCAATGAGAAAGCTGCCTTTCTTCTTCTAATTGCTGCTTTACTCTGAAACTCTGCTTCTTTCTTATCTTAAAGCGGCCTAGTTATAGGACTGAAGATGACAGGGACTGCTTTACTCTGAACTCTGCTTCTTTCTCATCTTAAAGCGGCCTAATTATAGGACTGAAGATGACAGGGACTGAACAGGCTGTGCTCTTCTATTCTGCTGAGTGATTCATGAAGCACTGTGTCTAAGTTTTCAGCTGGACGCTTTATCCTGTGTTTGTTGTGTCGTTCAATGAGTGACTTCTGCTTAGTATACCGAGCATTGCTTCTGAAGTAATACTCGGTTATATAGTTAAGATCACGCTCCAAGCTGTACGCGTCAGCACTCGTAATTGGAACTCGATTTTCTGTACTAAGATTCCTTTCTCTCAAAGAACCCAAATCACAGCTGATGTCGCTCATCACTACACTCAATTTACAGATACCTAACTACATGCAATTCACTTCCCAGCAGTTGCGTAATAACTCGGACTGCCAACGTCGTTTTGCTAGAAACTAGTCTTGAGAGGAACATATGCCATTACTTTCGTGAATGAAGTGAAACTGACTTACGATAATGAACTCCACACCAAGTCTTGCGACGCCACTTTCCACTTTCTTGTGTTAATACACGGAAGTTTTCTGCAGAGCTATTACTGATAATACTGTTATTGGACTTATTCACTGTTGTAATGTCAAAAACTGTAGAGGAGGACAGAGATTGGAATAATTCCAGCAAATAATTGAGGCCGCATCAAACCAGTCAGAAGACTGATGACAAAAAAAGAAAAGTTAGATAATCCAACAAGATCAGTGATACGTGAACATGACGACAGAAGAGTGATACTGTTGCGAGGGAGAAGGATCAATAAATTTAGCCCTAGTACAGGAGTCTCTTGTTATGGTTAACCGGATTTGGCGTGTTAATTTGAACGGGTGGCCAGATTCCCTTCCTGTCACCTCCCCGAACCACTCCGGGACAGAATGTGTGTACCCCAACTCTCTGCATCTAGTGTAATCCATGGAACAGTGCGAACATGTCGCAAATGTCTGTGAGTCGTGTAACCGAGGTAAAACGTGGGGACCAGCCCAGTATTCACCTAGCAGGATGTGGAAAACGCCTAAAAACTACATCCAGGCTGTGCAGCATACCGACCCTCTTCGTTAGTCCGCTAGGCGGATTGTATCCAGGGCTTGGTCCAGGAAGCAGCGCGTTAGCACTCTCGGCTACCCTGGCGGGTAGCCCTATCACAGGATTAATAGGCTTTATTAAACACTCCATCATCTTTATCATCTGACGTCCCTGTCTAACCTTTTTTTAATTATCAAATAGAGTTCATAAATACAAGCCCCTCCTTTTTACCGGCGACCCAGCGACCCACCCTATAATTTTCTTTTACTACAGCAACTGAAGAGTTACTTCTTAGAAGTGCACCCCTCCCCCCCCCCCCCCCCTATCCCCCTACTTCCGCGTCCCCGCCTTTTTCACGTGGCCACCTTTTCCATGTGGCGACACAGCATAACATAAAAAGCGTTGTAAAAATTTCTTACGTAGAATCCCCTTTCCGCATTACTTTTGAAAGTAAATTCTGTAGTATCAAACTGTACGTCGGTGTTTTTGACCCCTCAAATTTTATTTAGCAATACGTTATTTTTTGTATGATCTAATCTGACAGCAAAGGCAAATATTAATGAAAAATCTGCTACAAGCAACATCGAATCTTGAACACTGAATCCCATGGTTTTTATATTAAAACGTACTGATCTGTCTACTACACTTGACGCGGTGGTTTCCGGTGTATAACAATAATGTGCTCTGTTTTACATGCTCCACGACATAGAACACTGATTGGATACATCGTTCCTTTTATGGAACATCACTATAAATTTTCGCTGATATGGAAGAGATGGGTGAACCCAAGGAACTGAATCACCACCATCTGTTCTCACATTTATAGATCTTCGTTAAGATACAGCTGATTAATTTGCAGAGAAACCCCAAATTTTGCAGTTTTTTGAGTTGTAAGTTATTATTGTTCACTTTTGTTCTTGGTAACAACGGCTAATACAGAAAGCTACTATCTTGCCCAACTGTGATCAAACATGTTAGGCACTTTGTGGAACACTGAAGTAACTCCTGTACTTGTTTCATTGTTTTAGTTGTAATAGTAGTGCGTCTCCCACACCCTCGACAGTCTATTGCAAATATTAATTTTATCACTTCTTCGCATGCGCTCTAAGACATCGATTTCCAAATTTGTCCTCTCAATGTTAACATCCCACTCACGCTGTAATGGCATCCTTTCAGCTGGATGCCTGTACATGGGTTCCACACTGTCAGGTGGCGTGCGGATTATGGATATATATGTAAATGTAGATAACATTAACATCATGAAGCAGTTGACAGCAACAAAGCATGCGCAATACTATTCTGAATAATTCGTCATCTTTATGATACTTTCATAACGGGTACATCAAAAGGGCACTCATTATAGGGACAAATTCAGATATACATTTATTAACAAAGAATTATAATTACGTGTGCTCTAATACAAAAGTGTATCTTTCTCGTCTGTATCTCCTTATTCTTCTCTTTTATCAGCGACTATCAGATGACATCTTTCACAGTGGCTTGAGGATATCGGTAGATCGGCGAGGGATGTTAACAGATTTAGTCTCAAAGTTTCTGCCTTACACATTGTAAACACAGTCATCAGCACAGATAGGGGTCAGCTTCTCTTAAGGAAGATCTTTAAATGTGAGAATAGATTGTGCTAATGCAGTTCCTTTACTTTAGCCATTTTTCTATTTGAATTTTGGGGCAAAAGGAATACTCAGTTGTGAAGGGGGCGTCTCAGAAAAAAGCTTAAGAAACTGAGGACCGTGTGTGATGCTGAACTGGAATGTTGGTTTGTCAAATCATGCTTCATAAAGGTTATGCGATGTCACACATCTGACTGTGATGTCACAGTAATGTAATGTCACTACCATTTCAAGGGTAAATCTGTAAATATTACAGGCGGCTGGAGTAGCCAAGCGGTTCTAGGCGCTACAGTCTGGAACCGCGCGACCGCTACGGTCGCAGGTTCGAATCCTGCCTCGGGAATGGATGTGTGTGATGTCCTTAGGTTAGTTAGGTTTAAGTAGTTCTAAGTTCTAGGGGAATGATGACCTCAGAAGTTAAGTCGCATAGAGCTCAGAGCCATTTATTTATTTATTTATTTGTAAATATTGCAGCAGCCGCTGGTAGCTGACATGCGCAGCGTGTAGTCATACTGGCTATAGCAACCGAGTTTATGCATTATTGTGACATGGGTCAGGTCCACTCAGTGAAACCTGTCAGCATATAGGCAATGCATGGTTCTCGCACTCTAGACAAGGGGATTGCTACACCAGCAACTTTCAATGGTGTTCCCGAGTATGTGAAGAGAAGCGGCACTTTGGCATAATATGTAACTTTTGTAGCACTTTCGCTCGCAGCTCAACAATTTCAGTAGGACGCAGGGGCTATACCAGTTGAGAAGATTTGGAGCCGTCAGTCGATGTCAAGAGTTTGAGTGTCCGTCACAGTACCAGCTTTATGAACTTATAAGTCCTCGTTGAGAACTTAGAACCATAGTGCAGTAGGCCCTCCCGGCTCACTCCAGACTGCCCTTGGGGCAGCTGGTTACATTCCATGCTTGGTAGACATGTTCTCTTACTTTACTCCGCCCGAACAGGCCATGAAGGCCCAACGGTACCGACCGGCAACCGTGTCATCCTCAGCCAAGAGGCGTCTCTGGATGCGGGTATGGAGGAGCATGTGGTAAGCACCGCTTTCCCGGCCGTTTTGTCAGTTCACGAGACTGGAGCGGCTACTTCTCAATCAAGTAGCTCCTCAGTTTGCCTCACTGGGGCTGGGTGCACCCCGCTTGCCAACAATAGCTCTCGGCAGATCGGATGGTAACCCACCCAAGAGCTAGCCCAGCCCGATAGTGCTTAACTTAGGTGTCACCACTGCGACAAAGCCGTTGGATCCTCTGTCATCACGGTGGTTGCATTCCGGGCTGCTTGCAAGGGCTGCCTGGGCACTGTCATTCATCGCAGAATTGGCTTCCACTGCGAGATTTCTGTTCATCCCCGTGCGCCATAGACGCCTGGTGTTTGTGGCTCATGCAACAGAGTCGTGTGGCACGCACCGAGCGCTGGCATTATCAAACCGTGCTGTAGCCAGATGGGCGGCCGCTAGCTGTCACACTACCGGCCACCAGCCCTGTTCCTATGAAACTGGGGCTTTTTCGCATCCCCGCATCAACGCAGAGCGCAAAATAATGCATTAATTTTGACAACGGTCTTCAATGGCCTGCTACAACGATTCAGTTCTCTTCAGTCTGCATTCCTGATATCATAACCACCCCCCCCCCCCCTAGGGCGTCTGTTTGTGATTGTAACAGGTCGTGTAGCAAACTGATTAACACACTTGTGCCCACCAAAGATTTTTCAACAATTCTTAAAGGTCTAAATCATCCCCACCTCAAAATAATTAAGGAATTTTATTCTGTTATCATTTAGTTTTTTTTTCTAATAAAAGGCGATGGTGCAAAGTATAGCAATCTTTGGAAGAAAAATCGCAGCACCAAGAAACAATTAATGTAGAGTAATGAAATATTTAAGTGATTAACACTGCAAGTTCACAGGTTATATAAACGCGAGATAAGTCACTGCAAATGCGAAATGCTGGTACATTGATAACCAGTGTAACCACCAGAATGTTGAATGCAACCAAGCATACGTGCACGCTCTATGTTGTACCGCTACCTAATGTCACTTTTTCGGGTGTTGTTTCATACCCATTGCACTTGGTCGGTCAATAGATGGACTGTTAGTACTGGATGTGGATGATACTGAAGTTGTCGTCCGGTGAGGTCCCATTTGTGTTCGATTGGAGACGGATCTGGTGATCAAGCAGGCCAAGACAATATGTCGGCACTCAGTAGAGCAAGTTGGATTACGACACCGGTATGAGGACGAGCGTTATCCTTTTAGAAAACACCCACTGGAATTCTGTTCATGAATGGCAAAACAACAAGTCAAATCACCAGACTGACGTACAAATTTGCAGTCAGCGTGCTTGGAATAGCCACGAGGTCAGCAACTCGAAGCAGTTAATTGCATGAATTATCTGGGAGTAAGCATTAGGAGTGATTTGAAATGGAATGAGCATATAAAATTAATCGCCGGTAAAGCAGATGTTAGGCTGAGAGTCATTGGAAGAATCCTAAGGAAATGAAGCCCGAAATCAAAGGAAGTAGGTTACAGTACACTTGTTCGCCCACTGCTTGAATAGTGCACACCAGTGTGGGATCCGTACCGGATAGGGCTGATAAAAGAAATAGAAAAATTCCAACGCAGAACAGCGCGCTTCGTTACAGGATCATTTAGTAATCGCGAAAGCGTTACGGAGATGATTGATAAACTCCAGTGGAAGACTGCAAGAGATCAGGAGCACGGTATGGGCTTTTGTTGAAGTTTCAAGAACATACCTTCAACGAGGAATCATGCAGTATATTGCTCCCCCCTAAGTACACTCCTGGAAATTGAAATAAGAACACCGTGAATTCATTGTCCCAGGAAGGGGAAACTTTATTGACACATTCCTGGGGTAAGATACATCACATGATCACACTGACAGAACCACAGAGCATGCACAATGTCGGCACTAGTACAGTGTATATCCACTTTTCGCAGCAATGCAGGCTGCTATTCTCCCATGGAGACGCTCGTAGAGATGCTGGATGTAGTCCTGTGGAACGGCTTGCCATGCCATTTCCACCTGGCGCCTCAGTTGGACCAGCGTTCGTGCTGGACGTGCAGACCGCGTGAGACGACGCTTCATCCACTCCCAAACATGCTCAATGGGGGACAGATCCGGAGATCTTGCTGGCCAGGGTAGTTGACTTACACCTTCTAGAGCACGTTGGGTGCCACGGGATACATGTGGACGTGCATTGTCCTGTTGGAACAGCAAGTTCCGTTGCCGGTCTAGGAATGGTAGAACGATGGGTTCGATGACGGTTTGGATGTACCGTGCACTATTCAGTGTCCCCTCGACGATCACCAGTGGTGTACGGCCAGTGTAGGAGATCGCTCCCCACACCATGATGCCGGGTGTTGGCCCTGTGTGCCTCGGTCGTATGCAGTCCTGATTGTGGCGCTCACCTGCACGGCGCCAAACACGCATACGACCATCATTGGCACCAAGACAGAAGCGACTCTCATCACTGAAGACGACACGTCTCCATTCGTCCCTCCATTCACGCCTGTCGCGACACCACTGGAGGCGGGCTGCACGATGTTGGGGCGTGAGCGGAAGACGGCCTAACGGTGTGCGGGACCGTAGCCCAGCTTCATGGAGACGGTTGCGAATGGTCCTCGCCGATACCCCAGGAGCAACTGTCCCTAATTTGCTGGGAAGTGGCGGTGCGGTCCCCTACGGCACTGCGTAGGATCCTACGGTCTTGGCGTGCATCCGTGCGTCGCTGCGGTCCGGTCCCAGGTCGACGGGCACGTGCACCTTCCGCCGACCACTGGCGATAACATCGATGTACTGTGGAGACCTCACGCCCCACGTGTTGAGCAATTCGGCGGTACGTCCACCCGGCCTCCCGCATGCCCACTATACGCCCTCGCTCAAAGTCCGTCAACTGCACATACGGTTCACGTCCACGCTGTCGCGGCATGCTGCCAGTGTTAAAGACTGCGATGGAGCTCCGTATGCCACGGCAAACTGGCTGACACTGACGGCGGCGGTGCACAAATGCTGCGCAGCTAGCGCCATTCGACGGCCAACACCGCGGTTCCTGGTGTGTCCGCTGTGCCGTGCGTGTGATCATTGCTTGTACAGCCCTCTCGCAGTGACCGGATCAAGTATGGTGGGTCTGACACACCGGTGTCAATGTGTTCTTTTTTCCATTTCCAGGAGTGTATATCTCGCGAAAAGACCATGGGGATAAAATCAGAGAGATTAGAGCCCACACAGAGGCATACCGACAATCTTCCTTTCCACAAACAATACGAGACTGGAATAGAAGGGAGAACAGATAGAGTTACTAAAGGTACCCTCCGTCACACACCGTCAGGTGGCTTGCGGAGTATGGATGTAGATGTAGAACACTCCTGCTGTTAAACGACATCGCAGCCCAGACCGTAACGACAGGTGCGGGTCCAACTAGTCTACCGTAGTATGCTCTCGCTTGATATCACTGAGGTCGCAAACGTCGGTCGTTTGGGATCAGTGGAATGCTCGCTACAGAGTGTCTGAATCGGAGCTGTCCTTGAAGTAATCGATTTGTAACAGTTCGCTGTCACTGTGGTGCCAAATGCTGCTCAAATTGCTGCCGCAGATGCAGTACGACGCGCCAGAGCCATACACTGAAAAACTTTGGTCTTCCCCCCTCGACAGTGCCACACGGCCGTCAGAGCCAGGTCTTCTTCCGAACATACTCGTACATTCCCATCAGTACTACTGCCAGCAATCATGTGCATTCACAACATTCCTGCCAAGTCTTTCTGCAGTACCGCAGAAGGAACAGTCAGCTTCTCGTAGCCCTATAACAGGAACTCGATCAAATTCAATGACGTGTTGTCAACGGCGTCTTTGTCGCCGTGAAGGAACTCTAACGTCATCTCACCAGGTGTAGTCTCAAAGGTACGAGGGCAGTTCAATAAGTAATGCAGCACATTTTTTTTCTCGGCCAATTTTGGTTGAAAAAACCGGAAATTTCTTGTAGAATATTTTCAAACATTCCCGCTTCGTTTCGTATAGTTTCGTCGACTTCCGACAGGTGGCAGCGCTGTACGGAGCTGTTAAAATGGCGTCTGTAACGGATGTGCGTTGCAAACAACGGGCAGTGATCGAGTTTCTTTTGGCGGAAAACCAGGGCATCTCAGATATTCATAGGCGCTTGCAGAATGTCCACGGTGATCTGGCAGTGGACAAAAGCACGATGAGTCGTTGGGCAAAGCGTGTGTCATCATCGCCGCAAGGTCAAGCAAGACTGTCTGATCTCCCGCGTGCGGGCCGGCCGTGCACAGCTGTGACTCCTGCAATGGCGGAGCGTGCGAACACACTCGTTCGAGATGATCGACGGATCACCATCAAACAACTCAGTGCTCAACTTGACATCTCTGTTGGTAGTGCTGTCACAATTGTTCACCAGTTGGGATATTCAAAGGTTTGTTCCCGCTGGCTCCCTCGTTGTCTAACCGTACACCATAAAGAGCAAACGAGAACCATCTGTGCGGAATTGCTTGCTCGTCATGTGGCTGAGGGTGACAATTTCTTGTCAAAGATTGTTACAGGCGATGAAACATGGGTTCATCACTTCGAACCTGAAACAAAACGGCAATCAATAGAGTGGCGCTACACCCACTCCCCTACTAAGAAAAAGTTTAAAGCCATACCCTCAGCCGGTAAAGTCATGGTTACAGTCTTCTGGGACGCTGAAGGGGTTATTCTGTTCGATGTCCTTCCCCATGGTCAAACGATCAACTGTGAAGTGTATTGTGCTACTCTTCATAAATTGAAGAAACGACTTCAGCGTGTTCGTAGGCACAAAAATCTGAACGAACTTCTCCTTCTGCATGACAACGCAAGACCTCACACAAGTCTTCGCACCCGAGAGGAGCTCACAAAACTTCAGTAGACTGTTCTTCCTCATGCACCCTACAGCCCCGATCTCGCACCGTCGGATTTCCATATGTTTGGCCCAATGAAGGACGCAATCCGTGGGAGGCACTACGCGGATGATGAAGAAGTTATTGATGCAGTACGACGTTGGCTCCGACATCGACCAGTGGAATGGTACCGTGCAGGCATTTCAAGGTGGCGTAAGGCCGTAGCATTGAATGGAGATTACGTTGAAAAATAGTGTTGTGTAGCTAAAAGATTGGGGAATAACCTGGTGTATTTCGATGCTGAATAAAACAACCCCTGGTTCAGAAAAAAAAGTGTGTTGCATAATTTATTGAACTGCTCTCGTAACTAACGCTCACGATCGTTACAGAGTGTTTTAAATAAAAACCTGATTTGCGTCATCGTAGTGGCGCTACTGTTACGTGCCTGGCGTAAAATTTCAATAGACATCCTGTATCAGATGTACAGACACACCTATCACTTTCATTTACACTCAAGCGCCAGAGATACGTATAGTCATGCATATTCATACAGAGATACGTAAACAAGCAGAATACGGTGCTGCAGGCGGCAACGCCTATCTAAGGACAGAATTATCTGGCGCAGTTGTTAGATCGGTTACTACTGCTACAATGGCAGGTTATCAAGATTTAAGTGAGTCTGAACGTGGTGCCATAGTCGGCGCACGAGCGATGGGACACAGCGTCTCTGAGGTAGCTATGAAGTGGGGATTTTCCCGTACGACCATTTCAGGAGTGTACCGTGAATATCAGGAATCCTCACCTCACCATAACTCCGGACATGCTTTACAGTGCTGTTCGCAACATTATTCCTCGACTGCAGCTATTGTTGAGGAATGATGGTGGACATCATCTTTGCTTTGTCTTACTTTGTTATGCTAATTATTGCTATTCTGATCAGATGAAGCGCCATCTGTCGGACATTTTTTGAGCTTTTGTATGTTTTTGGTGGTAATAAAACTCGATGTCATTCCAAGCATGTGTGTCAATTTGTACCTCTCTATCTACATTATTCCGTGATTTATACAGTTTTCAAATGTATACTGACTTTTTGATCACCCGGTATAATCAGTAAATTTGAGTGACTGAATGATCTATTCTTCAATGAATCCGTCCCTGAATTGTCTCAGAAAGTGATATTGGAGTCTGTAATTAACTTTCAGGCCGAGGACGCACTGCGTTAAACGTCCCATATTTAATGCGCAACTGGTTAATGCGTGACGGCGCCCGAGAGAACGCGCGAAACTGCGCAGCTGGGAAACGAAATAAATGTATTCGTGCAGTAATCCCCTCTGTATTAAACTGCAGAGGAAACAGAATATCATTTATTAATTTGTAGTCCTCATCCCGCACATAAATTCCTCGGACAATCGTTTCGCAATTTCGCCGAGCCGTAATGGCAGACGCAAGCCGTTGGCGGGTCGGCCTCCGGGTCCTCTTCCCTCTTTTGAGTCGCCGGGATTTGTGCGGGCGGGGGTCGGCGGGCTCTATAGAGGCGCCGGGGCGCCGGCAGCGCCCGCCGCGGGCGCCGCGCCAACTAAAGCGCCGCGCCGCTCGTCGGCTGTTCGCGACCGCGCAGGCTGACCCGCCCGCTTGACACTGCGCAGTTCGCGATCGACGTCGACCGACGTAGGAAGCCCGCAGGCTGCTGCAGGCCATCCCGGAACGTTAGCACGCGTGCTGCTGAGCTGCCACGGGGCTTCCTCCCCTGCCGGCGTCGCTACTGCAGTCCTACACGGGCGTGTTCCTGGCCGGTTGCAGCCTCGCCTTGTGCTGCAGGGTGAGTAAGGAGCTTCTTTGCGCCACAATCGATCTTCTCCCTGGTTATTTTATTACAGACATCCGTGGCGCTCGTAAGCAACGGACGCTCGAATGTCTGTAGCATCCGTGTCACGACTGCTGTTTCAAATACGAGTCAATGAATCACGACAGTTATTAAATAAAAGCTTTATCGAGAGAATGAAATACGATGTTTACTATTAGGCTAAAGGAAACACTGACGTCCTAAATTTTCATCGCCTTATGTATCGTCTTTTAAATCTACTGGCTGTATTGCTCTTCCAACAAATGTAAGAGTTTCAATCTATTATTAATACATTATTTTATGCCTGTGAAATCGCGTCATTGTGTATTCTCTCAATATGTTGGTAGCACGATTTGTTTATAAATGTTTTCCATCAGTCTGTTTATTTGTATTAATTTTCTTTTCCATTGTGTCCCAGTGTTTCGAGACGTTGAATGGCGACATTTTATAACTACCAAAGACTGCTATGGAAGAAAACCTTATTCTGCTACAATGGTATACAAGTGTTTCTTCTCGTCTTTATTTGATAAAGTAAATACCGAAATAAATTTAACCACATGCAAAAAATATTCTTCATGGCTAAATATTAATTACAGTGATTTTACGTTAATGTCTGTGTTGACAGTGGTAGAATTTGGGTGATAACTGTCAAATTCTGTATTAAGATTTAATTTTGCTCCTCAGATAGATATTGGGCTGGTTCAAATGGCTCTGTGCACTATGGGACTTAACTTCTGAGGTCATCAGTCCCCTAGAACTTAGAACTATTTAAACCTAACTAACCTAAGGACATCACACACATCCATGCCCGAGGCAGGATTCGAACCTGCGACCGTAGCGGTCACGCGGTTCCAGACTGTAGCGCCTTTAACCGCTTGGCCACACCGGCCGGCAGATATTGGGTGTCCTCATCAGTTAATAATATTTTCGAATCGAATTTCAAAAATATCGCATGAAACTCCCACTTTTAGGAACAATCCAAACATCGTTGCCTTAAAAGGTATCCTACCGACAAAAGTGTCATACTGACCATTAGACTTCGATTTAATGTAACATTAATATCTTTCACTTGTCGTATATTTCACTGCATTTGCCGTTAGCTTCTCATTCTTACAACAGTGATGGTTGCTGATGCCACAGAACGAAATTCATCACAGATTTATTTAAATATGACAACATTGTCATTATTATTGTGACTGTAAATTGGAACTTTTCCGCTTATTCAATACAGAAAGCCCTTTGATTTTTATACCCATTAGCAAATTGGCCATCATTGATGGAAAATGTATTTCACTCACAGGAACGGCAATAAGAGTATTATACAGCGTGCTTTCACGTCATTTTCCTCCATGTATTATGAACAAAGCTACCTTTTCTCCGTATTGACACATTCGTTTGAAATAGGCCCTACTTTATGCTGATTCTAACCTACCAAGCATTAGACTGTTTGTACAGTAATAAAACAGCTCATTTTCAAACTCCACTTCATTCACTGATAAATCCGAAAGGCTTCGATGTGTGGAAATAACTTCTAACAAAAATCATGCTCATGAACACTGGAGTGCTACTATAAACCTGTTCACCAGCAGTTATAAATATTAAGTGTACTGTGTTATATGGTAAACTGCGCTGTCAGAAATCTCGAACCCTGATTCCAGTGTGCTATAGGTCTCATCGTAAATCAATGTACTGGCACAGAAAATCAGTAGAAAGTAATTCAGCCAACGGAGTGCATTGTGAGAGTTAGAAGCATAACCTTAGGGACTCACAACCTGGAATATATCAGCACTAAGACTACACACGGTTTACGCGTGCCACGGGCCATTGTTTTCATCGTTAATGTGAAATAAAACTGTCAATCATTTTTTTTTCGATTATCAGTCTTGTGACTGGTTTGATGCGGCCCGCCACGTATTCTCTCCTGTGCCAACCTCTTCATCTCAAAGTACCACTTGCAACCTAAGTTCCTCTATTACTTGCTAGATGTATTCCAACTCTGTCTTGTTCTACAGTTTTTGCCCTCTACAGCTCCCTCTAATACCATGGAATTTATTTCCTGATGTCTTAACAGATGTCCTATCATTCTGTCCCTTCTCCTTGTCAGTGATTTCCATATATTCCTTTCCTCTCCGATTCTGCGCAGAACCTCCTTACCTTATCCTCTTTATCTTATCAGCCCACCTGATTTTCAACATCCGTCTGTACCACCCCATCTCAAGTGCTTCGATTCTCTTCTGTTCTGATTTTCCAACTGTCCATATTTTACATCCATGAAATGCTGTGCTCCAGCAATAATTTCTTCCTCGTATCAAGACCTGTGTTTGATACCAATAGATCATGATACTTTTTCAACTACATGCAACATATCCTATGGATACGCATTGCGTGTCATGTTAATGCAGTGGTTTCCATTGCGTTCTGCATTCTCATGCCGTTTCATTGCTAATTCTTCCACCGTTAGGGGCAGTTTCCTACCCCAAGCACAAGAAAGTGCCAGGAATCTCTCACCGTTCTTCCTCCCTCTTTGGCAAGGTCGTTGGCAGAATGAGGGTGACTCCTTATGTCGGAAGTCTTTGGCCGTCAATGCTCATTATTAATCAAAACTCGGACCAAGGACTTTTTGATTACTAATCAAAGACGCTACCCCTAGACCGCGGGGTTCAAACTCAAACCCAAATACTGCGCCTTTGTGTCATGGTAAAGAAAGTGATAAAAATCTCGGGTCTATTGGAATAAATTACCAGAAATACGGAGTATTTATAATTCTAATAGAGAACTAGTGATGGACTTTAGTATTTTACATATTTTCTTCTACTGTAATTTTCACTCAGCATTTTTCCAACTCGTATCACGCTATCCACAATTTTGTACTATCTTAATCTGACCTTTTCATCCCCAAGTGGCCGCTACACTCGGCAGCTCCTATAATCTCTTTTTTGCATTTTAGTATTGATTTTCAGTCTACTACGTCGAGCTTAACGTCAACATCCGACGGATGGATCACACTTAACAGAATCACATGCGTTCAACTCTTGACAGGTTGTGGAGAGGTTTGAGCATTACTGTGGGTGTTTGTACAAAATAGTGTGAAAATAGCGGAAGAACTCGTTACTGAATTTAAAAATGCTACCTAGCTAGCAGAATTACTGAGCGAAGGGTACAACGGTCGATCAGGTCCTCATCAGCTACCAGTTTCTGTAGTCATTGTTAATCGGCGCTTTACATGGTATAGAGAGCGATGTCTTTGGGCAGTAGATGACTGCAAAGCAGTGACTTGGTGTGATGAATCAACGCTATACCCTGTAGAAATACGATGGAAAGGTTTGGATTTGACGAATGCTTAGAGAACGTTACCCGCCATGTTCAAATAAGTTACTGGAGTGCAGCCCGGTGTCCCAGACATCTACCGATATTTCGGCAGGAGCTCGCACTGCCATTTTCAAGGCAAAAGCTGCAAACCCAGTTGGCCAAACAAAAACCCAGTCATCACATTCGAACGAGCAGATTGAGAAGTTGCCGTCCTGAAGGTGGTTCGCCGTTATCTTCCTCCGATCTGTTATCATATTTCAAGCGTTTAAGTGTGTCCGGCGGAAAAATATGATGAGTTCTTCGACAGTGTAGTGTAGAGTTTTGTTGTTGTGGATGAAGAAAATGAAGAGGGTGAATTTCGGTGCCGGGACATAGCCAACTTCTCTCGAAGAGCGCTAAGGGGCCATCGAGCTAAACGTCAACATCTGACGAATTGATCACAGTTAACAGAGTCACATGCGTTCACTTCTTGAGAGGGTGTGGATAAGTTTGGAACTTATCCAGCACGTAGGCGCTAAGGCTCATGGTGAGGAACTTCACTCCACTACTGCCACTCTGCTTGTCGGTAGAATACTGGCATAGAAAATTTTACACCTCCTGGGTTCTAATTGGCTTATTTGAGAGTCGTCACTGTGCAGGTGTGCCTTAGCGACCTCCGCCACGGAGGCAGGTACTACACGCGGCTGCCTGATAAACAATGAGAAGCACTCACAAGGGGAGGCGCGATCGAAATGAAACATAAGCAGTCCGTGCTTCTCTGCCATGGCACCAGCCCAAGCGCAGCTGTTTGTGTTGAGCTGTTAACGGCAGTCTACGCAAGGGACGGCAATTCCCTGGTTCGGCTGCTAGTATGCGATCAATAGTGTGGTATGACACACAGTGTTGGATGGAGTAGACAACTTGTTCTCGGATGACAGGCGCAGATGTGAAGGGGTTACATTGGGTTTGGTGCACAACAGGGCGATCCGCCTTTGTGATGATCAGACGTGGTCAGCCGGAACCTTGACAAGTACGCCTGCATTCACGGTCTCGTGCAGTCCAGCATTGGACGACTGCCACATCCGAATACCCCACAGACCTGGATATCGCGCTATTCGACCAGCTGGCCTATTGAAAATCCACAATGAGGCCAGTTGCCAACTCTGCCAGGTGCTGGTAACACTGTCGCACATTAATCCATGGCATCTCCTTGTACTTCAGCGTAATCATTCAACATTCGGTGCTGTTCACAATCTTTATATGCCCCACCAGGCAACAACAATAAACATGAACAGCATTAATACACCCTGATGGGCACCTTATCTAACATAGATAATCGCAGCATCATTCACTTACATAAACGCAGAGGGCGTGCACGACTACCAAGTTAGTTTGACATCCGACCATGTCTTCTCGGTGCATTTTTTGTCAAGCAGCTTCATAAGTAATGGATCCCCAGACTTCAACACAAATGTTTACGAAGAACTAAATATAAAAATTGGTGGGAGCAGACAGCCTGCAGAAATCTACCTCAGGTGAAAATTGGAAACATTTGCCAGTTCCAGGATTCCCTGAGTGCTGAAACAAGGAAGAAAGTGTTTTACGTCCGGTCGACATCGGGATCATTATAGATGGATTGTTTGAAGGGAAGGAAATCGCCCGTGTCATTTCAAACGAGCCATCCCAGCTTTTGCCTGGAGCGATTTAGGGTAATACCTGCATCTTGATAGCGGCGCCTTTGCCATTCTTTTACTATATGTTGTAAAAATACTGTCTCACCTGTGCATTGTATTATTAAGATCATTCATCCTTACCGTCAAATTCTAATTTACAGAATGAAATTTTCACCCTGCAGCGGAGTGTGTGCTGATATGAAATTTCCTGGCAGTTTAAAACCACGTGCCTGACAGAGGCTCGAATTCGGGAGAGCACTTGCCTGCGAACGGCAAAGGTCCCGAGTTCGAGTCTCGGCCCGACACGCGGTTTTAATCTGCCAAGAAGTTTCAAATTCTAATTTGTTCTACTGGGATTTTAGCTTTCATTCTTTGCAGTATTTGAATTTATTTTCAACATCTTCTATATAACATTATTTATCGCACAAGTAATACCCTGATGTCCGAGTTTCGCTTCGAATACTATAGTAATTCACTTTTCCCCCCCGTTTGTCAAAACCACCATCTTCGATTCTATATATCCCCATTCCAAAGAAGTTTTGCCACAATATCAGTTACACATATTTCGTAACGAAAAGCTTAAAATGTGAAAATTTTGTCAGTTTCCGTTTATTAATTTGGAAGAGGAGCAGCGTAATGTGATGAACTACAATTTCCCTAACTAAGAATTGAGTCCAAAACTCACAGGGAGGGTTTTCCGTCAAGTCTCCTCCGTAAATGTCATTAACATATATGCGTGTATATCAGTAAAAAGTCAACAAAGTTAAACTGATGGAGGAGGTGGCTTCTCGAGTTTGTCCTGTCCCAGAACTATTTTACTTTCGGTCGTGAGTTATATGAACAACAGGAAAAGCCTAGTTGTGGGGAACAGTCCGCCATGAACACTCGCATATATTTTGACCTTCCATAATAGTGAATGGCGGGAACGCAGCCGTTTGATCATTTCCAGTTGTAAGTAAACTAGCCCTTAGCCTTAAAGACGGTTTTTAATGCATTTAATACTTGATCGATGCACCCTGTAATACACATATAATCGATGTTAAGTATAACTTGTTTGGATTCATAGTTGGCTGTCATCTCACCTCTGCAACACATGCAAGTCCATGTAACAAAACTACGCAAAATGACATCCAAGCGGTCGGAAGCAGACTGCCATCGGTCCTGAAAGCCATTGCGCAAGTCACTAGGTAGAGGAAGGTTCAAAGTTTTGACACAGCTGCGCTATTTTATTTGTAGCAGCACGGCAACTACGCTACAAGTGAAATCATTTTCTTTGTGTTGAAATTAACTCAGACGTACAATCGGGTTGGGTTGTTTTGGGGGAAGAGACCAAACTGCGAGGTCATCGGTCTCATTGGGTTAGGGAAGGACGGGGAAGGAAGTCGGCCGTGCCCTCCCAAAGGAACCATCCCGGCATTTGCCTGGAGCGACTTAGGGCAATCACGGAAAACCTAAATCAGGATCGCCGGACGCGGGATTGAACGGTCGTCCTCCCGAATGCGAGTCCAGTGTTGAAATTAACAGTGTATTGAAAAGTGCAACGTACATCCCGCCGCCGCTTCAACAAGAGCGCATCTCTAAACAAGCAGATATATGACAGGCATACAGATTTCTAGGGAATTGGTTGTGAATGAAAATGGAAGAGCACTGGTCACAATGTGATGAAAATTAATTGGGCGGACAATAAAATCTTCTTCACTGATTTTGGTCTCCCAGGTCGCTAGACCTCACACTTTGCGAATTCTTTTCCGTGAGGGTGCATAAAAACAGTAATGGTTCCACTTATAGCAATTACTTATCAAGAGTTGAGAAATCGAATTGTTGAAGCTGTCGATTCGTGTGTGGAATAAAATGGACTACCCTTTAGACGTTTCCCGAGCAACGCATGGTGTTCATATTGAGTTTATTACATAGTGCCTATTCGAACATTAAACTTTGAACCTTCCAGAGCCATGCTCAATGTGTTTCTTTTATACGTAGTTCTTCTGTAATAAATGATTGAATTTTGTTCTTTCATTTGGATTGACGCTGTATATAAAACCTGGCCAACAAAAATCTAGAAACGTTTTGGACGGATTCACCTTAAAAGTTTACACGACACTTAGTAAATATTCGTAGGCTTTTAATATTTTTTGTGGGATCTGAAATTTAAAAACCTCTCTCACACCGGCCTGATTTAGCTTCACTGACCAGGATAGTAAAAAAACATGCGTATATTAAGGGAATTTTCATTCACAAAGCAGGCTTGTCACATTAAGACAGTTCAATACTATTCTATCCTGATTAAATTGAGCTTAACGTAAATTCCATAAGGCAGTGAAGCAATTGCGAAGTCTCGGTGCGACGAAAATTGACAGTCGATCTCCTAAAAACATTTATGATAACTATTAACTTTCGGTGATCACATGGGGAAGACCGGAGATCTGCTGGTAAGACCGTGTTAGCCCATTTATTGAAAGCAATAACTGGATATCTTGAGCGTACAAAACGGAAGGTTCGTCCAGTGTAAATCAGACGTCCCCCACTGATCCCGTGCAACACAGCATAGTAAGCAGACACTGTCAATAACAATCAGTTAAATAATACGCGAACACACTTACTTTAGTTCAGTTCATGTATTAAATTCCTTCTCATACAGAGTCTCATCAAGATGGCGACTAGCTCAACAATACATACATATACATCTTCGTTCTTTCACGGCTAGTCGGCAAGATCTGAATCTTTCTTTTCACAAGAGAAAACATAGATAGCAGAGAAGCTATTCCATGGAGTAAATGCACGCTCCAAGGAATAATAGGGCTTGAAACTACTTTGCAATGATAATATCGTATATTAAAGTTTAGGAATCGGTAAGATAAGAAGAGATATTTCGAGATATGTACTGAGTTATATAATTTATAAAATTTCTGAAAATATCACCGAGAGACCGCTGTAAGAGACATTGCAGGCTGTGTGTGTTTTTGTGGTACAATGTACAAGTTTCCTGCTAAAACCGACTCCAAGTTCGAAATGCCGTGGTGTGGTATGAAAATTTGCGGTTTCGTTTCCTTTCTCGCTGTCGGCTTTAACTACGTTAGCAGGGCATTTCAACCACTAAACAAATTTTGTCAACCATATCTACATTTTTTCCGATATATAAAGCCATAAGTCCGCTTCCATAGCTGAATGGTCAGCGACACGTCTGCAGTGCTGGGATCAGGGTTCGATACCCGGCACTGGCAATGATATTTTCTTGGTGGGTGCTCAAGTCTTTTATTCATTGGCTTTCGGGACACGCCCAAACGGCTATCTCACTAGCGGAATATTAGTTATGACGATACAAACGTGAGGACAACACACTACACCGTCGCCGAGCGGAGAAAGTATCGGACCCGGCCAGGAATTGAACACCGGCCTCTTCAGTTAGCTATGTGGCGCGCTGACCGCGCAGCTACCGAGAACAGTCTTGTTATGCCAACACTTCGCGATGTCTTGACCCAGATCTATAAAATTCCAGTATGCCTTACACGTTTCGACTTACATCATTATCAAAGACAAATACCTAACTTCATTATCCGATGCAATAGAAACTTGTCCAAATGGATTCATAGCAACTAGTCAATATTTGTTATCAAGAGGCAGGTACAAAGTACCGTCAAGGGTCAGAAAGGAGTAAAAACAAGAAGCTATTTGAATTACAAGTAGCACCTCAACGGTCTGGAAAGTCGGCATAATGGCCGGAACACCGGTGTACTGACCACATACCTCCCCCCCCCCCTCCCTCCCCGAGTTTGCATGACATCACAAAGCACAGGATGACACGGCGCCCGGTTGGCATCGCTTGGACATTCGAGGCCTGGACGAGGAACTAGCGATATACAATAAAAAAATTGTTGTCGCCTCGCGTACGATTGTAACAGAAGAGCTCTGCATTTCGAAAACTGTTGTAGGGCGTGCTCTAAAGTAATGTAGAACATTTTATTTGACAACTATTACAGTTTGCTAAATAAAACAACATTTATTAACATTGTACATCTTTATTTTTTATGTCTGCATATTTATTTCTCAACAGAGTCACAGTGGCGATGAATACGCGTCTGCCAACTAGAGACTAGTTTGTTGATACCGTCAGGAGAGGATTTCTGTTCACGGAGCCACAACGTCTCCTCTTCTTGCACCGATTTATCAGTATCAAAATGGAATCCTCGAGGGTGTTCTTTAAGTGTGACTACGCAATATGAATCAACTGAAAAGCTGTAATGCTACCCTTTCGCAGATTAAAACTATGCAAAAAAATCCCACTGAAGCTACTATCCTCCAGCAGCTGGAGGGGTCACTCCACACCCCATATGCCAAAGATGCCAACCGATTTATATCATCAAATTAAGGGAATCAGCGTTCCGTTTGAAATAACTTTTAAGAGCACTCGGAGTCTACCATTTAAACAGTATTTAATAACTGGAAGATGTTGTTTAATTAGAAATTTTGTAATTGTGTTGTGTCCTATAAATTTAAAAAATATCTTAAAAACGATGATACTATAATCACGAGTTCTATAGCTTCAAAGTGAGTGAAGTTGCAACGAGGAACTTAAATTTGCGTCCTGTTGTATACTAAAGTAGGTCGTATATCCAGTTCCCACACACACATCTAATATTTACGAAGGATTGCTGCCTTCGCTAGTATATTAGTAACTGCAAAAAAGTTTTGATCATGTTCAAACTGGTTCCTTCTTGACCGTTGTGACGACCTACCTGAAAATTACGTATACTATCGCCATTATGTTGAAACGTTCCCTTAGAAAAATTAATGAATTACTGTGCTGGAAAACCCCTTACGTAATTTACTTTTCAAACAGCTGAACAAAACGGAACGTACTCAGACATTACTCTCTTTACTTATTCTGATCAACACTAAAACGGCACACAATATTTTTAGCGCAACGCATTCTGATTTTCAAAAATCCCTACAAAAGAATGGCCCTGACTAACAATAACCTATAACTTTCATGAATCACTTACCTCACAAGAATCTTCATTACTCGAACTACTGCAGTACAGCGAGCGCCAATACTGCCAGCTAAATAAAAGATTCTAACTACTGACGGCACTAACTACTGATAGGCATAGTCAGCAAATGAAAGATTTTGATAAAGAACAAACAATGTATTTACCTTAATAGTGTTCAAAAGTCATAATATATATAGCAGTTCATGACATCCAGTCTTACAAATTGACTGTCTCTGATGGACACACGTCCAAATCATCCGCTCTCATAATTCCGCCATCTCTCTCCCCACATCCACCACTGCTGGCGGCTCACCTCCAACTGCGCAGCGCTACGCGCTGTTGACAGCCAACTGCCCAACACTACAATAGCGACTATTGCAACAATGCCGACCAGCCTCAGACTGCACACAGCACAGCCAATGATTTTCATACAGAGCGCTACGTGGCGTTAGCAACATAAAAACCTAAACAGCCTACTTACACCGTAAATGTCACAATAGCGGTTACTTCCCTGCTGCTGCGTCTGTCTCGGTCGGCTACTACTGCTTGACTACCTCACGTGACCTCATCTGAAGATGACAGCATTATTCACTCGAAATTAGTAATTGGAATAAAGTTCTTAAAGTCAAGCGAACTTGGCTATCACAGTATATATATATATATATATATATATATATATATATATAAAATAAGCGTCAAACGAAAAAACTACAAAGAACGTAACTTGTCTAGCTTGAACGGGGACACCAGATGGCGCTATGGTTGGCCGGCTAGATGGCGCTGTCATAGGTCAAACGGATAACAACTGTTTTTTTTTTTTTTAAATAGGAACCCCCATTTTTATTACAACTTCGTGTAATACGTAAAGAAATATGAATGTTTTAGTTGGACCACTTTTTTCGCTTTGTGATAGATGGCGCTGTAATAGTCACAAACATATGGCTCATAATTTTAGACGAACGGTTGATAACAAGTAGGTTTTTTAAATTAAAATGCAGAACATAGGTACGTTATTTCGATTGTTACAATGTGATACAGGTACCTTTGCAAACTTTTCATTTCTGAGAACGCATAGTGTTACAGCGTGAATACCTGTAAATACCACATTAATGAAATAAATGCTCTAAATGATGTCCGTCAACCGCAATGCATTTGGCAATACGTGTAACGACATTCCTCTCAACAGCGAGTAGTTCGCCTTCTGTAATGTTCGCACATGCATTGACAACGCGCTGAAGCATGTTCTCAGGCGTTGTCGGTGGATCATGATAGCAAATATCCTTCAACTTTCCCCACAGAAAGAAATCCGGGGACGTCAGATCCGGTGAACGTGCGGGCGATGGTGTGGTGCTTCGTCTACCAGTACACCTGTCATGAAATATGCTATTCAATACCACTTCAACCGCACGCGAGCTATGTGCCCGACATCCATCATGTTGGAAGTACATCGCCATTCTGTCATGCAGTGAAACACCTTGTAGTAACATCGGTAGAACATTACGTAGGAAATCAGCGTACATTGCACCATTTAGATTGCCATCAATAAAATGGGGGCCAATTATCCTTTCTCCCATAATGCCGCACCATACATTAACCCGCCAAGGTCGCTGATGTTCCACTTGTCGCAACCATCGTGGATTTTCCGTTGCCCAATAGTACATATTATGCCGGTTTACGTTACCTCTTTTGGTGAATGACGCATCGTCGCTAAATAGAACGCGTGCAGAAATCTGTCATCGTACCGTAATTTCTCTTGTGCCCAGTGGCAGCACTGTACACGACGTTCAAAGTCGTCACCATGCAATTCCTGGTGCATAGAAATATCGTACGGGTGCAATCGATGTTAATGTAGCATTCTCAACACTGACGTTTTTGAGATTCCCCTATTCTCGCGCAATTTGTCTGCTACTGATGTGCGGATTAGCCGCGACAGCAGCTAAAACACCTACTTTTGCATTATCATTTGTTGCAGGTCGTAGTTGACATTTCACATGTGGCTAAACACTTCCTGTTTCCTTAAATAACGATACTATCCGGCTAACGGTCCGGACACTTGGACGATGTCGTCCAGGATACCGTGCAGCATACATAGCACACGCCCGTTGGGTATTTTGATAACAATAGCCATACATCAACACTATATCGACCTTTTCCGCAATTGGTAAACGGTCCATTTTAACACGGGCAATGTATCACGAAGCAAATATCGTCCGCACGGGCGGAATGTTACGTGATACCACGTACTTATACGTTTGCGACTATTACAGCGCCATCTATCACAAAGCGGAAAAAGTGGCCCAACTAAAACATTCATATTTCCTTACATACTACACCAATATTAATAAAAATGGGGGTTCCTTTTTAAAAAAAACGCAGTTGATATCCGTTTGACCTATGGCAGCGCCATCCAGCGGGCCAACCATAGCGCCATCTGGTTTCCCTCTTCCAGCTAGAATAGATTCGTTCTTTGTAGTTTTTTCGTTTGATGCTTATTTCGTGAGATATTTGGGCCGGTCACTATCCATGGACCACCATATATATATATATATATATATATATATATATATATATATATATATATATATATATATATATGAGAGAGAGAATGCCCCAACAACGTGTGTAATTTTCTAGCAGTGATGTGGAAGCGACCGTGTCACAACACAAGTAATGAGCAGATCTGCCTACCCAGGAGCGATCAGTGTTCAGCTGTGCCATCACATAACACACACATCCTATGAATATGTCATTTCTGCTACGGTCGCAGGTTCGAATCCTGCCTCGGGCATGGATGTGTGTGATATCCTTAGGTTAGTTAGGTTTAAGTAGTTCTAAGTTCTAGGGGTCTGATGACCTCAGATGTTAAGTCCTATACTCCTCAGAGCCATTTGAATACGTCTTTTCCTTTGTATTTCGTATATTTTGATACTCGTAAACTCACTCATCAAACCTAAAGGGTATTCCCCGTTGACCTTGGGTCATGAAATTTGCCAAGAAGCAGGTTTTACGGTACAAGTAAAGGAAAAATTCTAAGGACTGTAAATTTGTAGTTATATTAGAGGAAAAAGAATCGTCATTTTTCATCTGGCATTTAGTCCATCCATCTCTTAAGACATCTTTCGTCTATGATACTTTGGCGGTGTAATAAATGTAAGTTTCTTAGTCAATTGAAACAAAACGGACGATCATTAATATCACATAATTTGTTAGTCACAAACTCATTTATTAAAAACTCTTTGACGTAGACTCATATAATATGGTACGAAGGGTTTCACAGCACAAGTAAGGGAAAAAATCAGAAAATTGTTGATTTGTAATTGCATCACACGAAAAGATTACTTTTTCGTCATTTATTACGCTACTTAAAAATTTTAATTAAGATATTCTCTGAAGTGTTGGGATCAAGGGGACCGATATCTTGCCAGTATCAATGCCCACAACAGGCAAAAATCCGTGATTGCCGAAATGGTTGATCTCTCTGCTTACACAGTGTTGTAGGGAGCCGCCAGTGCTCGTGCCGTGCACGTGCCCCACCAACTTCGAGTACTGCGGTCGTTTGGTCCCTGGCAGACCATGCCGACGTTTGTTGCACTAGCGCGGAGTCACACGGCTTCTAGACGTGAAAAGAGCATCACTCCTGTGAGTATGGGAGTCCTCATGTTTCTTCAAGTGTGCCTCATCCATTTGGAGCCATTCACTGACGATCAGATTCCTTATAGTTACTAAACTGCGGGGGTTTAGGCTGCCACGTTTCACCCACTGTTCCAGATAGATCGCGAGGTGCGGTAAGATGCCTCGTCAAACTAGAAAAGCACTCAGGCAGCTATTCGGGCATAGCTGTGAACAGGCTGTTGTCATTTTGAAAGAGTGAAGGAGTGTCCACAGTATCATCATCATCATGAATATGTAGATCAACATTTCGTCACCCAAAATGTTGAAATAAATATCCTGTTCCACGTATACGATAACATGAACGAGAGAGTTCAAGTCATGGTACTAATAACATCCAAAAAATTATACGAGCATCTCTGGCCTATTGGACAGTTACTGCACTCGAAGTCGTAAAGTCATTGTCGGTTGGGCCACAATGACAGCTTCAGTCCAGTTTCTGTTGCGTGACGCATTGCAGACATGCAGTTTGATGTCCAACTGTGGGCAGTTGCCTTCTACAAGGCACCCGACTTTAACTTTCTCCAAGTCTCCATCTTACTACGCTGATTACCTAAAACCGACTGGCACACAGAAAGCTTTCAAATGCGACCAGCATGATTTTTTGTAAGTGCTCAATAATAACGTGTCCAATTGGCTTACCTCTGTCTGTATTAGCAGTGATACGTCAATTGGTCACCATATAATAAAAGGCGAAATACGAGTGTTGCCCAGAAAGTAATGCACCGCATTGTTGTCTTCAACAATTCTTTACTGAACATAATGTGAATTACACACACGAAAGAATGAGGTATTATCTACTCGCCTATTTTTCCACCTAATCTCCGTTCTATGGCCTCCCTCCTGGGGGAAACAAGGGCGAGTATGCCCTGTCTGGACCACTCCTTGTCCTGGTGGCGGAGCCTCACTTTGTAAATCATCTCCTCATTGTCCTCATAATGTCTTCCACGAATGGCGTCCTTTAATGGCTCAAACAAGTGGAAGTCCGAGAGGGCTAGCTCAGGGCTGTCAGGTCTGATAGCCATGGGTGGTGTCCCCGACTGCTACAAATCCTAGAGCACCGCCGAACTGCCTTCTGATGACATCACCCTCCATGCCCAGCGACTAGCCGTGCTTCTGTCGACAGCAGATGCTGCATAGAATTTGCACAAGCGTTTGTGAACAGTCCCCACTGTTTCTTTCTCTGCAGTGAGAAATCCAATCACGGCACGTTACTTAAAACGTACATCATCTATAGACGCAATTTTTTGAAACTGTTCTGCAGCTACGCTATCTGTCTGAAGTGAGGAAACTTGGCGCACTCACTCACACATAATACATACGCAACGTTTCGCATTCGTAGTATTGTTTTCAACTGAGGAAAAAAACGCGGCGTATTACTTTCTGGGCAACCCTCGTATGTTGCGGAAGAGCTTTCCGTGTCACTTGTTGGCACTCTCGAGAAATTTCTGTACCCGAAGACGTCTTTCACCTCTAGATGATCCGAAAGGTTCTTTATTTGCACTAATGGCAACAATAAGCTTTATTTCCCAACGTCTTCTACCTCTCATTTTCTTTTCTTTCAGTGAAACCATCAAATTATCAGCTGCATCTTGGGGAAGCACGTTGAGACTTGGGTCTATTCCGAGTTAATAACCCGGAAGATTATTCAGAAGTACTGTTTCAAAACGAAGTTGCTGAATGGTTTTGCTGCTGAAGGTTCAGTGGTAAAAGTGAGCGATTTCCCCTTCTTGTGTGCCTTGGTAATACGGGTCTGAGCACTGCTGTCTGAACAACTGGGCAGCGAATGCAAGCTGACAGTCAAGGGTGTAACAACTAATGTAATGATTATAAAAGTTTTATCAACAGGTTTAGTTAAGTCAAACGGCAGTAACGTGAATTCTGCTATCGTGCACAGTTCAGAACTGAAAATCACTGCAGTTTTTCAGACACGAGAATGAGCAGTTAGTAGATATTATTGGTATGTCATTGAAACACGTGAAATTAATTAAACAGCAGCGTAACTGAATCATTCCAAACTGCACTGACGTGAAAATTAATTTCAATCAGTAATTGTCCAACCGTGCGTGAATCCGCAATCGTTTTGCGAAGAGTATTTTGAGTATAATAAGTACCGTATCATTTTTCACGTGTGATGCCTCAGATAGTAATTTAAATTCACAATCGCGTAACAACAAGTTAAATGAACTGCTCTGACCTCTGGGCGCACAATTTAATAGAAGTTTCATTTACTATTTATTTTATTCACTCACCCACAGTTTCAAGCCTTTATTCAGCAAATGGACAGATACAGTGAAATTACATGATTCGTATTAGGTAATTAAATGCTTAAGTTAATTGTTAAAACAATTATATATATACACATTGAACTACATGATGACGTCATAGTGTCAACGGAAAATTCTGAATACGACAATCAACCCGTCTTTCAAACTTGACTGGAAAGGATTTTAAGATAGCATGAGATAAGACCAAGACAATATCATTCAATGGGAAATACCCAATACGAAAAAGAAATTGTATTGAAAATCGGATTTTGGAACACGTTTAGTTCTTCACCTACATGCATGTCTGAGTATATGTGGCACTGTAATCAGAATAATAAAAAAATACACGAAGATATATAATAATGTAGTTCTGAAAGGTAATCCTGTTCTATTATATGGCAGTGAAGCGTGGAATTCAAATGAAAAAGATTATACCCGTGTTCATTCGTCTGATGCGGAATTTTTACGTGTAGCGGACTACTGTAGCCCACGAAGTTGAACAGGATTACTAATAGGAACGTTAAAAAAGAAGGTAACATTTTTTTAAGAAATGACAAAACCATGAATATAAAGAAAACTTGAAGAAACGTATGGAACGAATTGAAGAAACAAAAAACTCAAAGATGGCCTTTGAACAGAAGCGCGAAAGATGCAACGGAGGTCAGAACGGGCCAACAGGCTTAATGTGTGAGTGGCAGAAGAAGAAATAGAAGAATAATTTATTTATTTTATAGAGATTTTATCAATTTTCCGTTCCATTTGGGCCACTGGCCAATTTATAAGGGACGCCGTTAAATTTTAGTTATTTATTCACAATGTTTAAAAGTCGTTGTTCTTCCATACTACCTTCGGCTGTTTTTCATTCAGCTGCGTGTTTTATTCTAGCTGACCTTTGTCAACCCACAGCAGCCCTGGAGTAGATGTAAGTGCCAGCGTGCAGAGTTATGGTTTCCCAATGCAAAGTAGTGTAAAGTTTCGATGACCTGACCCACTTGTGACATTCTGGCTGGCTTCTTGCTTCTGCATCTGTCTCTTGCATGATTTGACCTGCCTGTGGCGGTGTCAGTGAGTCTTAATAATTTTTTATAACAGTGGTAGGCAACGGGAAACCACCACTGGAATTACATCCCTAGACGCCCATGGGATGGACATCTTTGTGCAATATTCTGGAAGTAAAGCTTGCCTTCAATCGGATCTCCAGGAGGGGAATACAACGAGGACTCCAGAGATTAGGGAAAATGGAAAAGGAAGGTAGGAGAAGAAGAAGAGGGAAGACTTATTGAGGATTGGGACTTGGACTGTTTTAACCCTTCTCTAGAAAGGGAAATTAGAACACGCCAAACATAAAATGACAAGAAACCAATTGCATGTACTCGGAATGTGTGAGGTGAGATGTGGTGGTTGTGGAGAATTAGGAAGTGCCGACTGCCGATAGTACTATTCAGGTGAAAATAAAAATGGAATGCATGGGGTTGGGATTTTTATAGGTGAAAGACTTAAGGACAAGGATATCACGCTGAATATCTTAGTGGAAGAATAATGATGATGCGACTGACAGGGAAATAGAACGGCTCAGTTATCATCCAGGTGTATATGCAAACAAGTAATCATTCAGATGAAGAGGTAGAAGAATGTTATGAGAAGGTAGAAAACTTAGCAGAGAGAGTGAAAAGAAATGCATGTATTGTTATAATGGGTGATTGGCCGAGAAGGAAAAGCTCTGCGAAAATTTGGACTGCGAGAAAGAAATGAGAGAGGGCAAAGATTGTCGGAATACTGCAATGAAAATTTTATGGTAGTTGGAAATACTCTATTTCATAACCACAAAAGATGACGGTATACCTGGATATCTTGATTTGACAACAAAAGATATCAAATTGATTATATAATGATACGTCAAAGATACCAAAATTGCCTAAAGATGTCAAAAGTTATGAAGGGGCTGATATTTATTCAGGTCATATATTAGCAGTAGCTGAGGTTCTAGTTAAATTGAAAAGAACCTGGAAAGGAATGAAGAGAGAGCACATTAACTTTGAGAAACTGAAAGACAAAGGCAATTGTGAAAAATTATAGAATGCATATTGTGTAATCATGATGCAAGGACAGGAAACGGAATACACAGAAGGAAGATGTGAGCCTTTAAAAAATGGGATCAAAAAGGCAGCTAAGGAAACGCCTGGAGTCAAGCAGAGGAAAAAAGTAAAGAAAGAATGGCTAACACCAGATATGATAACCAAGATGGATGATCACAGGAAATGGAAAACGGTTAACACAAAAGAAGTGAAGCGCAATTACATGAGGTTAAATAATGACTTAAAAAGTGAAACACAAGAAGGAAATGAGAAATGGCTGACAGAAAAGGGTGACAAGTTAGAGAAATTAGAGAAACAATGAAAATATGATTTGATGTACAAAGAAGCAATGGATTGTACGTTCAGGGAAAAGAGAAATAACAATGGACTAAAAGAAGTAGAGGCAGTAGACGGTAAAATGATGAGTGAACCCCAAGAAATAATGTGAAATGGGAAGAATATATAGAATGGCTACATGCTGCAGACAGCCAACCAAGTGAAGAAGACCTTGGGATAGAAGATAAAGTTGCAGATGATGACAAAGGAAATGCAATACTAACTAGTGAGATTGAAGAATATATGAAGGAGATGGAAAATGGAAGGGCAATGGGAATTGATGAGATTCCTACAGAACTGTTAATGTCGTTGGAGAAAGAAGCGAAAAGGGAGTTGATTCAATTGTGTAATCAGATTTACATGACACTAAAATAGCCAAAGGACTTTACAGAAAGTATCTTCATACCTATAGAAAAGGAAAAGAACAGCAAAAAGTGTGAGGAACATAGAAGAGTTAGCCTGATATCGCATGCAGCCATATTCTTGCTGAGGACGCTCAACAGAAGGCTTTATGGAAAGCTGAATTGCGTAATAGGAGATGAACAACTGGTTTCAGGCGAGGAGTAGGAACTAGATGGCATTGGGCTACTGAGAATGATATGGGAGAGGGATATGGAGAAGAAAAGGAAGTTGTATGTTGTGTTCATCGATCTTGAGAAGGTTTTTGACTGTGTCAGATGGGGCAAACATGGAGCTGACTGGAGGGATAGACGGCTAGTTAGATATTTATATTTGAACCAGAGATCAGGAGTAAGAATAGGAAGTGTGACGAGTGAAGATATTAAATGGGAAGAGGTGTAAGACAATGTTGTTGTTCATCACCAACACCATTCAATATATATCTGGAGGAATTTATTAGTGAAAGTTTTGACGGAAGGAGAGGAGTTTGTATAAAGGGAGGAGGGTCGGAGAGTGTAGTGTATAGGATTTGCAGACGACATTGTTGTGATGACAGAGAGTGCAAGAGAGATGGAACAAATGTTAGATGAAGTAAACACAAAATTAGAAGTTTGTGGAATGAGGACTAACTAGAAGAAAACGAAACACATGGTAATTGAAGGAAAGGGGAGAAAATGCCTATGAAATTAATGGGAGAGGAAATAAAGCAAGTGATTAACCTCAGTTATTTTGGAAGTGTAATAATGGATGATATGTATTGCCCAACAGAAATTAGGAAAAGAATTGCAATGGCAAAAGAAGATTCAAGAGGAAACAGAAAATACTTTGTGGACCACTAAACAAAGATCTGAGGAACAGACTGGCAAAATATTACATCTGGAGCGTTGCACTCTATGGTGTGGAGACCAGGACATTGAGGAAGGGAGATGAAAGAAGATTGGAGGCAACAGAGATGTGGATATACAGAAGAATGGAAAAAGTGAAATGGGAAGACCGAGTAAGGAATGAAGAAGTACTAAGAAGAGTTGGAGAAGCAAGAAACATGCTGAAAGTTATCAGAAAGAGAAAATATAACTGGATTGGACATTGTTTGAGGAGGGACTGTTTATTGAAGGAAGGATTAGAAGGAATGGTGGAGGGAAAAAGGGGAAGAGGAGAAAGAAGATACCAAATGCCGGACAGTATCAAAGGAGACAAATATTCAGA
This sequence comes from Schistocerca serialis cubense, assembly GCF_023864345.2. Lineage (NCBI taxonomy): Eukaryota > Metazoa > Arthropoda > Insecta > Orthoptera > Acrididae > Schistocerca > Schistocerca serialis. The sequence goes on from NC_064645.1 coordinate 123,233,992, forward strand.
AATGAAAAGTCTGGCTATTGACAGACAAAAGTCTAAGCGGCTTAACCCATGACAAGACCAGCCGTAAGGCAGAGTACCATACTACTACTACTACTACTACTACTACTACTACTACTACCACCACAACTACTACTACCCCTTATTATTCTGTGCCCTGACATCGTCTTTAACTGCACAGTTATTAAAATATCCACTAATGCAATGTCTATCTTTCTGTCATATTCATGTGGTTACAGGTGCTGAAAACATAGCAGTAATCAGCGCTAGTCAAAAGACTGACCACTGTGAGTTCAGCACCAGTAATAACTTGAAAATGCTGATAATTGTTGAAGTCATTATGGAACGACAGTTATCCTATTTAACAACGTAAAATTTATTTTACTTTGTTTACATGTCACGTACCATAGAAGGAAATTGAGAAGGAAATCTCTAAGGTCATGGAACGTGTCAGCACACGAAATTACAATGAAAAATTAATAACAGATAAAAATAAAATGTTTATGAACCCGAAAAATGTCAAGCCATAACATTAAGCAACTGCAATCAGCGATACAACAAGAATCAGCCTAATTTTTCAAGGTACTTCTAGACAGAATAGAAGGAATGACCAATGAGGAAACTCTTCAGTTTCAATTTTGAAAGCGCGTGGATTAGTGCTAAGATTTTTGAATTCTTGCGGTAGATTATTGAAAATGGTTGCAGCAGTATACTGTACAACTTTCTGCACAAGAGTTAAGGAAGTCCTATCCAACTGCCGAGTATTAACTGAGTAAAAGCTGCTTATTCTTTTGAATAAGATAATATTATTAACAAGAAATGACAGTAAGATATATATATATATATACATTGAGAGGCCACTGTAATAATACCCAGGCTTGTGAACAAAGGCCGACAAGAGGTTTGTGAACTTGCACCACTAATTGCCTGAACCCCACGTTTCTGAGCCAAAATATAATACCATACGACATAAGAGAATGAAAATAAGCAAAGTAGACTAATTTATGTATCATCTACTTCACATATCGTTCGAATAGTAAAACTGGCAGCATTAAGTCTTTGAACAAGATCCTGAACATGGGCTTTCCACTACGGTTTTACTATTTGTGTGAACACCTACAAATTTGAACTGTTCAGTTTCACTAATCATATGTCCTTCAGAGAAACTGAAACGTAAGGTATTGTTGAATTGTGTGTTAGAAACTGAGTCTCACAGTGCTTTAGGGTTAGTTTATTTTCTACAAGCCACGACTAGTATCAGAAACTGCACTATCTGAAACCGAGCCAATGTCGCACACAGCATCCTTTACTACAAGTTAGTTTCATTAGCAAACAAAAGTATTTTGAGTTACCTGTAATACTAGAGGGTACATCATTTACATAAATAAGGAACAGGAGTGGACCCAACATTGATCCCTGGGGGCAACACCCCCCCTTCCCCTATTTGACTGTACCCCACTCAGATCCCACATCAGTCACTCTCAATATTGTGAATAATGACCTTCTGCTGTCTGTTGCTAAAGTTAGAGGTGAACCAATTGTGAACTACTCACTGTATTCCGTAATGGTCCCACTTATGGAGCTATATTTTGTGTTAGACACTATAAAACACCTTAGTTACAATAGCGTTCGAAACCTTTTGCTTAACCCATCCAGTACCTCACAGAGAAGAGAGAATATAGCATTTTCAGTTGTTAAACGACTTCTAAAGTCGAACTGCCCATTTGATAGCAAATCATGTGATATAAGGTAATCAATTATCCATATATATACAGCACTTTGAAAAACTTTGGCAAACACTGATGGCATAGAAATAGGTCTAAAATTGTCTACGGTATCCCTTTCTCCCTTTCTTATAGAACGGATTTAGTACTGAGTACTTTAATCGTTCAGGAAACTGACCATTCCTAAAGGAAAAATTACAAATATGGCTAAATACAGGGCTAACATGTGCAGCACACTACTTTAGTATTCTGCTAAACACTCCATTATATCCATGAAAGTCCTTAGTCCTCAGTGACTTAATTATTGTCTGAATCTCCCCCCTGTCTGTATGACAGAGGAGTATTTCAGACATCAGGAAAGGCATTTGCCAAGAGAGTTATATGATTCCCTGTAGAAACTAAATTTTCATTTAATTCACCAGCAATGCTCAGAAAAGAATCGTTAAATACTGTACATATAACTGATTTATCAGTAACAGAAAAATATGTATTACGAACTGACTTTATATCGTCGACCTTGTGCTACTGACCTGACACTTACTTCGAAACTGGCCATTTGGTTTTAAGTTTATCCCGTGAATTAGCTATTGTATCTGTGTACCACATACTCTTTGCCTTCCTAATAACATTTTTAAGGACTTCACAGGACTGTTTGTAACATTCTACTGTAGCTTGATTGTGATTACTTCTAACATTTCGATATAATTCCTGCTTTGTTCTACATGACATCCTTATCCCACTAGCCAGCCACCTAGGCTGAGTTTTACTGCTACTACCCCATTTAGAATATTAAATGGAAAGCAAATCTCAAAGAGCATGAGAAATATGTTATCGAAATCACTATTTTTGTCGTCTGTGTTATCGAGACTATAAACATCCTGCCTCTCTTGTTCCATGACGAGGGTTTAAACAACTCTATTGCTGTCGGATTAACTTTCCTACATAGTTTGTAATTATATGTGACATTTTTTGAGTACAAATGCCTTTTAATATTAAAATTTGTGCATCATGGTCTGAAAGGCCATTCACCCTTTTACAAACAGAATGCCCACCTAGTAACGAAGAATGAATAAAAATATTGTCTATGGCTGTGCTACTGTTCCCCTGCAACCTAGTTGGAAATAACATTGGCAGCATCAGATCATATGAATTTAAGAGATCTACCAACATCCTTTTTCTTGCGCCATCATATACAAAATTAATACTGAAGTGTCCACATATAACCAATTTCTGGCACTTCCTATAAAGTGAATTAAGGACCCTCTCTACCTTGAGCAGAAATGCTCTGAAGTCAGAGTTAGGGGAGCTATAAACGACAACAATTAGAAGTTTAGTTTCACTAAATTCAACAGGCCCTGAACAACATTCAAATATCTGTGCGGTGCAGTGCTGTGATACGTCTATGGACTCTAATGGATTACTGGTTTTTACGTACATGGTCACTTCCCCACTCCGCAAGGAACTCCTTGAAAAACAACCAGCTAATCTGTATCCTGGTAAAGGAAGCCTCTGAAGTGTCAAATTGTTTTAGTGGTGCTCCGATCTACCAATAATTTTAGTCAACATCTATAAACAATTCACCAACTTTATCTCTAATACCTCTCATATTTTGATGACATTTGCTAATGCCTTCTCTACTTGGAAACAGGACGTCCTCTGAAGGCCAGCCCTTAGTTAGAGGGACTACCATTAAGCAAGAATACCTATCAGCTGACTTCTGTCTAAAAAAGGTGCAGCTCTAACACCAACAACTACAGGAATTTTTGCATGAGTGACCCCACCACCCCCACCTATGCTGTCACCTATTAGCTTTGCCAGCCTCCCCTTCCCATACCTGCTGAGGTGCAGGCCATGCTTAGTGATACCCGATCTACTGATAGACCCAAATGGCACCACTGAGATGCGACCCCTGCCCTCTGCCATCAGCGCCTTTTAAAGCTCAATGTTAAGGCGCCCAACAGACGCATTAAGATGAGGTCGATCATGACCCTGAACCAGTTGTACGAAATGTACGTTAGTGGCACCAGTTTGAGTAGCTGTCTTTACCAGGACACCACTTACATCATATTCCCCGTCCCTATCAAGGCTGTTCCCTGCTCTACCAACTATCACTACATGATGCTCCTTCGTAAAATTCCTACATAACTCCCCTATGCTGTCAGTCACCTGAGCCAACCCTGTACTAGGCTTCACAATGCTGGTGACCTTGTACTCACTCCCCAACAGTTCCTGCAACTGCTGGCCCACACGTCTACCGCGTAAACTACCTAGCAGCAGAACCTTCTTCCTGTTAGACTTGAATCTGACCTAGGCCTCCTAACTTCTAAGGACTGCTGCATGTTTCCTGTAGCTACAATTACAAGAGGCTCCTCTTCACTCAACTCTGACAGATGGTCAATCTATTGCACATACGCAAAGTAAAACTGAATGCTTCCTCCTCCTCCTATCTGTCATCCTGCAAACTGCCAGTTCCCATTCCCCAGCACCCTTTACCCTCCTAAACCTATATAGTACCTCCTTTGCGTGTTGTAAATGCACCTCAAGGGCACATGTCTTACTCTCCTGCTCCTCTATCAACATATTTCTACAACAGACTCTGCATTTCCAAGTGAGGATCTCACTATAACGCCTATCTTCTCATTCTTGGTAAAATTTTGGAGTTACTAAAAAACTATACGTCTACGTTTGCTAAGTTCAGTTACACCACTAGAACTATTTATAGAACTAATAACAGCGATGTCGCAATTCTCTCTCTACTAAGAAAGCAACTACTTTTATTAATACTACTAAACCACAACTAACAACAATACCAACAAAACTTCACAGAGTCAATTCGAGCGCCACTGGAACACTCAACAGAGAATGCCCGAAACACCGTTTAAAATTATTAAATTTAATGACTGTATAAAAGTGCACAAAAAACTTCGTGGGAACCTAGCTTTATAACCGCTACAGCTGCAACTGCACGCCGCTAAATGTAAACATTCGGTTCAGATCTCAAAATTTATTTACTCATCCTGGTAACCGGTTTCAGTCACAAATGACATTCTTCAAACCAGTAGCTCCGAAATTAACAGAACTGGCCAACCATGACACAGTTATTTGCCTTAAGAACATACAAGAAACATTGCTACAAAATAAAATAAAGTATATTCATGTGATGACATGTGAAGCTGGTTAACGGAGCTCATGTACATACCGCAAAGTAACACTCCACAACTGCTGACTAGCTTATGAATGTTAAAGGTTATAAGGGGAATGCTCTGACCACTGTTGCAAACATTATTTATAGAATAAACTAATAAAAGGTAGAATTCACTAATAGCGTGTTTAAAAACACACTGAAGAGCCAAAGAAACTGGTAAACTTGCCTAATATCGTATAGGGCCCCCTCAGGCACGCAGAAGTGCCGCAGCACGACGTGGTATCGACTCAACTAATGTCTGAGGTAGTGCTGGACGAATTGACACCATGAATCCTCTAGGACTGTCCATAAATCCGTAAGAGTACGAGAGGATGGAAATCTCTTCTGAACAGCATGTTGTAAGGCATCTCAGATATGCCCAGTAATGTTCAGGCCTGGGGTGTTTGGTGGCCAGCGGATTTGTTTAAACACAGAAAAATGTTCCTGGAGGTACTCTGTAGAAATTACGGACGTGTGGTGTGTCGCATTGTCCTGATGGAATTGCCCAAGTCCGTCGGAATGCACAATGGTCATGAATGTACGCAGGTGGTCAGACAGGATGCTTACGGACCTGTCACCTATCACAGTCGTATCTAGACGCTTCAGGAGTCCCACATCAATCCAGCTGCACACGTATCACACAATTACAGAGGTCCACCAGCTTGAACAGTGCCCTGCCGACATGCAGGGTCGCTGGATTCATGAAATGTCTCAATACGTCCCGTGACGTCCATCCGCTCGATACAATTTCAAACGAGACTCGTCCGACCAGGCAACTAGTTTCAAATCATCAACAGGCCATTGTCGGCGTTGACGGGCCCAGGCGAAGTGTAAAGATTTGTGTCGTGCTGTCATGAAGGGTACAAGAGTGGGCCTACGGCTCCAAAAGCCCATATCAGTGATTTTTCGTTGAATGGCCTTTCAGGCTGACACTTGTCGATGGCTCAGCATTGAATTCAGCAGCAATTTGCGGAAGGACTGCACTTCTGTCAAGTTGAACGATTCTCTTCGGTTGTAGTTGGTCGCATTCTTGCAGTACGTTTTTCCAGCTGCAGTGATGTAAGAGATTTGATGTATTAGCGGACTCCTGATATGGTCGTACGTGAAGTCCCCACTACATCGCTGCCTCGAAGATGCTGTGTCCCATCGCTAGTGTGTGGACGGTAACACAACGTTCAAACTCACATGAATCATAATAACCTGCCATTGTAGCAGCATTAACCGATCTAACAACTGCACCAGACACTTGTTGTCCTATACAAGTGTTGCCGACCACAGCACCGTATTCTACATGGTTACATATCTCTGTATTTGAATACAGATCCCTATACCAGTTTCTTTCACGCTTCAGTATAACAGAAATCTCATATTCTATATGCAGCATAGAACCAAGTTAATTAAAATCGACTAATACATTTAAAACGTTAAAAAGCTTGATAGCCGGATAGTAGAGGCTAGAATGTAGAAACACTGACCTCTCTTGTGCATTAAATAGAACTACTTCATTACGTACATGTTGCCAAAGAGTGTAACATAGAGGATACAAACAGTCAAGTGAAGATATGTAGTGCAGTACGTCACTGGTTGTCATGGGGACGCGTGCTGGCTAGTGCTGCCATCCCAGCGATATATATACCCTACAGGCGAGCTAGTAGAACAACGAACGTCTCGCGTCATGGTCAGCGCTGTGTAAGGCTCATTTACGAAACTCCTACATCCTCCTAAATAAAGTCAATTAATTGTATATCATGAAAGTAGCTTTAGAGACAATTTTAAAATATCGAGATGGATCTTTAAAACTACGGTCGGTCACGTGGTTACATAAACTATTTCGGTGGTATTCCCTTGCAGTTGTAACTGGCATGAAATATCTTTCAAATAAAGCATTTGATATGTTATGCAGGACTCAAATAGTCGTCATGGGAAAAATAAAAATTTCGTGCAGCTAGAATATATCCTTAAATGCCAGAACAGCGACGTGCAACGTCCAATAATTAGCGCTAGGCGAATCAGGGGCCACTGCACGGCCTGAAAAGTAATATTAAGCCTATGTAGTAGTACGATAATTTATAAAAATTATAAAATACGTACATAAACCTGTTATCGTTCATTGTTTTACTCTGCCGACCACGTGTGAAACGGTGGGAGAAGCTGTCTTTCATAATCCCTAGCGTCAACTAGTGAGCTGTCGCCGACTTGTAATTTGTCGTAGGGTAAAGAATCTAATTGCGTTATATTATTAGGCTTAGTTTTATTCTGTAATTACAGTGATTTTAATCTTTAATATAAAAAGCTGTACGATGTTAGGTCCATTTTGTTAGATTCAGAGTTACTGTTCTGAATGAAGACACATTTAAACGAAACTGGTTACCAAGACCCATACATGTTATAAATATAGATCAGTGTGTGTGTGTGTGTGTGTGTGTGTGTGTGTGTGTGTGTATGTCTGTGTGTGTGTGTGTGTGTGTCTGTGTGTGTGTGTTTCGGGGTGTGTAGGTGTATGTACGTGTGTGTTCCACATCTCATCCTAAACAACTGGACCGATTTCTACCAAACTTGGCACGCATATACGCTATTGTCAGGCGACAGTTGCCGTGGGTTGAAAACGACCTCCCTTTGAAAGGGGTGGAGGTAACAAAACAAGCCTATTCCACGACGCCTGAACTCCTGGTGGGAATTCATGCAAGGGCGGGGGGGGGGGGGGGGGGGAGGGGAGGGGCAGTAGAAACCTGCAAACTCTGGCGGCGCGGGATATGGCTTCTTGGCTTCTGCCACCCTTTCTTCCGCCCCCTCCCCGCCCCCAGTTCATTTTCAGTTTTATTTGATCTATAGGCAAAGCCTGTAAATGAACTCTGCTGCTGTCAAGAAATGTGGGATCAGTATTTTCGTAGACAGCGAATTTTTGACTGAAGTATCTTATATAACACCCACTACTTTCTGTCCTCTCCCTTCGTCCCATTTTTCAGCGTGTGACTCCTAATGGGGGACAGCCTCAGTATGCATTTGTAACAAATTCTGCATAGCAATTTCTAACAGTATTTGACACTGGTCGGGCCCTCAGGGCTGGCTAAGTCATATAGGCGAACTACAGAGTGTCCAGTGCGTCAAATTTGGGGCAGGAGCGCCAGACATAAGACAGAAATCTTCACTGTAAAAAATTAGTTTTGCTGCCCCTCTACGTTGTTAAGATATCCTCTGCACCTCCACAACAATATACTGTTCAAAACAAGTATTGCCACCATCCTTATTACTTACTGTTCGGTTCCCCTTCAGTCTAGCTCCACACACGTTGGCAGATCTGCAGGTGCGGGGTCTTGCCCACTCGTTGCTTGTAGGGTGCTTAGAGGATGTTGCGTTCTCGTACTGCTATACAACAATTCAAACAAATAACATTTGTAGTTTTATTTCTAGAAAGCAAATTAACAATACTTAACTTTTATTACAGCAAATGTCGCTAGCGAGAAGGGACATGGAAACTGTAACGTTCTTGCTATACACAAAGTCCAAGTGAGCTCTTGATACGGATCGCGACAAACTGATAGCGTAGCACTAATCCCGTTGCAGACTCGGGCGATCTGAGTGACCGAGGGTAGCAGAAGCGACGCTTATATTCCCTTATTCCAGGTGTCGCTATTGGAGCGGCGCGGTCCAGTTCCGCGCACCAGTAGCCGATGCTTCCTCACTGCCTTCTCTGTTCTTAAGCCTCCGTCGCTCGCGCGGATGACACTCGTCATCCACATGACTTTCCTGCTCAATTTTTTCTGACGAGGCAGGACTGAGATCGCGCCATTTTCAGTATCTCTCTGTTAACTCTCCAGCATTTAGCTCCAGTCGTTGTTGGCTTTCAGTTACGAAACATACATCGTTTATGAAACATTATTATGGTCTGGAGGACACTTGTCATCCGCGCGAGCTCTGCTGCCACAATCTGAAACAAAGTAAGTCTGTATTACTTTACTGCTTTCCTGGATTCAGTCGATCTTTCATGTGCGTAAATTTGGACTTATTGAAACTACTGCAGTTACCTTCCGTGTTACCTAGTATTCTCTTTATTTTTATATTGTGGAACAAATGTCAAAAGGAAAAAAAAAAAAACTTCGGACAGAGTTTAGTAGAGATCCTAATGTATGGTTGGAATGGTTCAATGAGCTGAGCGATGAAGATTCTCACAGTGATAACGCTGCCTCAGAGGCTGAGGACTGTGTTCATGAAAGCGGTCATGATTCAGGAACAGAACAAGAAGTGCCAGAGAATGCTGAATATGAGTCACAGGAAGAAGTAACTTAAGAGAATGCATGTCTTTTAGGGAAAGATGGAATAACTAAACGGAGGAAAAATAAATATCCTACCATTGTTAGAAGCAGATCTTCTAATAGCATTTGCCTGGACCAAAAAATCAAGCTTGTATAAAGAAGACAGAAACAGAAATTCTGAATTTGTTCTTGGATGAAAACATAACAAGCATTATCGCAACATGCACTAATATAGCCATCAGCGAAGTTCATGTTAATTTCTCTACGTATAGGAAAGCTAAACAAACGGGTCCGACAGATATCAGAGCTTTCGATGGTTTCTTATATCTTTGTAGATCTTTGAGGTGTTCTAGGAAGAGTATATCAAAATTGTGGGATAACCCAAAGAGAAACGGACTTGAATCGTGTTATTTATGCAAAAATGAAAACCGATTCAGGCTTCTGTTGAGATCTACATCTACATCTACATACATACTCCGCAATCCACCATACGGTGCGTGGCGGAGGGTACCTCGTACCACAACTAGCATCTTCTCTCCCTGTTCCACTCCCAAACAGAACGAGGGAAAAATGACTGCCTATACGCCTCTGTATGAGCCCTAATCTCTCTTATCTTATCTTTGTGGTCTTTCCGCAAAATGTAAGTTGGCGGCAGTAAAATTGTACTGCAGTCAGCCTCAAATGCTGGTTCTCTAAATTTCCTCAGTAGCGATTCACGAAAAGAACACCTCCTTTCCTCTAGAGACTCCCATCCGAGTTCCTGAAGCACTTCCGTAACGCTCGCGTGACGATCAAACCTACCAGCACCAAATCTAGCAGCCCGCCTCTGTTTTGCTTCTATGTCCTCCCTCAATCCGATCTCATAGGGATCCCAAACGCTCGAGCAGTACTCAAGAGTAGGTCGTTTTCGTGTTTTATAAGCGGTCTCTTGTGCAGATGAACCACATCTTCCCAAAATTCTACCAATGAACCGGAGACGACTATCCGCCTTCCCCGCGACTACCAGTACATGGTTGTTCCACTTCATATCGCTCTGCAATGTTACGCCCAAATATTTAATCGACGTGACTGTGTCAAGCACTACACTACTAATGGAGTATTAAAACATCACATGATTCTTTTTCCTATTCATCTGCATTAATTTATATTTATCTATAGTTAGAGTTGGGGTGCACTGAGCCTCGTGATGCCAATTGAGGAGCTACTCGACCGAATAGTAGCGGCTCCGGTCAAAGATAACCATCAAAACGACCGGGAGAGCGGTGTGCTGATCACTCGCCCCTCCTATCCGCATCCTCAACTGAGGATGACACGGCGGTCGGATGGTCCCGATGGACCACTTGTGGCCTGACGACGGAGTGCTTTTTTTGTATTTAGAGTTAGCTGCCATTCTTTACACCAATCACAAATCCTATCCAAGTCATCTTGTATCCTCCTACAGTCACTCAACGACGACACCTTTCCGTACAGCACAGCATCATCAGCAAACAGACGCACATTGCTATCTACCCTATCCAAAAGATCATTTATGTAGATATAAAACAACAGCGGACCTACCACACTTCCCTGGGGCACTCCAGATGATACCCTCACCTCCGATGAACACTCACCATCGAGGACAATGTACTGGGTTCTATTACTTAAGAAGTAATCGAGCCACTCACATACTTGGGAACCAATCCCATATGCTCGTACCTTAGTTAGGAGTCTGCAGTGGGGCACCGAGTCAAACGCTTTCCGGAAGTCAAGGAATCTGGCATCCGTCTGATACCCTTCATGCATGGTTCGCAAGATATCATGTGAAAAAAGGGCGACTGGCGTTTCGCAGGAGCGATGCTTTCTAAAGCCGTGCTGATGAATGGACACCAATTTCGAACTGAGAATATATTCGAGAATCCTGCAACAAACCGATGTTAACGATATTGGTCTGTAATTTTGAGGATCCGTCCTTCTACCCATCTTATATACAGGCGTCGCCTGTGCTTTTTTCCAGTCGCTCGGAACTTTACGTTGGGCAAGAGTTTCGCGATAAATGCAAGCTAAGTAAGAAACCAATGCAGTAGAGTACACTCTTAGTTTTGATAATATCCGTGATAGACGTGTTCGCAGAGACACTGACAAGTTGGCTCCTATCAGAGAGGTGCTTGGACCTTTCACGAACAGTTGGTGTAAAAACAGCTTACACTTTGAATTTAGAACCGTACGTCGGTAAGCAACCAGAGGGGCCATGTAATGCCAGTAATTCAGCTGAAGGTATTGTACTTCGAATGGTCGAACTGTTCCAAACGTTAGAATACATTATACTGTGTACGAATATCAAATGTATTATATTTAGATTTTAAAAAAAATCATAAAATCGGTCATAAAGACCGTTCGAAGTATACAAATAGACCGCTTGCTTTGTGGATGACACCTGTCATCCATGCGAGTGACCATGTCACAAATTTTCACTCGAGTAACGGATGATTCAACGCATCTTCGTTTCGGCGCTTGTGGTTACGACAGAATAGCAGGCGATGCAAAACTTTTTTTGATCGGTTTAAACTCGCGATCGCGCAGGCACAAGTTACGTGCGGTCTTGTCTAAAATGGAAAACACCAGCCAACAATGCTCAAACAGCAGTTGGTACGCCTGACTTGGCTGGTCGCTACGACAATGTCCGCCGCACTCTACAGTTCAACCCTGGTAAGGTTAAAGGACTCATTCAGGAAGTTATTCACCTCATCATTCTGAATCCGACAGTTTCAATATCGTCAGCATTCTCTGAAAGGTCATTCAGCGCCATGAGACGACTTCAAAACTGGCCCAGCTCAACAATGACTCAGTCGACACTCACCAACCTACTCCTCCTCCATGTTCATCAAGTAAGAGCTGGAAAATCTGATCTTATCGATGTCATGAAAGAAAGGAAAACTACATTTGGAAATTGCACGTAATTCTTTTTCATTAAGATATAATGCACAGTGTCTGTAAGATTGTAAGAACAACAAAAGTTTCTCTCCGGCTGATTGATATAGCAGTCAACAGTGAAAATGAACTCCTTTTCGTAAATGGTCTTAAAACAAAGTAGGACCAATGTCTTCCCAGATAAATGATGTACTTTAAAAAATTAAAGCAACGAATTTTTTTTCAAGAGCACAAACTATAAAACTGAGTCCATATTCGTATTAATGAGTTGTTTGTCTCTGTGGAGCAACATAGTGCTGATTACCCAACACACCTTCCAACACTACTGGTATGCATGTATTCTTAACGGTTTTGCTGAAAAACGAAGTCAGTAGATGGGTTTGATTGCCCCACCCTTTTAAAGAAATAGATGGTACGTCACTGTCCTACACCTTCATGAAACTTTTTCTCGCCGACAACACCTGGAAAAATAGTGAAAGGAAAAATGTTTGTCGCCTACTACTTTCCCACTGTTCATGCCATAAGAGTACCCCATGAAGCATGACGTTATAATTTCTTACTTCTTTACTACTAGCTGTACTTGCGACAAATTTGACAGACAGTACGCACTTATATCAGTGAACTTATGGGCAAAATTATATCATTGCACGATACATTGTTCTGGAGATACATCATAAATAATGAGATGGGTGAAAAACTGCCGCATCATGCATGACGTTCAAATTTTTCTTTTTTTATGAATTCTGTTCGGAATAAATTTAGCAGACAGATAGTTTAGATTAGATTGGATTAGAGTAGATTAGTTATTCGTTCCATAGACCCATAAAAGAGGGAATCCTCCTGGGTGTGGAACATATCAGATAAACACATTACAAAAATGTAATTAGAAAAACTTGAGATTCATTAATTTTAATGATCCTCAGTCAATAAACAGTAAAATTATGTACATGAATTAAATTTAAACTTCTAATATTTACAGGTTTATACTTACATCTGCTTTCATTAAATCCATCATTCAGACATTTGATACGATCTCACAAACAGTGAGATGCGTGAAAAAGTACAGCATCGTACATGACGTTTAAATTAATTTTTTCGTTGCTACTCACTGTACCCGCAAAACATTTTGAGACAGAACCTACACATGCCGCTGAATGTATCTATACAAATATATGGTTGTACACATATAGTTCAGGATATATGAATTCGTAAACATTAAGCACAAGGATAATCACCACCTAGATGCACAGCTATGGATAAATACCTGGGCAATACCAGGTTTCTCCTCTAGTCAATAAGTAAAATAACTGTTGCGATCTGAATTGACAGTTCTTGTTGTAGTTGAAAATGACCAAAAGGTCGAAATTATAACGTCGATTTTCTAATAAATGTACTGTCAGTGGCGAGTATGAAGTTACTTAACAAATTCTACTAGATTGTGAGCCCACAACAGGTACAACTGTGCGCTATGGATAACGATTTCGAAGAAGGTAAAATTGTCATTGTGGATCGCAAACAGCATGTAGAGGGTAGTCAAGTGGGGGTGAAGATGGTGGTGTTCCAATGTACATCCAGTGCAATCGAAGAAAGGCTTTACTCAGGACATTCGCATATTCAGATTCGAGCTTAATGTGTTTCATACGACGAGGACTGAGTTAATTGCACAGTGAGATGTCTACGTAAAGTGCGGTTTCTACCGTAATGACGACTTCATTCAAGCAGCGACTGACATGTAGTCCATACTAGCTAGTAACAGTGTTCTGTAAGTCATGATTTAATGTGGGAGAGATTTACGTCACGTGGAAATACAGATCCACGTTGGAATTTCGTTGGCATGTATAATGGCTATTGTCAGTGACGGTACAAACGGCACTGTCTGCCCCCCACCCCCTCTCGCCCCACAACACACACAAACACACACACACTCACACACACACACACACACACAAGCAGTGGTTGCCGGCACAGGCGGACGTGTCAGCTGTTCATTAACTGCGCTCCCCGAGAAGACCACACGCTGCGCTGTTGGCCGTCAACGCTGGACGCTGCTGGAAATTACAAAACGTTTGTGCAGAGAAGGCCGTTTAGCTGCACGCCACACTGTGCAGCACAATAATTGTGTCCCGAAAGGTAGCGCCAGCGGCACTGGCGCGCTGTAATTCGGCCATTTCCTTCCCACGTGGATGCGTGGGACTGAAATTACGCAACGACGCATCGCACGTTACGAGTGTACGCCCGCTGCTGGTGTTAACAAGTTGATATTCCACAGTCGGCGCCTAATGTTGACCGCTCTTCTAGCTGAACGGACTGTTTCTCCTCGAATTCGTTTCAAAACTGTGAATATTACTTGCCGGGCTACGTATACATAAGAATCGAGTTGTGCTGGACATGGGCAAGGTATTTCCGAAAATTTTCGGAATCGTTTTTATGGAATACACATGGAATAGCCACAAGGAGGATCACATGCCGCATGCGGCCTCGTTGACTTTGCGACGGTCTACACGTGCATCTGTTCATCGTCTTGGCAACGTTCAACACGGCAGTTATATTTTTAGTACCCACATGTTATGCAGGTGGTTCTCAAAACTGTCAACAACTTCTGCTCAAATGGCAAAATACGAGTTCGACAACAGTCGAATAATGTATGGGAATAACTAACAATGGCGAGATTCCTGGTTTACTTGTTAATAAGGTGGCTGCCATTAAGCACGTTTAAGCAGATTGTTCCAGTTACTGCGAGGAAAAGGAAGCCTCTTGCTCAATTTGATGACCAACAGAGGTGTTAGATGTGATATTTACTACAGATATCATGCAACGCTTACTGATGCTGAACATACCATTTAAAGGGGGTGGAAAACCTATTTCTGATTCAACATAAACTGCATTTTGAGAATCATTTGGAAAGACCTTCAGACAAAGGCGCTGAGAATTATGTATCTTATGTTAAATACCTGACGAAAACTACTTCTCGAATTTCAGGGGAAAGCGGAAGGTAATCTGGGCAAAATCTCTAACCTCGCTGGAGACGTAAACGACGGATTTAGAGATTTGAAGATACTTAAACCTTCATATTGCAACGTTCTTTAACAAATTTGAAATACTTAAATGAATGCCTGAACTGGGAACGCATACAAAAGTGGAATTATCGTGTAGCGTGTTGTAACTGCAAGTGGCGTGCAAAAGGAAAACAATAAAAAATTAATTTCTTTACCTTAACTGCGAGAATACTTTCGCTTTCAACTTTATATTTCCAATAATACATCTACTCGTAATGCTTACTTGTAATATCAGTCCAGTAATCCTTTCTTGTCACAATTAAATTTACATTTTTATCGTTTCTCTTTACATTCCATTATAAAATCACTCAACATTTTGAATTACCTATTTTACGTGCATTATAACGGAAAATATTGGTACGAGTAAATCCCTGCCTTATAATTAACACTTGGTGGCTTTACAGGGCACACCATAAAAACTGCCTACTGCATCCCCTTTCGCTCGCCGACTGAGCCAAGGGCTCTCTTACTCCAATACTACAATCTGATACCAGCAGCAGTATCTTTGGCTCTGTGGTCGTGCAGAGTCAGCGATCCGCTTTATAGAGTCCATCAGAGACATACATCGTTTACAATATAATAGTTCCATTTTAGTTTACATTCGTACTATTACAGACTCGGGTGCTACATATAGATCTACCCCAGTAGACTCCTTTCAATATCAGTTCCTAGAAAGTACGTTTCCTTTTGATATTACAGCGAATGGACGTGACATTTCGCTGAAACCTCTAAAGAACTAGCGACCCACCCCTGCGTAATCAAGCTAGACAATTTGCCTGGCACAGCGATAATTTTGTTGATAGGTCACTGAGTAGAGATGCGACAAAACTTACGAAAATCACGTTAGCACGGGAATAAGACAGCTAACCAGTTGCAATAAATAGTGGTTTTCAGTTAACCTGGGTTTCAACAGGTTTAAACCTGTCGTCATCAGAAGAACAAGAAACGAATTTCACATGAGCAGACAGTCGGTAAGTAAAGCGATCTAACATCTACACCTGAAGTATGTCGGCAACGATCTGTTCGTCCATTTGTAAAAGTTGAGGCCCCTAAAATTAATCGCTGTCACATCGGTAAAATCAATCACGTGAAATGCTAGACCATGTTACGGAGCTACATGCCGACCCATGTGACCTGTTCTGTTGGCGACAGATTTACGCGGATCATATACGTGTTCTGTGAAGACGAGCATTATCCTGTTGAAAACTAGCACCACGCTATTGTCGCATTAAAGGTAAGAAGTGAGGACGTAGGATATCTGTGGCGTACTTTTGAGCTGTCAGGTTCTCTCAATTACTACCAGCCATCCATTAACGCCAGAAGTTAAACTGCTATGCCTCTCCAATGCAATAGTGTATTGTAGCCTCTCCTCTGGTCGTTACGATGCTTGCAGACGACTGTCATTCGGAGTAGTGCTGTCACATTTTTACCAAGGTGTAGGATGAAAGAGACTATTGAAGGTAGCCCGTTACTTGTTGTGGGATGGCAGGAGCAGATGTCAAGAGCTTTGTGACCAATGAAACGGTCCTCCCTTACGCTGATCATCCGTGATCAACTGGAACCTTCACAACTAGTATGCCTGCCTCACGCTCACATATAGTCCAACGTCGGGCCATTGCAACAACGGAATACCCCAAAAAATATTTGGGTACTCACAATGAGCGCTTTTCAAACTCTGTGACAAGCTATAACGCCCTCTCACACGAGTATAAGGCGCAGCAGTATCTTTCAGAGTTATCACTCTGTATCTTCCACTGTTCACGCCCTCTTATAAGTCGTACCCGTCTCGGTAACAACACTAAATATGAACAACACTAATGCACTCTACAGCCCTTTCTACCTTGTCACAGAGAATTGTTACTAACCATTTACATACTCACCAATGGTGTGTACGTGCACGAAGTTACATTGACATGCGACGGTGCCTTATGTGTGTTTCAGTTCTTTTTATTGAAAATGTATACGTCCCCGGAAATGTGTCGCTGATAGACTAATTCGTTGTAAGTTCAAATTTTAAGGTGCGCCGCCATATTTTGCACATGCTGTTGAAGACCGTGTTGACGCAGGTTCCAGGGACACCTGGTGACGAGCTGTGTTGGAAAGTGTCACTGAAAACACATTGTGTAGATACCTCTATGACGCTTCAGTTTATTTCATGGTAGCCACAGTAGCTACTGTAAGCGGTACCAAGAGATTTAAGTAGACGGAAAATTTAGTATTAAAATACTCGTAGGTCAGCTCTGTATGTGTATATAACTGTGCAAACAGCATGTGAAAGTGATGTCATTCTGATTTATTATACTTCAACGATCAGCAGACTTCTCAGGTACGCGTTTGTGGCGTGCTGACATCTTAATGAAGGTCTGTACGTAACAACTGAAACTGTTACTTCGAAAAGCGCATTGACGAACTAGAAACGCTATTGAAATGCTAGTAAAAGTAATTAATTACTATGTTTCCAACTATTTGTTTGAATCTTTGTTTCTACACTCCTGGAAATCGAAATAAGAACACCGTGAATTCATTGTCCCAGGAAGGGGAAACTTTATTGACACATTCATGGGGTCAGATACATCACATGATCACACTGACAGAACCACAGGCACATAGACACAGGCAACAGAGCATGCACAATCTCGGCACTAGTACAGTGTATATCCACCTTTCGCAGCAATGCAGGCTGCTATTCTCCCATGGAGACGACCGTAGAGATGCTGGATGTAGTCCTGTGGAACGGCTTGCCATGCCATTTCCACCTGGCGCCTCAGTTGGATCAGCGTTCGTGCTGGACGTGCAGACCGCGTGAGACGACGCTTCATCCAGTCCCAAACATGCTCAATGGGGGACAGATCCGGAGATCTTGCTGGCCAGGGTAGTTGACTTACACCTTCTAGAGCACGTTGGGTGGCACGGGATACATGCGGACGTGCATTGTCCTGTTGGAACAGCAAGTTCCCTTGCCGGTCTAGGAATGGTAGAACGATGGGTTCGATGACGGTTTGGATGTACCGTGCACTATTCAGTGTCCCCTCGACGATCACCAGTGGTGTACGGCCAGTGTAGGAGATCGCTCCCCACACCATGATGCCGGGTGTTGGCCCTGTGTGCCTCAGTCGTATGCAGTCCTGATTGTGGCGCTCACCTGCACGGCGCCAAACACGCATACGACCATCATTGGCACCAAGGCAGAAGCGACTCTCATCGCTGAAGACGACACGTCTCCATTCGTCCCTCCATTCACGCCTGTCGCGACACCACTGGAGGCGGGCTGCACGATGTTGGGGCGTGAGCGGAAGACGGCCTAACGGTGTGCGGGACCGTAGCCCAGCTTCATGGAGACGGTTGCGAATGGTCCTCGCCGATACCCCAGGAGCAACAGTGTCCCTAATTTGCTGGGAAGTGGCGGTGCGGTCCCCTACGGCACTGCGTAGGATCCTACGATCTTGGCGTGCATCCGTGCGTCACTGCTGTCCGGTCCCAGGTCGACGGGCACGTGCACCTTCCGCCGACCTCTGGCGACAACATCGATGTACTGTGGAGACCTCACGCCCCACGTGTTGAGCAATTCGGCGGTACGTCCACCCGGCCTCCCGCATGCCCACTATACGCCCTCGCTCAAAGTCCGTCAACTGCACATACGGTTCACGTCCACGCTGTCGCGGCATGCTACCAGTGTTAAAGACTGCGATGGAGCTCCGTATGCCACGGCAAACTGGCTGACACTGACGGCGGCGGTGCACAAATGCTGCGCAGCTAGCGCCATTCGACGGCCAACACCGCGGTTCCTGGTGTGTCCGCTGTGCCGTGCGTGTGATCATTGCTTGTACAGCCCTCTCGCAGTGTCCGGAGCAAGTATGGTGGGTCTGACACACCGGTGTCAATGTGTTCTTTTTTCCATTTCCAGGAGTGTATATTCATGAGGACCGCGGAATGTCGTGGAATTAGGATCACTTGCGGCGAGTGGGGCAAAGTGGATCCCAGTCTGGGGATATTTTGGGGGAGATTTATAGTTCGGACATTCTTGCGAAGGGAAACTTTTCGTGGAGGATCAGAACTGTTCCCAGGTTTTCCTGTTAATGGTCTACGAACTTTTAGCGTTGTTCTCGATGAGGGCGGAAACGTCGATGCCTAGATAGCATAGAAAAAAGAGTAATATACAGTGAATGAGCCGTGGTAAAAAAATTGCTGTTTTGAAGAGCGCGCCGCAGCGCGTTGTGTGAAGCAGTCGCCCTCCGTTTCTGGCAGTGGCGCCGCTGTGGCAATCGCAGCTTTGGTGTCTCCCTCTGGTGGAAAAGGGGAAAGGTAGCCTGTTCACGTGCATTTAAGGGGCGCTATGAGCTCTGTAGAGGAGTCTGTGAGTCTGTCAGTCGAACAGTCTGAGACAGTCAGTCTGTCAGTCTGAGTCTAGTCAGTTAGTCAGCCGGCTCAGTGTGGGGCAGTCAGTGTCTGTCTGTCGCTCTGCCGTACGTTAAGGTGGTCAGTCGGAGTGAGGCTAGGTCAGTCTCGCGTCATCAGTTGCTGGTCTGTCTCCCGTTCGCATTTGTGCGGCAGTTAGTGTCTGTTTGTCGTCCGGAGTACTAGTATGTGTTAGGCCACCAGTCTACTCGAGTTTGTTTAAGCAATGGTCATTGGCGGTTTGATCGATCGGCTGCTCGGTCGCGCACTGGGACATAAGATGACTTGTCCGTCTTGAGCGTCGGCGCATGTGGCGTCGCCACGTCAGTGCAGTGGGCCGCGCCGTATAGCGAGGGGTAGTGGCTTCACGGCCGATACAAGAGCAGGAAGAGCCAACCTACGGCATCGGTCTGGCCGGTGCGAGCTGCGACGCCGTGAGACGGGAGATCGGGGCGCCTCCTGCGTCCGTTGAAGCGGCTGGCAGCGGACGGTTCGGGAGAGCGTTTTGTGGGTCCTGCGCCAGGTCTTCGCCAGACATCGCTGTTCTTAGAAGTTAAGTGATTTGTGATGTGTTGTTTCATATACTTGTTAAATTCTACTTGTTTTCTTGGTTAGTCTCTCGTCCCCAGCTTGCTCGTTTGTCTCGCGTCCACATTTGTTAGGCAGTTAGTGTCTGTCTGTCTGTCGGTCTGCCATACGTTACTCGCTGCCTCTGTCATGTTTGTCGGATTCGGTGTTAACGAATTTATAAAATTAAGGTAAAGGCCGCATTCCTGAATTATGTTTTTATCTAGCCTATCATCTTGCGAGGTGGTACATATGTAATGTAGAGCATGTTGTACATTTTATGTAAGTCAGCATTTCATAGGTTTTATTTAAATAGTCATTTTAGTTTATAAGTTGCCACCCTTATGTCGTAAGAGTCCTTTTAAAAACAAATTGCACTTTCATTGGCAAATTATTTTTTTATAATGTGAGTGTTTGTACCATTTCCACCCCTCACGGGGTGCATAGTTTATGTGTTTGTGTGAGTTGTTAGAAAACTTTTTTAGTTTAAAGTAAGCTGGTGTGTTGCAGATTTGCACCAGTGTACTCTTTCAGAGGTTGTTGTGAGCGGCCATGACTACGGCCGTGTTGAAAGGGGGCGGAAGCTTCTCAGCCCGAAGGCTCCTACTGAAAAAATATTAAATCAATAAATAAATGTAAAAAAAATTGTTATTCACCCTCTTAAATTCTGATTTGATATTTCGAGGATGCCTTTGTCCTTATAAATTTTAAATCTATTTTTTAAAAGGCTTATGAATAAAATTTCCATTGGTTGAAATTTAATTTGTTTCCATCGGTTACTGCTTCCACGCTTACATTGTGTGTTAATGTTCTTGATGAATCGCTAGTAAATAAATTCTTTAAGAAAAGATTTTCAAAGTAAATTTTTACGGTTCAGTGAAATGCCGGTTGATTATTTCAAAAATAAAAGTTCTCAATTTATGTGTTGGAAGGAGTTGTCCATTGCTCCACAAAAACATGAAATACTGTGTGTGTGTGTGTGTGTGTGTGTGTGTGTGTGTGTGTGTCTCGACGTGCAGCACAATTTCGGTGTGCAGCGACAGTAACTTCAGTCATTACGGCTTCCTTTATAACGCCGACAGTACAACAGCGGCCAGCACGGCGCTTCAATTTCCGACGTTGATGTGACGCTTCACAAGTCGGTAACTCCGCCTTTTGCTTCGCGAAGTGCTACACAGAATTCCATTCGAAAAAGAGCGGTGTTTGCGAAATGCGACGGCGAATGCAGCTTCGCTTTGATGGCAGCCACAACCGTCACATGAGGGCCATTACAAGAGCGACACTAATAACTGCCTCGCTCGTCCCTGAAAACGGTGACGTATTGCCTCTCTCCTTTCGCGCAGTACCGTGTCCGTATGTGAATGCCAGGGCCATTCCCAGCGTTCGTTTCGTTTGAAATGAAATGTGCTGTATTGTATGGAGATTCTAATATTGCCGTGTTCCTTTCAGCTACAAAACGTGTGAGCAACAGAAATCGTAGGCGTTTTCAAAAACATCGTTATTTCACTGTATCCACACAAACAAAGTTATAAAGCGTCTTTCTAAAATAGAGGGGATACTTTCAGCTATGTATTCCCGATAGATAGTAAGCAAGGACTAATGTAACATGTGTCAAAAAACTTTCGTTTCTGGGTTACGACCTTCAGAGCAGTGTTATTCAAAGAAAAGCTTTTCTTCTCACAGGTAGTTGCCTTTACGTAAGATGTTCGAGACGCCAATATCTTCCACGAATACTGGCCCCGCATCTATGTTTCATTGCCTGAGAACGTGATGCCCAATTCCAGGAGTGTTGCGTATATCTTCATATCATGCCACAATTCGATTCTGAATGGATTTCGTACCAGGAAGCGGAGACGACTTCACCAATAATTGTAAATGGCCTCTCAAATAAAAATGCTTCATTATTCGAGAAAAAACGAAGCCAGGCAAGTTCGGAGTTGTAGCACACTGCTGCAAAAACCACAAGCAGAGCATAACACATAATCAGCTGGTGACGAGGGCTGTACACGTTTCAAATGATAAG
The DNA here is from genome assembly GCF_023864345.2 of Schistocerca serialis cubense. NCBI lineage: Eukaryota > Metazoa > Arthropoda > Insecta > Orthoptera > Acrididae > Schistocerca > Schistocerca serialis. The sequence goes on from NC_064645.1 coordinate 123,256,098, forward strand.
GATACGATTGCAACTGTCGCTTTCGCAACAAGTCTCCAGACAGCCGTATGAGGAACATTCATTTGCATCGCTAAACTTAATGTGGTTACCGAAGACGTGGTGTGCACAAAAACCAGATTCTCTGCAGGTATAGGTCGTCCGCTCTCCAAACCAGGAGGCTTAAGCCCCTCACGAGCGCACAGACAGCGACAGAGGCGTTAAAATGTTTCCCATTCTGGACTTCTTCACCGTTCGAAAACTTTTAACGTTGCGGCGCGTCAGCAATAGCGAATAATATAAAGAATATAAAGAATCCGCCTCGATTGCAAGCAGAACCCGGATGTTCACCTAGGTTTCGGAGCGGATAACCACGCTTTCTGCGGAACACACTAAAACTACAAACTGCCTAAAGAGGCATGGTCCGACATTAATACAGAACGCCCAAAAGTGCAAAAGACTCGCATAAAATGTAAAATAAACGGTACGTGTGTACCATGTCAATAGCTGTACTTAGCTCAAACGTCAGAAGTGTGCTTCCTCACCCCAGCCAACGTTCGGTGAGCCGCGGGCTCTCAGGTAAACTGATTTCATGTACAACGCCAAAAAGTACATTCGATGTTCATTTCGTTTCGATAGTAATAGTCTTGCCTTTACAGTGAAGAGTAACAACGGGTTCCATGGAACACCACGATATGGTTGTCCAAATCGTCGAACTCAAGCCATATTTAGGTTTTCCGTGGTTTCCCTAAATCGCTCCAGGCAAATGCCGGGATGGTTCCTTTGAAAGGGCACGGCCGACTTCCTTACTCATCCTTCCCTAATCCTATGAGACCGATAACCTCGCTGTTTGGTCTCTTCCCCCAAACAACCAACCAACCATCAAGCCATATTTCACCCTGGTTCAGAAATTGGAAAAAGAGTGAAGCAAAACTTGTCACCAAATGACAGTCTTCCATTGCTCCATAGGCTCCCGCTCTACGTCTTCCTGTTAGCGACATTTGCACTACTGAGTAGTTTTGTAATTCCAGCTAGACCCGCAGTTCCTTGCTTATGGAGACCCCTTCGTGTTGTTTTTGTGCAGACAGAATTCACGAGTGCGACATTCAGTTATGCAGTGACTTTTTCAGCTGTCGTCCTCTTATTTTGCGGCACAATCCTCTTCAGTGAACATCTGGCTTGATCACTCAGCACACACTTTCGTTGGCGTTGTAAGTTAGCGGGTGATGGTTTTCCGGTTTCCCTGTCCGTGGTACACACCTTCGATAAGACGCCTCTTTAAACACCAGTCATTTGCCCACGGTGTAATTCACTTAGCTTCGAGATAATGCACTTCTAACTACATGGAACACTGCTCTGACCGCAACTCACTCTTGCAGTGTACTGAGGAAACTGCATAGATGCCGTTTGCGGTCAAATACAACATGGCAACCTGCAGGCTTCATTAGCATGTGCGTGTATATTTCCATATTTTTGTCAAACACCCGTATCTGAAATATATGAGAAGCCTTGATCGGACCTGTCCTTTGGATTGTCAGTGTTGTCTGAGTATCTGTTCTAATGAAGTTCAAATACCGCCTCCCAGTCTGCAAACGTCTTGATCCACCTTTCCTTCTTCATTCGGTTACCATCTGCTCATGGATTAAGTTTCACTATACCAATATCCCACTCCTTCTCGCCCTACCTACGCTATTCACAAACTACTCCAATAACACTACTGTTGCACATTTCACTTCCAATCCTATTAGACTGCTACTGCCTTGCGGACACATCCTATGAACTCTACTCTTTCAAACACACACACACACACACACACACACACACACACACACACACGCACATACATAAGCTCCGTGCCATTTTCCAACGACCCTTTCTACTACCATCTACACTGACCTCCCACCGACTCTTTATCTCCAATTTACAACCCAATTTACTACTTTGTTTATACTGATGTTCTGTGTCACTGTCATCCCCCTGCAGCACAGGTCTTTCCAGCTTCCAGTTTTATTTAACGCACCATGCCTGTTCGTAAAAACTAGCTTTCCTACGCCATTTTTATTTGTTTGGCCTACTAAGGAGCACATGAAATAACTTACGTATTCATTCTTTTCTCCTTTCTGTCTTTCCAGTAATTGTTCATTCTTTTCCTATGTTTTTCTTTCTTCTCTCTATATTGCTCATGTCTTTTTCTTTGCACTCCTGGAAGCGCTTGAAACTTTTACTCTTGCTCTGAACCTTCCTCTTTCTACTATTTCTTCCTCCATTAATTCCGTTTCCCTTAGATCTTCAACTCCTTCTACCCGCGTAACTGATGTTTTGCGGTTTCTGCCAAAGAAACTAAAAATTCCATCTGTTATTTCTTTATCTGACCTTTTTAGGTACCCATAGAATGTAATTCTTCTCTTCCTCATCATGTCTGATATTCGCTCCATTTCTTCATAAACTTCTTCATTACTTCTTATTTTTCATTTCCCATTCTCATATTTTGGTCCCAATATTTTCCTGATTATTTTCCTTTCCTTCTCTTCTATTTTATCTCATTGTTTGTCTGTGTTTTACGAAAGTCATACCAATTCACAAGTGCATTCTTGATTAATGACCGTATTGTAGTGGCGTTGTGTTGCATTTATGGAAATATTTGTAGATTTCTTGTTATACAGGTTTTGTTAGTTGAGAAACCACCTTCATTTTCTTTGCCCATGATAGGTTAGCTTCTTTGTCTAAAGCATTTGGTTGTATTATTTCACCTCGATATTTAAGTTTAGCAGTCTTCCTTATTCTTTCATAATAAGTTTCCAGGTATTTCGGTACCTGCTTCAAATCTGTCATGTATTGTGTTTCATCCAAAGATGTATTTAGGCTTGATTTTAAAGCTATCTTCAGTAGCAGATTTATATTCATTGTTGCATCCACTATAGATTCAGCAAAGATGACAAGATGATCTGCAAAATCCAGACAATCAAAACTCAAACTATCCCATTTTTTCCAAATTGTGGTTCTTCTAATTACTCCTCCTCTTCTTTTCATTCCCTGATTAACCTTTCTACGTCATTATTTTTATTTAAAAACGTAGATATGGCAACTTGTTATTTTTTTATACCACGATGAAAAGTATGTTTTCATTCATTCCAATAAAGCGCGTAAATCTTCTGGTTGTTCACAGTATCGAAATTACGTATTTCAACACAAGTTGAAGAAATGAATTGCTGTTTTCTCTTACGTGTCTGCAGTAACCACATGGCCCAGACACATTAACGCAACCACCACCAATGCACGGCGTTAACGTGCAATAACTACTCACAGACGGCAAAACTAGCAGCGGATAAGTTGCGCAATCGAAAACTGGGTGCGATGTGTCTGTAGTGTCCCTCTGGTCATGGATCACTATGGTGACTGACCTCTGCGGAGATGGGTACAGGGAATAGAGGTGCAACTGTTGAGCAACTGACCACCCAAATGAACAATGAACGGTCGTTGGAGTACTGTCTTCCATAGCAAGCGCCCGGCTCATGTACCCATGCTGACTGCTGTTCATAGGCGCCAATATCTCTACTGTATGTCTATCGAATCGCGACGGTGGCCATTTCTGATGAATATTGTTTCATGCCCAACGGCCGACATCCTGCAACAATCGTCGGAAGGTTCCAGACCGAAGATGGGTGCATTATGGCCTCAGGAATGTTATGTGGCATTCCCTGGGTGATCTCGTCATTCTGGTAGGCACAGTGCATCAAAACAGGTATACATCTATACTAAGGGACCGTGTACACCCCTTCATTCAGTTTGTTTCTCCTTGGCACGATGCCGTGTACCAGCACCATTATACAACGTGTCACACGGCTCGTAGTCTACGTGTATGATTCGAAAAGCACCAGGGTGAGTTTACTGTGCTCCCCTTGACACCAGTCTCTATAGATTTAAAGCCAATCGGGAATATGTGGAACCAACCCGATCGGGCTGTTCGTGCCATGGACTCTCAACCCAGAGCCGGCCGCGGTGGTCTAGCGGTTAAGGCGCTCAGTCCGGAACCGCGCGACTGCTACGGTCGCAGGTTCGAATCCTGCCTCGGGCATGGATGTGTGTGATGTCCTTAGGTTAGTTAGGTTTAAGTAGTTCTAAGTTCTAGGGGACTGATGACCACAGATGTTAAGTCCCATAGTGCTCAGAGCCATTTTTTTTCTCTCAACCCAGATACCTGGCGCAGCTGACAAAGGCTCTGGGGTCGGCATGGCTTTACCTCGCTCTTGGTACCGGTTAAGCGAAGCGAATAAGGAAAGAATAGGTACTTTATTTCAGTTTCTATAATAAAATGCTAGATCACCTGTCTCTTTAATTTTTTCACATCTTCCTTGTCCTTTAAACCATACAGACACGGATTCAGTCTCATTTATTTTACGATGGTTTCTTGTCCTCACAACAAATGGCTTTTTTGACGTGGAATACGAAATATCAGTGTCCCTATCGAACACGTCGGCTTCCTGAAAGGTGCGATAAGCAAAAAATTTATGCAATTAAATGCCTCCAGACCTGCGACGGGCTTCACTGCATCTCCTGGATGACAAACAATTGCAGCAGTCACCCAACCATTACCATGATGATGTCTGTCATTCTGCTCCAGTTAAAGTTAAGAACACATCCGCAAAACACGGACGGCCCTTGCAGAATAGCTTGCGCTGCAACATTACTACTCAAGGTCATTTTTATACCGTCAGTGGCCGTATACACCGTCTGTCGGGAACACCTAAATGTTTCACGCTGGAATATTTCACGTCAAATATGACATTTGTTACGAGAACAAGGAATCATCGTAAAATAAATGAGAATTCAACGATCCCGCCAGCGGTATGTAAGGCCACTGACGATATAAAAGTGAACTTGAGTAGCAATGTTGGAGAGCAACTTATTCTAAAAGGGTTGACCGTGTTTTGGGGATGTGTTCTTAACTTTACACTTCAGATGAATGATAAAAATCATCATGGTAATGGTTCAGTGACTGCTGCAATTGTTAATTATTCAGGAGTTACAGTGAAAGCCATCGCAGGCTGGAGGCATTTAATTGCAGAGATGTTATTACATATCGCACTTTTCAAGAACCCGACGTGTTCAACAGGAACATTGGTACGTCATATTTCACGTCAAATATCCCATTTGTTGTGAGGAAAAGAAATCACAGTATAATAAATGAGACTGAGTTCGAGTCTGTATGGTTTAAAGGACAAGGAAGATGAGCAAAAATTGAAGTGGCAGCTGATCTAACATTTTATTATAGAAACTGAAAAAATGTACATATCCTTTCTAGAATGAGATTTTCACTCTGCAGCGAAGTGTGCGCTGTTAAGAAACTTCCTGGCAGATTAAAACTGTGTTCCGGACCGATACTCGAAATCGGGACCTTTGTCTTCCGCGGGCAAGTGCTCTACCATCTGAGCTACCCAAGCAATCTGCCAGGAAGTTTCATAAGAGCACACACTCCGCTGCACAGAGAAAATCTCATTGTGGAAACATCCCCCAGGCTGTGGCTAAGCCATGTCTCCGCATTATCTTTTCATCCAGGAGTGCTAGTTCTTCAATGTTCGCAGAGAAGCTTCTGTCAAGTTTGGAACGTAGGAGACGAGGTGCTGGCAGAATTGATGCTGTAAGGACGGGTCGTGAGTCGTGCTTGGGTAGCTCAGATAGTGGAGCACTTGCCCGCGAAAGGCAAAAGTCCCGAGTTAGAGTCTCGGTCCGGCACTCAGTTTTAATCTGCCAGGAAATTACATATCCTTTCCTTATCTAATGTTACTTTAAATCCGTCTTGATTGCAAATTATTTTATTTATTATTCATATGACCGGTTTCGGTTCATTCAGAACCATCTTCAGATCTGATATTTAAGTTACAGGAGTAACCCGTCCAATTCAGCAACTTTCACATGCTACGTCACATGTGACGTAGCATGTGAAAGTTGCTGAGTTGGACGGGTTACTCCTGTAACTTAAATATCAGATCTGAAGATGGTTCTGAATGAACCGAAACCGGTCATATGAATAATAAATAAAAAAAAATTTGCAATCAAGACGGATTTAAAGTAACATTATAAAATCACTGATTGCTGTTATCCCATAAGACATTATGTCTGTTTTTGCTTTCCTTATCTCCCAACTGGTTTTTTAAAAAAAAAAAACTACACATTGATCTTGCCAAAAGCGGAGAAGCGATTTTTCTTGGTCTTGTAGCTCTCAGGGGCACTCAGGGATGCTCTCTAAGTGAGGCACCTCTGGGCATATGTGAGACTGGCAGCCGCACCCTGCCGGAAGTCTGAGAGAGACCGCCGCGGACGTGCCCTAATTTTGCTAGGCATGGCCCTCGAAAAAATTCGCTTAACCTCACTGAATATCTTCCTGCACGTCTCTCAGCCGTCCGAGCTGCAAATGCTGGTTATTTAGGATTCTGACAGGTTGTCACATTAATGTGACTGAACTGTGTAGTTGGATGTTGATATATAAACAGCTTTGCTGAAACAAATACCAACCAGCTAGAGCAAAGTCTTGCCACAGCTACGAACATTAGAGGACCAGTGTCGTCAGAACTGTGGCTCACTTTAAAGGACCTTCCATAGATTCACTTCACGGTTACCGAGATTATGATCAAAAACGATACACCCACATGAAGTGGTGTGGTAAATAGCTATCGATTTAATGGTATCAAGTTGGGAGTATTTTAAATTTTACGGTATAATGTACATGCGTAAAAATGTTCATAAATAAACTGAAAGAAAGTCTTTCAGTTCATGTGGCTTGTATATCAAGTGAAAGCCGAGACCAAATTTCACGTAATGATGTCTCGCAGGAGGATATACAACACTACGTAAAAAAGAACTAACCGGTTCTCAGACGCCCCACTGTTAGTGGAGACTCTCAAACTACGCTGCAGAACTCTTCCCTAATTACTGAATAAGTAACAAAGCAAGAGAAAGCTCTTCTGAAAAAGCCAGAACGTGGTTGGATGATTGGCGACCTGTACTAGCTACGCGTTGATTCTTTCCTCCCAAGTTCCACTTGCCTCCGTACATTTTATTCAGTCTAGTCACCATCGATAACTCTGCAGCGACAACGCGTTCAGCCTCCGCATTTGGAGCTGTCTGTAAGGCAAGGCCACGACGGACGTCCGTATCTCTCGCATCAGTTCCGTCCTCTTCGATGAGGAAATAGGACTCCGAAGATGAGGAAGTGCCCTGCCGAACAATCATCGCTTCTGTGGTGGAGAGAGGATGGGTGGGGGGCGGTGTGGGAGGGGCAGTATGGGGTGAGGGGAGGTGACGGCCACGACAACCACTATGGCCGTAGTTTCGAGTAATCGATAGTCGAACAGTTGCTGCGCGTTGTGGCCCAAGGTATTACTATTGGCTGGTAAAAGTCTCTCCTTCTTTGAGGGTGGCTGTCCCTTTAATGCTCGAGCGCTAACAACGGCAAAGTCTAACGCTATTTCTCAATTCATAGTTCCGATGCATTTTATTTTTATCATCAAACAGTGGCTATTTTAAATAAAAATAATAGGCATAGGAAATATTTCTGCAACAATGTATTTTCATATTAAGTTTGAAGGTATTTTATTACAATTTTAGTTATTTTTCATATAACCACAACAGCAATGTGTAGGCCTAAATGTGTAAATGTTGACACTAACTTCATCAACCAGTCATCATGTATGCGTATCTCCATTGTTTGCACCAGTTCACCTTCCCCTACCATAGCCTCCGCATGCGGGATTGCGTTATCAACCGAGTGACCTAAAACTAGAGCCTGTAACCATATATTTTGACATTGAACGAAGACGATATGGGATATCAGTAACTGAATTACGCCACTGCTACTTTAGTTTGCTGAATGGAATAATCTACCACACCCATTCTAAAAGAGAAAACAAAACGTGAGGCAAGGACTTAGGCGACGCTTTTAGGAATATACGACCAAATATAAGCACTAGGAAACCAGATTCCACGTCATCTGTGTCTTACTTTTCCTACTCTCTGTTCTGGTAGGTATATCCTACCTACTGGGCAAAGTGGTCATTTTTCAGACATTCACTTGAACCAAATTTTACTCCACGTAGGATCTGAATAACAATGCAACTGTTTTATATTTACAGAATATGTGCAATTTGTACAGATATAGCTCTTATGTTTATCTAAGACACCGTAATATGCATGCGTTTCAGATCTCGATCAAAGTAACTTGTGCTGCATACCAGAATCCAAGAACATTTTCCGGGAAATATTAATTAAGAATAATCGTCTTCTCAGTATATTATTTAGGAATTTATGAAACCTGTGGGAAATAATGCACAAAGGCAACCGTGAAATACTCGCTTGTACAGACATATGCTAAAATATGTGTGCCACGAGAGACTTCACTTATAAAATGCCAGTCTACTGAAACCCTGATTTGACACCATATAAAAACAGAATCCAACGCTTCTGTCACGTTTCAGTTACGCATTTGCAACCAGATAACCATCAGTTAATGTCGAAAGGGTGAAAATCATTTAAACCAGCAAATTCTGGAAGGCTGCGAGGGACACCAAAACAAAAATTTTTCTACCTTGTCACCATAACGTCCGATTTTTATTTTTTTAATTCATTACATGGTGTAATCGCTCTCAGCGCTTGTGCGGTTGTACATAACGTGGGAACATTTCACAGGAGTGTGTGAAAAGTCTTTCATCAGCTATTATTAGTCCATTACAGTGCGTGCACTATCTGGAATCAGATGATTATCCATTGACAGCACAGGTTTCGCAGCGGTATCTGGAACAGTGTTAGATGCACCCTACAGTCCTGTCTTCTGTGCTGCTTACAGACGAAGCAATGTTGGGATGTGAAGGGGTCTTAAACATCCACAGTTCGCATGTTATGCGCCACAAATAATAGCGCTCATCAATTGCTCGCTTTTATCACTTGCTGTTATACGTGAATGTGTGGACAGTTGTCGTTGTGGATCGACATAGGCCATTAAATGACTGGCGTTATCACAGTTTCGTCGCCATAGCACTGTTAGAGTTGCTGGATGATGTGCGAGGCACTACGAGGAAGCTCATGTGACTCCAGCATAACGGTGTGCTGGCACATTTCAGTCGTTCTGTGGGTCAAGTCTTGAACAGACAGTTTCAAGGAAAGTGGATTGGTAGTAGTGGCCCTACATCACTTTCTGCACGATTCCCTGTTTGACAGTTTTGGACTCCTTTGTATGAAGAGAGATGTGCAACCTTGCTTACAACAACCCTGTTCAATTGGAAGAAGATGTGGTTGTTCGGAGAGTAGCAGCAGTAGTAGGAATTAAGTGCACTTCTGCAGTCTTTAACCGTGTGAGACAGAACATGACCCACTGGTGTAACTTCTATTTACAAGTAAATGGCATTTATCAACCACTACTGTAATTGAAGTAATTGAGTTAATATTGTTGTCTCTTGGTAATAAAACAACAAAACTTTGTTTGTGTCCCATGCAACCTCCCATAGTGCATTCAATTATTTTTCATCCCGTCAGCACTTCTTCTCTCGGTATAAAAAATCTTTAAAGGAAACTGACATTAGAGAACAATATTTGTTTCGGTGTCCCATGCTATCTACCACAGTCTGTCGGTTTAAATAATTTTCGCCCTGTACGGAATACTGGGAAAAATAGCGTAGCGAGGTAGCGAGAATACCCCAACTTAGTATCACAACAGGAAGGGAAGAACCAGAGGTTTGGTGTAACCTGCCTTAATCATTATGTACTCACGTCTAAGCTTGAAACTAGCGTTGCCATGAAAGTCAATCATACGTTCAAAGATGAAAAAGTCAGTTGTACGCCAATTGGCATTTTTCACTCGTCAAATAAAGTCAAAAGATCTATTACAGACTATTACACCAGTAAGATCAGACCACCACTGGCGACATGATCTACTCTCGTTCGAAACGAGTCACGACCCCTTCTATAAGAGGAGCTGCTATCACTATCAATAATGGTTCAAATGGCTCTGAGCACTATGGGACTTAGCATCTGAGGTCATCAGTCCCCTAGACCTTAGAACTACCTAAACCTAACTAACCCAAGGACATCACACACATCCATGCCCGAGGCAGGATTCGAACCTGCGACCGTAGCGGTCGCGCGATTCCAAACTCGAGCGCCTAGAACCACTCGGCCACATCGGACGGCGCTACCTCTATCAATAAACTGTCTACTGTCCGTGTGATTATGCACATCAGTTCTCATAGGCAACGTAACATAAACACTTTTACTAGTACAAAATATGATGAATGCCTATTTCCACTCGAATCGATCAGTATGAAAATTTTATTATGTCTACCTATCTTCCAAATATTACAGTTCTTGAAAAAAATATAATTTATCCTCCTCAGTTCAGGAAAACGGAAGAGTCAACCAGGTACCAAATGGCGTACTGCATCAGGATTACGCGAGGCTCCACATGGCAACCCACATTACAAACGGTATGAGCGTATCGAATCCTGACTGGCATGCGTAGCCCCAAAATTTACCACCAAAACTGCCTGCCTGAAAAGCGTGCAGAGCAGTGTGCTTTCACAACAGCATCCAACCAGCCAGGATTCTTCCATCAGGAGACTGTTCGTTTCCACGTCACAACGAATGCATGAGTGTATCTGTGCCGCTGAGGGTCACTCCTGGTACTGAAGTTAATAATAAACATCAATCACAAGTGGAGTGTACGTTTAGTTACTTAACACCTAATAAGTCTGATAAACATCGGACAGGTACTTTATGACATAATAGTGTCTATTTCCATTTGTGTATTAAGACGTATTGCAAACTCGCAGCTTATCGAAAAAGTGTTTCGAAATTTTATGAACAATATAGTGTTTCCTTTGAATTTTCATGAGGATATCTCCAGTATGACTGACGGAATGGAACCTCATTTCGGACCTACGCAGCACATATTCTCGTAAAATAATTCACAGCGGCTTCAGTTTACAGCGAGCTCGCGGCTCTCCGTTAAAGGCTCCCATAACAGTCCCTGCAGTATGCGGTACTGCAGACTATGACTATATCGTCGGCTTCATTCCGCAGAGCTCGCTGCGGACTTTCTGCTAGCAATAACCTCCTGTTTTCTCTTTCTTCTCTCTTCCCTTCCACGCAACTCGGCTTATGCCTGGTTTCTCTCTCTTTTTCTTACTCGCCTTCTGCCATTTCTCTGCCAGCTTTGTCTGCGTACCACACATCATCTCTGTTCCCATATAACTTCCTCTTTTGCACCCATACGCTTTAATAGGAGTGCCAGAGCTACTATAACTCATGCCTATATTTACTATATACACAACCATACCTCTGTTACTTCTAGTTCTACCAGTTCTACACTTTCTGCAGGACCTGACCATCATTTTTAAGGCTTCCATCCAGTCACCCACTGATCAGTCTGGCCTGGCAACGGAAGACAGCAAAACGAAAGCTGAAATTTTAAATTTAGCATTTGAGAAATCCTTCACGCAGGAGGATCGTACAAACATACAGCCTTTCGAGTCTCGTACAGATTCCTGTATGGAGGACATAGTGATAGACATCACTGGGGTTGTGGTACAGCTGAATGGGTTGAAAATAAATAAATCGCCAGGTCCTGATGGGATTACAATTCAGTTTTGCAGAGAGTACTCTACTGCATTGGCTCCTTACTTAGCTTACATTTATCGCGAATCTGTTGCCCAACGTGAAGTCCCAAGCGACTGGAAATAAGCGCTGGTGACGCCTGTATATAAGAAGGGTGGAAGGACGGATCCTCAAATTTACAGACCAATATACTTAACATCGGTTTGTTGCAGGATTCTCGAACATATTCTCAGAATATAATGAATTTCCTTGAGACAGAGAAGTTGTTGTCCATGCATCAGCACAGCTTTAGAAAGCATCGTTCCTGCGAAACGCAACTCGCCCTTTTTTCACATGATATCTTGCGAACCATGGATGAAGGGTATCAGACGGATGCCATTTTCCTAGACTTCCGGAAAGCGTTTGACTCGGCGCCTCACTGCAGACTCCTAACTAAGGTACAAGCATATGGGATTGGTTCCCAAATATGTGAGTGGCTCGAAGACTTCTTAAGTAATAAAACCCAGTACGTTGTCCTCGATGGTGAGTGCTCATCGGAGGTGAGGGTATCATCTGGAGTGCCCCAGGGAAGTGTGGTAGGTCCGCTGTTGTTTTCTATCTACATAAATGATCTTTTGGATAGGGTGGATAGCAATGTGCGTCTGTTTGCTGATGATGCTGTGGTGTACGAGATGGTGTCGTCGTTGAGTGGCTGTAGGAGGATACAAGATGACTTGGACAGGATTTTTGATTGGTGTAAAGAAAGGCAGCTAATTCTAAATATAGATAAATGTAAATAATGCAGATTAATAGGAAAAAGAATTCCGTAATGTTTGAATACTCTATTAGTAGAGTAGCGCTTGACACAGTCACGTCGATTAAATATTTGGGCGTAACATTGCAGAGCGATATGAAGTGGGACAAGCATGTAATGGCAGTTGTGGGGAAGGCGGATAGTCGTCTTCGGTTCATTGGTAGAATTTTGGGAAGATGTGGTGCATCTCCAAAGGAGACTGCTTATAAAACACTAATATGACCTATTCTTGAGTACTGCTCGAGCCTATGGGATCCGTATCAGGTCGGATTGAGGGAGGATATAGAAGCAATTCAGAGTCGTGCTGCTAGATTAGTTACTGGTAGGTGTGATCACGCGAGTGTTACGGAAATGCTTCAGGAACTCGGGTGGGAGTGTCTAGAGGAAAGGAGGCGTTCTTTTCGTGAATCACTACTGAGGAAATTTAGAGAACCAGCATTTGAGGCTGACTTCAGTACAATTTTACTGACACCAACTTACATTTCGCGGAAAGACCACAAAGATAAGAGAGATTAGGGCTCGTACAGAGGCGTATAGGCAGTCGTTTTTCCCTCGTTCTGTTTGGGAGTGGAACACGGAGAGAAGATGCTAGTTGTGGTACGAGGTACCCTCCGCCACGCACCGTATGGTGGATTGCGGAGTATGTAAGTAGATGTAGATGTAGATTTCGCAGGACAGTGCTCAAGCACATACAGTGCAACCTGTTACTTATTTGTTTGACTGATTGGGTTGCTAAGTGCTATACCACCTACTGCACTCACCTTACTGAAGAGTTCGTGAGTTCAACTCGGTTTCGAAACTGAAGAAAACACTTCACGGCATTCGCATCATAGCTGCTACAAATTCGTCGGGCATTGGACCGCCCTGCTCGAGCTGTCAACACAACTGGCCTTGCTAAGAGTATCCTATGACTTCCACATCGCTGGCATCGTGATATACACAATGCTGGTAACTACTGTGAATGTCAGTAAGACTGCGAATCACGTATATATTTTGCACGATCTGTAAATAAACAGCTGCTACTACTAAAGTTCCAAGCCTCGTATAATCAATCTAAAACTTCTCTACGGTAATGGACTGGTTTGTCTTGCCTGGTTCCAGCAACGGTACTTTTGTCTATGGTTGACGCACGCAAGCCTCCCCACCAACAGCAAGGTCCATGATTACATTTTGCAATGTTGCATGTAAGGATCATATCCTAATTTTCTACGTCTACTTCTGCATACATACTACGCAAGCCACCGCAACTTGCACTGCAGAGGGTACCATGTACCCTTACCAGTGACTCCCTCTGCTGTTCATTGGCATATAAAGCGAGGGAAAGACGACAGTCTAAAAGCCTCCGAACGAACTCTAATCTCTCTCGTCTTTTATTGGTCTTCATACGAAATGTGAGTTTTTGGCAGTGGAGTAGTTCTGCAGTCGGCTTCAGATGCCATCTTTCTATATTTGCTCCGTAGTTCCGTGTGGAACGAGCATCGTCTTCCATCACTTATCTAGTCCGTAATAGCTGACTGGTCAACAAACCTACCAGTAAAAAATGTTAACATTTGCCTGTCAACATTTGCGCCCTCTTTTTTGAACCGAGAGTACTACAATCTCTTTTTCCTCAGCATTTTCCGAATTTCAATATCAAAACATGGACAGTCCATCCCATCCCTAATCATCTTACTTGTCAAATACGTCTCCAGAGCACAATTTACAATCGGTTTAAAATTTGACCATAATCTCTCCATGTTCGTCGTTCTGGAGCTAAATATGTCCATTCATTGTCTAAGTGCGATGCTAACATCTGCTTATCTGATTTTGCTAGCGCAAACACTCTCCTGGCCTTCTCGACGAATTTACTAATTTTAGTAACCACTTTTGCTGTGATGACATCATGATCACTAATCCTTGTATCTACACAGACACTGTCGTTAAGATCTGGCCTGCTTGTAGCTACAAGGTGTAAAATTTTTCCATTGTGTTTTTACTGTGTAAGTAGTTGTTCAAGGCATCGTACAATGGTCCTATTTAATGAATTACATTGACCGGAAATACGTCAAATGTAGTAGAATATAAAGAACCCATTGCCAAAGACGCAATTTAATTTCTTTTTCAATTCAAATGATGTTAACAAGTCCGTATTCATGCACCACGTGGCTAACTTGTGTCAGGATGAAAGAAACTGGGTCAGTTTCAGAGCAGCGCATACGGCGGTGAAGCAGGTCGGCACGTGACTGAAACAGATACTGTATATATCGCGCTGCTCCGCAATATGACGGAGAGCCTACCTGGCGCGAGACTCCCAGCAGGTGGCGGTGCGGGCACTTAGCGAGATTGCACTGGCGCAGTCCCAGCCAGCAGAGGGCAACTTTTCCAGCAATCTCTGATCCCAATTTAAAAATTCCACACGGTAGTAACCTCGATATTAAGGTTCGTAAATAACGGTAAAACCCTGAAACAGCCCTCTCGGTCCCAGAGGTGGGAATGACCAGACATTCTCCAGGGGAAGCCGTATCCCTAAGGCGCAGCGAAGTAAACACCGCCGAATGAGTTGTTTGCGTCTGGCAGCGAATGCTGCACCGTGTAACAGTCTGTTCTGTAAGCTAGGAAGGGGTGCTATACTAGAAGCCCCATCACTGATTACAGAATGTTCACTTAGTGTAGACACCTACATCAAATTTCTTAGTAAAAATCTCGCCTTTGTATTGATGTTTTAAATTCCGCGTGTATCAGTTTATTCCGTATATCTGTCTACGTAACACGTAACTAGTCTTTTTTTAAGCATCACAGCTTTCTCTCATTCTCTCACAGTGAGTTGGCTAATAAGTTTATTTGGTCATTTTCACTGTAGAAACTTTAATAAAATTTTGATTGCCTTTTCGGATGTTTGACCAGTTTCAAGTGGAGTACAGCAGATATTTTGTGCTTCATCGCACTTTAGATCTAACATTCATGTGTGCCGTCATCTCGCTCATAGGTTATTTAACTTAATTTACGCAACGACATTAAGCGAGGACAAGACTTTCTACATAAAAAAAGGTGACGTAAGCTATACGCAGTTTTATGGTTTAGGAAAGTTTTCGGTGATTACCTGCATAGTCTAGTTCTCGCTTTATGTAGCAGAATTCTTTCAGATACATATTTACTCTGTAGACTTTACAGTGTCTTTCAAAAACAATTACATGACTTTGAACCCCAGCTACGAAAATATATGAAAAACATTCATGTTTACTCACTATTAAATCGGTAAATAACGAGTAACTGTCTATAATATTTGTTCCTGTTCTGCACAGCCAATTTCAAGTTTAAATAGAACAACGCTTCCTACAAAGTGCTTATAGGCTTTTAGGCCGAGTTGTTCTCTTTAAACGAGAAGAAAAACATTGTGAATGTTCCACTACATCAAATTAGAGGTCTTCCATCCGTATTATAATTATAACATCGTAGGACGGAAGCGGGATAACTAAAATTAATAGTATAGAACTCTCACTGTGTTGTAACTGACGATTCTGATTATGAAACTGTTTTACCAAGCAGTGAGCAATGAACCAATGAATAAGAACCTGTCTGCCTTATGTTTCCATATGAATTTGTAGTTGTGTCCTAAAGCCTTTATTGTTGTTTGGTTTAAAATATAGAATTTTTTTTCGGTCCTCTGTTGGCGTATGTTTGTGATGCCATGAACTTAAAATTTATTATGATTGAAGCATAACTTACTTTACACAAGGCAGAGTCAAAACAGATCGTCTTCTATCATTTCTTTTTCTTCGAGTGAACACCTTTCTCATTTTCTCATTTTCTCCTTATCGCCTCGTAGATTAGTCGGTTCTAAATATACACGATATTTATTAATCAATCGTGTACTGATACCCGTTTGTATCTATTCTTGTTTTCTGTGTTATTTAACCGAGTCGAATTTATTGATTGGCGACTCCATGGAGTGTCCTGTGCACCACGACCAGATAATGGAATTTTCTCAAAAGTTCATTGCACTTATGTATCATGTACATGATATAAAATTTCATTTAGTTTTCTTTACTCATCGCCTAATAACACAGAAATTGCTGTCTTAGATTGCAAAGTAATTTTAATCAACAGAATCCCTAGGATGTTTTTGTCTGAAAGACATATTTTTCCACTAATACTATCAGATCATTTCAAATTAGTCTTTCTCTCATTCTCGCCTGCAACATAATTTCATCTATGATAAATATTTTTTATGTCTCTCATGTATCAGTGTGAAATATAACGTCTTAAACGTTTATGTACGCTTCAAAGATATCAAACGTTTCCTCGCCTGACCTACAGTGTGTGTAATGCTTTCCTCAACTGAAAACACTGCATTCTAATGCTGTTTCGGTTTTCTTTAGTCGAATCGCAACATCCCAACAAGTTATAAAATGAAGCAATATAATCAGCGGTTGAAATTATTTTTCGTTCCCGTTCTATGTACAATGCTTCGCCATAGCTGACTGCTGCAGCTACCCTAGTTTTGTATAGTGTGTTAATTCAGCTTCCATTCATCGACAGAGCCGATAATTTGACCCACTTACATACAGCCATAATCAAAGAGAGAACCAAACAGACGCCAAATTCAGAAACACAAACTATTTCATAAGAGCATGTTTTTTTATACCTCTCGCATCATTGGAGTGCGTAGGAACAACAGCGTCTCGAGTTGCGCATACTGTTTCAGTACTCACAGCGCCGCTATACTGAAGAAAAGATGTTTGATTGCCTTCTTCTGACGAGTCACGAAGCGTCTTCGGTTAGCAGTACCGTCCTTTGCAGTGGTTTCTTTGATCACGTGATTTAGAAGGTCGAGGTCAATCTGAAAACGGTCCTCTTCGAAAATGAGATCATCCTTGAGCGATAAAGTGTTAGACATACTTAGAGGACACCATAATGAAAACTAATCACTTAAGTGTGCACACCATGTACTGAGGCAACGAGCAGCCCTTTTTCTGTTTGACCAACATAACTAAAATGTCTGTGCATCGTCATAAATGAAAATGTATGTCTAACTGGGATGCGACATGGATCTCCTACTTATCGAAAGCAACAATGATTCCATTTTGTTTCTTCCACCAACACGTGCTATAAGCTAAAGTTATTTCATTGAGGATCGTAGCTGTTGTGTACATAGTTCCGCGTAATCAGTGCCTACACAACTTTCCCAATAGAGAGCGCCCCGCTAAGCGCAACAGCGCAGGCGCAGCGCTCGTCCGCCTCCGCACTACGAGATGGCGCTGTCTTAGAGACGGACCAAATTCTGCTTCCGCTGATCCGTGTATTAATATCTCACGCAGCCAATGAGATAGCTGCTAACGTAGAACCTTTTCTCCTCGCGGATCACACTCGCGCAGTGATACCTGAACGCCTGAGGTATTATAACAAGTGTACAGACCTCCGATTAGTCAGTCTGCATTAGTCTGCATTAGTCTATAGTCAAGTTTCAGTCTGCACCTAATAAGATTATCACATTCCTGAACATAGCCATGAAGAGAAATGAATAGACACTTTGTCAAGTATCAGAGATATGTGAGAATAAGATTAATGTACCAAAACCAAAGGAACTTCAGATTGTCAATTGTAAATAGCATCCAGAATCAAGTTAAGTAAGGTTTATGATTTTTATTACTTTAATAAATGTGTGTGAAAATTAATCAAGTTCTGTTTAAGCGTGCAAGTGGCATTTCTATCGTCTGACCTAACGGCAGAAGATAAACACGCCACGATAAGACCACGAGACATATTGCTGACACTCGCCTACTTCGCTAGGACGACAAGTCAAATAATCTGATGGTGTGTACCGAAGGTCTTACAGTACGCACACCACAGTAGCCTACGTAGGTGGACGTACGCCACTCGAATTAAATTCCCTTAGATGAACTAAATACGACCAATGGGGATTAAATCAGCAAAATGATAAAATTTCGGAAACGTAGAACGAGGAAAACACTGACATCAATAATTATGTTTGGTTCGGCAACCTTACTCGACTGGGCTAAATGTTCAAGGTAGTTCCTATTTGGCACAAAGGTTCATTTTTCACATATTCGCTGCTACGCTTGTCCTAAATTTCCAAATGGATTTCACCAATAATATTTCAAGGCATTGCTTTTCTTTGATTTTTCCGCCTCAAAGTTTTTATTTTTATTTCTGTGAATTTAACTTGTTTTCCATCCAAGAAAAATACCTAGCCTTCCCTTTTCATCTTGGTAGTAAATAAGAACGAGTAAAATTCATTTGGTCCTTGAAGAGCTGCAATTTGTGAGGAGAAAATGATCCAGTCGAATCACTGCGAAACTGAAAAAATGTTCCTGAACATACCCTATTATAAATTCGCAATTGCCAGAAAAATATGGATTCCAATATTGTGCCATCTCAACCTTCGCAAAATATGTTGTAGTACAGGAATATGTTTCCATTTGCGTGTGGTGGGGAGAGCTTACCATTACTATTATTATTAAAAATGTTTGCAGTATCTTTTAATAGTATCCTCGTAATCAGTGACACCTCATCCAGTCCCAACAACATCTTGAAGGTCTCACAAAAGATGGCGATTCACCAACTAGTCATTCCTAGGTTACCACGTTGGAAGCCGTGCACCATACAACTTCTTCTCAGTGACGGCAGCTGAAAGCACTGGAAGCAATTCTAATCAAATGTGGAGAAAGTATTCGTATAGAAATAGTAAGGTGCGATCTCCACGTGCCTAATCTGCTCGCTTAGTTACGGGCTCCTGTTCTAGCAACAGCATGTCATCCTATAATCAACTAACGGCTCAGCGTTAAAAAAAGGACATACTATCAAATCAGTGACATGAAACTCTGATAAAGTTTTCCATTGAGACCAGAAAAAATACTCAAAATCTTGGCTACATTGTTCGCAGCCCATAGCTATCCTTACAGGGTAAACCTGAACTCAACCGACAAACTTTCAAAGTTTGGTCAGGGATACTTCCCGAATGTGGCCGTACAAAGACTCACGGTCTCTGATGACTCACTAAAGAAATATTACATTTCATTTGTATTTTTCTTGTTATCTGTACTGCACAGAAAGTAGTGCACTACAGTACAAGAGTCGACGGTATGCACTGTTTGTCTCTCTTCCATTCGCTCACGTTAACTGCTGTTGACAATAGTAGTAACTACCTTGCCTCGTTGGCATCATGTTTGCTTTCGGTACGGCTCGGACCTGTCAAGTGCAGGACCGTCCAATAATTCGGCTCACGAATGGCTCCCAAGGTCGAATGCCATAGCACCGAGTACGGCTGGACACTTCTTCCATCACTACGCCCGATGTCTCAGCGTGAGGAGGGGAAAGAGGGCGAAGCTGTGAACACATCGTATTTAGATGACAGTGCAATTGCACTGCAAACCACTTGGTTAAATAAATCAAATTTCTCAAGAACATAGGTCACAAACTAAACAAATGTTCAGTATTGGTTCATTATTTTTTGGTGCACTGAAGACATAATTTTTTCTGCTGGAAACTGCTGGTACACAAAAATAAATATTTTCTTACTTAAGGTGAGACATAATCGTGACTTATTTAATTTCGGAAAAAGGTCTTTCTCACACATAGGTTAATCTAAATATTTTGTTACTTTTGTAATCTCATTATGGGGTCGTGGAACCGCTACATGAGGATAATAATATAGACGTCTTGGGCAGCTTTAACGTAAAAGCGTTTGTCTTTAAAATGCGGACAACAATGGAGTTCAACCAGTTCAACAGCACATGCACAGCGGCGCTTTCACCTGAAGCGGCATGTGGTTTCACAAACAGCTCGGAAAGAGTTGAAGGACTTCCATTTTTTTTTCAAAACGTTTAGAAAACTACCCTTTTAATTCTTTCCCGTCCACAGTACATTCTTCAGACTTCGTATTTAACACCAATGCTTTTAGCGAAATGGATTGTTTGTCAGAATTTGTCCCTTCTACAAAGCAGTTTTCTTTTTACCTGCATCCCCATCAAATCAGAAATAACTTTTTTTTATCTCGCAGTACTTTACTAAGGTCAGTGTGCAGACAAGTACACTTAAAATGCGAAGCCTGCAATTGATTCTAGATCTTATAATTTTCGTTCCTGTACTCCTTCTTGCATCCTAAATTGAATAATAGAGAGTTTTAAAACTATACATTCTTCCAGGGGTTTCCATTAACTTAACCAACGTACTTTGCAGTAATATATAAAGTCTCCACACTCTTCATTCAGTTCCACCGAAAACGGCTGCAAATGTGAGTGTAATAATGCATGCGACTTCAGAAATTTTGCTGTTCGTGCCACCAAGTCCTTCACGTGCGCCATGCCTGCAAATATAGCACAAAGTGCTCCTTGACATACAGTACAAGGAGTCCATCCCTCGAGCACTGTAATTTTTTGCTCTTTCTTTGTTAACTAAAACTTTAAATTCCTTCTCCAAGGTAATATAATGTCATCTCACAGCAAATCTGCGGTACCCTTTGATTATGCAACTCCATAATAGACACAGAGAATTCACATCCCTCTCTTCTCTCGTTCCCGTTGATTTTCAAAAGCTTGTGATGGCACCTCTCTAGACTGCCTCTTTTTCTGCAACTTTCGAGAGGGACCGAGCAAAGTCGAGACAGGCTCGCCCTCTGGCCTTAAGTGACGCCGAGGAAGTGAATTCCAATAGTATACACTATCCCACCAGGGTCCAACATATATGAACTGGCTTCTGTAGAATACTGTAACAGTGATGTTGTGTCTGCAACCATAAACTACAACCTCTGATTGAAATATAATAAAATAAAATCAAAACGACGGCTGCCGGTGTTTCATTTTATTACTATGAACAAAAATTTGCTGTGAATGCGTGTGCTGGTATTCTCAACGATTTTGTGGCTGTACGTTACGCACTGCCTGATACACTAAAAAGAAGAGCGCAAAAAAAACTGCATCAAGTCCTCTCACAGTTTATAGAAGTTGTGCCGTTAGGTATTCGTCACGGAGTGCTGCACTAAGGTGAGGGAGGTATCGATGTCGGTCGGTGAGGCCTGGCACGAAGTCACCATTCCAAAACATCGCAAAGGTGTTCTATGGGATTCAGGACAGAACGCTGTGTAGGCTATTCCAATACAGGGATGCTATGGTCGAGTAACCACCCCGCCACAGGCCGTACATTATGAACAGGTGTTCGATCGTGTTGAAAGATTCAGTCGCCATCCCCGAATTGCTCTTCAACAGTGGAAAGCAAAAAGGTGCTTAAAGCATAAGTGTAGGCCTGTGCTGTGATAGTGCCACGCAAAACAACGAGGTATGCAAGCTCTCTCCACAAAAAAAACAAGACCACACCATAACACCACCACCTCCGAATTTTATTGTTGGCACTACACAAGCTGGCAGAAGGCGTTCATCGGGAATTCGCCGGACCCGCACCCTGCCTTCGGATCACCGCTTTTCCTCACTCCACACGACGTTCTTCCACTCTTCAATCGTCCAATGTTTAGGCTCATTACACAAAGCGAGGCGTCTTTTGGCATTTACAGGCGTGATGTGTGGCTTACGAGCAGCCGCTCGAACATGAAATCTAAGTTTCCTCACCTCCTGCCTAACTTTCACAGTACTTGCAGTGTATCCTGATGCAGTTTGGAATTCTTGTGTGATGGTCCGGATAGATGTTTGCTTATTACATATTACCACACTCTTCAACTGTCAGCGGTCTCTGCAAGTTCAAAAACGGTTCAAATGGCTCTGAACACTATGGGACTTAACATCTGTGGCCATCAGTCCCCTACAACTTAGAACTACTTAAACCTAACTAACCTAAGAACAACACACACAGCCATGCCCGAGGCAGGATTCGAACCTGCGACCGTTCCAGACTGAAGCGCCTAGAACCGCACGGCCACACCGGCCGTCTTCTCTGTAAGTCAACAGACGAGGTCGGCCTGTACGCTTTTGTGCTGTACGTGTCCCTTCACGGTTCCACTTCACTATCACATCGGAAACAGTGGACCTAGGGTTGTTTAGGTGTGCGGAAATCTCGCGTACAGACGTATGACACAAGTAACACCCAATCACCTTAACAGTTCGAAGCCCTTGGGTTCCGCGGAGCACCCCATTCTGCTCTCGCACGATGTATAATGACTACTGAGGTTGCTGATATGGAGTACCTGGCAATAGGTGGCAGCACAATGCATCTAATATGAAAAACGTATGTTTTTTGGGGTGTCCGCATACTTTTGATCACGTAGTGTATCCTTGAGCAGCCTTTGAAATTTTTTCACTGGAGTTCTGGTTCACACTGTATGTGGTTTTGCAACTAGTAATTATTTTTCTCCATGATATTCATGATCACACAGTTGTCGTATGCATATTTGAAGACCTGTGACACACCTGAACAACAGGGACTTACATGCATTGAAAATAGCGCATTGAGAATGGCTCTCTACCAGCCGAAATCTGGATTTGCATAATAAAATCTAAAATGGACGACTGATAGTTGCACTCTATAATTTATAAGTCACATACAGTAGCTCAGTGCATCCACTTTCCGAATTGAAGGTAACCTGATGAACATATTATTTCGTTAAATTCTAACAGCAGTTCTTGTGACTACGCAGATAGTAGTGGAAGTAATTTGTATTTGACTGGCGTCCGTCCGGTAGTGGTGCAGGGTGTCCCGCCACCAAAAATTCAGTAGTGTTCACCCCTTACAAATTTCTTTGCTTATTTAGAAAATCAGTTAGTTTGGGATATGTGTGTAACTGAGCACTCGTCTTATTGTCGTTAGCCATCCACAACGTATGATCACGGAATCTTATGCACTGATTTACCTTCAACAGCAGCGACCCCCACCACTGCCATCGTCCTATCTACAGAAAAATTGGCAACAGTCGGCAAGTAGCCAACTTGCTTCTTTCTTGGTACGCTAGCAGCTATCGTTCGCATGATAAGCAAGGGTTTCATTTGTACGAGCCGGCAACTCAGCTTCCCACCATTACACTCTGTCAGTCGCAAAGAAATTTTAATCGCATTATAACCCGCCCGAGTCGTGAGCGCATATGAAGACTCAAGATTTTATAAACGTAGCTTCTTCGAGGGTCACTCCAAAAGAAATGTACACAATTTTTTTTTAAATCCATCTTTTATTCTACATGTCTGAAAGTTTTACATATTGTAGATGCATCCTTTAGGAACAATATTTTCATTTCTCCAATTAATTTCCATCCCTCTCAACCGCCTTACGCCATCTTGGAACCAGCGCCTGTATACCCGCAAGGTAAAATTCTGGGCCATCCTGTTGGAGCCACTGTTTGGCAGCGTGCACAAGGGAGTCATCATCTTCAAATCTTGTTCCACGAAGAGAGTCTTTCAGTTTCCCAAAGAGATGATAGTCACATGGAGCCAGGTCAGGACTGTAAGGCGGGAGTTTCAGTGTTGTCCATCCGAGTTTTGTGATCGCTTCCATGGTTTTTTGACTGACATGTGGCCGTGCATTGTCGTGCAACAGCAAAACATCCTGCTTTTGCCGGTATGGTCGAACACGACCAGTCGAGCTTGAAGTTTATTCAGTGTCGTCACATATACATCAGAATTTATGGTGGTTCCAATTGGCATCATGTCCACAAGCAAGAGTCCTTCGGAATCGAAAAACACTGTAGCCATTGCTTTTCCAGCAGAAGGTGTGGTTTTGAATTTTTTTCTTGGGTTAATTTGCATGATGCCACTCCATTGATTGCCTCTTCGTCTCTCGTGAAAAATGATGGAGCCATGTTTCATCACCTGTCACAATTCTTCCAAGAAATTTATCTCCACCATTCTCATACTGTTCCGCAAGTTCGCTGCATACCTCTTTTCTTGTTTCTTTGTGAGCCACTGTCAACATCCTGGGGACCTACCTGGCACAAACCTTTTTTAACGCCAACACTTGCAGTAATCTGCAAACGCTTCCTTTCCCTATCCCAACATAGCCTAACAATTCGTTCTCGCGTCTGTCAGTAGTCAACAATTCGTCAACTATTTGCACATTGTCTGGAGTGTGTGCAGTGCGAGGCCTGCAGCTGTGAAGAGAATCCTCAATATTGCCGTGCCCGCTTTCATCACGTAACCTGCTTGCCCACCGACTAACTGTACTGTAATCGACAGCAGCATCTCCATTCACCTTTTTCAACCTCTTGTGGATGTGTCCCACTGTCTCGTTTTCACAGCACAAGAATTCTATGACAGCAAGTTGCTTCAGACGAACGTCAAGTGTAGCAGCCATGTTGAAGACATGCCGTGACGGGGCCACTCACGGGAACAGGTTGAACTAAGTTTGATAACAAGCGGGAAGTATGTATTAACACACTGTAAAACTTTGACACATGCAGAATGAAAACTGTATTTTTACAAAAATAGTGAGCATTTCTTTTGAAGTGACCCTCATACTTCAAACAATCACATTCGCACAGTCAGAGGAAGCACACGTCGGTATAGGCAGCGTTCAGTGAAATGACTAGCGCTTACAAACGTCATCATGAAACTAGCGCCGAATGTATCTAGAAAAAAATTCGTCAGAGCTTTGTGTTTCTTTCAGCACCGTCAAACCTGGTGGGTGGTGGCAGACAGGTGTCGTCGCTCCACCGTCCAGAGTTTACCTTGTATTCGGGGCCGTTTCCACAGTGGTTCCTGGGCGGCCACGGCCTGGATCGAGATCGATGGGCGCTGCCCGCTGTCTGGGACGTGTGGGAAGGCGGGCAGCTGGCGGCCCGCCCTGGCCGGTGACGCGCGGCCACCCGTCCAAATACCGGGTGGGCACCACTGCTGCGCACGTAGACGGCCGCCGGCGACGGAGAACGCGCGTAATTGGATCTCTCGGGAGCCGGGGCCTCGCCGTCCGACGGCAGTAACGTTTCACCACCGCGGTCTGAGATCTCTTGACGTCGGCTGCTCTGTTGAACACTGCATCAGAGAACTCAATACCCCAACTGACGCGTGCCGGAAAAGAATTAGACATCGTGTGTAGACGTCAGGCTACTGCCATCTGACAACATCTCTAGCATTTGCAATGGTCTCAGTTTGTCGAGAGAGATAGTTCATACTTTTTTTTCAGTTACAAGGTCTGCAACTGAAGCCAGTCATAGATGATTAGATCACGCTGTTTCAAATAGATATAATTTCTGCGGCCTCACGATCATTTGCTTTAACTGTTAAGTAGAGAAAAATAGAGCATGGTTTTTTTCAGTTATGGCCTTTCCAGCTGAAACCGATCGTTGATGATTAGATCACGCTGTTCCTTATAGTTACATTTACTACAGCATTACAGTCGAGCGATTTAGTCGTTTAATCATGTTGTGACAGGGTGCATCAACATTCGTCAAACCAGGAAGGAATGCGTGAGAACTTAGTTGCGGTTAAAATTCATGGTGAAACCTTCAGTTGTTATTTGTTTTGCACGATTCGCTACTAGTTTGAAGGGTATCAGACGGATGCCATATTCCTTGACTTTCGGAAAGCGTTTGATTCGGTGCCCCACTGCAGACTAATAACTAAGGTACGAGCATATGGGATTAGTTCCCTGGTATGTGAGTGGCTCGAAGACTTCTTAAGTAATAGAGCCCAGTACGTTGTCCTCGATGGTGAGTGTTCATCGGAGGTGAGGGTATCATCTGGTGTGCCCCAGGGAAGTGTGGTAGGTCCGCTGTTGTTTTCTATCTACA
Source organism: Schistocerca serialis cubense (assembly GCF_023864345.2). Taxonomy (NCBI): domain Eukaryota; kingdom Metazoa; phylum Arthropoda; class Insecta; order Orthoptera; family Acrididae; genus Schistocerca; species Schistocerca serialis. The sequence continues at coordinate 123,282,128 of NC_064645.1, forward strand.
TAAATGATCTTTTGGATAGGGTGGATAGCAATGTGCGGCTGTTTGCTGATGCTGTGGTGAACGGGAAGGTGTCGTCGTTGAGTGGCTGTAGGACGGTACAGGATGACTTGGACAGGATTTGTGATTGGTGTAAAGAATGGCAGCTAACTCTAAATAGAGGTAAATGTAAGTTAATGCAGATGAATAGGAAAAATAATCCTGTAATGTTTGAATACTCCATTAGTAGTGTAGCGCTTGACACAGTCACGTCGATTAAATATTTGGGCGTAACATTGCAGAGCGATATGAAGTGGGATAAGCATGTAATGGCAGTTGTGGGGAAGGCGGATAGTCGTCTTCGGTTCATTGGTAGAATTTTGGGAAGATATGGTTCATCTGTAAGGAAGACCGCTTATAAAACAGTAAGTACTGCTCGAGCGTTTGGGATCCCTATCATGTCGGATTGACTGAGGACATAGAAGCAATTCAAAGGCGTGCTGCTAGATTTGTTACTGGTAGGTTTGATCATTACGTGAGTGTTACGGAAATGCTTCAGGAACTCGGGTGGGAGTCTCTAGAGGAAAGGAGGCGTTCTTTTCGTGAATCGCTACTGAGGAAATTTAGACAACCAGCATTCGTGGCTCAATGCAGTGCAATTTTGCTGCCGCCAACTTACATTTCGCGGAAAGACCACAAATATAAGATAAGAGAAATTTGGGTTCGTACACAGGCATATAGGCAGTCATTTACCCCTCGTTCTGTTTGGGAGTGGAACAGGGAGAGAAGATGCTAGTTGTGGTACGAGGTACCCTCCGCCACGCACCGTATGGTGGATTGCGGAGTATGCACGTAGATGTAGTTTCGGTCAATGACACTCAAGTGTGTTACTAGCTATGGACGAGGACGTGCTTCTTGACGAATATTGTCGTAGATAGTTATTAATGTGAGAAATTCTTTACGTCGTATGCTGGGCTTAAAAGAGCAAATTCCTTTAGTTCAAATTATGGTTCTACTTTCCTGCTGTTTATGCCAGCTAACCTTGATAATTATTATTGACCGCAACTAGTTGCAAATCGTGCGAAGTAAAGGACAGCTGAAGGTTTCACCATGAATTTTAACAACTGTTTTGTGGCTGAATATCTCCACCCGCAAACATACAAAAACTCAACTGTCGTCAGCTTCAAAAGAAGGGAGTTTCCTACATAAGACATTAGAAAGGGCAACAACTGCCCACCGAGAATGTTGAAATAAATATCCTCGTTCCTTTCTGATGGTAACCTGAATTAGTGGGTTCAGGTTGTGGTACGAAAAATCCCACAAAACCATCACAGAAACGATTCTGACCTGAATTGTACCCTTCATGCACATTAGAGTGTAAGCTCCTCATTAGTTACTATGCGTACTTGGCGGCTTTCAGTATTTCAAAACAGCCAATGTGGCCCTGTCGTCCAGAAGACACGGAACACAACCATACGTAGAAGAGTGCTGAGCTTCCCTGTCCTCAAGCACAACTGATTTAAAGCCAGCCCCAAACACATGGTAAGCCGTATTTTACACTTCCTCCTTACGTGATTTAACTAGTCCCAGGATGCACATTTATGTGCCAAAGGTGCAGCAGACGCACGAACCTACTTAATCAGTATCAACTCAGTATCGAAAAGTATCCTATCAAACTCTGCCATGTTTACGCGACATTATTGGCGTTCAGTACTAGGTTGTAACTGTCCTGCGTGTTTCTGCCACATTGCTGGGATACCGGAAAGCGCATAAGCAGTAGCATATGGCGATACAGGGTCGTGCTCACCTATCCGGAAGTCAGTGAGCTGTTACCGGTACTCTGGACAGTTTGAGATCCAGTTTTACTTAAGAAGTGCGAGCACGGTGTCCTAACCTGTGGAGTGTTATTAGCACCATCACGCTGGTTAGAGGCTGTCACCTACTGTACCGTTGTGGGAACTGGGCCTACGTGCGGAATCGTGTTCCTATATAGTAGACTATGTGGCGAGAGTTTAAGAAACGCGCAGTAACTTTGCTCTTGACTGAGGTGCGACCCACTTGATCCTGGCTCCTTCCGGGTGTAGCTGGTATTTGTGGTCCTTCCTCGGATCTGCTGTCGTGCGAAAAAGGCGCTCGTTTGTATTTTTCTACCGGAATGTGTTTAACTAATTGGCTGGACACGAATTCACCACTCATGGCGAATATGTATTATAATCTGATTTTGTTCTCCACTCTCCACGTCACTGACTTCGCGATCTACTACAGTGCCCAGAGAATATGCCTCCTGGAGCGCTGCCTTCAGCGTTGCCTTAACAGCCTATACTAATGGAGTGTGGCTAATGGTTTCCGATTCTTTGAAGAGAAGACGGTTTGCATCAACTTTTGGCGATATAAAGCATTCCTTCCACCATCCTTACATCTCGGTCCCGTTGTTCTCCCATTCGTGGAGACAACAAAGTTTTTAGGGCTAACACTGGACAGGAAACTTTGTTGGTCTCCGCATGTCTCTTATTTGGTTGCCCGTTGTACACGTACCCTTAATGTCCTCCGTGTTCTTAGTGGTTCATCTTGGGGAGCGGATCGCACTGTCCTACTTCGCTTATATTGGTCCTTAGTCCGATCAAAGTTGGATTATGGGAGCTTCGTCTACTCGTCTGCTCGGCCATCCCTCTTACGCCGTCTCAACTCCGTCCATCACCGGGAGTTACGTCTTGCGACCGGATCATTCTACACTAGTCCCGTCGAGAGTCTTTATGCTGAAGCTGCCGAATTACCATTGACCTCCCGGCGCAACGTACTGCTTTGTCGGTATGCCTGCCGCCTGTTGTCAATGCCCGACCACTCCTCTTATCAGTCCTTCTTCGCCGATTCTCTCGACCGTCAGTATGGGTTGTATGTGTCTGCCCCGCTGCCCCCTGGAGTCTGCTTTCGTCGCCTGCTTCGACAATTGGATTTTGCCCTCCCTACCACCTTCATAGAGAGTGAGAGCCCGACACCATCTTGGCTCCAGGCTCAGGTTCACATTCATCTTGACCTCAGCTCGCTCCCGAAGGAGGGTACTCCGGATGCGGTGTATTGCTCACGGTTTGTCGAACTTCGTGCGCGACTTGCCAGTCACACCTTTATTTACACTGATGGCTCCAAAACTGACGATGGTGTCGGCTGTGCCTTTGTCGTCGGGGACGTCACCTTTAAATACCGGCTCCTCGACCAGTGTTCCAGCTTTACGGCCAAGCTTTTTGCTCTCAATCAGGCCGTTCAGTATGTCCGCCGCCACCGCCACTCTCCGTATATACTCTGCTCTGATTCACTCAGTGCTCTTCAGAGCCTTGTAGCTCCATATCCGGTCCATCCCTTGGTGCAACGGATCCAGCAATCCCTCCATTCTTTTGCTGATCATGGCTCTCCTGTTAGCTTGATGTGGGTTCCAGGCCACGTAGGAGTGCCTGGGAATGAGGCTGCTGATGCTGCGGCCAAGGCTGCAGTCCTCCTGCCTCAGCCAGCCTCCCATCGTCTGACATTATTGGGGTTGTTTGTAAGAGGCTTGTGTCATAATGGTGGGATGCTTGGTCGTCACTTCAAGAAAATAAGCTCCGGGCCATAAAACCGTTCCCAACAGCTTGGACAACCTCCTCCCGACCATCTCGGCGAGAGGTGGTCATTTTGGCCAGGCTGCGGATTGGGCATTGCCGGTTTAGCCACCGCTACCTGCTATCCGGTGACCCCGCCACGCAGTGCCCTTGTGGTCATGCATTGACAGTGCGCCATGTTTTATTGTCGTGTCCCCGTTTTAATCAATCTCGTGTTGTCCTGTCCCTGCCATCTACGTTATAGGAAATTTTAGCTGATGACGTCAAAATAGTTACGATACTAACGAATTTCCTCTGTTTCAACCAATTTCATGTAAAGATTGTTTTCATGGCCGCCGACGTTAATTTAGTTATTTTCGATTTTTATTAATACTATTTAAGTTCTGTATAGTGAAATTTTGTTCACTTAAGATTGGGCAGAGTCGCCGTAAACTAGTCTTTATGGTAGAAACATCATGCTCCTTAATGAAATTTATGTGCTAAACTTAAGTCCCTTAAATTGTTTTGGCTTCGCCGTGGTGGGTATTTATCATTGGGGCTTAAGAAGCAATTACAGTTGCAAACTGTTATTAATTTACTTGCTAAATTTATGTTCCTAACCTGTAATAAACTGTTAACGAGCTAGACCGTAGGCAATTAATAATTTTACTGAAACTGATTATTTTGATAATTTCATTTTGGGCCGCCAACGTGAAGCGAACTTCATCGGTTTTTCTATTAAATTTCATTTTAATTACCATCTTCCCGCCTATGCATTCCAAATATTGTAACGTTCTCTCTTTGACTGCACGTCACGCACTGTACATGATAACAGACCTCATCACGGACAAATCATAAGCTCTCTAAAGCAGTACACGACTGCCACGTGGTATAGTGGTGTGCGTGCGTGCGTGCGTGCAGCACAGGTTATTGCGCCGGGACGGTGCGTGCAGTCGTCACGTAACATACGTGTTACGAGCTAGCTCGTGTGCAGTATATCTGTTTGGTGGTCAGCGATGTACGCTATTTATTACCCGCTAACTGTTCCAGTGTACAACGGGCATCCGGTGTCTCTCCAAGAGTGCGGCAGACGGCGTACACCGTTGCAGTACATGCTTTGATCAAGTACTATGAGCTACGTTTTGTCAGACGGTGTAAGTTGTCTATGTCCATTACACGATAAACATGAATTTCCGACCATTCGTTCCCTGACACATTTTAATCGGTTGTGGATCGACTAACATATGTTTCACTTTGACCAAAAAGGTCTGAGACACCACTATACAAACCATCAAGAATAGCCAAATGGACGTTATACGAGGGTGAGTCAAATGAAAACCTTAAATTTTTTTTAATATTATTTATTGTGCAGAAGCGGTACAAAGCTGTATCACTTTTCAACATAATCTCTCCCACGTTCAATGCAAGTCCTCTTGCGTTTACAAAGTGCATAAACTCCTTTAGACAAAAATTCTTTTGGTAGTCCGTTCAAGCACTCATGCACCGCGTGGCGTACCTCTTCATCAGAAAGGTACTTGTTTCCTCTCATTGCGCCTTTGAGTGGTCCAAACGTGTGGAAAACACTTGGGCAAGGTCTGGTGAGTATTCTCGATGAGGAAGACACTTCTTTTCCTGTTGGTGGAAGTGATCCCAGGTTTCGTCCCCAGTAACGATTCTTGCAAGGAAGCCATCACCTTCTCGTTCAAAGCGCCGAAGAAGTTCTTCACAAGAATCAACACGTCGTTCTCTCATTTCAAGAGTCAGCTGCCGTGGCACTCATCTTGCAGACACTTTGAGCAAGTGAAGCACATCATGCACAATGTGGTGTGCTGACCAATGACTAATCTGTAAACATGATGCAATGTCATTCAGTGTCACTCGGCGGTATTTCTTCACTAAGGCTTCAACTGCTGCAATGTTCTGTGGAGTCACAACTCGGTGTGCCTGACCTGGACGAGGAGTATCTTCCGCTGAAGTCACACCATTTGCGAAATTCCTACTCCATTCGTAGGCTTGCTGCTGTGACAAACATGCATCACCGCGTTGAACCTTCTTCCTTCGACGAATTTCAATAGGTTTCACAGCTTCACTACACAAAAACCGAAAAACAGAACGCTGTTCTTCCTGGTGCAAGTCGGAAGTGGGGCGGCCATTTTTATACTGATACTGCGACGGTATGTGAGCATCTGCACTATGCTGCCACCTACAGGTCATTTTGCACGCAGTTTATAGCACGCTTACCAACTTACAGGATAACGGCGCGAAATTTGGATTTCTTATTACAAATTTAAGGTTTTCATTTGACTCACCCTCGTACAAGTGATAGGAGTTATGTTTCACTAGATTCACGACTAGACCAGAGTTACGAAATCATTGCAAGTAAACATTGAAGTATGTTATCCACGATTTTCATACTAAAGTGAAGTGATGTTAAGTTTCTATTAGTAAACTATTTAAATTGTTACTAATCGGCGTTGTCATCATTTTGCGGTAGCCATTGAACATATTTGGCTCTGTGACGAGGCTGTAAGGCTGCTGAGTGCCAGCTAGGGGATTCTCTTCCTCATATATTTATATCTTTGCAGCAGGACCATTCAATAAACTGAATAAAAATCACGACCAGCTGAATCATGCTAGGCACTAGTAGTTCTCATCTACACAATTTTTGTGTTGTTTGGTCTACTGAAGACGTGCATTTTATTGTGACACTGCGAGTAATTCTTTTTCGGTATGTATCTGACACCAGACGTCCACTGGATGCTGTTCCCTCTAATGTTCACGCGAAAAATTGTTGAGACGGAACTGCATTCGCTACTGTCGCAGGTTCGAATCCTGCCTCGGGCATGGATGTGTGTGATATCGTTAGGTTAGTTAGGTTTAAGTAGTTCTAAGTTCTAGGGGACTGCTGTCCTCAGAAGTTAAGTCCCGTAGTGCTCAGAGCCAGCTGAACCATTTTTTTGGAACTGCATTCACCGTCTGCACCAATTTGTGACGGCTTTGAAATTGACTGGCAGTGTTGTCATTGACTAGGCCTGATTTGTTTTTCATCCCCTGTCGGTTACGTTTTTTAGCTGCTGCTGCTGCTGTTTTTGACAGATTCGTACTTCTACAGGGACGTAAACGCCCCGGAGAGCAGTGGGTTACAGACATGACTGTCGCCCTCCTTAGGGCCTGTCAGCCAGGTGTGATGGTCTGGAATGCTATTTATTTTCATAGCAGGACCCCTTTGTCATCCATTGCACCCGTACAGCACAGCGACATGTGGACGCTATTCTACACTCCGGTTTGTTGCCCTCTGCGGCAACCCATCCAGGGCTGAAATTTGAGCAAAATAATGCACTTCCACACACGGCGAGAGGCTCTACTGCTTCTCTTCGTGCTAGCCAAACCCTAACCTACCTTGGCCAGCAAGGTCGTCGGATCTCTCTCCAACTGAGGACGTTTGCAGAATTAATGGCAGGCCCCTCAAACTAGCTCGGGATTTTGACAGTCTAACGCACCAGTTGGATAGACTCCATCACATCCCGCAGGAGGACATCCAACAACTCTGTGAATCAATGCCAAGACCTGCTTTCATAAGGGCCAGAGGTGGAGCAAAGCGTTATTGACTTTCCCAATATGTGAAACTTGTTCTCTTGAATAAATCGTCCAGTTTTTCTCAAATTTCAATCATTTGTTTGCCTGTATACGACATGAACTGATTTCCGTCTCATTTGGGTAATTTAAAAAAAATGTGTAGTTGGAGTGCGGTACTAATTTCAACTCAGTTCTCTCGAATGTGAGCCACTGTGGATACAGTCACCAGGTGAAACATCGCCGTTTCACAAGAAAATAGATTGTAAGAGGTCCATGACTAAGGAATTTATTGCTAGCGCACTCGAGCAGATGTAATTTCGATGTATTGCTCACGCGCTGCCTGCGATATGTAAGCTATAAGAGCATCTCAGACCAGAGAGCAGTGTTGACTGCAGTTAGAGCAGTGTCAGTAGGAGTAAGTAGTAGCTAGCAGTCTGGTGTATCGAGTTGGCGGGGCCGGTCGTTGGGAGCGATGGCGGTGCCTGAGCGATGTGAATATTAGGGAAAAGCAGCCGCGCGCTTATTTAGTTAGTTAAACTAATTTGTACTATTGTTATATCAAGTGCCATGTAGATGTTTCAAAAAAAAATCTTTTAATAATAATCTTTTTTATATGTAATTAGCTTTTTGGCATTCATTCATCTGAATTTATAGAATTAGCTAATTTCTCCAATCTATGGTAATCCTGATTACTGTAAGGAAAAATCAGCTGTTTCTCTTTATACATGACAAATCTAGCGGCCAGCATTGCACTGGGCTGTGCCAGAAAAATTTCGTATAGGAGCAGATATATACGCGTTATCCGGCGACTTCTCTGTGGTAAGAATTTTCAATTTATTCTGAATGATCTTTCAGGGCCATGACGCAGCACTGCAGACGTCCAAATTTACCAGTTTAGGTTCACAATCAGTTAATTATTGAAAGGTTATATGTGAGCCACAATTTTATTGAGTGGTTGGTCACCCATTTTTATTCCGAGGTTACGGAATTAAACTGTCGGGAGGTTACACTTGTAACGTCCCAACAGAAAAAAAAAAAAAATTATATATCATTGACATTCAGTGTAACCTCCCAACAGTTTAATTCCGTAACCTCCGAATAAAGATGGGTGAGTAACCTCTCAATAAAATTGTGGCTCACATACAACCCTTCAATAATTAACTGACTGCGAATCTAAACTGGTAAGTTTGGACGTCAGCAGTGCTGCGTCATGGCCCCGAAAGATCATTCTGAATAAATTGAAAATTCTTACCTCAAAGAAGTCGCCGGATAACGCGTATATATCTGCTCCTATAAGAAATTTTTCTGGCACAGCCCAGTGCAACGCTGGCCGCTAGATTTGTCATGTATAAAGAGAAACAACTGATTTTTCCTTACAGTAATCGGGATGACCATGGATTGGAGAAATTAGCTAATTCTATAAATTCAGATGAATGATTGCCAAAAAGCTAATTACATATAAAAAAGACTATTATTAAAAGATTTTTTTTGAAACATCTACATGGCACTTGATATAACAATAGTACAAACTAGTTTAACTAACTAAATACGCGCGCGGCTGCTTTTCCCTAATATTCACATCGCTCAGGCACCGCTATCCCTCCCCACGATCGGCCCCGCCAACTCGATACACCAGACTGCTGGCTACTACTTACTCCCACTGACACTGCTCTAACTGCAGCCAACACTGCTCTCTGGTCTGAGATTCTCTTATAGCTTACATATCGCAGGAAGCGCGTGAGCAATCCATCGAAATTACACTGCTGGCCACCGTAAATGCAACACCAAGAAAGACAAGAGGTAGCACAACAAAATTTATTTTGTAGATAACGTGTGACCAAGTATCAAATGATTACGTTTACAGACTCTGTGACATGTGGTTCCTGCCAGAATCAGTAGCCAGAGTAGCCGCCATTGTTGGAGATCACCGCTGCCACACGTCTCGGCATTGAGTCAAAGAGACGTTGGATGTGTTCCTGGGGTACAGCAGCCCAAGCAGCTTCCACACGTTGTCAAAGATCATCTGGTGTGGCAGCTGGGGATGTAATCTGGGTCACTCGTTGAGCAACCATGGACCACATGTTCTCTATCGGCGAAAGATCCGGAGAGCGAGCCGGCCAGGGAAGCAATTCAATCTGGTTATTGACGAAGAACCTTTGGACAATGCGTGCCACGTGTGGTCGCGCATTATCCTGTTGAAATATGGCTGTGGCCGAGCCCTGAAGGTAAGGAAGGACAACTGGCTCCAGCACCTCGGATATGTAGCGCCGACTATTTAAAGTACCGGCAATGCGTACTAGAGGCGTGCGAGAGTAATATCCAATACCGCCCTATACCATAATACCCGGTGCAAGACCAGTGTGGCGGTGCATAATGCAGCTGTCCAGCATCCTCCCTCCACGGTGTCTCCTCTGCAGACAGAAACGTGCCTCGTCAGTAAAGACAACGTCATTCCATTCTGCCGTCCACATCCGTCTGTCATCACACCATTGGCGACGGAGACGTCTGTGGTTCTGCGTCAATGGTAGACGAAGCAATGGACGTCTTGCGGACAGACCACTCTGCTGTAAACGGCGTCGAATGGTACGCGCAGACACTGGATGATGCGTTACAGACGCAATGTGCTGTGCTATGGTTCGAGATGTCACTGAGCGATCCGTCACTGCCATGCGCACAATTTGCCTATCAGCACGTGCAGTGGTGCACCGAGGTGAATGCGATCGACCACGTCGGTCCGTCGTACCCTCCTGCATCCAACGGTCACATATCCGCATTACAGTTGTTTTGTTTCGTCCAACACGACTAGCGATTTCTCTGTATGATAATCCACAATCTCGGTAAGCCACTATCCTTCCTCTGTCGAACTCGGATACTTGATCAAAAGATGTTCGCTGTTGTCTACGAGGCATAACTGATCGTCTTGTGAAACAACCACAAGGTAAACACACGTGCCGAACGTACACTCGTCGAAATCGCCAAGCCGTAAATGGCGCTATGAGGTGGCGCCACAGGCGCGCGTGATGTGCGTCTGCGCTGAAATTCTAATCAGTTGCATATCTCATCGCTGCAAACCCATGGTGTAAATTTCACTTGATTCGGATGCTTCCTTCAGGGTGTTGCATTTACGGTGGCCAGCAGTGTACATCTGCTCGAGTGCGCTAGCAAAAAATTCCTTAGTCATGGACCTCTCACAGTGTTCGGTATGGGTGAGAAATAACTCTACTTTATCCGAGGTCAAATTGAGACTTCATTTGCTTTCTCGGCATATTCACGTTTTGCTAACTTGACCTCAAGCCACATTCTGTACTGAGGCATCTCTTACCCACCGCGAGCACCCAGACTGGGTACGCCGGTATCGACTGCTCCCGCAGCTGCTCCGCTCGTCTCCCGCTCGCACACGTGCTTCTCTCGCTGGAGACGCCGGCTCGGTGTTCGACTGCTGTGCAATTTCCGCAGTGCGGAGCCCGTCGTGCACTCTTTCTGCCGGCGCCGGCCGCCTGTCGACGTCAGCTGCAACACAACCACCGCCTGGCGCAGGTCCAGTTCCTGGCTACAGCCGCAGCTGTGTGTGGTCTGCTGTGAGCGGCGCTGCCGGCAGGAAAATACACCCGCACGCCTCTCCTCACCATCCTAGTATACCGGGTGATCAAAGAGTCAGTATAAATTTGAAAACTTAATAAACCACGGAATAATGTAGATAGAGAGGTAAAAATTGGCACACATGCTTGGAATGGCATGGGTTTATATGAGAACAAAAAAAACAAAAAAAAAAAAAAAACGAAGTTCACAAAATGTCCTACGGATGGCGCTGGACAGCAAAACGTCAACGACTGCGCATGACAATCGTGTATAAAAGGAGCTGTAATGAGAGAGAGAATCAGATGCGCCAGCAGTCGCAGCATGTTGACGTTACCTAAAAAGGTGCTTTTAATGAAGCTGTATTATCAGAATGGGGAATGTGCCAGTTCAGCGTTACGATCCTATCGCCATAGGAAGCGGATTCGAACGGGTAAAGGTCCGTTGACAAATGCAGCTGTGGCGACAATGATTTCTAAGTTCGAAGCCACAGGTTGTTTAGACCATGGAGGTAAGAATAAGGGGAGATGGCGCTACGTATCCCAGCCGTACTACGTTTTGAAGCCATGGGGGCGTGGCTCGCTGCCATGACACTCTGACCAAAACATTGCCAGTGTGCTATAGCGCTGCATGTATTACAGTCGCTAATTGCACCATATACGCAGTAACGTCATCAGATTGGTTGTTTCAAAGTTTTTGTTTAAAATAAAATCTCGTAAAGACGATATTCCGCGTTTCTTCTGATTAAAAATAGTTTTTAATGTAATATTATGAATAGCTAGCCTTCAATGTAAACGATACAATTTTGTTAATTCAGTAACAAACGTGTATCACAAACTAAATAATAGAGACTGAAAACTAAGTTAGCTATACCCTCCCTCCAAAACCCCATAAATACATCTTGTTTGTAATACGTACTGGGACATTTCAGTTGCGTTACACTACTGGAAAACACTGTTCATTACCACCAATATTTACTGAAATACGGTACATAGAATGGCAAATCTACACAGTGTCCTGTTTAGGCCAGTTAATGTAGTGTTAGCTTTTAATTTGGTACATGATGAAGACAAAGTGAGTTACTCAACACTTCGATTATCGACTATACGTACGTATTATACTGAAACGTGTACTTGAAAACTAAGAATTTAATTCTTTGAATTAACATACCTTATGCAAATGTTTTGGGTGTGTAGGGAAAACTGATGGTACAGCATTTTCTCGGAGCCTTACTGTTGAAAGGGAAGTTCGGCCTATGTCCTCTTCTCGGAAGTGCTGAGAACATATAGTGGTCCATTTAGACGCACGCCAATTCTTCCTCCTCACGGCATTCTCCCACACAGCTTTCCGACTTTCATTTTTAGGAAATCTAAAATCATACAGGAGAAAAACACGCTATAGTACAAGTACCGATGTAGTACACGTTGATTCACAATGAAGTTGTAAAATCACACTTAACGAGACAACTTACACATGAAATGTTATTCCCTTGGATTTCGCATCACAATCAGAACGATTCGAACATCCGAACATCACACAAGTCACCATAATAGCGCAAAATCCTTCCAAAAGCGAGTGACAAGCCTATGCACACAAGCTTACAGCAGCAATGTTTTGGTCGGATTGAGATGGCTACCCTTGGCTTCACATAGCTTCACAACTGTGACGTCACGGCGTCTCCCTCTATTCTTACCTCCATGGTTTAGACGATAGACCCCCTAGTGGCCGACCGAGCACAAGGCGTAATGATGCTGAGACAGTTCAGGAAGAAATGGAGACTGTAGCGGGTTCGTCTATGGACGGGGAAGTCAGCGTTCGTGCAGTCGACCGTCGCACCGCCACTCCACACACTACTGTTTGGTTGGCACTTACGCGTACCCCCCGATCCTAAATCCATCGGCATCGTGAACTGTTACCTGGCGATTTAGTGAAGTGGAGTGCTCAAAAAAAAGTTCAAATGTGTGTGAAATCTTATTGGACTTAACTGCTAAGTTCATCAGTCCCTAAGCTTACACACTACTTAACCTAAATTATCCTAAGGACAAACACACACACCCATGCCCGAGGGAGGACTCGAACCTCCGCCGGGACCAACCGCACAGTCCATGACTGCTAAGTGGAGTGCATTTGCGGTGTGGGCGTTTCAAAAGATGGCGGAAGATGACGATTGGTTGAGTAACGTATTGTGGACCGACGAAGCTCATTTCACGCTCCGAGGGTCTGTCAACGCCCACAACTGCAGAATTTGGGCTACCGAAAATCCTAGAACTGTCGTGGAAACTCCATTGCACTACGAGAAAGTCACGGTATGGGTTGGATTTACCACATCTACCGTTATCGGGCCTTTTTTCTTCGAGGAAATGCGTGATTCTGGTTTTGTAACTGTTACCGTGACAGGTGAGAGGTACGCCGATATGTTACAGAATCGCATCATTCCCAGCCTGGCTGATAAGCACCTGCAAGTACGATGCTTATGCAGGATGGCGCTCCACCCCTTATTGCTAAACAAACGCGTGAAAGATCTCTTGCGCTCTTCGTTTGGTGATGATCGTGTGCTCAGCCGCCACTTCCGTCATGCTTGGCCTCCCAGGTTCCCAGACCTCAGTCCGTGCGATTATTGGCTTTGGGGTTACCTGAAGTCGCAATGTATCGTGATCGACCGACATCTATAGAGATGCTGAAAGACAACATCCGACCTCAGTGCATCACCATAACTCCGGACATGCTTTACAGTGCTGTTCACAACATTATTCCTCGACTACAGCTATTGTTGAGGAATGATGGTGGACATATTGAGCATTTCCTGCAAAGAACATCATCTTTGCTTTGTCTTACTTTGTTATGCTAATTATTGCTATTCTGATCAGATGAAGCACCATCTGTCGGACAGTTTTTGAAAGTTTGTATTTTTTTTTTGTTCTAATAAAAGCCCATGTCATTCCAAGCATGTGTGTCAATTTGTACCTCTCTATCTAAATTATTCTGTGATTTATTCAGTTTTCAAATTTATACTGACTTTTTGATCACCCGGAACATGTGTATTATAAAAATTATTCTACGTATGCATGTACACCGGTGAGCCATGACATTACGAGCACCTGCTTAACACTTTACCGTCCGGCGACACCACAGTGGTGGCCGAGCGGTTCTAGGCGCTACAGTCTGGAACCGCGTGACCGCTACGGTCGCAGGTTCGAATCCTGCATCGGGCATGAATGTGCGTGATGTCCTTAGGTTAGTCAGGTTTAAGTAAAGTTCTAGGGGTTTGATGACATCAGAAGTTAAGTCCCATAGTGTTCAGAGCCATTTGAACAAACACCACAGTGGTGTCGTGCGCGAAATAGCGGCAACGGCCGGCGACACCACAGTGGTGTCGTGTGCATAGTACCGTTAAGTGGCCGGCGCTACCACAGTGGTGCCGTGTGTATAGTACCGCTCAATGACCGGCGGCACAACAGTGGTTTCGTCAGCATAGTATCGCGCAGTGGTCGGTGACAGCACCTTAGTATCTTTTCCATTCTGGTGGTGTTTTGTTTAGATAACAATAAGTTACACACGTCGACAAGTTTTTTCGTTTTTATAAGTAGTTGTGCACTTTCATCATAGCAGACGAAAGAGACGATATGATTATTTACGATGAATGCACGGACGTCTTGTCTGACGTTCTGGACGACTTGACCGATTGTGAAGAAGACATTGGATATCAAAAAATGAAAGTGAACCAGAATCGTCGGAAGATAGTGAAGTACGTCCAAGAAGAATTCGGCGAAAGCTACAGTTGCCTACTGATTTGAATAAATCAGACGAAAAAGACAGACTATGATTTACTGAGGACCAATAATAAATTTGAAGGATCTCCGTGTCCACATACATTTCCCATAGAAACACAGGGCGTCGTGAATATTGTAGAATTATATATTGGGAACGATCTGTTTGAATATATTAATAATGAAACGAACAAAAATTGTAATAGAGGGAAATGCCGTCTCCCCAAAAATTGCAGCAGGCCAGGAACGCTAATGCCGAGTCCAAAACAAGTACCCAAGAAATATAGATGCCGTTGACAGTCCGCGTCGCTGGTCATTCTGGTCCACTGTACCGAGCTGTTAGCTTGCCCTCGTTTTACTGCCTCCTCGATGCACCGCCAGAGGTGTTTCTTAACAAGGAAACCGATACACAGAGGGAAATGTGGCGCCATAGACACATAAGACTATGGAAGGTAGAGAAGAATCGATAAGCAGCCATTGCGACGGCCCAACGATTTCGGAACGTAGATGTGTATTCTCTCTTCTTTATTTTTTTTTTAAAGGTTGTTTGCCTGGTAAGATATTTAGTACGAATGCAACGTGCTTATTCGAAACGTTTTGAAGCATGACAGAAGTTGAAGAACAGGGCAGTGTGCTTGTCCTGATTGAGACCGCAGTGGGCGAATTATCCATGTTGGCAGATCAAAACTGTGAGCTAGACCTGGACTTTAATCCGGAACCTTGCCGGTTTCTAAATAGTTCTTTTCGTTGTAAAGTGAAAAGTTTATTTTGGAAACGGCACTATCCTTAAAGGGAAAAATATTGAAAGGACCTTGAATTCGGACATTCAGGATACAAGTTCAGTCAGCCCAATTTCTCCAAACAGCGATAGGCTGATAATTGCATTTTAGGACATAAACAGTATTTGCCTGATTAGGAGAAATGCCACAGTCTGGCTGCACGCTTTTGTCTGAAATTTTTTAAGAAGTAACTGCGTTCAGGTTTTCACCGAGCAAACAAATGGTCAGAAGCGAAACCAGGAGAAACAGAGACTGCCAATCAGTCTCGAAAAAAAATTCACTGCCACATTAATGTGTTCGGGTAAACACTTTGCGGAATATACAAAACGAAAGAGAATGAATGTGCTGTTACAGAAGGAAGCTATAGATTAGATGCATAGATCGTACAATTGAGGTCGGGACAACAAATCCGTTTGGAGAGAAATGAGCTTTAACGTACAGTCGCCTTACGAAAAAGGATAAATTTGTGGGAGACACTAAGGAATAGCAGATTTGGAGAGAATTCGGGGGTAAAATGTGTGAAGGGACATCAAGGTTTGAATACAGTAAGCAGATTCAAATGTGTAAATGGTGTAATACCCACTAAATTATGAGAACGCGTGCAGAAGATAGACTAGTATGAAGAGATCGAACCTGTCTTTGGACTTTGGACGCAATAAAAACAGCAACAACAAAAACGATAACTGTGTGTCAGGTTTCAACCAGATGGACACATGCCCATATAATACCGTCTATTGTGCACTGTACATATTTCGACTTGACAGTAAACTGAATTGAGCAACTTTTCACCATAAGTATTCGATCAAACCAAAGGTGAATGATTTGTAATTGTAACACTTTACGTTAAAATATTGACGAAATATTGGACACTCAACTAATATCAGTCAAAGCCAAGAACCAACATCATGCTTCATGATACTGGATGAAAAGTTGATCTACTTTGTCCTCTGCAGAGTCAGTAACATGAACGTAAATAATGAAAAGCCAGAGAATCTTACAAGTGGAATTAAGATACAGCAATTTCTTTTTAATGCACTCTTCTTCCTGTGAAAAATCACAGTAAAGTTCTTAATTGTCCAGGGAAATTTCCTGATCAGTGGCTTACAGGACAGAGCATAGACATACAAAAATACATTTATCTAAACAGTGTGTGTCAAGTGGCTAACCTTATTTTGCGTTTGAAATAATTTTTTAAAACGTTACTTAGTGCTAGGGTCAGACCAAAGACCCAACGGGTTTTAAGGTATATAAAGTGCTGTCAACTCGCCAATTCCTATATGTTTTTGGTTGTATATAAATCTCAATAAATTTATCCATTTACTCACTACATCGTGCCGATAGCGAAACGTCTTTCTGCTGGAACATTTTAATAGTCTTCGGGTTGTATACGTCCTAATTTTTTGAAAAAACCGTCTATTGCTCTTTTCCATCAGTGTCATGCCCAAATATCCGCACTGCCGGCTTCACTTTCTTTTAAGATTTGAGGCCACGATATGGAACTAGTTCACTAACATATGGAACAATGGGCTCACTAACTCTTCTTAGTACTTTCCTATCTTTCGGACTGACTGATGTCTTACGTTTCTAATATCAATACTATCACATTTTAACTTACCACAAAGCTGGAAAATCTAAGATTCACATAATTATTGGACCAGTAGACCGAGGAAAAGCTACTGTAATTGTGGTCGAAACTTTTTTTTTTCATTAAGACTCAGACTGCAGAAGCCTACTCAATTACAACTGCAGTCTGGTTATTGCACAAGCTATAAGCAATCTTTCGTTCCTTGGATTTTATCCCTGCTACCTACACAGTTTTAATGAATGTGTTCCACTAAGCATTGTCACAAGCTTCGACTCAGTCCATTAACTATATATACGTAGCCTACTGTCGAATGAAAGTTGTATGTTCAGTATGACCTCGCGTATTCCTACACTACTTTGGAACCCAAACTGATTTTTCCCGAAGTCTGCGCTACCATCCTTTCCATTCTTTTGTAAATAACTCCTGTCTTTAGTTTGGGGCCATGGCGTATTAAACTTATGGTTCTTAACACTGTAACCAGTCCGCGCCTGCCTACGTGGGACTGGAACGATTACATTCTTCTTGATGTCTGAGGATATTTTGCTTGTCTCAATTTCTTGTACACCACGTGGATTAGTTTATTCGTTGTTGGCTCCCCTCATTCATTCTAAGAGAATGTCATTTACCACGGGGACCTTGTTTCCTCTTAATTCTTTGAGCACCCAGCCAAATTCTTCTCACAGTATCATATTTCCGATCATATTTTCATCTATTTCTTCATCGTTTTCTGTAATATTCCCTCCATTTCCCCTCCGAACGCCTACTATACATTCCTTAGTAGCTTTATGGCTTGCATCGTACGGGTATACGCCGGCATTATTTCAGAAGTAAATTATTTAGTACTTGGCAACTGTGTAATTTCGAATTCAGACTTGCGTTCTCCAGCTTTAGAGACAGCTGCAGAGGCGCAAAGCACAACGCAACGACACCTGTGGCACTGGAGTATTGTTGTTGTTGTCGTTGTTGTTGTTGCTGCTGCTGTTGTTGTAGTGGTGGTGGTCTTCAGCAGGAAGATTGGTTTGATATAGTTCTCCACGCTAGTCCATTATGTGTAAGCCTCTCCATCTCTGAATAATTACTGCAACCTACAACCGTTTGAACATGCTTACTTCACTTGTTTCTTGGTTTCCCTCCAGAATTTATACCTTTCACACTTCCCTCCAGTACTAAATTAACGATTATGTGGTGTCTCAAAATGTGTTCTGTCAGCCGACGCCATCTGCTAGTCATGTGATGTCACAAATTTCTTTCTTCCCCAGTTCCATTCAGTACCTCTTATTAGTTACGCGATCTGCTCATCACGCTTCTGCAGTACCATATTCTAAGAGCTCCAGTTCTCTTCTTGTCTTCTCTTCTTACCTTCTACTTTTCATTTAGGTGAAACGCTACATACCGGGCACATGTCCTCAGACAGCACTTTGTTCCACTGACATTTATATGCGACGTTAACAAACTTCTCTGCTACAGAAACGCTTTTCTGACCGTTTCCAGTCTACACTTTATATCCCATTTGTTTCAGTCGTCGTTAGTTATTTTACTACCCACACACCAAAACTCATCTACTATCTTTATTGTCTCGATCATAATCTAATTCCTTCACCACTGCATCATTTAATTGTGCTATATTCCATTAATCTTGTTTTCCTTTTGTTAAATTTCATCTTATGGCTTTCTTTCCAGACACTGCCCATTCCGTTCAGCTGCACTTCCTAGTGCTTTGCTGTCTCTGACTGACTCGAGTGGTACCACATGGAAAATTTAATATCGTGACAGCCTAAACAGGCATTATCCGCGGCGCATTTTTCCAACAGACATCTGAGCAGTGTGGCACAAACAAGTGAAAAGTAACGAAAATAATTTAGGTTTTAACTTCATGTCGAAGACTTTGTCGAAGGGCAGACTCGCATCAGGGTACTACAGGAAACGTATTATTAAAGTCCAGGGTACCACAGCCAAATCTCCACATTCAAGAACTACAGGAAACCTCTCAAAGCAACCGTCCGTAATTTACCTCAAGCGTATAACCTAAAACTGGCTGAGCGGACGGGGATTTGAATCACCATACTCGCAAATACGATTGCATTTTCTCATTATGGCACCGCTTCATCCCAAAATTCATTGGACCAGACCACATCCTTGAGCTTCAAGTAAACGGTTGCAACGCTTGTAAAGAAAAGTGCGCCGTGCGGTCTAAGGCACCTCCCCACGGTAGGCGCGGCACCCCCGTCGGACATTCGAGTCCATCCTCGAGCATGAGTGTGTGCTTTGTCCTTAGCGTAAGTTAGTTCAAGCTAGATTAAGTAGTGTATAAGCCAAGGGACGAATGACCTCGGCAGTTTGGTCCCTTAGGAACTTACCACAAATTTCCAATAAAGGAAACGGGGAATGAACACGACGGAGGAGAAGCCACCAATAATATAGTCTGCAACCTGCTGCCCCTCTATCCCCTTCCTCCTTTCCTCTTCCCTCTTCACCCCTCACCACAACCACTGCCACAAAAGCTAGTGATTTACGAACCGGCCTTGCGGCAGACGATATATAACGGACATCTAACATTTGAGCTTTTATCTCGGAAACTTTCCCTGTCAGTTCCACAAGATAGATGTGAAACACTTCCTAACCTGTTCGTCCGCCTCAACAACAGGACCAAAATTTAAATCACATGTTATTTTCCGTGATCAGCAAGTAACTTTGTGCAAGAGTCTAAGAAACTGAAACTACCGTTATCCTCACATCATGAAATCCTAGAAACAACAAAAACGTGATATACTTATTATGACATTATACCCTGCGATCCTAATTGGATTTGTAATCGCACGGAGAGCTTCCATACTGTGGTGTCACCGCCAGACACCACACTTGCTAGGTGGTAGCCTTTAAATCGGCCGCGGTCCGCTAGTATACGTCGGACCCGCGTGTCGCCACTATCAGTGATTGCAGACCGAGCGCCACCACACGGCAGGTCTAGAGAGACTTCCTAGCACTCGCCCCAGTTGTACAGCCGACTTTGCTAGCGATGGTTCACTGACAAAATACGCTCTCATTTGCCGAGACGATAGTTAGCATAGCCTTCAGCTACGTCATTTGCTACGACCTAGCAAGGCGCCGTTATCAGTTGCTATTGATATTGTAAAGAATGTACAGACAAGAGCTACGTTCAACATTAATGGATTAAAGTTAAATATTCCACCAAGTACCACCTTTTTTCTGAAGTCTAAATTCCTTGTCCTGTTCCAGACCTCACGCAAGCCTGCGTGAGGTTAAACGCGTGCCTTTCGGCTTCCTCCAAACTCCGTGGGTTGGCTCCTGCCAATCCACAACACATACCAAATCATAGATACGATGTTACTTGACAGTGTCATACGCACGCTTGATTAATCCTTACTTTTAGGAAGCCATTCTGTAACCAGAATGAAGATAATTTAGCAATAGTGCTACTGAACAAATTTATTTGCACTGAACGTTTACCTTTTTTCGTAAATAATCTAAAAGAATTAGATTTATTTTGTATAGTTATGATTGACATTCTTTCTGTATGTGCTTATACATATTTGTTTTAATCTTCGGATTATAATAAGGTTGTAAGGTTACACCAAGCGCAAATAAATAAATGAAGACGATATTCCTTTGGAGAAAGCCGCGAGCATTTGACATCAAATAACAAAGGCTTTTCGCAAGCATGTGATGTGCCTCATGTGGGTTAGTCTTCTAGAAAACGCTCTTATTAAATTTGTACATTGTTCTTGCGCTTAAATATACACTCAAACGAGGATCTTACCTTTCGGTGAGATTTTGAGGTTGTAAGTTAATGTGTTTCCACTACCTTTTCGATGCGTATTATAGCGTAATTTTGATTAGTTGCTTCAGTTAAAAGACCCATCTACGGTCATCATATGAATTTTCCGTAATTCGCTGCAATAAAATGGTATTACATAGTAATGAAGGCGCGTTGATGAGAAAATTACACCACGTGACCCGAGTGGTTAGAGACGCAAGGTTCAAACGTAACACTGAATGGCCTTCATTACGCAGTGCAAATTCCCAGCTCGGGTACGCCCAACTAAAGTGATCTATCAAGCTGCGACTTGTTAGCCTGAGTAGCCCTACACACAAGTGTAGCAGCAGGAGCAACAGCAGCATTAGAGGTAGTTTACGACGGGGGATGAATGGGGCTGAAATTACCATTTGTTCTACGGGCGAAGCAAGTACAAACTTTAGACTCTCCATGAATACTATGTTGTGTGGGGTAATGAATACCATTTTTAGTGAAACAGCGTGCACGGAAAACTACTTTCTGTGTTTGTGAAGTACATCACATGCTCCTCGTGGACCCTACATCTTTATTTCCAGAATAAAACCCAGTATTGCTATACTCAGTAATGGATTAGTTCGCAAAACATATTGTTCATTTGTTCGCTAGTTTACAAATACATAACGTCGTCCAAACAGTAGATGCAGGTGAACAGGTACATTTCATCTTCCTTGATTTCCGAAGGTCGTCAAAACTGTATCTCATTGTCGACTACAAAGCAAGATGTGAGCATGCTATCTTCGCACGCATATGACTAGTTCGGTGACTAATTTTCTGAGGAAACCCAGCAGTAATACGACGAATATTCAACAGAAATGGATGTAACGTCTGGCGTACTCCAAGAAATCATAGTAGAACCCCCTATTTCTCATTGTACACAAACTATGTATCAGATAAGATCAACCACGCTATCAGATTCTTCTCTCGTCTACAGGAACTGCTAAGAAAGCGAAGAGGGCTTAAGTTCAAATTTAAACGTAGACAAAGCCTCACAGACAAACAAAAACTAAATGAATCCAAAATTAACGAAAGGAAAGCCGCACGTGAAGAGTTATACGAATTCGAAAGTAAAATTCTGTTTACCAAATTAACAGAAAATCCAAAGCAGTTATGTTAAATAAGCAAATGGAGCGAAGTCGTCTGTCCAGATATTCTATGGCCATAATGGCGTTGAAACGGAGGACGTCACTGACAAAGCCGGAATACTAAACGTCTTTCGCCAGAACTGTTTCCCAGAGGACGATCGCAGTGTAGTTGTCTGTTTTAAATCGTCACACGAACGACAAAATGATACGCTTAGAAATGCATAAGTGACCACGGAACAGAAAAGTAACTGATATCGCTCAACAGAGGGAAGGCCACTGGACCTGACGGGATACGATTGTGCATAGAGTATGCAAAAGAACTCGCCCGTCTTTTACCAGCTCCTTGGAAGAACGATATATTCTCGACGAGTGGCAAAAATGTACAGGTCATTTCTTTCCAGGGAGGGTCGTCGAACAGACACGAAAGGCTATAGGCATGCCGAAAACCTCCTCTGTAGGAACCAATATACACTCCTGGAAATGGAAAAAAGAACACATTGACACCGGTGTGTCAGACCCACCATACTTGCTCCGGACACTGCGAGAGGGCTGTACAAGCAATGATCACACGCACGGCACAGCGGACACACCAGGAACCGCGGTGTTGGCCGTCGAATGGCGCTAGCTGCGCAGCATTTGTGCACCGCCGCCGTCAGTGTCAGCCAGTTTGCCGTGGCATACGGAGCTCCATCGCAGTCTTTAACACTGGTAGCATGCCGCGACAGCGTGGCCGTGAACCGTATGTGGAGTTGACGGACTTTGAGCGAGGGCGTATAGTGGGCATGCGGGAGGCCGGGTGGACGTACCGCCGAATTGCTCAACACGTGGGGCGTGAGGTCTCCACAGTACATCGATGTTGTCGCCAGTGGTCGGCGGAAGGTGCACGTGCCCGTCGACCTGGGACCGGACAGCAGCAACGCACGGATGCACGCCAAGACCGTAGGATCCTACGCAGTGCCGTAGGGGACCGCACCGCCACTTCCCAGCAAATTAGGGACACTGTTGCTCCTGGGGTATCGGCGAGGACCATTCGCAACCGTCTCCATGAAGCTGGGCTACGGTCCCGCACACCGTTAGGCCGTCTTCCGCTCACGCCCCAACACCGTGCAGCCCGCCTCCAGTGGTGTCGCGACAGGCGTGAATAGAGGGACGAATGGATACGTGTCGTCTTCAGCGATGAGAGTCGCTTCTGCCTTGGTGCCAATGATGGTCGTATGCGTGTTTGGGGCCGTGCAGGTGAGCGCCACAATCAGGACTGCATACGACCGAGGCACACAGGGCCAACACCCGGCATCATGGTGTGGGGAGCGATCTCCTACACTGGCCGTACACCACTGGTGATCGTCGAGGGGACACTGAATAGTGCACGGTACATCCAAACCGTCATCGAACCCATCGTTCTACCATTCCTAGACCGGCAAGGGAACTTGCTGTTCCAACAGGACAATGCACGTCCGCATGTATCCCGTGCCACCCAACGTGCCCTAGAAGGTGTAAGTCAACTACCCTGGCCAGCAAGATCTCCGGATCTGTCCCCCATTGAGCATGTTTGGGACTGGATGAAGCGTCGTCTCACGCGGTCTGCACGTCCAGCACGAACGCTGGTCCAACTGAGGCGCCAGGTGGAAATGGCATGGCAAGCCGTTCCACAGGACTACATCCAGCATCTCTACGATCGTCTCCATGGGAGAATAGCAGCCTGCATTGCTGCGAAAGGTGGATATACACTGTACTAGTGCCGACATTGTGCATGCTCTGTTGCCTGTGTCTATGTCCCTGTGGTTCTGTCAGTGTGATCATGTGATGTATCTGACCCCAGGAATGTGTCAATAAAGTTTCCCCTTCCTGGGACAATGAATTCACGGTGTTCGTATTTCAATTTCCAGGAGTGTAGGTTCCCAAAACAACGATCGTGTGAAACCCAGTTCCCTCTGTTCGTACACGAGGCACAGAAAGCAGTAGATATACTTGCCCGTGCTGGCCGAGCGGTACTAGGCGCTTCAGTCTGGAACCACGCGATCGCTACGGTCGCAGGTTCGAATCCTGCCTCGTGAATGGATGTGTGTGATGTCTTTAGGTTAGTTAGGTTTAAGTAGTTCTAAGTTCTAGGGGACTGATGACCTTAGATGTTAAGTCCCTTAGTGCTCAGAGCCATTTGAATGTTTTTACTTGCCCATTTAAATACCGTGTTCCTCGACGTCCGGAAGGCATGCAATACAGTTCCGCGCTGCCGCTATTGATCGAAGTTCGAACTTAAGGAATATCATCCCAACTGCCGTATCGGACTGAAGAGTTTGTAGCAAACAGAACACAGCACATCAGAGATCAGACACAAAACTAATTTCGGGCGTGTCCCAGGAGACTAGCAAAGGAGCGCTGCTTTTCACAACATATGTAAGTGACTTAATAGATAACCCTGTAAGTTCCACTAGACTTTTCGCAGATGACGCTCTCGTATGCAGAGTATATTTTGTTGACCCCCACCTACGTAGGGAGAAACTATCATCATAATAAAATAAGAGAAATCAGAGCTCGAACGGGAAGATCTAGGTGTTCCTTTTTCCCACGCGCCATTCGAGAGTGGATGGTAGAGACGTGGTATGAAAATGGTTCGATGAACCCTCTGCCAGGCACTTAAGTCTGAATTGCAGAGTAACCATGTGGATGTAGATGTAGGTATCTGCGACGCTACAAAATGGTGGCAAAGTGCAGGAAGACTTGCAGGGGATCCACGCTTGCTGCAGTAAGTGTCAATAGACCCTCAACATAACAAACGTGACGTGTTGCGAATTCATAACGGAAAGTCCCGTTATCGTATGACTACACGACTTCCACGGTTTGAAATGAATTACAGCTCTCTTTAAAAGTGGGGAATATAAAAGATGAACCATATAGCAAAGAGAAAGAACCTCTCCGTAAACGGGAATGAGAATCTGGAAGAAAGCGCTGAAAATGTGAAAAATTATTAGCTAAATTTAGGTAGCTTTATTTGAGGAAACTGTGCTAACATTATCCTCTCACCATCATATATTTCACATACTCGTCATGGAAATACCGTAAGATAAATCAGAGTTACTTCAAAAACACACAGACAAGATTCTCCACAGTTCAATACTCAAAGGGAATAGCACAGGAAATGCCTTATATTTTTAGGAAGTAAAGTTCAACACGGACAGTACGAGTATAATGGCTTACGGGGTACATGCCTAAGTACACTCTTCAGTAAAATTCGTTAAATACTCGGATGGAAATGAACGAAAGTCCGGGAGCACGTTGTTAGATATCTCCCTGTCGTGACGGAAAATTAGACATAACATAGCGCGACTTGAGGCAATTGAAGGAACGGGAAAAGCCTGTGTGCCATTTAGTTACAGTGCAATGTTGTGGTGTTTTTCATCACAAAATGGCCATGAGGAAACATTTGGATGGCTTCACAAGTGCAAATTTGATTTATTGCTCATTTAGAGACCGGCTGCCTTAAGTTTTATAAAAGGTGATTCATTTTACAGATTTTCATGCGGATTAAAAAACAGATTGCGTATTACGAACAGCAGTTATTGTTTCCAGCAATTACAATGGAAATAAGAATAAATTAAAAGTACATTATAGATTGAAAGAAAAAAAAACAAAAAAATATTCATATTTTAAGATGACATGATGATTGATGACAGAAAAGACTTGGATAGATAGAGAAAGAGAGAGAAATATTACCCTATCTTAGCCAGCATGGTCTGATAGCCTCGGATCTACTTCGAGCCTTGCAGTCCCGGTTCGCTAGAGTTTAACTTACGGATTAGTATTACTAAACATTATTTACAAAAAAGACTATAAACATAATGTTCATTGTGGAAAGTGCAGTGCTTTGTGAGTGTAGATGGCCGCTGTGGCCTAACGGTTCTAGGCGCTTCAGTCTGGAACCGCGCGACCGCTACAGTCGTAGGTTCGAATCCTGCCTCGGGCATGGATGTGTGTGATGTCCTTAGGTTAGTTAGGTTTAAGTAGTTCTAAGCTCTAGAGGACTGATGACCTCATATGTTAACTCCCATAGTGTTCAGAGACATTTGAACCATTTTTTGTGAGTATAAAGTTGAAAACAGAAATCAGGACGAAGTCTGACGAATATAGTCTAGGAGTTTGGCTTTGCCCACAGCATTGTTTCACGTGCATGCGAAGCGCTCCGCAGTTCAGGCACTGTTGAAAGAAGGAGAGGAGGTAAAATATAAATCTAGGCTTCCGCGGCCATTGTCACAGTCAATAAAATTTGTCGCATTGTCACTACGTAAAACTGCTGGCGTTTCGGTCACTGTTCCAAGTGACCTTCTTCAGGATCACAAACCCGGAAAAAAAATTTATTGTCAAGGAGAGTAGGTGACTGACCATGATCAGCTACAGCATCAAGAGACTGTTACATTGTACGTCAAACAGCAGCTTAATTTGCAACCACATTTTACAGGACTGCAAGACGCGCAGTCTCACGCTCCACAGTGGCACGGTGACTGCAACGAGTTGTCTCTTTGTTGTGTTCCGTTGACAAACATGACGAGTATGCGAAATTTATGATGGAGGGAGGATAATGTTAGCGCAGTCCTCCCTGAAAAAAGCTTCCCTAAATTTAGCCAATAATTTTTCACGACATTTTCGTAGCCTTCTTTCAGATTCTCGTTCCTGTTAACGGAAAGGTCCTATCTATTTTCTGTATGCTTTATCTTGCATTTTCCCACATTTAAAGTGAGTTGTCATTCATTTGAAATGGTAAAATCGTATAATCATACAATAAAGGGACTTTCTGATGATGTATTCGCAATACGTTACACCGCTGGGTGCTGATTGCGCTGGTGGCAACAGCACAGAGTCTGGACCAACGAGGACTGGGACAGCGTGCTTTTCTCGAGTAAGATCATATTCCGTCTGAGTAGTGATTCTACACTTACACTCCTATGGTGAGAGGTGGTAACACGTAATGCACCCAGGAGCATTGTCGATCACGATAATTTTGTTGTCTGTGTCTTTCGGTGTTAGGAGAGATAATACTGCTTGGGCGTTACTTACCTCAAAACCTCTGAACAAGGTACACTGACGGGACTTTATTGTGGCTGAATACCCTCCCCATGAGAGTTCTTTTTGGAGATGCATTCGGCCCTGGCTTTATTTTTATTGATGACAATGAGCTACCGGATCGACTTGCGCTGGTGGAGGAGCTCATGGAATGATAGGGTATTTCACAGCCTGTTCCTCCTTTTTAAGTCCCATCGATCACATGCAGCATCGATCAGGCAGCAGTTGTCAGCCACGCTGGTAGGGCAGTGGAACGCGCTACCACAAGAATTCCTTACCAACCTTGGGGCCAACATGGGAGCATGTTTCAGAGCGTGCATTGCCGTCCGTCTTAATCACACACTCTGTTAAGAACAATAGACTCCTTGTGCAATATCCAGGGTACCACCACAAATCGCTGTGACTTCAGCGTAATTATTGTCTTTGAATAAAAGTGTCATGTCCGTAAGTGCATATTTCTTTCCGTCAGCGTCACTACAATATTGTCGTAGGTCTTCCTATGTGTGGTCCATGTTTCATCGAGTTACGTCACTTGACAGTGACCTTTTATGCGGAAGTTACTTCCTTTCTTACGTATATCGCAATATTTGACATGGACAAGGCTTCTACAATCATGTTAGAGCAAAGGATACCTCCCTTTCATCAGAACACGAAACAGATTGTTGAAATCAGTGAAATTAGAAATGGTTCAAATGGCTCTGAGCACTATTGGACTTAACATCTGAGGTCATCAGTCCCCCTAGACTTAGAGCTACTTAAATCTAACTAACCTAAGGACATCACACACACCCATGCCCGAGGCAGGATTCGAACCTGCGACCGTAGCAGTCACGTGGTTCCGGACTGAAGCGCCTTGAACCGCTCGGCCACAGATGCCGGCAATTACCGTCATTCGTAAGAGCTTAAATAAGTGTTCCTGACCTGCAGTCAGAGAGAGTCCTTTTCACTGGTTGTGTTTCAACACGGTAGTACTTCCCTTTGAAGTCGCTTGAAGAAACTATCTGAAGCTCGAACTTCGAACTGGTCAAAATTCAAACCAATGTCCGGCTCACATGTTTAAATATTAGTACATTTTCATAGCAACGTACCTTTCTCTGAACAGCAAAAACATATTCAGTTACATGTGGATCTTTTATGGGATGTTTCTTTATTTTTCATTACTTGTGATAAATCAAGTAAATGAATAACTTTTTCAGCTATCCTCATACCGAAGTTTCATTTGAACACTGCTGTGGCTTGAGCTCTGCATTTCACCTGACAGTTTAACTGAAACAGACACTTCAATTTTAGCATGGACTCCGAACTTTGGTGCAACTTGGCATTTTTCACATTAAAAATGATTCAAAAATATATTGAAAATTAGTGTTATGTACGTATCTGTGTCACTTTGACGTATAGTGTAACATTCAACGTAAGTTACTCGGTCTGCCCTTATTATGTACGTCATCGTTTCCTCCCCTAGTTTTGAAGCAGTTAAGTTTATTTTCCTCTATAAATATGGAACATCCATTGAAGTAGATTAAAGTGGGTACGTCATTGGAAAGTATTTCCTTTTGAGTTTTAATGACACTGTGTAGCCTCCCTGTTGTAATAAGAACTTCTTTGGTCGGCACGCTTGTATAGCTGCATTTCGACGTCCATTTCAGGCAGAAATCAGCGGCAAACTAGGGTACTGCTGGCAAAGATAATAATATGTGGCAGAGTTTACGGAAAGAAAAGAAATACCTATCTATGGCTTCAGTAGTATCGATATCAGAAGTGGTTCCTATGACGTCCTTATTTCACTACAATGTTACAGCAAAGAACCATTTTCTTTTTTATAACTTCTGAGATCTTTGTGAACTGGTACATGAAAAGACAAATACACTTTATGCCACAGTGAAATAGTCCAGGAAAAATGGTCATTCGATATTACCTCAAGATACATAACAAATGCATTTGTATCCCATTTCCATCTTTGAATAAAACGAGATTCACGCAAAGCAATGAGTATTTGATGATTTCTTTCTATTTGGTATAAGTTTCAAGTTCTGTTGACTCCTTCGGAAGCAGCTCGACTTAACTTCGATCGTAATCTTTACGAATTGCTGTGCAGCTAGTAATAAGTTAGCGTATGTTGTTCAGGCAAATACAGTTGACGTAAAGGATGGTATGCGTCTCCCCCCAAACTTTCCCTAAAGTCACATCAATGGAAAATTGAGATACCTACAGTTATAAGCATTTGGTACATTCTCCATGGAATACAAAAAAAAAAAATTCTTCGTCTCAGGAAACATGGCCGGCCGTGGTGGTCTCACGGTTCTAGGCGCGCAGTCAGGAACCGTGCCACTGCTACGGTCGCAGGTTCGAATCCTGCCTCGGGCATGGATGTGTGTGATGTCCTTAGGTTAGTTAAGTTTAAGTAGTTCTAAGTTCTAGGGGACTAATGACCACAGCAGTTGAGTCCCATAGTGCTCAGAGCCATTTGAACCATTTTCAGGAAACATGTTGAATTCACTCTAGTATTATCAAGGAGGTGCATTTTATGTGGTCAGCTACTGCGTTTAGTACTTGCTGCGTTTCGCTTCAGTGAACGTTACTGTACCACTATACCAACTCATCATGTGTTCGACAGGTGTTACATTATGATAGCTGATCTATGGTGTAACCGGTGTACATCACAATAAAAACTATAAGTCTAGGGACTACCGAAGCTTGTCGTTACCCCTACATTTGTGAAGTTGAATTGATTTTTTATCGGTGCTTTTGGTGTAGCGCTATTCCTCACAAACGATGAGAAAAAACAGCCTATTGAAACTTTTAAGAATAAGGTCAGTGCGCCTATTGAGAATCTCACATCACAGGAAGAAATGTTTGGAGAGGAGATGCTATTTAATAAAAGCCTCCTACGCAAAGGAGGAAGTTCTTCGTCTGAATTTGCTTCTGCAGTGCTTTACACAATGCTTCCACCGTTTCTGTCCCCTCTCTCCAATGAATGAAAAAGAAACACTTCTAACGAAATCGTTTGAAGTAGGGCCACAACGTCGATAACATTTTGCAAACTGTAGGATATTAAAAATATTTTACACTAGCGGACATTGACCCCCTTTTACTGTATCCTTATGCTTTCGAATAAGGGATGAGAAACATGCTGCTATGTTATCTGAGTTTATGATCCGTCTCCTTGCAAAACAATCTCCCAACTGCGATGATATACGTAGTGCAACGAATTGAGGAAACATTAAGGGAAATCTGTCTTCTGGTTATTTCCCTTATGAATGATGGAGTCAGTACTTAATAATTCCGATAGTTGTATCGATCCTAAGCAATGGTGCGGTTCACTGTTAATGATATCCGTATACAGTTAGTTGCACTATCAAGAAGATATTTTCAGTGCAATGCATCTAAAAAGAGAAGTGGGGAATAACGTCAAACGAAGTGAAACTATTGTGTTATAAGCCACGGGCTGCTTAACCAAAACGTGCTGAGCGGTGCGTAGAACTTACCGCATGAGGATCTGGAACAATTTTTTACAATAATTAGCTGTGATTTTTAGACTCATGCAGTCAACTCTGAACTACAGAAATTGTGTCATTCACTTTCACAATCACATTATCACTTACTGTCGTAAAATTCATCGTTCCATTTACGTAACTGCTTAACGAGTTTACTATGACTGTCAACATTCGTGACATCCCGTACAAATACGATAACAATAAAATCATGAAATCCTGCAATATCATACACCGGTACATAAGCAGTGAGCTTAGAAACTAAATTTAATTTATGCATTGTTAGGCATTGTTAGAGTTCGACTTTCACTGCCGCAAGGTAATATGTGAGTATTCAGAAAATTTTTATGCCCACTGCGGATAGGAACGTTTTCATGGTGAGTACTTCGTTATGCGCCAGGCTCATAAACTGGAAGAATAGCGCATCCGTCGCTTGATTTCGTCGTTGGCAGCCACGTATTAATCAGTTATTATCTTCTTTTGCACTTTCGCAGTTAGGGTGTCCGTTTTGTCGAGTCTGTAAAGATATTTAGTTCATCGTTAAATTTCGAGTTGCTATGGTTAAATTTCAGACTTGTCACTCTCGCAAGCAGAGTCGGAAGATTTGTTTGAAGAACTTCTGTGTGGCTAGAATGCAACGATACACATTGATGAGATAACATTTATGGCCACTTCCCACCACGAGGATGAATTCCGCCTAGTGCGCTGCCAGCACCTTAGGTCTTAAGTAAAATATATCAGTGGAGCAGAGATGCATGAGTAATTCTTCTAGCGACGATATGGTCTACAAAGGAGAAAAATTAACTGGCATAAGTGACTTTGACAAAGAGGTTGTTATGGCTAATCGCCTGTGAACGAGCGTAAGGTAGTCTGCTGTTTGCATGCAGTTGTCCTCTACACGTGGAAAGTGGTTTAAGAACGTTGAAACCACGAGTAGCTAACAAGTTTTTTGAAGTCTACTTGGAGGCTGGAGGCTTCCCCGCTCTGTAAAATAGGACAGTTAACGATCTGTCGAAGATCTGAGAGCACAGCGCTGGTGTAGGCCCAAGTGTTTCGGAGCACGCTGTTCAGAGCAGATTGTTGAATATGGGGTTGCCATGTTGACCCAACGACAATTACCACTGCAGTGGGCGCGGGATCATGGAGATTAGACCGTGGACGAAA
Organism: Schistocerca serialis cubense; assembly: GCF_023864345.2. NCBI lineage: Eukaryota > Metazoa > Arthropoda > Insecta > Orthoptera > Acrididae > Schistocerca > Schistocerca serialis. The sequence continues at coordinate 123,313,562 of NC_064645.1, forward strand.
GAAAAGTTGTCACCTGGCTGGATGTATCACTCTTCTTGCTAAAGCATTTTGATGATCGCGACCGTATATTCGGTCATCCTGGCGAAAAGCAACTCAAAACATACACCACACCTCGGACGCAGATCGGTTGGGGCAGCATTGTGCTGTTGGGGAGACTCACCTTGGATACCATGGGACCTGTTATGTAATCGTTGGAGCGCTGTGGACTATGTGAACATTGCTGCGAACCAGAGGCAAGTCTGGATGTTGTCACCCACGACAACGATGACATCTTTCCGCAGAATAACAGTATCGTGGACAGTATTTTTTAGGAACTGACGTTTTCTCAAACAGAAGCATAAGACCTTATACATGCTTAAGCAACAATTTATTATATCAAGATCGCCTAGTTACTACATCATTGATGTTACTAAATTCGGTAATCTATTACCATTTTCATGTGTGATACTCGACTATATATATATATATATATATATATATATATATATATATATATATATATATGCGAAGATGAAATATGTAATGACGAAGCTGTTAGTGCATCAAGTACCACATGTCAAGATGGCGGTAAATTTCCGGAACAGATAGTGTAAATATTGTAGTAATTAGGCGTTCCTGATGTAGAGAATTGTTATACAAATGTGCTACAGTGTTTTAGGAACATAACGCTGAAACACATTGATTTTTTGACCTCGAAATTCACTTAATCTTAAGCAAATGACCACATTTGGATGGTGTCGGGTGCCATCACCACGATCACAAACCATCTGTCTTTTTACAAAAATGGCGTCACCTCTGCTGTCACACATTCGAAAGTCTAGCATGAACTTTTGATGGATCCACACAACACTTAACTGGTGCTGTATTGCATTTCAGATGTAGGCCAAAGTACTATTGAGGCTCATATTACGCCGTCAGAGTTCTTTGATTGAAAATTTTTATCAGAGTTTTGTCAGATTACTTTGTTCAAAGTTCTTCACTGGAGCTATTTTTCGTCAGTTGTTGGAGAATGTGTGATAAAGGGTTAATCGTTTGTACAAAAGCCTTTAATATAGTAGCCGGATATTGCTTTGCTTAAAAAGAAAGAGAAACGGAACCCGTTGTATGAGGAACTATGGATCGCGAGAAGAGAAGCCCGATGTGTTCACCAGAAGTTTCTTCTTGAGCTACAGTGCGATTACATACAGAGCTACGAAAATGGGGCTGGATGAACAGACATTTTAGTTTGTCCTTCTGAATGTAGCCCCTCACACTTGGGGACAAGATACTCATTTCAGAAATGCAATTTCTGCTAAAAATCTTCTCATAGTTACGTGAATATTTTTAGCAAAAGGTGAAAGTTATACGATGGTTGTAATGTAGTACTTACATTACACTGCGTACCATTTCGTCTACTGTTCTGGAAACATGTGAACCAATACATAAATCACTTAAGGAGGAATTTGTGAAGGTTAGCAAACGTTATTTAGAGTAACAAATAAATATATTTGTTTCACTTTTGCACACGTTGGGACACTACTGTTATTTCCACATCACCACAGACATCTTAGTCGATTTAATTTCTTCCTTACATATACATGCAGCCATTTCGAAGACAGCTGATGACTGCAGCTGTTTCTTTATGACAGTCTAACCCCTTATTGAAGTTCTTATAATCAATATTTTTGGTATTATGAACAGTTTCGCGTTCTCCATACATGGGAATTATCGCTGTGGTCGTATCCACACACCAATTAAACTTCGACGTCATTTTATAGGTTAGAATCAACTAAAGCAAGTCAAACATTGAAACAGGTACACAATACAGCGAACTTTGGTCGACATAGGTTAATGCTCAATCTCTGAACAAAGATCTTTGGTCACAAAAAATCTCTTATACTAGATTCCCTAGAACACTGACAAAGAAATGATGAAAGGGCACTGAGCAAAGATATGTGTAATGAAATTACACACTGTAGTATGGGCCTAACTGGGGGATCACAATGTTACAGTTCATCGGTAGATTTATTTAAGATCCGACATGAACTGGGTATATTGCTTAAAAGTACAGTTGCTGCAGATATTTCGCATACATTAATTACTTTTGTCAGGGATGCAGACACCTTGAAGGTTCCCACTATTTTATTTGATTGAATGTCTCAAAAGTCGTCAGTGAAATACAGAAATGACACTTTTAGGACTGTGGCTTCTATAACAGAGTGCTGAACCGCCGTTCTGACGCGTTGTGTTGCACCAGCTCGCTACCTCCTGTTTGTGTGTGCGTGCTGATCGATCGCCGGCCGGCCCCGCCCACGGCGGCCTTGTTATGGTGTCGGGCGAGTGCTCTCCTGGGAGCCGCACTCAACGCCGGCACAATAAGTCGCCTGGGCCGAACTGCCACGCAATGCCACGCAGCCACCACACCCGTGCGGCAGTCCACTGTGCGCTGGGCGACTAGCGGCGCCTGAGAGGTAGACCGCCCGGCGGTACTCGTGCGTGTCGCCAACACCACTAGCAGAAGCATCGCAGCCACACAAAGACCGCTAAACAGGCTGGCGCCGCTTTCTCTGTGTTTGTTGTCGCGCCCGCTGCCTACTGGTGCTGACGAGTATTGTGCACGTGTCACCACCCCCTTGCACCGAGCGTCCTGCGGCACCAACAACCCTGAAAAAACATCGCTTTGTTTTCGGTCGCAGATATTTTCTGAAAAGACTGTTGGGTTTAGAGGACTCCCATTGCTGCGTGACCTCGGAAAATATTGAATGCATCCGAGATTTTCTTGATGTAAAATTGAAAAGAAATATTCAGTCAACAACAAGTCAAAAGAGGTATAATAAACCTTTTACGTGGTACAGCTCCCGTACTGCATCAGATTAATTAATTATTTTCTGGTTACTCTTCCAATCTGCAACATATGACACATGAGAAGAGATCTCATCTGATAAGAAGTAATGCTGTTCGCATTATCATTATCTACGAGCCCGTTATTCACATCATCAAGATTTGGCCTTCATCTGCATTCACGAATATTAAAATTTTGTTAATCCCTTTATCTGTTTGTTATACCGGAGTTGAGAGTTTACGCATGCACTCGGTTTGAACTTTCGTCTCCTGAAAACTGATCTCTAAAATCGATAGATTAAGAACCTACATGGGAATCGTGATCGAATTTCAGTGTGGTCTGTTATATTCTTGACACATTCGATAAGGGCAAATTTGTGTCGTCATTATTGGAACACATTTTTTGAGTTTTTTTGGAATATATTTCAATGGCAAGAGGAAGTTGAAGTCAGCCTTATTCTATGTCCCAAATAGCTATTTATATCGTTCACCAAATGTGCATCAATTCATCATAATTTTAAGTCGTATTTATGTGTTACACTTCTGAATATTAAGCACTGACTCTTGTATGTGTAAAAGAAACTTTGACAGTTAAATATATGTGACACTGAATATTATTTACGTAGCAATGTCATACTCAAAAGTAGTAGACCAAAAACTGATGATTCCAATGGTAGTGGGTCCCAGAACACTATTCATGTCACCGTGTGGCAGCTTTCACTAATTCTGTAAGGGGCAGTTAAATGAAAACAAGAAACATAGGAAAAAAGTAAGTAAATTGTTTATTGTTTCAAAAGTAATAGACATAAACGTTAAAACATTTATCGCACTGCGTTGCTAGGCGGTCAATACCTCCATGGAAAATGTTTCCGTTTGCCTATGGGACCATTACTGTCCCCAGGCACACACCTCTTCATTCAAAGCAAATCAGGGCTCCAGAAATATGGAAATCACATGGGTAGAGACCGTGACTGTATAAAGTGTATGTGAGGGCTTCTCAGAGAAACGTCTGGAGCCTACTACAAACAACCTTTCCAACAGTTGGCCCACCCACACATAAGCTAATTTATGCAATAATATGAATCACAAATAGGGTTTGAGTCACATAGTATCCAAAAATCCCTTTACATATACGAAAGTGTCTTTAGCCAATTATTCCACCGTTCTACTGAATACATTTTTGCTTTCATTTAGTTCCTTGCAAGCAAACTGTTTAGCGTAATGATCACCATAATTTCAATCTCATTAAGAAGATAAAAGTTCACCATTTTCGAGTAGTTTATTTATTTAATCGTATGGTGATTTTATACAATATACAGTTGATAAAAGTCAAATGATTTTATACAATATACATATGATACAAGACAAGATTAAACCTCAAAGGCCGTGCTTTTCAACCAGTTAATTAAGGTGGGTGTGAGAGTGAACAAGTCATCGGGAATTCCAGGGTATGAATGAAGTGGACAGCGTTGGACTAAATGTTCAATTGTCTACTCTTCTTGATTACATTCACACATTGGTGAAGTGATTCTGCCCCATTTGTACCTGAAGCAGCTACAGCAACCATGTCCATTCCTTAACCTGTTTAGGCGGCACCAGAGGTTCCTCGGTAGGACAATACCTTTTTTGCTTCTTTGTGGGATCAAGGTGATGGGCTCTTGTTCCCAATGTTTTTGTTGACCATTCACGCTTCCAGCTTTCAATTAGATCAAAACCATTCGCGATGAGTTGTCCTGCAGTAACACTTGCTGGTCATCTTGATAGCAATCGTTGCTGTGGCGGATGACAGAATTCCTGGTGCAGTGGTAGAGAGGGTGATGCAGAGATTTTCTTGGCCTCCCTCAGTAGAGCTTGTTTCCGCCTTAAGTGAATATCAAAGCTGACTTGTGACACGCATCGAAAAGAATCATGAAATTTAACTTGGCACACGATGCATGAAGTGAACTGTGACAGATTAAAAACCAACTTCGGTACCATCAGAGTCTAAGGTAGCTGAAATACTTCCCTCGAGAACCCCCCGCTCCTCCTGAGAGTGGTTTATCGATACAGAGAATTCGAACTAAGCAATGAACTAACTCCTGTTCCAGTGCGCACAGAAGCAACACTTCATACTTACGGAAAAGCGACTGTTCGCTGCCACTCGTTTCGCCCGCGCCCCGGTAACTTCCCTCCAAAATCCAAACTGCTTCGCCTCGGCGGACAGGAGCGAACAAATTTGGTGGGGATCGCACTGACCATTTACCGAGATGAATCTGCCTGTAATAGCAGGCAGCGTCTGCAAACCGAAGACAAGAGGGAGATTTTTGGTTCCATCTCAAAATTTTGTACTCGATTTAATTTTCAAAAATCTAACACTGTCGGGTGGTCTCGGAGAGCCAATCTTAGCCTCCGGTAAGAAAACACGCGCAGATAATATTTCCACACCCGCCAGAGTGGAGCCTCGATCCAGCTTTGAAATTTCAGCTGCCGTTCCCAGGCTTCTACTTCAAAATTAAACCAAAAATATCTGCCTGAATTCACCGAGTCGCATACACTCTAATGACACCTACATTCATGCAATCCAGCGATCATCCATGTTTGTGGACACAGGTACGTGGTGTGTCATCAAATGGAACATACTCATTTTCTGTTCCCAGCTTGACCTTCCTCCCTGACATTTAAAATATGAGGCAAAGCAGGCATAGAAAAGATGCTCGGCCTAATAGATCAGACCACAAAATTGTAAAAGCATGATGATATATAAAAGATCGATTTCACATTAACTATGTGTACTGCTTTTCCTTTTTGTCGTCGCTCTTCCGACTCGACCGAGCGAGGTGGCGCAGTGGTTAGCACACTGGACTCGCATTCGGGAGGACGACGGTTCAATCCCGTCTCCGGCCATCCTGATTTAGGTTTTCCGTGATTTCCCTAAATCGCTTCAGGCAAATGCCGGTATGGTTCCTTTGAAAGGGCACGGCCGACTTCCTTCCCCATCCTTCCCTCATCCGAGCTTGCGCTCCGTCTCTAATGACCTCGTTGTCGACGGGACGTTAAATACTAATCTCCTCCTCCTCCTCTTCCGACTCGTCTGATGCGGTCAGCCTATAATTTTGCTCTTCTGTCAAACACATCATTTAAGTCTCCGTACATCCATTTCGCGATAGATAGTGGACGACAGTTGGTATGATATTTATAGGGGTCATTTTATTTGAAATCACATTCGGTGTTATATTACAATCCCCAGTCTCCTAGAGGGGCCTGAAGATGGTGAATTACTACATTGACATGGATTGCAATAATATAAGACCTGCAAGTACAGGCGATGGTAAGATATTCGATACTTAAAGATCAGCTCGGAATACCATATGCATCCAACGTCCTCAGATATTTGTTGGATATATTCCGAGCTCTGTCTCCCCTACTGTTTTTACCTTCTACAGCTCCCTCATGTCATGGCAACCGCCGCGCGGGATTAGCCGCGCGATCTAAGGCGCTGCAGTCATGGATTGTGCGGCTGGTCCCGGCGGAGGTTCGATTCCTCCCTCGGGCATGGGTGTGTGTGTTCGTCCTCAGGATAATTTAGGTTAATTAGTGTGTAAGCTTAGGGACTGACTACCTTTCACACATATTTGAACATTTGTTTTTCATGGCAACGTATCCCCTTTTCTTGTTAACGTTTCCCACATGTTGGTCTGCTCCCGGGTTCTTCCGTAAACCTCTTCCTTTCCTACTTTATCAGTCCGCCTAATTTCAACATCGGACAGTAGGTATCAATTGGTACTCTAAGAAAAGATGTTGCGAGAGATTTGTTCGCAGTTACCTTCCTTGTACCTATATTTGTGCAACTTCTGTGACTCCATTCTTATTCAAGTAAAGCGCTTACTGTGATATCCATTATCATAGTACTTACAGTCTTAGAAAACTTTAAACGCTGTACATGACTTTCCAATACTTCAGTTCTTTGTTTGACTCTTACATTAGAGTATCTGCCACTACTATATTGTGATCTGAGTCTGTATCAGCTTCTGCAGACGCTTTATATCCAATATCTGTTTTCAGAATCTCTGAGTATGATGAAATCAAGCTGGGATCTCCTCGTGTCTCCAAGCCTTTTCCAAGTACACCTCCATCTCTTTTGAGATTGGAACTGCGTGTTCGCTATTACTACCTATAATTTATCTCAGAACTCCATCGTTTCTCTTGCCATACCTCACATTCTTCTGACCAGAATTCCTTACCTTCTTTCCGTTTCACTTGTCTCACCCACCACTATATCTAGGTAAAACCTTTGTATTTCTCCTTTCAGATTTTCTAGCTGCCTTGCCAAATTCAGTCTTATGACGCTCGACACTACGTCTCCTACAATGTTATCCTTTCGAAGGCTATTCAGTCTTTTTCTTAGGATCACCCTATCAGTCATACAAATGAGGAGACTGATTCGGAATCTCTTGCCAATTTGGAGGCCACTGACACTCTTCAATTGCAGATTACGTGGCTCGAGGTGTTAGTTCCCTAGTGTTACGTTTGTGTTTAGAGTGATCAGCGGCTCCGCCAGTTTTACGGGGGGCGCAAAAATGAGGATAGTTTTTCTCCTCGGAGAGCGCACATTGGGTCACGGGTGGCACCGCTTTGGTCGCCTGTTCGTGGTGCGTGTTATAATCGGCGCGCTGCGGCCGTCTGCTCCACGCACGGCTGCTCCTGCTGCGGTTGACTGCCGCCCACATGGCTGAACAAAGCAGAGGTGCTCTGTGCACTGATGCCGCCTCGGCCGCCGCCGTTGTGCACGGTAACCCTGCGTCGTGTGCATTCACATCATAAAAACCTGGGGTTGTTACTTTTGGTGGCCTACCACACCTTAGAATTTCGTTCCTGGATGTCAATGATAAATTCTGAACATTGCTTCCCATGAAATAAACACCAAAGTTATTAAAGCTGAACGCTTAGAACCACAATGTTATTGGAGCGATAGAACTGTTGCGGATGTCACAGAACTTGCATAAGCACCACTATAGGGTACCACAAGCTGCGACATCGTCGCGAAAAAACACAGTAATAAGTTTCCTTTAATTTACGTCTGTGGTCACAATCTTTTCTGTTTAACAGATTACCGGTTTCGGTCTTGATTGACCATCATCAGATCCACACTCTTTACAAAAAGCCTCATTTTCATTTCTTCCACGTTTCATGCTTGGGAACGGATCCATGTATTCTTCTCGGAAGTGAACTTTTAATTTCGATAACATTGTGATTTTAACATTCCATGTAATGTTATCACCAGTAATTTTGGATCAGCTTAATATTCAGAATTACGCTCCATGCAGCTGAATATTAACCTCATACAAACCACAGAACAAGAGATAGAAATGCGAGGCAGGTACCAGAAATATAGGAACCGGAAGCTGCAAAATTCACAGAGACTCGATACATTGCCCATCTCGCCCTAGCAGTGACAGCGGAAGCAGTGCAGTAATCGAGTCTCTGGTACCTGCCTCGCATTTCTATCTCTTGTTCTGTGGTTTGTATGAGGTTAACATTCAGCTGCATGGAGCGTAATTCTGAATATTAAGCTGATCTAAACTTACTGGTGATAACATTACATGGAATGTTAAAATCACAAAGGTATCGAAATTAAAAGCTCACTTCCGAGAAGAATACATGGATCCGTTCCCAAGCATGAAACGTGGAAGAAATGAAAATGAGGCTTTTTGTAAAAAATGTGGATCTGATGATGGTCATTAAAGACCGAAACTGGTAATCTGTTAAACAGAAAAGATTGTGACCATAGACGTAAATTAAAGGAAACTTATTACTAGAGGATATTTTATAGTGATTCAAAAGAATTTGGTTGGGAACACTAAAAACATTGTACAACAAACTTTCGTCAAGTATTAAACTGTGCCTTGTAGATTAGAGTTTTTGAGGACAAAATTCCTTGCTATTTATAACCAATAATGCATACAAGGACCTTCTGATGTGTAAGATAGTATGACGGAGAAAATGAAATCATTTACGCCTTTTCTGCAAAAGCATGACTCATCGAAATCCTTCAGTTTAGCATTACCTGTAATGGTGTGAAAATCTTAAAGTCACCAGCAAAGGCGCTGCATAGTTAAGTGCTGTCGTCCATGCAGAGCGTTTAGTGTAACTGAATGGGGCATGTTTCCAGAATACAACGTCCGTAAGGTAATGAAATAAGAAAGCCAGAAAGAATGAAAGACCAACACAATACAGTAAAACTACAGAATGAATACCTTGTGATGGGCGAATGCCATTCATCAGATCTATCATGTCCTACATCACAACTTTTACACCACCGCACAAAGGAAATTTTTCAAATAATTTTACAAAAGTGGAAAATCATGATTTTACAACTGAAAGAGATACGTTGTAAGCCAGATGTACCAATGGATATCTGAACCACAACTGGGTAATGGCTTCCATGTGCTCTGGTGAAATCGCGTGGAGCACAACAGGCGTTAACTTCCCTCCAGAAAGTCGAATGAAAACACGACGCGAGAACTGAATTTTGTGTTGCATAGATTTAAAGCATACGTAAATTCCAGCAACATACATCGAACTCGAATGCACGAAAGCAAGCTGCGATCCCACCACATCTTGCAATACAGCGGGTTTAATGTGCCCATTTCGAAACACATAGGACTCTTGTCTTCTTAAGTCTATACTTCATCCATTCTGCAAGGAGCCAGAAAGCAGAGTAGCTTTGTTATCAACTACTAGGCCTTGTAACTGAAATTTCAGCGGCCTGCCATCTGGTCGGCCATAACAGGTCAAAATCTTTCAAGCGAACCAAGATGTAGCACGCGCTGCTTTGCAAAGACATATTTCGTTAAAAGGCGAATTTTCAAACCACTGAGATTCTCTAAAATGGAAATGAGCGTATGGCATCGTTGGCCGGGAGGCCCCATCCGGGGAAGTTCGGCCGCCAACTGCAAGTCTTATTTCAGTCGACGCGACGTGGAGTGACTTGCGCGCCGGTGATGAGGGTGAAATGGTGACGAGGATAACAAAACACCTAGTCCCCGAGTGAAGAAAATCCACAACCTGGCCGAGAATCGAACCCGGGCCCGCTTGCATAGGATGCGAGCATGTTGCCACGGAGCTAAGAAGGCGGACCTGAGATTTTCTAGGTAGCAAGTGAATGGCGTATAGCGCGCCGGTATGCGTAAAGTAAAACAAAGGCCGCGTAGAACCAGCCTATTTCACTTTGTACGGCTTAGTTCCTCCTCGTCACACCTTTCATGGAGAGTGTGTGGAAGTATGGTTCCGCGCAACCCTAGTTCTTCGATTATAGTAAATGAAACGTTTATATGGTTCTCATTGTGCATAGGCTCTCGAAATTTTACTAACCATTTCGTGAAATACTCAATCGGAACATTCCTTCCACACAGCACTTTGCTATCAGCAGCACAGATGCTCATGACTAGGTTTAGCGTATATTTTTTGGATCCATCCCAGGGCATATCGCCATATTTTCTGTCTCCATTCTATGATATGTTTTTGAAGTTTCTCAGAAGGTGTTACTGTTTAAGATGTTTAACAAAAGATACTGAAAGTCTACGCATTTCTGCAGACCAAATGCTACCCATAAATAAAAAAAATCTCTCTCGAGTGAATATGACGTCCCAGGCGAAGACATCGCAAACTCATTCATTTTAGACATAATGCAACATGAAATGTCAGTCTTTTTAAACACCTTAATATTGCCTTTGACTTCTCTTCGATAGCATCTGGTACTTTCCCGGTACTTGATCCACTTCCTGTCACTTGGTTTTGAGGTACCTGCTTCAAAAATGTACCTTCATCAAATATGTAAGCAGTATTTATGGAATCTGTCAATATTTCATTAATAGGTTGTGCACTCTCTTGTAAATCGCATCAGGCAATTTCAGCTCGTAAACTTATCCAATAACTAACTTCATCGAAGCTGATTATCCACAACTGTACGTATTTTTGGGTAGTATAGTTCTAAAAATTAGTACTCCTGAGAAGGATTTTTGTTCCTGAAAATCATTATTTTCTTCCAGAGTATATAGTAGTTGTTTGTATTTTTTCGCACACTGCAAAAGATAATGAGTCAACATCTGGGGAGTTCCACCTAACACTTCATCGGCATTTAAAAATTTAGCTCGAATTCATTCCTCCAGACTGAAACATCTTACAACTGTTGGAACATGTTTTACTTCATTTTGCAGCTACCCACCACTATTATTACAAGTTTAATGTTTTCCTACGAATGTAACATAGTGCCAGATTAAATAGCGAAATAATGTTGACTATAACTGCCTAGGTTTTGGTTGTAGTTGACGAGAATTTTAGGTCATGTAACTTCGTGTAGATGTGCAGTCTGGTAATTTGAAACGTAGTTCCTGTATAACGGTGGGGTATAAATATGTAGCCTCTTTAGCGACACACGCTAGATGTATTTTTGAAATTCTTGAAAACGTAGTCAGCGATCTTCAAATTTGTTAAAATTTAACAGTATATATCGCCGCTAGCCACAATAGCGATCAATTACAAATCGTTTTACTGATACATAGCCAACGCAGTAGACGTCTCGGGACGCTCTTAGTTTTCAATAATTGTTACGAGTAATAATTGTTAAAGTCCATCTTTTATATCTTGGGGGTTTATTTCTAGGAAAACCGTGTTCCTTTGACATGTACGATTAAAATTCTGAGTTATGTTAGGCATCCAAAAGTAACAACCACAAGATTCACGATATGAATGTACAATGTAAAGTAAAATGTACTTCACTGTCGTCATCAGTCATTTGACTCTACACTATAGATGCATTACCATATTCTGGTCCACACGTCAAACTAGTTGTCGCAGGTTTTTTAAATGTCCGAATGATAACAGACTTTGATTCACCAGGCTGCCTGCAGTAAGAGATCGTGGCCAGTGCATCCATATTTGTTCGCTGCTAACCACTCCACTTATTGGTCACCGATTGCATATAACAATTCCAATCTCTCATTCAATATTCTCCCTACAGCAGCATTTGTAGACCACTCGTCAGTCGTCAACGTTATTAATGGTGTCTGTATAATTAAAATGCAATCTCTTTGAGTAAATTAAACAGGAACTAAGAAAAAATCCGAACAAGTATGAGCAGGACTCGCGCTCTTGGAAGAGGTGGCATAGAACAGCTGTAATTGTGTAATTCTATTCTCATAAAAGTATGGAACCAGTCTGCTATCGAATTGTTATTTGTCGTGTGTCCACTGGAAGAAAGTTGAACCATTTATGAATTTTCAATTAAATCTTTGGCACTAAATACAACTGTAAAAAGCTCCAAAGTGTCTATGTGCATGCATGTAAATGATGCAACTGTCTGAATCGGACGCTCATTACGCAAATGAAAAACGTAGTCTTATCTGTGAGTCAAAACTTACTTCAAGTTCCTGCCTTTATTCACGTAGTAGATGAATTCTTGTGACATCTGGTGCGTCTAAGTCTCCCTAAATTACTTCGTTTTCTGATTGTTACATGGTAGCGGACGTCTTTGTTCTGGGACTTGGTGTGGCGGTCCAGTATCGTGATGACAGAGTGTTTTTACAGCAGGCTACTATTAGTGATACGTTTCCAAGTGACTGGCAGACAACGGTGAACAGGCAGTGGGCACCTAGGAGGATTTGGTCCACAGGAAGATAACCCTGCCATTGGGCAGCTTTCTCGTGTCTCCTTATTTATTCGAACTTGAGGAGATTGCCGTTCGGCAACTCTAGCGTCCCTTTGGACTGGGATCGCTAACACCCTGAAGGTCACCAGCTTGTAGCCAACTTCCACGTTCACACTGTTAGGTGATTGCGGATCTCGATTGCCGCTCATGTTTTCCGATGCTGCATCTGTGGCTCTAGGCCAAGCACGCTCTTGGGAAATGAATGTCCAGCTACACTCGGGATAGTGTTTCGTTATTGCAGGTTTTCGGTGTTTACCCATTTGGAGAAAGAAAGATTAGGGAGATAATCCACAAGCTACACTCCTGGAAATGGAAAAAAGAACACATTGACACCGGTGTGTCAGACCCACCATACTTGCTCCGGACACTGCGAGAGGGCTGTACAAGCAATGATCACACGCACGGCACAGCGGACACACCAGGAACCGCGGTGTTGGCCGTCGAATGGCGCTAGCTGCGCAGCATTTGTGCACCGCCGCCGTCAGTGTCAGCCAGTTTGCCGTGGCATACGGAGCTCCATCGCAGTATTTAACACTGGTAGCATGCCGCGACAGCGTGGTCGTGAACCGTATGTGCAGTTGACGGACTTTGAGCGAGGGCGTATAGTGGGCATGCGGGAGGCCGGGTGGACGTACCGCCGAATTGCTCAACACGTGGGGCGTGAGGTCTCCACAGTACATCGATGTTGTCGCCAGTGGTCGGCGGGAGGTGCACGTGCCCGTCGACCTGGGACCGGACCGCAGCGACGCACGGATGCACGCCAAGACCGTAGGATCCTACGCAGTGCCGTAGGGGACCGCACCGCCACTTCCCAGCAAATTAGGGACACTGTTGATCCTGGGGTATCGGCGAGGACCATTCGCAACCGTCTCCATGAAGCTGGGCTACGGTCCCGCACACCGTTAGGCCGTCTTCCGCTCACGCCCCAACATCGTGCAGCCCGCCTCCAGTGGTGTCGCGACACGCGTGAATGGAGGGACGAATGGAGACGTGTCGTCTTCAGCGATGAGAGTCGCTTCTGCCTTGGTGCCAATGATGGTCGTATGCGTGTTTGGCGCCGTGCAGGTGAGCGCCACAATCAGGACTGCATACGACCGAGGCACACAGGGCCAACACCCGGCATCATGGTGTGGGGATCGATCTCCTACACCGGCCGTACACCACTGGTGATCGTCGAGGGGACACTGAATAGTGCACGGTACATCCAAACCGTCATCGAACCAATCGTTCTACCATTCCTAGACCGGCAAGGGAACTTGCTGTTCCAACAGGACAATGCACGTCCGCATGTATCCCGTGCCACCCAACGTGCTCTAGAAGGTGTAAGTCAACTACCCTGGCCAGCAAGATCTCCGGATCTGTCCCCCATTGAGCATGTTTGGGACTGGATGAAGCGTCGTCTCACGCGGTCTGCACGTCCAGCACGAACGCTGGTCCAACTGAGGCGCCAGGTGGAAATGGCATGGCAAGCCGTTCCACAGGACTACATCCAGCATCTCTACGATCGTCTCCATGGGAGAAGAGCAGGCTGCATTGCTGCGAAAGGTGGTTATACACTGTACTAGTGCCGACATTGTGCATGCTCTGTTGCCTGTGTCTATGTGCCTGTGGTTCTGTCAGTGTGATCATGTGATGTATCTGACCCCAGGAATGTGTCAATAAAGTTTCCCCTTCCTGGGACAATGAATTCCCGGTGTTCTTATTTCAGTTTCCAGGAGTGTATTTTCGTGATTGATAGGGAAGGACATCGGCCACGTGCGTTTCAAAGGAAACTTATTGCTATTTATCTTAAGCTATTTATGGAAGCAAAAGATGGTCGAATGTATGAGTATATAGTATCTTACCACTGTGTCGCCTCTGGTAAAGTTGAATATAGCAGCCCTTAATCGACACTCGTGTGCCAGTCGCTGTCCCGACTTCACCATTTCAAAGATGGCCGATCTCGTAGCCTGTATATCTCCGCAGAGATCCACTTTGACGGAACACGCATCCCACTTACTGTAAACGAACGACGAAGAGGTATTCGCCTGTTTCTTCGCCTGCTGTGTCATCGCTGTATGCATTTGTTCTGTATCCGATAGTTCACTTTGGAAGTTGGCAGCATCGCCTATCTGACACTCCACGTGTGTAAATAAATTATTTCACTTTTTCTATTTTCTGATGCCAATTGATATTTCTGAACGCCAGGCTAGCTAACCCTGCATATCCTAGCACAGGCTCTACTATCTTGCCATTTTTCTAGCATATATTTTCCAATGACTTCTGTACTCATCTTTTTTTTTAATACTCCTTCAGTTCTCACTTTGTCTTTGACAGCAACATATTTTGCAACTTACAGTTTCTCCTTTTGATTTTCAGTGGGACAAGTTTCACTTTACACAAAGCTGAACGGAAGTGATATGTTACCCATGGAGATGACGTGGTTGTTGATTGGTGTTACTTTATTTCTTGCGACACAGTTACATAACCAATTCTCAATAACTGACATCGGTTTCGACCAGAAAGCGGCCATCACGTAACTAAAAGCATAAGATTATATTGACAGTGCAACGGAAATGATATATCACCGAAAAACGTAAGTCTGTCGCAAAACATCAAAAAAGTAATAGCTACTAACAAAAGGCAATCCCTGTCAGATTGTTAGCACATGCTGCTGTTTGATGTAACGTTCCCTTCGCGCTGTTGACGTAACTAAACGTTATGTGGTCAACACAACGCAAACGTTGCGTCATCGCTTGAAGCATGTGCATACAGCCTCATGATGAGTAGTAACCAACCGCATAAGGAAACGCAAGGGAAATGTTACGTCATCGCTTACAGCGTGTTCTATAGTTTTTCTCTTTGTTAACTATTGTTAAATCTCATATGTAACGCGAAGGAGTTATACTTTAATTTTTCCACAGTCGATGGTAATATTGTCTGACCATACCCAAGTAAATAAGTTTTACGTTGTTGGTTATGTAGTCTTTTTTAATATAGGTTTTTTACATTGATGTATTTAGTGGTGATCCTTGGACACTGCTGTAGATAACGGGGTGCATGCTATCTCCTTCCCCCTTATGAATAATAGTATGTTTCCTCTGATTGATATCAGTGTATCTCTATGAGCATCAGCGATAGAATTCTAAGCCACACAAGTATCTACGGGAGGCTAGAAACAACTAAATCCGATTTGCACCGCTAAATCCGATTTGCACCGATAAGAGTTTGATGTAGCCAGTAATGGAGGTCGCCAATGTATTAGTGTTCAAACGCTCGATACATCCTTACGGCAAAACCGGATGTCATTAAGTTACCATCATCCTTTTGATTAATTAGCTTCAAAAGGTTTCAAATACACTCCTCTGCTTACTCTCACTGATAAAGAGATCTAAAGATGGTATATGTAGAACATGCTTTCGCGAATGAAAGCCTGTAACTCTATATAATGCTACTTGCCACAACTTTTTCTCTGGTGTTAACCTCTTAATCTAAGAGCAGCACTTGAACCCAACGTCCTAGATTATAATTTCTGTCCTCCTTTACAGTACGGTCACTGATGCATTCCCTCTGTTACCGTGGACATTGTTCCCTCATGTCTTAACACATTTCCTATTGTGTCCGTTCTTTATTTCAGTGTTTTCCACGTATTCCTTCCCTCGTGGTTTCTACGGATGTTGAGTCCACTTAATTTCCAGAATCCTGGAACATCACTTTTCGCTTATTCCCTGGTTTTTCAACTTTAGTAGTAGAAGTCCTTCATTTTGTTTACTGAGTGGCACCCAGAGTTTGCTGCTAATCTCACAACTCGGTTTGGTTTTCTCTCAGTCCATGTTCTGTGATCTTTATACTGTTCATTACATTCAGTTTTATATCCACTGCTGATACTTACTTTTATTTCAGTCACTGATTTTTCGATATGCAGGCCAAACAATATTGAAATAACACTGCATCCCTGCCTTACGCGTTTTTAAATGTGAGCACTTATTTATTGGTCCTCGATTCGTATTGCTCGCTTAAGGTTCTAGTGAATAGAACACTGTATATTTACCTGTGGCTTGTACCTATTTTTCTGAGACTTTCAAACAACTTGCGCCATTTTATTTCGTTGAACACTACTTCTACGTCGAAAAATGCTATTAGGATATCTTGGATTTTCTTTCCTTGTACCTGTTATTAAGCTCAACGCTATACATCCCCATTTCTTGGAGCCAGATTGTTCGTAGTCTAAGATATAAGATTTTCTCAAGGTTCTGTCAGTTGTTCTTGACGTAAGCAAACTGATTAGGTGTTTGATGTGGTAAGTATATTGTCTGATGGTTCTAAAATTTATCTGGCTTCGATACCTTTGGGATTGTGTGCACAATATTTTACCAAAAATGGTATGTCCCCAATTTGATACATTCTACACACTAACTTGAATGGCAGTTTGCCTTCTATTTCTAAATTCCGAAGAAATGTTGTCTATGCACACTGCCTTGTGCAGTCGTAGATCCCCAAAGCTCCGTAAGACTCCGACTCATAAAATTAGTTCCTTGCCTTCCTTGCAGTAAAGAACAGCAGCCATATTGAATCGTTTCCGCAATGTCAGACAATACATTATCATGTTGCTTTTGAAAAAGCGTGATTATGTGAAAAATGTCAACGATTTCCTTACTCCCCACTAAACTATTTAATAATGAATTTTAAAACATATCTTCAGGAAAAATTGATAACAACATGTTCTCTAAACTATATCGGTCTACGAAAGTGCATAAGCAAAGTGTAACAGTCCATCGAGTTTCATTCTCAGTAATAGTTCTATTCGACAAGCTGTAAAAAACAGGGCACTCTATTAAAAGTAAGAAAAACCTAGGTCTGGTCAAAAATTTCCAGAACATTCGTAATTTCGCGCCAATGGTTTGTTGGAGCGAAATGCTGTTGCCATCCCCGCACACACCTGTGTTTAATGTGTAACTGACAGAAGTTTCATTGTTGTAGGGCTATGTCTGTTAGTTATTGTTCAGTGCTGTATTGAGTAGAACGTTGTGCCGCACTGTTTGCGAATTTCGAGAGGGCAGAGACCGAGGGGCAACGCGTCTACATTAAGAAAACATTTACACACACACACACACACACACACACACACTCACACACACACACACCAAAGGATGTAGGAAGCCTACGGTGATGAGTGCTTAAGTCGTACTCGGTGTTGCGAATGATTCACACGGTTTAAAACTGGCCGGACGGAAGTTAAGCCAGACCCACGTTCAGGTAGCCGTTGGACGCCTACCTACTGCGCTCAAGTCACGAACATAAGCGAAATTTGCCAATCTGAGACTGTCCGAGATGTTGCGGTAGATTGTAACATTCCAGTATCAACATCTCATGAAATACTGTCGCAGCATCTTGGAATGCATCTTGTTGCCGCCAAGTTCGTCCCACGGCTCATGAGTCGAGACCGGAAAGACCTTCGCCTCGCAATCTGTGAAGGGCTTTGGGATCTCGCAGATGAGAATGATATCTTCCTTAAGAGAATCGTAACTGGTGACTAGACCTAGGGTCTACGGTTATGATGCAGAGACCACGGTTCAATCTTCACAGTCGGTCGGGGAAGGTTCTCCAAGACCAGAAAAAGCTCGTCAGGTCACATCAAATGTCAAAGCCACGCTGATAGTTTCCTTTCACTTTGATGGATTAGTTCACCATGGATTTGTGTCACAGGGACAAACTGTTAATCGATGGTACTGCTGCGACGCTTGTGAGAAAATGTGAGAAGGGAACGGCCTGAAATGTGGCGAGACAGTTCACGGCTCTTGCATCACGATAACGATTCCGTACATTCGTTCCCGCTGGTGTGTGACTATTCAATCTGTATATTGAGCAAGCAGTAAAGGGAACAAAACAAAAATTCGGAGTAGGTATTAAAATTCATGGAGAAGAAGTAAAAACTTTGAGGTTCGCCGATGACATTGTAATTCTGTCAGAGACAGCAAAGGACTTGGAAGAGCAGTTGAACGGAATGGACAGTGTCTTGAAAGGAGAATATAAGATGAACATCAACCAAAGCAAAACGAGGATAATGGAATGTAGTCAAATTAAATCGGGTGATGCTGAGGGTATTAGATTAGGAAATGAGACACTTAAAGTAGTAAACGAGTTTTGCTATTTGGGGAGCAAAATAACTGATGATGGTCGAAGTAGAGAGGATATAAAATGTAGGCTGGCAATGGCAAGGAAAGCGTTTCTGAAGAAGAGAAATTTGTTAACATCGAGTATAGATTTAAGTGTCAGGAAGTCGTTTCTGAAAGTATTTGTATGGAGTGTAGCCATGTATGGAAGTGAAACATGGACGATAACCAGTTTGGACAAGAACAGAATAGAAGCTTTCGAAATGTGGTGCTACAGAAGAATGCTGAAGATAAGGTGGGTAGATCACGTAACTAATGAGGAGGTATTGAATAGGATTGGGGAGAAGAGAAGTTTGTGGCACAACTTGACTAGAAGAAGGGATCGGTTGGTAGGACATGTTTTGAGGCATCAAGGGATCACAAATTTAGCATTGGAGGGCAGCGTGGAGGGTAAAAATCGTAGAGGGAGACCAAGAGATCAATACACTAAGCAGATTCAGAAGGATGTAGGTTGCAGTGGGTACTGGGAGATGAAGAGGCTTGCACAGGATAGAGTAGCATGGAGAGCTGCATCAAACCAGTCTCAGGACTGAAGAACACAACAACAACAACGGTGTGTGACTATTGCACAAAAACGGAATAACTGTGTAGCCTCTTCCTCCGTACTCTGCAGACCTGGACCATGTGGACTTCTTTTTGTTTCCAAAGTTGGAAACCCCTTGAAAAGACGAAGACTACGTAATAGAAAATTTCAGACGGCGCTTCCAGCTACAGGTGTACCAAGACTGCTTCCGAAAGTGGAAACGGCCTTTGAGAGTGGTGTATCGATTGTGGAGGAGATAATTTCGAAGGAGACCACGCACAATAAGTAAGAGATAAGCGTAGAAAAATTGTTTTGAACGGACCTTTATTGCTATTCAAAACTCAATGGACCTCTAAATAAAATAAAAACCTAAACAATTACACAGTGCTAATGTATTTTTTGACGTCCTACGTTTGTTGCCTTTGACGTATCGTTTGAGATCCTCAGTCCTGTAGCGTGAAATCGAGGACCCTGCGCATGGTGAGTCATCTTCTTTGTTGAGAACGTACCGCTAGGCAGCTGAACCAGTGACACTCCCTTTTGGCATCGTCGTAGCCGGAACCCGGTGGATATGAGGCTGAAGTCCGGGCACCGGTATGGAAGGAAAGGGCAATCTCAACCCGGGGCAGGGTATTGCCGGGCTACGCTGCTGCCGAAAGGGGGAAAATGTAATCCTCCCACCCGAGGCAGCGGACTCCAATAAAAAGGTGCACGCCTTTCAGAGTGTTCCCATCATCCCCCACCGAGACTTACTTTTTCTTTATGCCCTCCGATAGCGAATGGTATTCCGGCTTTTTCAATACACAGCAGTACTCTAGGCGGAGAGGCGGAAAAATGTGGCCCGGAAGAAGAATGATGTATAGGACGGGTGCTAAGTTGACAGGCGAGAGGACAAGCAAAGTAAAGAAAAAAAAAAACACAACGCACAGTGGCTCGCCTCTCTCCCTGCTACTCCGGCGACAAGTCTGGGGTCTGACTTGCCCTGGGCACTTAGAGATCTTGCCAAATGAGACAAAATCCACCGTGTACGTTTCCACTAATAATACTGTCTACGTACGTATGGCTTCACACTGTGATCTTAATCCATAACTGTATTTAATAAATGTAGCTCCAACCTATGTCTGGAGTACGTGACTTCGGGTGGTCGATTTCCAACAGCTGTTATTTTGGTTTTATTTATAAGCCAACTAGTTTCGACATTACATTATGTCATCTTCAGGCCTGCGTATATAGAGTAACCCTCGTGTTACAAACCAATGCAGCACTGTCAACTAGTCTCATGAAGATTTTTTTCCCACGGGAATGTGCTCTCCTTGGACAGGTGGGAGAAAAATCTTCACGAGACCAGTTGACAGTGCTGCGTTGGTTTGTAACACGAGGGTTACTCGATATGCGCAGGCCTGAAGATGACATAATGTAATGTCGAAACTGGTTGCCTAAAAAATAAAACCAAAGTAACGGCTGTTGGTATTGTATTATTAAGTGTTCTCCTACTGAAGTAAGTGAAGGAAAGGTGCCGTAGTGGGTTTAAAATTCATCAGTAAGCTTCGATGATGACATTCTTGGTCTCTTGAAAGTAAGGAAGAATTACAGGACCTGTAAAACGGGACGCAAGAACGGAGGTGTAGAAGTGCAGTAGAAATCAAATGAAATACTTAACATTAAATTGGGAACCAAGTTGTACACAATGTGAAGGAATTTCGTTAGCGCTATGCATGACAGAAAACGCAAGGAGAGGCTGAGGCTGTTGCTCAGTAAAACGCCTCTTCTAGTGTCAGATACAGGCCTTCGATTTAAAGAAATAATCTAGGAACTTGCTTCTGCTAATCTAGGAACTTGCTTCTGCACTATTCAACGGAAGTCAAGAATAGTCAACAGAAGAATTGCAAAACTAGTGAACTGAGGCGTTCTAATTAAGGCATTACTTAAGGACAGTGAAAATTAAGTCACTGTTAACAAAAGAAAAATGCCACAGTCTCAGCGTGGAAAGATGCATGGAAATCACCAACTAGAATATCAGGAAATAGTTTCCATGACACTAAGGGTAATAGTAGAAGGAATGAACTGCAGTGAAGACAGGATGCCGTGGATATAAAAAATATATAAACTGATTAGTTTATAATCTGGGTATCAAGAATATGTACGTGTTGTCGGAAGAATTTTCCGAAAATCTCTCATTAACATGGATCTACGGCTATGTAAGAGTCTGGACTATGTTAATGCGCTGAAGACACAGATGGCTGCAGATCTGCAGATTTAACGGCCTTATCTATACTTTGCAGACCGCTGTGAAGTTCTCGGTACAAAGTGCTTACCGTTATGATTATTCCCGTTCAGTTCTGTGTTTGCTGTAATTTGTCTATTCCGGTCTTCCGCTGACCCTAGAGAAATACGTAAGGAGCTGCAATGCAGTACCGGTTTTTAGTCCTAAATTCCTCAACACTGACTATCGAATCACTTACCTTGCATCTTGCCATCAATGTTCAGGCGTCTGCCAGTTCAGGATTTTCATTATTTCCTTGACATTCTACCATGTGTCGAACAAACGTCTTTCATGCTGCCCATACTTATGCACGTTCGTACGTTCATTGTTTAATACATTTAGAGAATTTGTTCTGTATCCCATATGATCGTACAGCCGTTGCTAACCTTAGATATAGTGTTATATCTGATGGTTTCCAGGGGTAATACTCAAGATTTCATTTGAAATCAGCAAAACTGTGAGTGGGAGGAAGTTGTTTGGCGGGGGGAGGTGGGGGGGGGGGGGGGAAGGGGAGGAAAGAGGGACCAGCCAGTTGATGCTCTAGGAGTATGGGGCACAGATAGTTTATTAGGTTCAAAAATTTTAAGTGTTTCTCGAAATCGATTGTAATTCTAGTGAACCGCAGATTTAAAAATGCCAAGTGCAAAGGGGAACACTGTGGCTTTAGCAAGCTCTCCATAATTTGGTTTAGTTTAGTTGCAACACTGTTCGCAGCAAATTACGCTGTCCTCTTGTTGAGATGGCTATTTAGGCGCATTTTTGCACTCGTGGCGAATTTGTGCCTTATAAGAAATTTGACGAAATGGAAGACGCAACTTCTTTTTACGTCATATCCTCGTAAGGCTGTTGACGAGCTACACAAGAGGACAGTTAATGAACACACAGCACAGCATAAAGATCGGTGGAGGTCACATGCCCGACACCCATCCGTGATTCTAACAATGACTCCTTTTTCTCCTGATTCACATCGTAGTTCGCTATTTATCAAAGAGAAACAAGATCGTCAAGTTTTGTTGAGCCCTAGTAGTCAAAATAACAAGTTGCACTGTAGAAATGTTCGTCTATACCATGTTTGTGGACACAAGTGCGGCTGTCGTAAAGAAGAACTGCCGTTTTCGGACAAAAATGCATCTGTCGAAAAGAAGAACTGCCGTTTTCTGCACTTGAACTTGGTTCAAAGGTGCCTACAACCTTCCTCTGTAATGATGCAAAATCGTGGCGCCCTGCATCGTCACTCTCTCGCCTCCTAAACGCTTCCAAAAGTAAGTTGTCGACACATACGGGATAACAGGCCAGAGCTCCGAAATGCATGTGAGGCGTATTGTGGGTTAGTGGTGACACTTTGGCACCAAATTTCGTCTGCCAACGCCACCATTGACGTATGACCATATGGGAATGTCGTCAAGGCTCACACGCCTTAATTTGCAAACGTTTCACCTCTTCTTTTGACGCCTCTGCAAAGAGGGTTACAACCATTATGCCAAAGACTGAAATCGCGCGCCGGCCGGAGTGACCGAGCGGTTATAGGCGCTTCAGTCTGGAACCGCGCGACCGCTACGGTCGCAGGTTCAAATCCTGCCTCGGGCATGGCTGTGTGTGATGTCCTTAGGTTAGTTAGGTTTAAGTAGTTCTAAGTTATAGGGGACTGATGACCTCAGATGTTAAGTCCCATAGGGCTCAGAGCTGTTTGAACATTTTTTATTTAATTATTTATTTATTTTTTTTTTTTAATTTTGCGCGGTTTTCTTACGGATGGCCGAGGAAAACATTTGCGGTACATCGCCGCTCAGAATGGACGCAAAACGGACTTAGGGTGTGACATGTAGGTCGTAACTGAAACTACCCTCTTCCCTTGGGGCGCTGTCTGCTGAAATCTGTACGTGATTTAATAGCAGATATTACTTCAGTTTTAGTTCAGAAACTATCAGATATTGAATCTGAAGCTGTTATAAAGGCAGTTTTGGTTGATTCACCGTTTTCATATAGTTTCTTATTCAGTGCAAAAATTTTTGAAAATGGTAATGACGTCTCAGTTGCCGCTTTATGCTTGTCTAACAGCTTTGTAAACGTTGGTTGGTTGAACATTAAGTTTGGATGTTAGCTGCCTCACCTTCTCTTTCCTTAGAACTGAATCCATGGGAAATCCTGAGTGAACGGATTTGAAACGATATTCGTTGTCCCCTTTCTTCCCAAGTCATACACTTCCATACAGAGACACACACACACACACACACACACACACACACACACACACACACACAGTCTTTCCCTTTACCTGGCAACAAAACTAATCGATTTCCCAATTCGAATGGAAGTGATATGTTTATTGCTTTCTGCCTGAACACACGTTCATAAGAATAAACCTAGCATTAAGTGTATGCGCTCATAAACACGCGGGCTACAAATGGCTCTGAGCACTATGGGACTTAACTTCTGAGGTCATCAGTCCCATAGAACTTAGAATTACTTAAACCTAACCAACGTAAGGACATCACACGCATCCATGCCCGAGGCAGGATTCGAACCTGCGACCGTAGCGATCGTGCGGCTCCAGACTGTAGCGCCTAGAACCGCTCGGCCACTCCGACCGGCCGTGGGCTAAAAATATGGTCAAAAAATCCTACGTTATACCCACATTAGGACACAATTTATATAAAACACTCTGTATAATCACCAAATATCACTTTTAAACAAAAAATTAACAAAATTTAGCTTTATAATTGTCGCTAAAAACAAAAACAAAAAAAATCAACGTTAGCCCATGGTTTGACTATGTTAATATGTTCTTAATTTCGCAACTAATGCTTATCAGTTTCCTGGTTACTTATCATCTAATTCAACAAATAATTAATATTTCATTTCTGACCTGCATTCAGTATACATGATTAGACAATGATTGTTACAAATGCGTTTCGAACCTTTACTGCATTACTAGTGCGTGCTGTGATCGCAAACCCTGATACAAAAAGAACAACGGCAAATCCTCCACAAACAGACATATTAGGTTGCTTGGATGTTCTGCAGTGCTCTTGCTAGTGCGAATCTGACTTCTTGCAGGTGATAATGGCGGATGACTTTCTTGTAAAAGTTACCCGTCTATCACCAGACGGTTTATGCCCACTACATTGACAGAACTGTAAAACAGCGTGAGTAGCCATCACCAACTGTTTCGAGTAAAGCCGTACCCTCTGCACATTTTATCAAAAGCGGAAACAGGTAGTGGATTAAATATCGTTCTAGTGGGCTTTCCATTGACGACTTTTGTGACTTCTTTGTTTTTGTTCGTCCATGTTATTTGTATAGCGTAATGATTTTTGTGCCGTCTTTGAATTTGTTTTAGCGTATTATTTATGTAAACTGTCATCTAAAAATACAATATCCACAATAAGATTTTATGTTAACTGCAAAAATGCGTCTAAACACACAACAAATACTAAAAAAATATATTATTACAGTATCTGTACCGTATTTACCTCAGTTTCACAACTTCAGCTCGCCCGTGCTACAGATATAGCCCACAGACTTCGATGACAATTTATTTAGACGTCTTTGTGGCGCCGGGGTCCACACGGTACTAGTGGGAAACGGAATTCATATCTAAGGAATACATGAAACGATGGCACTGTAGTCCGCCAATTTTTGAAAATAAACGACCATTTTATTGGCTGGGCTACTCCTGTATCCAGAGCGTGCATTCTAATGGTACCTTGGTATCAATGCGTAAAACAAATATATGATACGAACACAGAAGACATGCGCACGACCTCACGTGTATACAATCGACTAAGAAGTTGAAACTGTTGTGTTCTTGACTTACAATGGCAGTTCCGCCGGAGAAACAAGCATTTCTTGTGTTAATGATCTGAGTGGAGCAACCAGGGCTACACGACAAGATCATTCAAGGATTTACCGAAAATAGCCCCGTGAGCTATTACCAGCGCGCGATCGACAGTTTGGTGATAACTCTTCTAGGTGAATTTTGGCACTTAATTTATCTTACGCATAGGACTAGAATGATTTTATATTTGAAAGAACGAAGGGACTTTGCGGAAGTGTAATGCACAAGCTGAGTTGCCTGTGATGTGAAATAAAGGTATCGCTGGATAGCGTGCTGCGAGTCGCCAGTTCAAATCCAATCAGGAGCAAATATATGAGGGTAATTAAAAAGTTTCTGTTTGATTGCCTTGCTGCAGCCCATAAGCAACGAAACGCGACTCCGATGCGCGTACGTAAGCACCGACATGTAGGCAAGGAGTTAATGTGGCATTTGTATCTTCCAGACGTGCGTACGGTACATATGAAAAGGTGAAATATGGCGACATTGCTTGCAGTTGCGTCCAAAAAGGACCAACGTGCTGTTGTTCTTTTCTTGGCTGCCGAAGGCCAGACACCGATAGACATCCAGCGTAGCATGAAAATATATTTGGGGCAGCACGTACGTCGGAATTCAGTTTTGTGGAATGATGCTCCAGGTTCAGTGCTGGTCGCGATTTTACACAAGATTACAGTCGCTCTGGGAGGCCAGCCTCATCCACTGAGGACAACAAGAAGTGGGCATCCGCTCTGTGGTCTTGATTTTTCCTCATGCAATGTTCACGCCTTCGGTTCATTCAAGAAAGGCCTGGATAGGTTGTAGATTCCTGTCGGACGAGGATTTGCAGCAGGCAGGCAGACTTCATTATGCAGCAAATCATGGTGTTTTACCAAATCGGTATCTTCAACCTGCTGCAACGGTGGGATGGTTATTTCAGTGCCCGAGGCGAATCTGACTGTCTGGCATACAAATTTTGACTGTATGGGCTTCCAACGGAAATTTTTGATCGCCGCTCACATCTAGTGTTTATCATTTCTGGAAGTTTCTCGAAATTTCTTGTTGCATATTGTCAAATATTCGATGTTTCCACAAACAGCAGCACTCTCCGTCCAACAAAGAGACCTGTATTGTCTGCTCCTTGGTGCCCAGTAATAGACGTGCTTTCAGTGCCAGGTGATTTACTTAATGTGCGATGCATGTTTCGGGTTTGGACGTGATTGTGGTTATGACGCGACGGTACTTTTACATGCAAGGAATTCAATCTTTTTTGTATGTTTTACCATTATGCTTAGGATCGAAGTTTTCATTTACTATTCATAAATATTCCACATGCCCTCCTTTGGACACAAGTCAAACATCAAGACAATACTCAAAATCGTCCAGTACTTTTGCGGGAATATCTATTGTTACTGTGTTAACTGCTGTTGCTGTTCGGCTTCGCAGTTCGCACAAAGTCGTGGTAAGGGAGATGGGAGGAGCCTGTCACAACGTCCTCCTCCCGCCCTCCCCCCCCCCTTCCCCCCCCCACAAAAAAAAATAAGCTGTACTAAAGGAAAATGTGACCTTGGAAGCTAATGATGTAATTAGTACTTTTTTTGAGTCATCACTCTTCCGACCGGTTTGATGCGACCGCCAAGAATTCCTCTCCTATGCCAATCTCTTTACCTCAGAGTAGCACTTGCAAACTGCGTCCTCAATTATTTGTTGTTTATATCTCAATCTCTGTCCTTGTCTACAGTTTTTGCCCTCTACAGCTCCCTCTAGTACCATGGAAGTCAGTCACTGATGTCTTAGCAGTTGTCCTATCTACTGTCCCTTCTCATTGTCAGTGCCGTCCACACATTTATTTCCTCTCCGATTCTGAGCAGAACCTCCTCGTCCCTTACTTTATCAGTCCACCTAATTTTCAACATTCGTCTGTAGCACCACCTCTCAAATGATAACGTTGGAAACTGAAGAAGTGAATTAAAATTTGTGCTGCGGCCGGGACTCTAACCCGGGTCTTCTTGCTTACTAGGCAGATATGCTGACCGTTACACTACCACAGCATTATGGTGAACACAGGTGCACGAACTATCCACGTCAAATACCCTCCCCAACACAAACTCCAATTCACATCTCCCCTTATATTGTCACTATTAGCAGGGCTCTCCGACATTGGAATATCACCCCAGCATTGGACGTGGGGGGCAAGTGCTATCCTACATGTGATCGTATAGATCTTAAATTAAATTTTCCCTGGTAATAGTGGCAATATAAGGGGAGAGGTGAATTGGAGTTTGTGTCGGGGAGGGTATTTGAATGGGGTAGTTCGTGAAGGTATAATGGCCATAATGCTGTGGTGGTGTAATGGTTAGCGTACCTGTCTATTAGCGCCGGCACGGTAGCTCAGCGTGTTCAGTCAGAGAGCTGGTTGGCCTCTGTAATGAAAAAACTGAGTGGAAGGATCAACAAACGAACTTCAATGGAAGCCATGAGACGTCCGCACCGACCAAACACAACTATCAACAACGAAAAAATTGCAACACAAATTTTAATTCACTTCTTCAGCTTCCAACGTTATCGTAGATAAATTAGAGACTTAAGGAAAATTTAATTTAACCTCTCAAATGATTCGATTCTCTTCTGCTCCGGTTTCCCACAGTCCATGTTTTACTACCATACGATGCTGTGCTCCAAATCTACGTACTCAGAAATTTCGTCCTCAAATTATGGCCAATGTTTGATACTGCTAGACTCCTCTCGGCCATGAAGGCTCTTCTTGTCAGTGTTAGTCTGCTTTTTATGTCCTCCTCGCTCCGTCCGTCATTGGTTATTTTGCTGCCTAGGAAGCAGAAGTAGCTAGAAGTTTTCAGAGCCTAAATTTGCGAGCGCCAGTATGACCTCCGCAGTGCTGGCCTAGGTTGCTGCAGAGCCACGCCCACCCTGTTGGCCAATTAGTGCTCGCGATCGCACTACAAAGCCCGGTGCGCTGCAGCTCTGCTTTCATTTGTGTAGTCGCCGTGGTCTCATATCGTTTGCTTATGACCTCGTATTTCACTACGCTTTAGGTATTTGCTTTTGAATTACCTCTCTGATCTATGCTACGCTGTCCTCCGTTGTCTGTTTTCCACTTGTTGTTGTCCTCCTGTTCCTATTCGGCTAACCGCTGCTGATGGTCCCTGGCTAGTCAACCAGTCTCTGCTGATTCTTTGAGTTGTCCCCAACCCTTGTCAGATTCCAATGAAAATAGTCTGCAACAATAAAATACTTAAAAATCGAGTGAGAAATTTTCCACACGCAGGGCTACTGAGAAATAACTGTTTCAGGGAAAATAAATTTTTAATGTCACACGCTTTTAAATCAGATTGTGAAGTATAAAATAATTCCTCCTAATTCCGTACTGATTCCTAATCCCATACGGTTAATTCAGAAAATTATTGACTGTGAAATTTTAATAGCTATTAAAATAATTGTAAGATACAAAATTTGTGGTGTACGTGCAATTAAGAATAGTAAGGACGCGAAGTAATGATAAACCAATTATGAATAACATTCGCCGCGTGTTTTTCGTCATCAATCTTTTATTTTCATAGGTAGTAAAAATACACGATTGCAATACTTAAGAATTATGTTCATGGTGTTAGGAACTGTGTGACGCTAAGAGAAATTCTTTTTATATTTTTTTGGCCGGTTTAAACATATGTCCTATTAAAAAGTTGTTCTTGTTTAAATAATCATTTTCACTGTGGTCATTTCGTGCACTATGTATGGAAGTAATATATTAACCGACTCTCATTAGAAAGTTCGTCCCCAGGATTTTAACAGTAAACCTCTCTGTGATGCATAACGCCTCGCTTTCCTCTGAACTTCTTTGAGCACTCGCAGTTAACATACCCATGTTCAATCTTCTCTATCTCTTCTATTAATCCAACCAAGTGACGACACAAGACTGATGAACGATACTATAGTCACTGTAATCGTAGCAATTTCATGAAAGTAGACATTGTATTGTGTAGAAGATTGAAGAAAAATCAGATAGATTTGTCGATCTGGTAAAAACGTTCGGTAATGTGAAATGGTGCAAGATATTCGAAACCGTTAGAAAAGAGACGTAAGACGTAGTGAAAGACGGGTAATATACGATGTGTATAAGAACCAAGAGTAAACATTATAGTGGAAGACTAAGAACGAAGCATAGGGATAACAAAGGATGAAAGACACGGATGTAGGTTCGCCCGTACTCTTCAAGCTACACGTGGAAGAATATGGTCATAAAACGAAGGTTAAAGAGTGGGCTGAAAAGACATCAGTGGTAAGATTCCCTGAAGACATTACTATCCTCAGTGAAAGTGAAGAAGAATTCATGAATTGAATGGAATGAACTGGCTAATGTGTACAGAATATGGATTGAGAATAAATAGTAGAAAGACGAAAGTAATGAGAAGTAGCAGAAATGAGAATAGCGAGAAGCAACATCAGCATTGAAGATCACGAGAAGAAATTTCTGGTAAATATTTCTGGAGCATAGCGTTGTGTGGTATTGAGACATAGACTGTGGGAAAACCGGAACCGAAGATAATCGAAGCTTTTGAGATGGTGTGCTACAGAAGAATGTTTAAAGTTAGACGGACAGGTAAGGTACGGTAAGAAATGAAGAGGTGCTCAGCAGAATCGCCCAAGGAAAGGAACACAAATAGAAAATACCGACAAGAAGAAGGGATAAAATTGTAAGACATCTGTTACAACATCAGGGTATAACTTTCATGGTACTAAAGGGTGATGTAAATGGTAGAAACTGTAGAGCAAGACAGAGATTGCAGTACATCCAGCAAATAATTAAGGGTGTAGGTTCCAACTGCTACTCTGAGATGAAAATTTTGGCAAAGGCGACGAATTAGCGGTGGGGCGCATGAGACCAGTCAGAAGACTGATTACACCAAAAGGAAATAGTTTGTAGAGTGTGCAGTCTAATATTCATTAACGTTTTTGGAAAGGTAGTGGTATACTAAGAAACTTTAATACTTTATTGACACTCAGCAGTCCGACACGCAAAAGCAGCATTAAGTGAAGAGTCAGACGATATTTTATCAAGGTAACTGATAACCATATGTCATGGACATACTTTTAGTAAGTTTCCCCACAATGTTAATTAATTGATTATAGTTACTCATAATGTCCATTACTACATTGTGTGCTCAAATTTCTCCAAGTTTATAAAATTTCAAAAAAAATTAACCTTTTCAAATTACAAAAAATATAACCTTAGAGACGGTAATTTGAAGAAAATTAGTGAGGTAAGACAGCTTTCATTAAAAATGACCCGTAGTTGCAGTGAATCAATTTAAAACTGTATAATAGCTTTTTACTTTCATTTTTACTATGTTTCCCGAAATTTATCCTATTTTACCCGGAAAGATCACGTATTTCCTTTGACCGTTTATTTCCCAAAATTATTAACGCCACCTTCGCCTGGCCTCACCATCAAATAAGTACTTTTACCTATAGGCACGAGATACGAGTCAGCTCGCCTTACCGCAAAGTGCTGTCAAACTGAGGACTGTGTAAATAAACGCAATAGTCATTTAGAAGCACCTTTTGCACGCGTCTCTCCGTCAAAGCCTACTTCATAATCCCGTCTTGAGTCTTACAGAAACACGTTCGTAACACAGTTCTGGATCTACCGCACCTTTAGTACGACTACTTCCCTTGGCGCGACTTAAAGCTGTAAACCTCTTCAGTCCGGAACCGTGCTGCTGCTACGGTCGCAGGTTCGAATCCTGCCTCTGGCATGGAAGGGTGTGATGCCCTTGGGTTAGTTAGGTTTAAGTAGTTCTAAGTCTAGGGGACTAAAGACCTCAGATGTTAAGTCCTACAATGCTTAGAGCCATTTGAACCATTTCTTGTAATCCTCTGTTCGAATTGTTACAACGCCTCAAAATTTCCTACGTCAGTATACCTAACATCTGTCCAACGTAGTCGAAAACAATTACCTTCTACATCTACGATGGCGAGCCTCGTCGCGTGTGATTTCCTTGACAAGTCACGGATCCGAGGTGTGTCAAGAAAGGCAGCCGCACAGAGTCACACACTGTCTCGTCTCGTCCACCTCGCCTGCAGGCCAACCCTACACTCTTCTCTCGTGCGCGAGGGAAGACTCGCCGTCGCTGACCAGAGGTCACCCTCCAAACAATACTGACTGTCGTCTCTCCTCACTGATGCCTTAATCGAGAGATTACGTTGAGCACTCCACTGTCAATGGTTTTGGGAGAATGTCGTTTGAGACGCCTGGGATATGAAAGAAATAATCGACCATGTAATGTTGTTCAATTTTTATTGAGATTGTGTTGACTGTAGAAACAAAAGCAATGTTGACGGTTTCAGTAGCTAATCAGTCATAATCTGAAGCATTCTGCTTCTTACAGAGTAACTTGTTATGGCTATGTGTACAAAGTACACTCTAAGAAAAGAAAAACGACGCACATGCGAAGGAGGTATCTCAGTGGGACGGAAATCGATAGGTATGATGTACTGTGATGCACATGTTAGCCATATTTGTACATTTTCCTTTAGCAATGGTCAGTTTCCTGAGCGATTAAAGTACTCAGCAGTAAAGGCGCTTTATAAAAAGGGAGAAAGGGATAATGTAAATAATTTTAGACATATTTCTATCCCATCAGTGTTTGCAAAAGTTATTGAGAAGGCTATGTATGTAAGGATAACAATCATTTTACATCACACGATTTGCTGTCAAATGAACAGTTCAGCTTTAGAAGTCGTTTAGCAACTGAAAATGCTATATTCTCATTTCTCTATGAGGTACTGGATGGGTTAAACAAAAGGTTTCGAACGCTTGGCTTATTTTTTGATTTAACTAAGGCATTTGATTGTGTTGATCACAAAATATTGCTCCAGCAGTTGGACCATTAAGGAATACAGGGAGTAGCTCAAATTGGTTCACCTCTTACTTTAGCAACAGGCAGCAAAAGGTCATTATTCACAATGTTGATAACGGCTGTGATGTGGGGTCTGAGTGGGGTACTGTCAGGTGGGGTGTGCCCCAGGTATCGGTGTTGGGGCCACTCCTGTTCCTTATTTATATAAATGATATGCCCTCTAGTATTACAGGTAACTCTAAAATATTTCTGATGACACTAGTTTGGTCGAAAGGATGTTGTGTGCAACATTGGGTCGGTTTCAAATAGTGCAGTACATGACCTCAGTTCATGGTTTGTAGAAAATAAACAAACGCTAAATCACAGTAAGACTCAGTTTTTACGGTTTCTAACACACAATTCCACAAAACCTGACACTTTAATTTCACAGAATGGGCATATGATTAGTGAAACTGAACAATTCAAATATCTAGGTGTTCAGATAGATAGTAAACCGTCGTGGAAAGCTCACTTTCAGAATCTTGTTCAAAGACTTAATACTGCCATTTTTGCTATTCGAACGGTATTAGAAGTGAGTGATCGTTCGACACGAAAATTAGTCTACTTTGCTTATTTTCATCCGCTATTGTCGTATGGTATTATATATTGGCGTAAGTATTCCCATTCTAAAAGGATATTTTTGGCTCGGAAACGGGCGGTTCGGGCAATAAGTGGTGTTAGTTCACGAACCTCTTGTCGACCTCTGTTCACGAGTCTGGGTATTTTGACATTGGCTTCTCAGTACGTATATTCGTTATTGTCGTTTCTTGTTACCAGTATTAGTTTATTCGCAAGAATAAGCAACATTCACTCGGTTGATACTCTGCAGAAATCAAACCTGCATTCGGATCGGACTTCCTTAACTCTTGTGCAAAAAGGTGTGCAGTATGTTGCTGCATCCATTTGCAAGAAGCTGGCGCTCGCATTCAAAAATCTTAACAGTAATCCAGGTTCAAATGGTTCAAATGGCTCTGAGCACTATGGGACTCAACTTCTGAGGTCATTAGTCCCCTAGAACTTAGAACTAGTTAAACATAACTAACCTAAGGACATCACAAACATCCATGCCCGAGGCAGGATTCGAACCTGCGACCGTAGCGGTCTTGCGGTTCCAGACTGCAGCGCCTTTAACCGCACGGCCACTTCGGCCGGCAGTAATCCACGTTCTTCAAATCGATACTGGAGAGTTTCCTCATGGGTCACTCCTTCTATTCTGTCGAGGAAAAATTAAGCTGATTTTTATTGTATTGCTGATAGCGTTTACTTAAACTTATGGACTGACATTTTTAAGGTTCATGAACATTTATTTTTATCTGTTATTACGTTTATGTTGTGTTTCATGTACTGACACGTTCCATGACCTTGGAGATTTGCTTCTCAATTTGGTCCTACGGAACTTGACGTGTAAATAAAAAAATTATAAATGATTAAATGTACTGTCGAACAAATAACCAAAATTTCACCAAATTTTGATGATATTTTTGAGAGAAAGTGCTTCACCAATTGAGCACGTCAATAACGCGGTGGTTCATCTCTGGTCCATATGCGAGCAGTTAATCGGCTTCCTATTGATTGATAGTAGTTAAATGTCCTCCTGAAGGATATCGTGTTAAATTCGGCCCACTTGATGCGTTAGATGGTCAAAATCCCAAGCTGGTTGGAGGGCCGTGCCAGTAATGCTCAAAGGATTCACAGTTGTGTGGAAATCTGACGACATTGCTGAGTTGGGTTTGGCAAACACGAAGACAAGCAGCAAAAACTCTTACCGCGTGCGGGCGGGCTAAGTCTCGCTGAAGTGTAAGCCCAAGGTGGCTTACCAGGAAGGGCAACAAACCAGAACATACAATATCGTCTAAGCACCGCTATGCTCTAAAGGTACCAAGGATGACAACCAAACGGGTCCTGTTATGAAATGGAATGACAGCCCAGTCCATCACTCCAGGTCGTCGAGCCGTATGGCGGGCGGCAAGTAGATTGGTCTCCCACTGCTGACTTGGGTACCTCCAGACACATCATCTCTGGTCATCGGGGGTCAGTTCGAAGCAGGACTCGCCAATGAAGGCAATTCTACTCCAGTCAATGAGATTCCAGGCTGAATATGCCTTCGAATACTGAAAATGGGCTTATCGGTATATAGAGGTCAATGGGAAGCCGGCGCAAGGGGCGACTTGAGCTCAGCTCCTTTCTTGTAACCCATCCATTAATGGCCATTGAGGTCACTCAAGCACCAGATGCACGTCGGATAATGGTGAATCCGGGGTTCTGAGTGCCTCTCTGACGATTTCTCGGTCCTCACGTTCTGTTATCTGTCTAGGTCGACCGCTTCCTTCTTCGCACTGTGTTTGGCAATGGTTCATCCATTCACGCCGACTTTGTCCAATAATGGCATCGCTTCTATTCAAGTGCTGTGAGATTCGCTGGTTACTCCAACCGGTCTCTATCAGCCGAACGAGATGTCCTCTCTCAAATGCTAACATCAAAGAATATTGAAACTACAATGAAATCTAGACCATTAGCTGCTTACAGGCGTTGATAAATATCAACGTGGACAGTTGAAAATGTGTGCCCCGACCGGGACTCCAATCTGGGATCTCCTGTTTACATGGCAGACACTCTATCCGACTGAGCCATCGAGGCCACAGAGCATAGTGCGACTCCAGGGACTTATCTCTGGGACGCTACCCGTGAGACCCACATTTCCAACTTAGTGTCCATACCCTACATTTGTAGTGCCCCCTACCACTATACTCATTACTCACGGCCTGTAAGCAGCTAATGATCTGGATTTCTTTCTAATGTTATTCCTCGAGAGCTACAAGATCACCAATGGTATCTATTTTTTCGGACGTGGTCCGACAGAACAGATACCATCTCCATATACACTCCTGGAAATTGAAATAAGAACACCGTGAATTCATTGTCCCAGGAAGGGGAAACTTTATTGACACATTCCTGGGGTCAGATACATCACATGATCACACTGACAGAACCACAGGCACATAGACACAGGCAACAGAGCATGCACGATGTCGGCAGTAGTACAGTGTATATCCACCATTCGCAGCAATGAAGGCTGCTATTCTCCCATGGAGACGATCGTAGAGATGCTGGATGTAGTCCTGTGGAACGGCTTGCCATGCCATTTCCACCTGGCGCCTCAGTTGGACCAGCGTTCGTGCTGGACGTGCAGACCGCGTGAGACGAAGCTACATCCAGTCCCAAACATGCTCAATGGGGGACAGATCCGGAGATCTTGCTGGCCAGGGTAGTTGACTTACACCTTCTACAGCACGTTGGGTGGCACGGGATACATGCGGACGTGCATTGTCCTGTTGGAACAGCAAGTTCCCTTGCCGGTCTAGGAATGGTAGAACGATGGATTCGATGACGGTTTGG
The DNA here is from genome assembly GCF_023864345.2 of Schistocerca serialis cubense. Lineage (NCBI taxonomy): Eukaryota > Metazoa > Arthropoda > Insecta > Orthoptera > Acrididae > Schistocerca > Schistocerca serialis. The sequence goes on from NC_064645.1 coordinate 123,349,129, forward strand.
ATGTACCGTGCACTATTCAGTGTCCCCTCGACGATCACCAGTGGTGTACAGCCAGTGTAGGAGATCGCTCCCCACACCATGATGCCGGGTGTTGGCCCTGTGTGCCTCGGTCGTATGCAGTCCTGATTGTGGCGCTCACCTGCACGGCGCCAAACACGCATACGACCATCATTGGCGCCAAGGCAGAAGCGACTCTCATCGCTGAAGACGACACGTCTCCATTCGTCCCTCCATTCACGCCTGTCGCGACACCACTGGAGGCGGGCTGCACGATGTTGGGGCGTGAGCGGAAGACGGCCTAACGGTGTGCGGGACCGTAGCCCAGCTTCATGGAGACGGTTGCGAATGGTCCTCGCCGATACCCCAGGAGCAACAGTGTGCCTAATTTGCTGGGAAGTGGCGGTGCGGTCCCCTACGGCACTGCGTAGGATCCTACGGTCTTGGCGTTCATCCGTGCGTCGCTGCGGTCCGGTCCCAGGTCGACGGGCACGTGCACCTTCCGCCGACCACTGGCGACAACATCGATGTACTGTGGAGACCTCACGCCCCACGTGTTGAGCAATTCGGCGGTACGTCCACCCGGCCTCCCGCATGCCCACTATACGCCCTCGCTCAAAGTCCGTCAACTGCACACACGGTTCACTTCCACGCTGTCTCGGCATGCTACCAGTGTTAAAGACTGCGATGGAGCTCCGTATGCTACGGCAAACTGGCTGACACTGACGGCGGCGGTGCGCAAATGCTGCGCAGCTAGCGCCATTCGACGGCCAACACCGCGGTTCCTGGTGTGTCCGCTGTGCCGTGCGTGTGATCATTGCTTGTACAGCCCTCTCGCAGTGTCCGGAGCAAGTATGGTGGGTCTGACACACCGGTGTCAATGTGTTCTTTTTTCCATTTCCAGGAGTGTAGATACGACTTACCAGCCAATGATCTTTTTCAGTGCCGATGCACTCACATTGCTCAAACTCTTACGGCTATCGTTAGATCGACTGCCGCGAGTAATAAGTGTAGTGGGCAGGGCCACTAAAAATGTAGTCTTTGAGAGGTGCAAGATCACCAATGCTATCTGTTCTTTCGGAAAGAACAGATACTATCTTCATAAATCTCAGAATATTGTCCACTCGCCTGTCTGCAAGTCATAATTAGTGTCCAATGACACAGAACGAAATTCGCAAAGACTATGTGCCCTGATATCGACATGTTCCCTGTTTACTATCCTTGCAAGATGTGCAATGAAATGGAGTTACAGCGTCATACATTCAACCATCGGCAACCAGAGTTTATAATTTTGCATTTCCCGTCGATACCTGTATGAACGTCAGTTTGTGTCCAGTTTGCATAAATTCTTCGTGATGCGTCTTTTTTTGTGACAGAGTGTAAAATTCGAACTCCGAGTTAACGGCCATGATCATATTCTCATTAAATATACTCCAAAACTACGAAGAGTTTAGGTCTCTAGCTAGTATATTTTGTTAGGAGTCTGCACTAGTTATAATTTCTGTCAGAATAACACTGCCTAGATTTCTGCATTATTTTCATTTTATGGCATGTTTCGGATACTATCATCATCAGGTCGTTGAGAACCACAGTTTAGATTCATATGTAATATAACGTATATTCTTTACCAGAATAGTTTAGCACTGAATCGTAATTAAAGTGACCACTAAATGTATTTCCGTATCTCTCTCAGTATACAGTTATATATAGTCTATAATAGTGCTGTTTATGGTAACAATTTCAGACTATATGCATTGCTCAATTGTTCCACCCTATTTCTCCAACACTGCCGTACTTAATGTAAAAGTGTCGCGGCAGTCATGAGATATGTTCTGTCAGTGAACCCGAGTTGATTTCTCAGAAACATTAACGTATGCAGTTTTTTAGACTTTTTTGCGACATAATAGCGTACACTTCGTTGCCTCGAGTTGGAAATCACAGAATTTTTCATCAAAAAATCTATCACGACATCACTGCACCGCATCTCAGGTCGCAATCCGTTTCTCAGACGACATGGATTTGAGACACTATATTATAACATTTGCCATTTTCCCTTTCATTTTGTCTTGCGTATTACATATATATATGACAGAAATTTCTTTCAGTTGCAACAGTTGCAATTACTGACTTAACTTCCATTGAAACGATTTGCTGGAAGCGCAACTGGAACAGAATTTCTCATTTGAAGATATCGTCCTGAAGCGGTGCATATATGAGGGAACTCGCATAAACCGAATGACTGAATGAATGAATGAGATATTAAGTCTGTGGGGCAACGAAGATTATAAATGACGACGCCTTTCTGGGAGCGTTGACGTCTAAAACCTCTTCTTGAATTTCGAACGCAGCTACACGTTTTCAGTAAAGCTTCTGTGACATTTTACAAATTAGACTTGAAACTCTTTGAGCATACCCCGGTCTCAGACTTTGCTAGGACGCGCTTCTGAAAGGAATCACTGGAGTGATGAAAATACCGAACGTGTACACGCCTGAAATTAATGTATATATCTTTTCATGAACATACTTTAAATATCATAAATGTGCGTATCACTGTACTTCACATCCGATTCTTAGAGTCTTTGGATGTAAAATGTACCCGCTGCAGACTGTCAAGCGGTGAAACTCTGTAATATGAGGAATGTATTTCATGTCCCGTGGGTACCAACGTCATCTGGAGTTGGGGGCATGTGAAATTAAATAAGAAAAAGTATGAATCAGTCTGAAAATACGTAACCACAAATATTTTATACGTGCTAACGTGTCAAGAGTTTGATAAGCATCTCAGTGTTTCTCTCACGTATGCAAAACGCACCGCTCCTCAATGGATCTTTCCAGTCATAACTGTTAACTATACCTGCAAAGCTATTCTCAAGAACACGTCATTTAGGTGCTTTTAAACAACTTATTTTGTGTACGAATTATTTCTTAGAACCTTCCGATGAACCTCTACATGGTATCCGATTTTACGTGTAACTAGTTTTATCTCAGTTAAATGTTATCATAGAGAGATCATGATCGACATTTCAAAATATTCCCTGACATTTCGTCTGAGTGTGGGAGACAACTTAGAAAATAAAATGGTAACTAATCGAGGCCTCGAGAGGATGTCAAAATTATAGCGCTGCATAGAGAGCACCACCATTCGCCACATAATGCCAATTGGGTGTTTATCTCTGGCTGCCACCATCGTGCTCGCGTAAAAAAAACTGGTTCTCTACTTCTCAAAAAAACCTTTTAAAAAATAAAACATGACCTATACAAGTAATCTGACTACCCCTGTTAGTCATGGACGAAAAAAAATTGGCATAGCCTTTGTCAGAACGTGCAGAATACTATGTGGGGCCAATAACACATCAATTTTAATCTAAATATGGTATGCCAATGTTTGCGTAATAAAAAAAATAGATAATTCAGTACAATTATGATATAGACGCCATAAATAACCTTAACTGGGGCCAAATGAACAATTAAAGTCAATTTAATTCCAGTAAACCTGGAAAAGTAAAAAAAAAAAAAAAATATTTTAGGGGCCCTACATAGACATCGCGCATCTGCTAGATGCCCACGAAATACGTAATTTTGTTTAGAAGCTGACAGCCAATGAGAAAATAGGTGCAAAAATACTATTGGTCAGTTTTCAAACACTAATAGCGGAGAGCATCAGCTGGTAATATACATAATTTTATGGTAGCTAATTTTACTGCACAAAAGAATAAAAAAAGTTACACACAAACATTAAAATAAAATTATAATGAGCAGCAAAATTTCTGAGAAGAATTTTCAAAGAAAATTATTAATTGAACTTTAATTTGGCGGGTTTTCAACACTGTCAACAAGACGAAATAATGGAAAGAATATTTATTGTAAGTAAACAAAATTGAACCTTGATATTGTGACAGTATTTTTAAAACAGATAATTTAACTGCAACTGTCTTTAATTTTGAAATGAGACAGAGCGTAATAATGTTCTTTTAATGTCTTAACTGTTGCTCCAGGCAGTGCGATGACGATGTGTGAGGTTAATGCTGGTTCGTGGCGTGAAGATAACGATGGATCCTCCTGTTTCATTAATATTCCAGTTACGGTGGTGGTCCACGTCTCCGTTGTAGTCGAATCAGCTGGCAGCACTGGCGCGATAATAATAGTTCCAGGTGTGTGCGTTTTCGTTACGCGCGCGACGTTTCATTAATAACAGTTTTCTAATCACGCGGTGCGGGTAGGTCGGAATTACGCAATGTCTTTAGTATTTACGATGTATAGCCGATTAATAGCAATACTTCGCACAGTTCTTTCACCGTTTTGCCACAGGGAAACAGTCACATGTGTTTATCACTATAACAGTCCGTTAAACATCAGCTCAATTTACGTCGTCGTCTTTAAGACAGTTTGGATGATATGATAAATGCTTGTTGATCAAATCACAGCACTGTTCTTTTACTTAACATTTTGGTTTGTTCCACTTTCACGCAATTCTAACAGTTAGTGTCTCCACACGACAGTGGTGTCTGGTTCACGGCTAATTGTCAGAAGTTCACACAGTATGTAAAATCGTCACCACAAACACTCGATATACTTTTCAGGTTTTGCTGTTCACTTAATAATGCACAATCTCCTATTAACACAACGGACGCACTGTAATTAATTGTTCCTCCGCGTATCACAGTCTTTCACGCCGAACTTTCTGTCGTTTCTCCACCCGCGAACCGGCCACGATACCACAACAACTCGCACGCTCTCTATCGATAGTCGTTCGCTCTCTCTCTGACACATTACTTCTCCCATCCTAATCAAAGATTTACAAAGCATATAAAACCCGAACATCCATATTCGTACAATATAAAATATAAAACAGTAGAAAAATGAATGAAGAAACAATGTGACTTATTAACAAATAAAAAATAGTTGAAATAAATTATACATACGTACTATGACAAGGTAATACATAAAAGAAAAAAATACTATCGACTTTCGGGGAAAGCAATGTCTTTACACTCGGTTAAAAGTATATATCGTCATTTTGCTATCGCGAAGTCGACATCCATATTTTGTGTAACAGGACACTTTCTTTCTCCCTGTCAAAATTATATTCGTGTTTGAAAATATGTCCTCACTACACATGCACACATGATAATGCTTCGCAAATTGAAGGTGCAGAGGGGAGAAAGCAAAGAAAAGGGAACTGTTGATGTCAGCTGCCTCGGGACTTAAAGCGGAATCAATGGAGATGAGTGGAAAATGTATCCTGGACTGGGATTCGAACCTGGAATCTCTTGCTCCGTAGACAGTGGCGTTAACCACTGTGCCAATTCTGCGAACTATCTCGACGCCCTTCTTGGCTGACCCACATTTCCACAGTGCAATCTATCCGCAGTCCATGTCCTCCATGCTCGTTAGTTTGAGATTCGTGTAGGACCTCAGACGTATTGAGATTCCCGCAGGAGGTCAGACGTAACTATACATCTGCACAAAAGGTGGAGGTTCCGTTTCCCATCGAGGCGAAGCAGACATGTCCGAAATAACAGACACGACACTTTCAAGATTCACCTCACGGTCAATGAGTTCACCACCTTCAATGAGGACGCACAATGATATCCGATGTCCTGCGGAAATCTCAAACAGCGAACTTAGACGACATGGACAGAGACTGTGGATGGGAGGCACTAGGCGGGAATGTGGGAACCCCGAGAGGCGTGGTTTCCATCTGGAAGACACGTTCTGCCCCAGCCGATTTGTTAGAATGTCTGAGGTGGCAGTTCCTTTTTTGTTCGGCTAAATGGCGGTCAACACCTCTTTTTATGGTCAAAATCTAAGCCTGCCAAGAACAGCACGAAATTTAATACACCACAGGTGCTTCTAGCAGGTGCCATGCATCTTTCACAGTTATGAAGCATCCTTTCATTTTCTTGGTGGGTCTAAATAGATGTCAGAAACTGAGTAAATATGAGTTTCACGCTGAAGATTGCATACTTAAGATATCAAGGCGCTACCGGTGCGTCACTGATGTACAATCTTCCTTCCGTCTCACTGCAGTCATGACTTAATGCAGGAGTTGAGTACCCCATTTTTCTGTTGTAAAGCAGCGTCGACAAGGCAGAATGACTAATTGTGGGGATCAGGTGACCTCTAGTGAACTATCATTTGTGAAACTGTCGAGGATCTGAGAAGAAATATAAGTGATGCAGTAACATGTATGGAACAAAAAACTCCATCTTGTAGTCCACACTTCAGAAAGAAAACAGATTTCGTGTAATGGAAGCGAAGTCACTGTATTCTTGTTTATTCCACATTCACCATAAGAAAAACTATGTACCAGAATAATATCACTATTACGTCCCTGCGAACAAACAGCGAGCTGTTTCTGTATTCTTTTGTTCATGACAAATTGTGTATAGGTTAACAGTGTGTCATATAGCTTATCATATATTCCTTTAAAATTTTCGAGGACAGGGTTATAATTTTATTTTAACTACCAATCATTATTATGGAACGCAGTCCGTCCTCACGTCATTTCTTGTGTTATTGTCACAGACTTTGTAACGCATTGGAAGGGTGTGTGTATGTCAACGTAATTGTTAAACCTTCTCTAAAGAGACATTAGATATTAAAATACATTTACAGCAATATGCCAGTGGCCAGTATCCAGAAGGGCATTTAAGTTAAATATGGCGCAACAGTACGTACATACTAAAATAGGAACAGTACATACATACTAAAATAGGAATGAAGCACTGCGGAAATCTGAAAAAACGGAATCTACAAATAGAACTGCATCTAATATTGGCAACACATCATATATGAGACATAGTACCTTTTTTTACATGTGTGATATTTTTTTTTAATATGTGCTAATTCTTAAAAAAAAGCGTTATTTTCTTCAAGGAACTGCAACACATGAAAATGAGAATTATTACTTTTAACTTCTCTGTTCATTAATTTTTTTCGCACATTTTATCAACAAGAGATGACAGCGAACTTTTACAGTCCCTAGGACCATCCACTATACATAAGATTTCCAGCATGTGTGCACTCGGAAAAGTGATAATTCTGTATCATATTCAGTGTGAAATTTAGTAGAAAATTCATTTGAGAGTTGTGTTGTTAGTTCCTGTTGACTTATTTACTCTGAGTAATTTTGGTTGCTTTCCATACTAGGAGTGTTTATTTTAACACAAACTATTCGTGAGTTTGTCCGGCCGGCAAACGCACATATACGTGCATGCGTAATTAATTTTCGGTTCTCTGTTTCAGATTCATCATCCGACTGATAAACGTAAACGTCAACCGAAATAACTTTAGTTTCTACTTTCCAGGATTCCAATATACTTTTATAAATTAGAACACGATACGCAAATCATCCACAGTTCACTAGCACAGTTCACATTCAACAATAATTGACATGTCTGCGTCGCTGAATATCTGACTTTATCTCCAAAGTGTCCCCCACCTTTAGCAATCTTCAGTCGAGGCCTATCAACATTTTTAACCCGAAACCATATTCATTTCATGAAAGAAAAATTTGAAACTGAAATATCTACGAGCAGAAATGTATTAGCAGACATATGTAATGTCAAACATGTTGCTGACAGCGGAATAAGTACTGCAGTTGCCGAATTTCTCGGGTTCCAAAATTGCTGAATCAGTTTTCGGTACAAAAATCTGATATTAACTTCACATTATGAGGGTTACTCAGGACTGCACGGCCCAGTAGTTTTTAAGCGGTCTTCAATGTGCCTATGGAATACATTCTAGAGGGTGTTTTCGCATTGGGGAAGGAAGACTTATTATGTCATTATTCTTCTGTCCTGACTTACACAGTCACTAAGTGAAGTGTAATATCAAGAGTGCACTTACCTATATTTGAATCCACAATTACAAAATAGAAACTGCAATGACATGTAAATCTGCAACAGCATTTTAGCGACCTTCTGACTTATCGTGACATTGTCGTATATTCATTGGATCTTCCACTATGAAAACTACACTGCAAAGCAAATCAAATATCTCATCTATGTTCTACTGTTTGTCTATTTTTTTTTCGCGAATCGGCGAGCAAACATAACAGATATCGAAAGATTGGGGAACGCAACGGAAATTAAAATTTCTACATCGGTAGTCACGTTTCAAGGGAAAAATTCCGTGCATTGAAAACGTACTGACATGCCGATGTCGCTGATAGAAGAGGATTGCATATAGATAGAGACAGTACGTCAAGAACGCAAGCTACAGTATACATTTTTCATTTAGTCAGAAAGTGGCATGTCGGACAGAGCGCGTGAGCAATAGCAAAAAATTGAGATTGAGGCGGACAAAAGGTGAATGAGAGAGTGAGAGTGAGAGAGAGAGAGAGAGAGAGAGAGAGAGAGATACTCTTACAACAATGTATTGCAAATGCGAGAGCATTTCCTGTGAAATAGAATAAACAAAGAGGTTAAGAAATAGGTTCCAGCTGAAGCATAAAGGATAGTCCAGTCATATCTGGAAACTGGTGGTTGTGAAACTTCGAATACGTAATTAATTACGAAAGAAAACTCCGCCTTGAACCAAGATAAACATTGTCATCCATAGTTTATTTCTTTCGTGATGTAGTTGTCCTCTGACGAGGAATCCTAGACACAGTAGCAAACACAATCAAGTTACATTGATAATCGGCAAGCCGGCCGGTGTGGCCGTGCGGTTCTAGGCGCTACAGTCTGGAACCGCGTCACCGCTACGGTCGCAGGTTCGAATCCTGCCTCGGGCGTGGATGTGTGTGATGTCCTTAGGTTAGTTAGGTTTAAGTAGTTCTAAGTTCTAGGGGACTGATGATCACAGATATTAAGTCCCATAGTGCTCAGAGCCATTTGAACCATTTTTGATAATCGGCATCCTGAATGCCTTCCTACAAAAAATGGTTATTAGCTGCTAATGTGAAACAGTGCTGCATTTTCGTAATACTGCCGTAGTGGTTGATTCTCTTCTTGAAGTGATGTATATCTAGTAGACTATTCTTTCATACATATATTTAACACCAACAGAATTCGGGTACAGTATCGCTGATGCCAACACATTTTAGTTTACATATAATAGTACAGCTTTGCAGAGTACAGTCTCTCACTTCCTCGTCTGCTTACTTCGGCAGTGCGTGGCCTTTTCTTCCCCAATTGCTATGCTACGTGGAGGCATTATAGTTACTTTATTTACACATCTCAGAGTATACCTAGTTTAACTCTTCTCGAATTCCAATGGATTCTATCATGTCACGTTTAAGTTAGCCCCATTCTTACAATGAAACTGTCTGTAATTTTATATTAACTGTCCGTACAAAGAGCATTGGATAGAGATATCCCTTCCTGATTCTCTTATTGTTTAAGTTTTTTCGTGTTTACTAAAAGATTAAATTTATTTGTTGCTTAGCTGCAAATATAAAACTGCGTTCTTATTTAAGAAGTACATAAACGAATTAAAACTTGTTAGCTCTACTTAGATTTGAAAATTTGCGTTAAAAGGCAATGTTTTCATTTTTTCTAAGCGGCTATTGAATTTCACTACGGATATGAAATTAGCGTTTACAAGTATTAATCATGAGAACCTGTACCGGTTAATTTATGGTACTTTTATATAACGACTTTCAACCTTTCGATAGAGTAATCTTATTTCACATTAGGAAATCTACCTTCTGATGCGACAACCAACTATTCTACACAAGATAAAGAGCAAAAGAATACAATGGGTGGGCCATGTAGTCCGTATGCCAGATGGAAGAGAGGCGAACATGGCACTAGAGGGGAAACCAAACACCAAACACCCCATTGGACGACCAAGATAGCGCTGGATGGACGACCTGTGAGTTGTGCAATATTTTTACTGCCATAATGAATGTGTTACTCTTCACAGGAAATGAAAAAACGTTTACCTCCTGCAAAGCAAATCTATCTCCAGTTCTATGAATGCATTGGGTAGTGGTTTGTAAAGTTAAGTTAGAGCCTATGTTACTGAAAGGTAAATTATACTTATAGACAGAAATTTTCATTGAGGGCAATGTTATTGGTGAGAAGTTTGTTGTGCTCTCAAGGTAAAACTTTTCACAGCATTTTCTTGAATGAAATAACTGCAGTAATGTACTCTAAGAAATTGGAACGCTGTCTCTCGACGTAGTGTATCATATTTGTGACTATCGCCGTTTTTTGTTTATTATGTCCTACGTTTTCTCAGTGTATTTTGTGGCCGACATCCGTTTCCCGAACGTTTGTTACCAATGCCAGAAATAAATTTCCTTTCACATCAATAATGGCGGTAATCCCTGTGAAATATTACCATGTAACGTCAATGAATTTATTACGAGCTTTATTCTGTTCTAAATAAATGGAAAACATTTGCAACACAATAACTTCAGAATGAATTGCTTCCAAAACTTAACACAAAGCCTGTCTATACCGTACGCTTGATTAAAATTACGAATGAAATTCTGTGAAAACTTTGAAAGGCTTTCTGACAGCTCTGTTGATCAATAATGCGAGATAATCGACGTAGTTACAAAGAGGTTTATTTTATTTCGTTTAGGAATATCCTGCTTACCATAGAGTGTAATCATTACTACTTGATGAAGAACTCAGCACTAGCGTCCAACAAAATTGGTGGTATAGAACTTGATAGATGAGGCGACAGGAAAACGCAGAGAACAATGTTAGCTTTAAGCACTCATTCACTTTTCCAGTTACGTTCTAGCCAATGAATTAAAATGGACAATATTTAATACGTGTTGTAAAATTAAAAACAGGTTGTGGGCTACAGTAATGAAAATTAAATGAACTTACATGAAGGCTCTATCACTTTCTGTTTCGGAATTAATTCCGCCCTCTTCACCACGCTTTTCACTTCCTACTAAGAGTCCACTATTTCCCCAACTGGTATACAAGGGGCGCACAAAAATTTTCAACTCGAAGGTCTTACAGGCCAGAACAGGTATGTCAATCAGTCAAAAACCCCGCGAGCATTGAAGCAATCAGCTCAGTGACGCGCAAGGTTGAAGATGCCCGATAGGTAAATTACCGTGTCCTGCTGCACGAAGAAGTCTGAAACTACCTGCTGCACATCCTTGTTCGATACAAATCGCCTACCCTTGATGGCCTTTCTTTTAAGGGACCAAAGGCGTGATAACCACGCAGGCCTGTAAAGTGGGTTCTCGAGAGTCACTGGAGTTGGTGACATCTGCGATGTGAGGACGTGCGTTATCACAAAGCAGCGGCACCCATTGGCGCACCATTCCACAGTGATGGTTTTCGACAAACATGTTGCCTCATACATATTCTTCATTCTCCGAAGGATGTCTAGCGGTGTTTGTTACTCGGCAGCCAAGCAAAGAATGTTGGCACGTTGGCCCTGTTTGGACGCATTTGATAATAGTGCCGCCCTAGTAGACGTTTCCACATTTACCGCACACAAGTCTGAAGGGCACGAATGCCGCGCTAATCCCTTACCAAAATGGCGGTGCTTATATACCTGCATCGTGGTCGTGCCATGATTCATCTATCCTGTAGCAACCCCCTAAAACGGAAACGTTCGAATCGCCCCCTTGTAAATTACTCTTTGTTAACATTTTTTTGCGTTTCTTCACCAAGATTTTCAATTCTGTCTCTGTTAAATTCTTGTAGTGATGCACTCTTTAACCCTTATAGGTCATCGTTTACTTTTATGTCCGTCAATTTACGATCCCTAATAAAGCGGACAAATGGCAACGTTGGACTGAAACAAGGGAAATGAATACAATAGGAGACGAATGGGTAGCTTTGAGAGACGAAACAGTGAAGGTGGCAGTGGATGACACAATCGCAAAGACAAATCCTATTAGAAATCCTTGTATAACGCAGAAAATAATAAATGGAAAGAGAAAATACAGAAATACTGCAAATGAAGCAGGTAAAATGGAATACAACTGTCCTAAAATGTGGTTGACAATAATGCAGAATGATTGAGGAGTGGGTGGACGACAAATGCAAGGCTCTAGGAACATGCATCACCAGGGGAAAATAGATGTCGCCGATAGGAATAAAGACCTTTGGAAAAAATAGAAACAGCTTTATGAATTTGAAGAGTTTGATAGAGCACTTGAAAACCTAAGTGGAAACCACATTCCTGGAGCAGACTTCAGTCCCTAAGAATTATTGGGTCCTTGGGAGAACTAGCCATGAAGAAACGTTTCCACCTGGTTTGCAAACTACATTAGACTGGGGGAACGCCGTCAGACTTCAACAGCAATGCAATAATTCAAATTTAAAAGAAGACAGGAGCTGACTTGCATGAATATCACCGAACAATCAGTTTACTAAGCGTAATTTTTTGTTTGATGGGCATTCACGACTGTTCTGCAAAATGTCCGTGGTAGTTAAATCCGCCACAGTAGTAAAATACTTTTCTTGGCCGAGTCTTACACGACAGAGATCACTGTGCACTACCAAATTTTCTGGGTCTTGCCCCATAATCCTCCATAATCAAATGTGTCTCAAACCTAAAGCCTTGAGTAATGACTTCAGCCAAAAAACGTAGTTTAGAACTGTGGTGGATTTGCTTACCTTGAACAGTTTAATAAGTCATATATGTGACAAAAATCATTCACATAAAAATAGAAACGCTGGTGTAAGACGATCTCGGTGAACACTGGTTTTGGTTCCGGAGAAGTATAGGAACACACGAGGATGTAATCGTCCTACGTCTTATCTTAGACGATAGATAGAAGAAAGACGAACCGACGCTCAAACCATTTGTAGATTCAAAGAAAGATTTTGGTAATGTTGACTAGAATATCCTCTCTGAAATTCTGATCGTATCAAGGATACAATACAGGAATACAGAGGTTATTTACAACTTGTACAGAAACCAGACTGCAGTTTGAACAGTCGGACACAAGAGGGAAGCAGTAGCTCAGAAGGTAGAGAGATCTGTCCCCGATGTTATTGAATCTGTACATTGAGCCAGCAGAAAGGGAAATTTGGATAACGTATTACAATTTACGGAGAACTATAAAAAATTTTTTCTGTTTTCCGATGATACTGTTGTTCCGTCACAGTCGGCAGAGGACTTAGAACAACAGTTGTACGAACGTATAGTGTCTTGGAAGGAGATTGTTAGACGAACATCAATAAAAGTAAAACGAGCGTATCGAAATGTATTGTATGTAAATCAGAGGAATTCCATTAGGAAATCAGACACTAAAAGTAGGTGGGTCTAGCTGTTCAGACAGAAAAACAGTTGAGGATGACCGAAATAGAGAGAATTTGAATACGGACTGACAGAAGCAAGAGAAGTATTTCTGAAAAAGGGATTTTGATAATGATAAGTGTTAGGAAGTCTTTTCTGAAGGTATTTGTCTAGAGTGTAGGCATGTACGGAATTGAAACGTGGACGATAAGCAATACAGACAAGACGAGATATTGAAATATGGTAGCACAGAAGAATGCAGATGATTGCAGGGGTAAATCACGTAAATACTGCGGAGACTCTGAATCGAAATAAATTTATGCCACCACTTGATTAAAAGAAATGATTGATAGGATACACTCTGAGGCATCAATATATAGTCAGTTTGGTAATGGTGGGAAGTGAGAATGGTAAAAACTGTAGAGGAAGCCCTAGGTGTGAATACAGTATGTTGAAATGGATGTAGGCGTGGTAGTTATAGAGATGAAGAGGATTGCGTAAGACAGACTAACATGGACAACTGCAGCAAACCTGACCACAACCATCACAGCGCTATCTCTTGCGAAGATTGAACATGTTTCAAAGAGAATAATTTTCTCAACAATGGAAACTGTCTGCGAAGTTGTTCTTGTATAAATTTGAATCTACCCCGTAACTAAACTATGCACGTAGAGATTGAGTGTGAATATGAGGAACTGTCGGCTGAATTATTGCATATTTACTGCCATTGTGTCTCGTTTTCTTCACCCATTTTTGTTTCCATTTTGTCCCCGTCGTGCCTCCAAATACACCTTGCATATATTCTATAGTTGCGGGTTGAGTCCGAATTTTATCCCTGCCCCAGGAACATCTTTCACGAGGTGCTTTACAACTTCCATTACTGGTACCTCCACTGTGTGTTCTCAACCTGGGAAAGATAACAGATTTACCTTCTTCCTGCGGCAATATCAGCACTTCAGAGCATTGGAATATTTTGTCTCACTTGTGTTGAAACCTTCCAGAATGGTTGGAGCAGACAATAAATTGTTGAATACAACGGACGAAGCTGTGCCATGACTTCTGTACTCGTGACTTTCATTTAGTTTTCAGAAAGCTAGGAACGCTAAATTTCTTTCAGAAAAAATAGTTTTGGAGTTATCAGTGGCGATCTGGAATTCTTCGGGATGTCGTGCTAAAAGCGGCGCCCAATTTCACCAACTATACTGTTACGGCACTCATAAGGGATGCCTGTTATTCTCCTCATTTATCGCCTTTCGTAACCTAAAACTGTTTATTCAGTTCAGATTTATCATTTTTCTTGAAACCTCGAATACCTAAGAACGCTTTTACTGCTACAAGAAGAGTATTAGTAATTCATAAGAGTTTAGTGAAGTATTTCACTACCAAGTTTTAAGTAATCGGTTTCATTTTGTTTCATTCAAACGGATCTCTTTTCAAAAGAAAATCAGCACTGAGCTGTCTTTGACGTAAGTAAATTGTTGGTCCATGTTATTCAATAGGCAGACCATTACTCCTACAAGGCTTTCGCCTCACTTTATTCACAAGCCTTAATTTTGTCCAGGAAGATTTCGGTAGCAATTCCATAATCCTGAAATCATTTCTGTAATCCATGAATGAGCATATCGTAAGCCCCTGCACCTTTAGAGCTGTGACGATGTTCGATAGCCACTACATTACCTTGATACCTCATATTACAGCGATAGCTACCCCACATTTCTCAGCATCTACTTTTGTGTCCACCGTTCAGGCTAATTCTTGAGAGATGAGAAATCTTAGATATATACCAATGTCTTCAAACGAAGTGGTATAAGAAGAATTTTTTAAAGAAAACTAGCCAAAATATTCCATTCAAATGCACACTAGGCTGTTTTAAAGTAAAAGGTGTACTTTCAGTTCACGGAATGTACTCTTGCAGTGCTAGGGGTAGTTATGGACTTGTAATTATCTTAAGTTTCCATTACTTTACGTCTTCGGTCACAAATGTTTTGTCATCAGACTACCGGTTTCGGTCTACAATAACTATCTTCAGACCTGTTTGATAAGAACATGTCCGAATATGTTGGAGCCATAGTGGCATTGTCAAATCCTAAACACAAAATCAGGGGCAGCAGCGTCAAATATATATAAATACAGGGTGGCGCACGAAATGTGTTACCACTTGTTTCCTTCACAGTTTACGACGCACATTAGATATCCAGCTGGGAACTCTACAGCAGTACCAGCAGAGCTTGGAAAAACAAATGAGTTACGAAATGACGTGTAATTCACGATACTGCCGCTAGAAGACTAGTAAGTAGCAATGGCTGACAATGGAAGACTGACGACACAGCAACGATCGGCAATTGTGTTACTTTTTCGTGAATCGAAGAGCCTTGTTGTGAATCAGAGGCGTTTTCGACAGCAATTTAACACACAATGGGTCCCTTGCAAGAAGATCATCCAGAGGTTGTTCGATACATTTGTACAGGAAGGAATAGTATTGGAAGCGAAGCGACCTCGGCCTAAGCCTGTTTGTTCGCCGGAGAACATTGAAGCGGTACGAGTTGCTGTACAGAGAAGTCCCGGGAAATCGTGTAGAAAGGCCACAGTGAACCTGGGAATATCCAGACGCTCCGTTCAACGCATTCTTAAAAGAACCTCCATATGAACCCATACAAGATGACCTGAGGACAGAAGCTCATTGAAGAACACAAACAGCAGAGACTACTGTTTGCTCAGTGAGCGGAGGATAGGGAAGAAACTCTCAACAACGTTTGGTTTTCAGACGGGGCGCATTTTCATTTAGACGATGTGATTAACAAACAAAATGTACGCTTTTAGGCCACCGAAAACCCACAAGTGCTTCATGAACGACACCATTATGCTCCGAGGATTACAGCGTGGGCAGCAATTCCCAGTTACGTTTCTTTGAAGAAACTGTGAACAGCGAGCGTTATTTGAGCATGCTTCGCAATTGCTTCATTCCACAGCTTCTTGCTACTGCCTTGCCCTTCAACACGCAGTGGTTCATGCAAGATGGAGCAAGGCCACATACTCCCAACACTGTGTTGGAGTTTTTACACGAGCATTTCGACTTACGGATCATTTCACTCAGGTTTCCAGGTCGCTTCACTGACGGATAAATTAGCCCCCCAATAGCCTCAATCCATGAGACTTTTTTCTTTGGAGCTACCTAAAGGAAAAATTTTTCCCGAAACGTCAACGTTATTTAATGGTGCACAGAAGACTTATTCTTCAAGCTTGCAGTGAAATTACTGAAGACATGTGCCGTAGGGTAATCACTAACTTCAGTGTCGTTTGAAGGAAGTTAGGAAACGAAATGGTGGACGTATTGAGCATGTGCTGAGTTAGAACAAATCTCCATGGACGGCTCTTCATTGTAGTATATGTTCCTTTCAGATTGTATTGACAATAAAGTTTATACTCAAAAACAAAATGGTAACACATCTCGTGCGCCACCCTGTAATAGCATATACAAAAGTCATCTTGCCAGCAGCACTACTGTTCAAAACATAATTATCATCTAGAAAAATTCAAACTACGATCGAGAAACCTGGTAGTGTTAGTCCTTCTCAACATACTTATTCTTCAATAAGACACTTTTTTTTTATTCATTTGGCGGAGACTTTCGTTGTAGAATTCTGAATTTCGTCTGTTAAGAAGTGTCCCATCTCCAAATTCATCTCCTCTTGATGCTCCCCTCATGCTGTCCACAACTTTGGGAAGGAGCTCTAGAGATAGGGCGTTCCATTCCTCCAACGGCGCGGTTCACAGTTGCTGGTCGTTGGTGCTGTGTACGTGGCTGTAATACGTTTCCCCAAAGGATCCCACAGCTGCCGAATGGATCTAAGGCGGGAGAACGAGCAGGCCAGTCCATTCACCGAATACCCTCTCATTTCAAGAGGCCCCCCACCCAGCGCATTACGATGTGGTCACGCATTCTCATCCATAAAAATGATTCACGAAAGAATGCACTCCAGAATAGATGCTCATGGGGAAGGTCTACAATGTACTCTGTAACTTCAACTGATGGTGTGCCATGTTCATAGATATGGAGGTCAGAAGGGCCCATGCAACACCTGGACAACCAAAACGATCATGATCGATAACGTTCCTGGGTGGATTACGTGTTCGCACCTACCACCATATAAGGGTGCATCTAGAATCAGTGATCAGACTGAATCTGCTCTCATCCGAGAAAGAACACGCGAACCCACTCCTCGTTCGACCAATCTATACGCTGTCGGCACCACCTCAAATCTTTGATCACAGCACATTGACCAGTAATCGATTGTGCTGCAGTGTACTTCTTACCTACAGGGTGGTCCATTGATACTGACGGGGCCAAATATCTCACGAAATAAGCATGAAACGAAAAAACTACAAAGAACGAAACTCATCTAGCTTGAAGGGGGAAACCAGATGGAGCTATGGCTGGCCCGCTAGATAGCGTTACAATTGGTCAAACGGATATCAACTTCATTTTTTTAAGTAGGAACCACCATTTTTATTACATATTCATGTAGTACGTAAGGAAATTTGAACGTTTTAGTTGGACCACTCTTTTCGCTTTGTGACAGATGGCGTTGTAATAGTCACAAACGTATCAGTACGTGCTATCACGTAACATTCCGCCAGTGCGGAGGGCATTTGCTTCGTGATACATTACCCGTGTTAAAATGGACCGTTTACCAATTGCGGAAAATGTCGATAGCTTGTTGATGTATGGCTATTGTGATCAAAATGCCCAACGGGCATGTGCTATGTGTGCTGCTCGGTCTCCTGGACGACATCATCCAAGTGCCTGGACCGTTCGCCGGATAGTTACGTTATTTAAGGAAACAGAAAGTGTTCAGCCACAGCTGAAACGTTATCCATGACCAGCAACAAATGATGATGCCTAAGTAGGTGTTCTAACTGCTGTCGCGGGTAATTCGCACATCAGTAGCAGACAAATTGCGCGAGAATCGGGAATCTCAAAAACGACGGTGTTGAGAATGCTACATCAACATCGATTGCACTCGTACCAAATTTCTGTGCACCAGGAATTGCATGGCAACTACTTTGAACGTTGTGTACAGTTCTGCCACTGGGCACAAGAGAAATTACGGGACGATGACAGATTTTTTGCACGCGTCATTCACCAACAGCGGTAACGTAAACCAGCATAACACGCACTGTTGGGCAACGGAAAATCCCCGATGGCTACGACAAGTGGAACATCATCGACATTGGCGGGTTCATGTATGGCGCGGCATTATTGGAGGGAGGATAATTAGCCCCCATTTTATCAATGGCAATGTATGCTGATTTCCTACGTAATGTTCTACCGATGTTACTACAAGATGTTTCACTGCATGGCAGAATGGCGATGTGCTTCCAACATGATGGATGTCCTGCACATGGTTGAAGCGGTACTGAATAGCATATTTCATGACAGGTGGATTGGTCGTCGAAATACCATATCATGGCAAGCACGTTCACCGGATCTGACGTCCCCGGATTTCTTTCTGTGCGGAAAGTTGAAGGATATTTGCTATCGTGATCCACCGACAACGCCTGACAACATGCGTCAGTGGCACGAACGTTACAGAAGGCGAACTACTCGCTGTTGAGGGGAATGTTCAAAAATGGTTCAAATGGCTCTGAGCACTATGGGACATAACATCTATGGTCATCAGTCCCCAAGAACTTAGAATTACTTAAACCTAACTAATCTAAGGACATCACACAACACCCAGTCATCACGAGGCAGAGAAAATCCCTGACCTCGCCGGGAATCGAACCCGGGAACCCGGGCGCGGGAAGCGAGAACGCTACCGAAAAAAAAATGGTTCAAATGGCTCTGAGCACTATGGGACTCAACTGCTGTGGTCATAAGTCCCCTAGAACTTAGAACTACTTAAACCTAACTAACCTAAGGACAGCACACAACACCCAGTCATCACGAGGCAGAGAAAATCCCTGACCCCGCCGGGAATCGAACCCGGGAACCCGGGCGTGGGAAGCGAGAACGCTACCGCACGACCACGAGATGCGGGCGAACGCTACCGAACGACCACGAGCTGCGGACCGAGAGGAATGTCCTTAGACGCATTACCATATGCAATGAGGTTGACGGACATCATTTTGAGCATTTATTGCATTAATGTGGTATTTACAGGTAATCACACTGTAACAGAATGCGTCCTCGGAAATAAGTTCACAAAGGTACATGTATCACATTAAAACAACCGAAATAAAGTGTTCAAAGGTACCTACGTTCTGTATTTTAATTTAAAAAACCTACCTGTTACCAACTGTTCGTCTAAAATTGTGAACAATATCTTATTGACTATTACAGCGCCATATATCACAAAAAGAAAAAAGTTGTCCAACTAAAACATTCATATTTGTTTACATTCTACACGAATATATAATAAAAATGGGGGTTCCTATTTTTAATAAACACAGTTGATACCCGTTGGTCCTATGGCAGCGCCGTCTAGCGGGCCAACCATAGCGCCATTTGGTTTCCCCCTTCAAGCTGGACGAGTTTCGTTCTTTGTAGTTTTTTCATTTGACGCTTATTTCGTGTGATATTTGTCCCGGTCACTATCAATGGACCACCGTTTTCAGGGGTGCATTCCGTCGTGACCGCATTCTTGTGGATGACAATGAACGTCCTCATCGCACATCGAAGGTGATGAGCTCTTGGAGTGAGAGTTTGTTCGGCGAATGGACTGGCCTTCCAGTTTCAACGGCTTGAATTCTATTGGTTACGCGTGGAATGCGTTGGGCAGACGCGTTTGAGCATGTCCACGTGCATCAGTGATTATCCAGCAGTCGCACATCGGACTGTTGGAGGAAGAGAACGCCCTGCCACAAGAAATGCTTACCAACCTTGTGACCAACAAGGAAGCACATTGCACAGTGTGCGTTGTCATCCGCGGTGATCAAACACCCTATTCAGAACCATGTGCAGAGCTATTTAATGTCCAGGACACCATCATAAATCGCGGTACTTCTGTGGAATAATTGTCTTTTGGTAAAACTATCCTTACTCTAAATTTGAGCGTTTCATTTTAGGCTTTAGCGTGACTGTTATTGATATGGAACTAAGCAACAAGTTTTACTGTTATCAGTCGCTGTTTAATTTATTTCCACAGCGCGTTTCGAAGGTTTAAGCCTCCATTATCAGATGGATTTATGTACGTTAATATGACGCTTATGTTGATTTACGACCTTGGGATAAACTGTCTCCAGTGGTCACAGGCTCCTTTGTCTGCCGTTACATATTACATGCAAACAGTCACACTTTGTCTACAGTGTGCACAGTGAGAAGTTTATGTGTGATATTTTACGACGGAGAAAGGAGGGTGTAACTACAGGAGACAGTGCTGCAGTTTACCAAAAAATGGTTCAAATGGCTCTGAGCACTATGGGATTTAACTGCTAAGGTCATCAGTCCCTAAGCTTACACACTACTAACCTAAATTATCCTAAGGACAAACACACGCACCCATGCCCAAGGGAGGACTCGAACCTCCGCCGGGACCAGCCGCACAGTCCATGACTGCAGCGCCTAAGACCGCTCGGCTAACCCCGCCCGGCTTGGACTTAACATCTGAGGTCATCAGTCTTCTAGAACTTAGGACTGCTTAAACCTAACTAACATAAGGACATCACACACATCCATGCTCGAGGCAGGGTCCGAACCTGCGACCGTAGCGGTCGCACGCTTCCAGACTGAAGCGCCTAGAAGCGCTCGGCCACAACGGCCCTCCGCAGATTACTCCAAACTCGTAACACAACACACATGACATATTAATATAAATAAATCCACTTGATGATAGATGTTTAAACCTTCGAAACTCTTTGTGTAAATAAATAAAACAGTGGCCGACAACAGTAAAACGTTGTTTCATTGCCCGCATCTCGTGGTCGTGCGGTAGCGTTCTCGCTTCCCACGCCCGGGTTCCCGGGTTCGATTCCCGGCGGGGTCAGGGATTTTCTCTGCCTCGTGATGGCTGGGTGTTGTGTGCTGTCCTTAGGTTAGTTAGGTTTAAGTAGTTCTAAGTTCTAGGGGACTTATGACCACAGCAGTTGAGTCCCATAGTGCTCAGAGCCATTTGAACCATTTTTTGTTGTTTCATTCGACTATCATTCCTGTTTGTCTCTGCTCTTATTTCTTTCAGTTACCTGTACTATAGTAGTTCTTCCTGTGTATGGTACAACGTTCATCGAGCTTTGTTACTTGGCACTGACAAATCATGCGAAGGACACGTTCGTCCTTACGTTTTGCGCACCAGTGCATTCTGGATCTTCGAGAGTCGTGCTACTGTACTGTGGCGGGCGGATTTCGATGTTTGGAAGATCTCCACACATGTACCTAAAAACTAGGGAAAGAGTAATTGCCTTATCAAAATGGTAATTAGAACTTTATGATCATACCTCTTGCATGTATGCTGCGTATTCCTAAGGCAACAAATGAGTTCAGTAGTTTTTAACGGATTTCTGTTTCTTAAAATGCAACAGCAGCAAATATGGTGAAACTTGTAGTGCATTATTAATTCCTCCTGCACATTCTACAGAAAAAAAGCAAATTATAAGCAACATTCGTTTCAGTTTTTTGTGATTTAAGTTAAACCACGTGGTAGAGAGCCATTAACTTCTCACAATTCGAAATGTTCCACACACTGTCTATTCGCGAGTGGAGCACAGTAATGTATGTTATTATTCATTTGCTTTTATTTACATTTACGACAAGTAACAAGTGGGCATTATCTCACTCTGGCAGTTTTGTGGCTTAGAAAGGCACAATGTAATCTCAGAACGTCTTCCTCAACTCAGACCGCCATGAATACGACTTTCACCATTTTTTACTCGTCCTTCCAGAAATGGCTTTAGTTCGTAGTTCTCTCGAGAACACTCTAAGCCTTTAAGCCAGCGAGCCGCCCTATACCCATAAACTACTGGGTTAACTGTTACATCCTCTTTCGTTGCCATTTAGAAACGCTCGCTCTCCACTGGCAGCTTAGTGGAGCCGTAAAATGTTTAGCAAGTTATTCCGCGCCTAAATTACGCGATACTTTATTCATGACTGAAAACTGGAAACGCTGTTTACACGTATTTAATATTAGAGCCCGCTATCTACTTTCATGGGGTCATCCTCGGAAAGTTCCCTAATGGCATTAACATCACATTACCCGCTTGCACACGGTACGATCTTTCGAGTTTAAAAAGAATAGCGATTTCAGTCGTTTGCGACACTGAAGTTGCTTTCATTTCGCATCTTACGTTACACTGGAATTTTTGTGTGACTGTACCAGCAAAATTTATTTTTGGCTACAGGTGTTATGAAGAATTCTTAAAAGTTCTTGAAATACGTATCAAAAACGTTAAATACAACTAATCTAAAGATAGTTGTAGGAATTACACAATTATTGGGGTGATGATTTTTATCTGCTGTGTCATAGCTGTTAATTGAGTATAGTTTGAATGAACAGCACATTTAAAATATGATATAGAATGTGTCGTATCTTGCACTTCATTGGATTTCACTGATATCATGTGTTGGGACGATCGAGACTATCTCACTATGAATAGTAACATCTCTGTTAATTTTCACGCAGCAAGAACAGCAACGTAACGAGCGTTGGGCCCAGAACAAATCGTCATAATTACAATCAGTTAACAAAGAAGGAAGAAACGTAAAATCCAGAGGTGCATTTTCTGTCACGGAGTAAAACTATACAATAAATTGATGAAGCTGGTTAAAGATATTACTAGAAGTAACTTATTTAAGCATGTAGTTAAAAAGCACCTATAAAGTAATACATTATATGCGGTGAAGGATTAGTTAGATAACACAGAGCATGGGACTGAAAAAAATAATGTAACATAAGAAAATAATAACAATAGTAAAACATTTATCATTTCACAAAATCCGATTTTTTTCCCCAATTCTTATTTTTTGTTTCCCGTAAACCGTACACCGAAACCTGTGCAATGTACAGTTTTAAAATCTTGTTCTCTATCTGAGCCTAACATCTCACTCATTATAGAGGGATGCTTATATATTTCTTCAGGTTAGGATATGGGCAGCTGCGGTACACGTGATTTAGAACCAAATATCGTCACTTTGGTCCACAAGTCAACAGATAGTCTACACAATAGTGTGTCTAATGACTGGTAATGACAAATGAATGAACGGTGGACCACTGGCATTTTACTTTACTAAGTAAGTTTTTTACAAAACAGTACTGTACTCTAGCGATACACTGATGTGGCAGCAACGTTTTATGCAAATTTGTCTTGTATTCGGTAGGGTGAAGGTTCCAGTCTTCTTCCTGCTATCCTCACTTATGATTCATGTGGCCTTTCTAACTTATTTGTGGTATATGTCGGGTTTGTTGCTAGTCTAAGGACGAGACCGACTACCTGTACTTTAATTGTCAAATAAGATTTAGGTATGTGAATACCAATTCGTTATTTTTGTTGTTCTTATATTTTAGTATAGTGACATGGCCAATATCCTTTTCAAAGTGATTCACAGATGAATAAAACTACTACTGCTGCAGCACCAGTTGTAGTTCTACTAAATAGTGACTTTATTTTCATATGAATATAGAATTAATGTCAAAATATTTAATAATGAAATATCTGCCCAACACAATCGTGATTGTGAAGGATCCTGCTGAGTCCTATCACTACTAATGCATAATAAAAATTATTTGTGGCATTAAAATTTAGCAGTAGCTTCTATAAACCTGCGGATTGTAGAGCATAATGATAACTTTGCCTTCAAATTTTAAAATTCACATTGAAAAACAAATAGGAAACACAGGCCTTTTCCCAGAAAGTTTCTGCTACCTTTTTTTACATGTAGGAAATTTCATTCACAATATACTAAATGTTGGCTACTGACTATAAGGGCTGCACCATATGACGATAGAGGTAAAATCTGTTATTCCATTGCTTACACGTTTTAAGTATTTCGATGCATCGAAGAGGCTTCTTCACTCTCTTCTACTTCTTGCTTTTCATTCTGTATTGTGAATGTCAAAGCATAAATTTAATAATTTCTTTGGCTGTTTGAGTAATTTTCCCTTACTTAAGTTATATATGTTCTTTTTCTTATGGGTTTTTGTTTTTTTATGTTGCAATAGATTAGGTGTTTATACCGTTATAATTGCTGGCTGATCTTCTAATTCAAATTATTCTTTATTAGGTTCTCTTCGTTCTGTTGCGCAAACAATTTCATATGAAGTTAGTTTGACTTTAATTTTATTATCTGTAATTATTTTAATTGGTAGTTTTAACATGTTTGATTTTATAAATTATCAGCTTTATTGATGATTTGTTATTATTTCTTTTCCTTTAGCTTTAGCTTGTTTTGCTTCTTGTTTAGCCGAAACTAACCGTACTCCTTTTGACTTTGCCGAAGGTGAATCTGAGTTAGTTTCAGAGTTTAATATTGAATATGGTGCAGGTGGTTTTACTTTAATTTTTTTAGCTGAGTATACTAGAATTGTTTTTATAAGAATGTTATTAGCTTTAACAGCGCTACATACAAATAAAGATCCCTTGGTACTGCGCATCATTGTGAAAAATAATCACTTATTCCACAATGTTGGGTACATTGTCATATTACAACACAGCCGCGCGGGATTAGTCGAGAGGTCTAGGCGCTGCAGTCACGGACTGTGCGGCTGGTCCCGACGGAGGTTCGAGTCCTCCCTCGGGCATGGGTGTGTGTGTTTGTCCTTAGGACAATTTAGGTTAAGTAGTGTGTAAGCTTAGGGACTGATGACCTTATCAGTTAAGTCCCATAAGATTTAACACACATTTGAACATTTTTTATTGCAACACATTTAGACATTCTAGTTAAAAATTACTATAAATAAACAGAAAGTTATCTTGATATCTCGAAGACGTGCTGACACTACGGTAAACAGCTTTCTTCAAAAAGATGATGGAAGCTACTCGGAGCTTGTAGAAACAGAAACGAGATACAAAGAAAGCACTTAGAGTAAAACATACGCTGCAGTCGAGCACAGAGTGCTTGTCCGAATTTCGTGAGCTTCAAAAAAGTGAAGAGGGATATAGAGCATGCACTTCTTAACAGTTTCGTGAGCCGCGGGAAACATGCTTCCCACTACAATGAACTCACTCCTTGTCCCGTGGGATTCACAGTTCCCACCTCTGTTCGGTGCTAACACCTAGTGAACAGTATAGGGTACTACATCCAATCGGAAGTTCCCGCCGTTTTTCCTATACCTTGGCGCAGAGGCATTGTATAGCTGAGTGTTGCTCTGTAGAGGAGCCTTTCAGTGCTGTTTGCGTGACATTTTGTGATTTTTTTCCTCAAAGCTGTAGTATAAGGTAAATACTTTTGATTTACCCAAATTTATGAAGGAAAACGTAAAACTGGAACGAGGAGAATTCCAGGTTGAAACAAAAGGAGTCATTTCTACAGTAAAATGGATGGAAAACCGTCCAGTCACTTTCCTGTCCTCAATTCATGACCCATGAGAAACAGCCACAGTGAAAAGGAAAAACAAGGATGGTACTAGTGCAGAGATTTCTTGACCTGAAGTTGTGACAAAATACAACAAAATAACGGGCGATGTCGATAAGTTTGATCAATTACAAGAAAGGTATGCTATTGGCAGACGTTCTGTAAAATGGTGGCACAGAATATTTTGTTTCCTGGTGGACGTTGCTGCAGTGGACAGTTTTATCCTGTGCAAAATAAGTAAAAGAGAAAGTGGACAGCATGATCGGCTCACACACAGGTTCCATCTAGCCAGTCAATTGATCGCTGGCTTCTCATCCCAAAAAAGGTGTGGACGAAAACTTGTCTTTCTGGCAAAAAGGGGTAAAGTACCTGAAGATTTTCGTCATGTGGCTGTAGAGGAGCATCAACCCATTTTAGGAGAAACCTACTGGACGTGCCGTCATTGTAGTACCAAATCTGCGGAAAAGAACACTCGCTGTGTTTGTACATATTGTCAGAAAATTTCATGGCAAGTAATTGTGAACAATCATTGTAACAAGAGAAGTAAATTTATCAAATAAATATGATATATATTGGAAAAATTGTTTTTGTCATTTAACTCCAAGGAACGGCAGTGGGAAGAATACTTCCCACCTTGTTATGTGACCTCACTTTCACAGTTGGAGCAAATTTGATATTCTGTATGATAAATAGACCTATCTGTTAACTACTAGCTGCTCTCCATTCATTTGAAAAAACTGCTCAATTTGCCCACGAAAGCGTTAAGGACTCAGGAGGTTACGGCACCAGAAGTGGGATTCAATGTAAAAATGGACAAAAAGAGGAAAGTGATCACTAAAGCCTCATCCGGAACTATTTAATTAGCTGCCACCTTCAGTTGTCTGCCTCTGCGAGAGAAGGAAGTGCTGCCAGACGGAAATTAGCGGCGACATTAATCGGTCAGGAAGCCCTCTCTTGAATTAACCAAAGGATCGAATTAAAGGTGCAGTCCACTCTTATTCTACAAGCAGTCCCCGTTTCCGACGTGAGCATTCGGGCTCTGAGCACGTCCAATTCCATTGTTCCTTTTGTTTTACCGCATAGGTAACAGCGTTCTTCCGGAGTGCCACAATGAATTATTTCGCATCCCATTCAGATACCAAAGAACCGGAGCGCGGGACGGCCGGTGCGATCTAAACGCTTTGTCAGTTCACGGCGGAGCTCTTTAAATGACGGAGCGAACTAACCGAGGAAGAGGAACAGGCGCGGACAGCCGCAATGAAGCGCTGCGGAACAACCCTCCAGGGTCGACAACAGAGGCGGGTGAGAGCGCGGCGCCATAAAAGACCACCCCGGGATGCTACACGCCGCTCTATTCAGACCGCCACGCGCGCATCCTCGCGTTTTTGTCGACGCGCCGTTGTAATGACGGGGCTTAACGACCACTGGAACCCCGCACAGCCGTGCGCCCGTGTGCCGTAGAGTGCGTAAAGTGGGGGCGGATTTAATAACGGGGAAAGGTAAGCCAGCTAATTGTGGGAAGCTAATTGTCAAGTGCGTACCCAGGAGTAGAGTCGTTTACATCTGTTTCTGCATGTCTCCCTGTGACTCGTTCTCCTTCCCTTGTCTCCGCCGCTCACCTCACTGGCTTTACGAGGATCACGATGACACATTGTTCAAATCAGTCTCATTCCATCGAGCGGTAATTATAGTCTGTATAAACCGCTACAATGCAGCTGTTGTATACATGCGGTCATTAATGTCTACTATGTAAACTCAAAGGAGGGATGAGCTCAGTGGTTGCCTTGACCCATTTTGGATGGTTTAGAACGAGACTGTCGTGCGATCCTCAATTGCTGATGGCAACAAGTGGTCTGCCGGTTGCACAGAATTAGCGCAATAACATAGAGAGATGTGCAAACGTGGAACATGACAGAAAAAAAAGTTACCTTGTTGGGATGTGCCCTTTACTACACTGCAAATGAAGTTGTGTGATCTTTTTTTTTTTTTTTTTTTTTTTTGGTGCAAGAATGCGGGTTATACACTGAAGCGCCAATGATACTGGTATAGGCATGCGTATTCAGATAAAGAGATATGTTAACAGGCAGAAGACGGCACTGCGGTCGACAACGCCTATATAAGGCAACAAGTGTCTGGCGCAGTTCTTAGATCGATTACTGCTGCTGCAATGGCAGGTTATCAAGATTTAAGTGAGTTTGAAGGTGGTGCTGCAGCTGGCGCACGTGCGATGGGACACAGCATCTCCCACATAGTGATGAAATGGGGATTTTCCTGTACGACCACTTCACAGATGTACCGTGAATAGCAGGAGTCCGGTAAAACATCAAATCTCCGACATCGTTGCGGCCAGAAAAAGGACCTGCAAGAGCGGGACCAACGACGACTGAAGAGCATCATTCACCGTGACAGAAATGTAACCCTTCCGCAAATTGCTGCAGATTTCAATGATGGGCCGTCAACAAATGTCAGCATGCGAACCATTCAACGAAACGTCATCGATATGGGCTCTCGGAACCGAAGGGCCACTCGTGTACCCTCGATGACTGCGTGAGACAAAGCTTTGCGCCTCGCCTGGACCCATTAACACTGCCATTGGACTGCTGATGACTGGAAACATGTTGCCTGGTCAGACGAGTCCCGTTTCAAATTGGTGTGTGGCATGTGCAGTTGGAGTGTTATGGGACCCCTGATTCGTCTAGATACGACTCTGACAGGTGACACGAACGTAAGCATGCTGTCTGTGCATCTGCATCCATTCATGTATATTGTGCATTCTGAAAGACCTGAGCAATTCCAGCAGTACAATACAACACCCCACACGTCCATAATTGCAACAGTGTGCCTCTAAAAACACTCTTCTGAGTTTAAACACTTCCGCTGCCCACCAAACTCCCCAGACATGACCACATCTGGGATGCCTTGCACCGTGCTGTTCAGAAGATATGCCTACCCTCTCGTACTCCTACAGATTTAAGGACAGCCGTGCAGGATTCGTTGTGTCGGTTCCCTCCAGCATTACTTCAGACATTAGTCGAGTCCATGCCACGTCGTGTTGCGGCGCTTCTGCGTGCTCGCGGGGGCCCTACACGATATTATGCATGTCTACTAATTTCTTTGAGTCTTAAGTGTACATTGTGTCTACATGGAACGGCGTCATCTAAAACGGGTTAAGGATTGTGGTCGAAAAATGGTCCTAACCGACAGCGACTAGAGTCAAGAGCCTTGTCAACGTCTATTGGTTTCAAACAGACAGGAATTTGATCCTTGGCACGATCGACCTTGCATCAGACGTTATCTTGGTTATATCTCTCGGGCTGAATTGCTCTTAAATTCAACCTCCGATTGCTAGTTCTAACAGGCCGAGAGTGATGGCACTGAGGAGAAAGAAAGAGAGAGAGAGAGAGAGAGAGAGAGAGAGAGAGAGAACGGGTACTTCCTAGTGGAGCCACCGACAACTAGCCGTATACCGTGGACCATGTGTTGTGTCCTGCGTGGACTGGTAGTCGTACGTTCGGTACTGACTGGCTGAACGAAGTACACAGTGTCTCAGCATCTCCTATTGGCACGTGTTGCTTCCGAGTGTGGCTCGTGGTTTCGGCAAATGCAGGTGTTCTTTGTTGCCAACCGCTACAAATATAGCTTGTGGAACAAGCTATTGCCGATAGTGTGTGGAACACAGGCAACTTTCGATGGACATTTAAGCTTAACTAATTATATAGGAATGGAATTACAGCAACAGCGATGAAGGACGCAGTCAGAGTTATATTGCTGGGATGCACTACAGTAGAGGAAGACAGTGATTGGAATACATCCAACAAATAATTGAGGGGTAGGCTTCGATTGCTACTCTGAGATGAAAAGGTTGGCACAGGAGAGGAATTCGTGGCAGGTCATAGCAAACCATTCGGGAGACTCGTTCTTCAAAACAAAAAATGAAGCTCTGCCCTGCTCTAAATATACACGTTAATGTAAAGCGATGTGAAATTCGCCGTCCTGGTTATCTGAAATAGTTTTTGTTTCAGTGTTAACGTAGAAACGCGAAAGAAAGACCTCCCTTAAATTTAAAGTGTGTGCTGCGCCAAGTGAATTAGGTGTTCCTTATCTATATTTTAATTTGCTGGTCGATTTTGTTAATTAACCCATCTAGTCCCCTCTGCTCTTAAATTCCTTGCTGCGAATCCGATAATTACGCTAAGTCCTTTCAGTTTCAAGATTAATATTTCATACGGGTTACCTGATTATTGTAAAAGCTTAACAGTTGTTGTGTTGCAGGAGTTGTTACCATGTGCTGAAATTGTGTTGCTGTAAGGCCTAACTGGAAGCCATAGATGTGGCATGTATAAGTGATATTAGCGGACGTCCAATCTAAATGCCGCCAGGCAAAGAGGATTTCTTTTTAGAAACAAGTTGCCCGGTTGCAACTTAGTGTTAAAGAGATTGAATTACTTGCCACTTCATTGCATTTTTTCTTTATTTAAATTTCTTTATATATTTTGGATATCTTGTTTACTTTTTAAATTTATCGTCAAGTTTTACCTAAGGGATTTTTAAAATTTATGAAACTTTTGAAAGTTTCAAATATTTCGTATTTCTTTAGTTTTAGATATTTGGCGTTTCTTTATTGATTGTAAAGTTTAATTAAAAATTGTAGATATTTCTTTCATTGCAAAGTTTACTTATATTAAAATTTAAACTGTCTGGGTTTAGTAATGAAAGTGAATGAACGCATTGCTTCCAGCTGTAATTTAGAAATTACCGGTCTCTGGGTTCTAGCACAGTATATACGTTCTGGTTGTCTTTTGACCCTTTAGAAGCGCTAAAAGTCGCCCTTGGTAATAGCCGGCTACGAGAGTTGTAGCGTAGTGAAGGTCATGGGTGAAGATGATAGCCTCTCTTTTTACAATTGTTTTCAATAGTTGCATTCAGCTAGGGAGTCGTAGCACATGTTGGTTCCTAACTGAGGCCGTCTTTTTTAAAAATGCAGTGGTTGTAAAACTACCTGCAAATGTTTCTAACAGAAACAGACGAATTATGCAGGCAGTAGAGGAGATGTTTTCTGAAGACTCGGAAGTTGGCTCCATTTATTCATACGTTCCTGACGAAAACAATCTGTCAGCAGTATAAAACGACACAGGCTCAGACATATCCGAAAATCTTACAGATCACAATATTTTTTATGGAGAGAATGCAGCTTTTATCAGCACCATCTGCATGAAACGGTGAGCAGTCTCAATTCTGATGATAATTTCCGAACATCACATGTGCTGGGCTACTATTCAAATCGCTAGCCCATCTTGTATAAAGTTTGACTTCAGATTCAAAATAGTTCAAATGGCTCTGAGCACTATGGGACTTAACTTCTGAGGTCATCAGTCCCCCAGAACGTAGAACTACATAAACCTAACTGACCTAAGGACATCACACACATCCATGCCCGAGGCAGGATTCGAATGAAACCGTAGCGGTCGCAGGGTTCCAGACTTTAGCGCCTAGAACCGCTTGGCCACACCGGCCGGCAAAAACAAGAAAAGTTCCACTGAGAAAAGTGACGTGTTAAAACCTGCTGTACATGTAGGGGATAGGGAGTCTACCCTGAAAGTATTTTAGTGAAGTGATACTTACACAGAAATGAAAAGTCGACGATAAACAATACAAGTAAAAACAGAAGAGAAGGTTGTAAAATGTGGTATTAAAGAAGAATGCTGAAGATTATATGAGTAGATCGGAGTGCTAAACGGAATGGGAGAGATAAAGAATTTATGGCACGGGAGAGGATAAAAGCTGTAGAGGGAGCCCAAAGCTTGACTACGTTAAGCAGGTTCAAGAGTATTTAGGCTGCAGTTAACTAAGCAAAGGTGAAGATGTTTTAGAATTGCGCGGAGATCTGCGTCAAACATCTTCGGGATGATAATCACAACAGTGTCTTCGTACTAAAGTTGCTTTCATAGATAAAGTGTGACCATTAACCTAGTGCCACCAGAGATTTACCTTGAAATGCACGAATAATAAAGGTATGCAACTTCCTGGCAGATTAAAAATGTATGCTGGATCGACACTAGAACTCGGAATCTTTGACTTTCGCGTGCAAGTGCTCTGGGAGCCTAACGTTAATCATACCTGTGATTGAATATGCTCGACACAGTGAGCAAAAAGTTTGCTCCAACCAACTGCCAGTGATGGCTGTGGGTTTCTGCCGACGCCGAACGGCGAATGAAAGATATGCCTTTGGTGGTTGTTCGGGGAGTAAGAGAAACTGAGAATCTGTCAGCTCTTGGAGTGAGGCGGATGTGAGTGGTTTCTGTGAAAGCCACCCAGTGCGTTGAAGCTGCTGGGGGCATCTGGGGAGAGACTGGCACTGAGCTACCATAGCCCAGAAAATAGATACGTGGGGGATTATAATTATTAGGTGGTTGCTATTTCCTTCTTGGTTTAAGATGTATGGAATTAAGTTTTAAAGAACATGTTAACGTGTATATCATTCTGTGACCGCAAGTGGAATCCTCTACGGTGGTACAGGTTCTGATTTTCGATAGCTGCCACTACTGAACCGTTATACATAAAGTATTTGGTTACACCATGTAGTCAGTACAAGAGTGACCCTTCCGCAATCTGTCTCCCCAATTTCGTTTTATTCAATTTTAGTTTCATTTCACATTCTGTGGAGTCTCTTCGCTGACACCCATACATCGAGCTTCGTAAGCGTACATCGTTTTTGAAGGTGAAATGTCTACTTGCACCTACATTCCACTATCTTTATTCTAGGCAATAGGTGAACGATCGGCTGATATCTTTTTTTTTCACCCGTTCTCACCAATTTTGTTTTAATTTGTCATATTTTCACACAGAATATGAAAACACTTAAAACTGATTTTTTAACAAGTGGTAAAGCAGTAACTTCATCACCACGTTTGTGTTGACTGACAACGTATACATATTAATAGGAAGGCTAATCTCAGAAACTACTGTAAGAATTTCGACGCGGTTTTTGCTAATAGATAGACTGATTCACGGGGAAGTTCAAATGGCTCTGAGCACTATGGGACTTATGACTACTTAAACCTAACTAACCTAAGGACATCAGACACATCCATGGCCGAGGCAGGACTCGGACCTGCGACCGTAGCGGTCGCTCGGTTCCAGACTGTAGCGTCTAGAACAGCTCGGCCACTCCGGCCAGCATTCACGGGGAGGGTTTGTATCTATAATTTAGTACCGCTTCGCCAAAGAATTCGTCTACTCATAGTTATCTGTTGTTACTCGTGTGCAACCAGATCGGTCGCTAGTAAAATGTAATTACAAACGCTGAAGATGTTTCGCATTGAGCTCTACTCTTGGTAGCGTATTGTTTTCAACCTTCCCCTGAGAAATAAAATCCACAGCTTTTTGTGAGTTGCTCCCACCTTCTTATAGTCCGCCTCAGCAGCTGCGTAGTCGGCTTGGCGGCGTCCGGACATCCTGATTTAGGTTTTCCGTGATTTCCCTAAATCACTCCAGGCAAATGCCGGGATGGTTCCTCTGAAAGGGCACGGCCGACTTCCTTCCCCATCCTTCCCTAATCCGATGAGACCGATGACCACGCTGTCTGGTCTCCTTCCCCAAACAACCAACCAACCAAGCAATCGCCTTGGCGGATTACTGATCGAAGGAGCCCTAGTCGGATTCCTCTGCTGGAGGACTGGGTGTTGTGTTATCGTATCGTATCGTATCGTCGTAAATGACATTCCACTGTTGACATGGCCGTATGGGTAAATCCCGAAAGCGAATAAAATTAAAAAAAAATACGTTCCTATAAGAAAGACATACAGGAAGTAATGTGTGCTTAGGGTGAGACGTCAGTTCTCATGGAACAGACAAGGTGATTCGCCGGTCTCTTTCTCAATCGACAAGCGCGCCGGGTACGCGCAAGTTTAAATTGGAGGCTGTAGCGCCAGCGAACTCTGCGCCGGAGTCATTACGTATTCTGTTTACGTTGCCTGCCTGCCTGCCTGCCTGCCTCTAGTTTCCCCAGCACTCTCGTGCAGCACTCTGCGAGCCGTAGATGGCGATCAGAAATTACGCAGACGTCCGCCACAGGCGCCGCAGCGAATATGAGCACCGGCAGAACTCAGAGGACACGGACGTCACCGCTGGTCGTCTGCTCTTGTCACACCGCAGTCAGACTAAATTGCCTGTCATCCATAAACGAGCTCTATAGCATCTGCAGAGAACCCACTAAAATATGTAGGAAACACAAAATTCCAGTTAAATTAAGTCACCTTACAGGTTCCATTAACACATCTCTTGAAAATTTGAACGTGGCCAATTTTCCATCGCTGTTGGAATCCCGTAAGAATGGAAGGGCGCAACATCGTATGAAGAAATGTTTTACACAAGTATGGACGATGGCGACATTACACTACATTTACTTTATTTTCGACAGGTTCTGTAAATCTTAAAGTTGTCTGGTGACTCTGTTAGCACCTAACAGTCCAATATCGGTTCTACAGGGTGTCAAAATACAGTCTCTTAAGTAAGAGCGTAATCGGCACTACGCACACATACACTACTGGCCATTAAAATTGCTACACCACGAAGATGACGTGCTACAGACGCGAAATTTAACCGACAGGAAGAAGATGCTGTGATATGCAAATGATTAGCTTTTCACAGCATTCACACAAGGTTGGCGCCGGTGGCGACACCTACAACGTGCTGACATGAGGAAAGTTTCCAACCCATTTCTCATACACAAACTGCAGTTGACCGGCGTTGCCTGGTGGAACGTTGTCGTGATGCCTCGCGTAAGGAGGATAAATGCGTACCATCACGTTTCCGACTTTGATAAAGGTCGGATTGTAGCCTATCGCGGTTGCGGACTATCGTATCGCGACATTGCTGCTCGTGTTAGTCGAGATCCAATGACTGTTAGCAGAATATTGAATCGGTGGGCTCAGGAGGGTAATACGGAACGCCGTGCTGGATCCCAACGGCCTCGTATCACTAGCAGTTGAGATGACATTCATCTTATCCGCATGGCTGTAACGGATCGTGCAGCCACGACTCGATCCCTGAGTCAACAGATGGGGACGTTTGCAAGACAAGAACCATCTACACGAACAGTTCGACGACGTTTGCAGCAGCATGCACTATCAGCTCGGAGACCATGGCTGCGGTTACCCTTGACGCTGCATCACAGACAGGAGCGCCTGCGATGGTATACTCAACGAGGAACCTGGGTGCGCTAATGGCTAAACGTAATTTTGTCGGATGAATCCAGGTTCTGGTCGCATCCGTGTTTGGTGATATCGCGGTGAACGGACGATAGAAGCGTGTTTTCGCTATCGACATACTGGCGTATCACCCTGCGTGATGG
Source organism: Schistocerca serialis cubense (assembly GCF_023864345.2). NCBI lineage: Eukaryota > Metazoa > Arthropoda > Insecta > Orthoptera > Acrididae > Schistocerca > Schistocerca serialis. Next base: position 123,384,153 of record NC_064645.1, read on the forward strand.
TAAGGGTTGGCATTGGTTACACGTCTCGGTCACCTATTGTTCGTACTGACGGCACTTTGAACAGTAGACGTTAGATTTGAGATGTTTTACGACCTGTGGCTCTACCCTACATTCGATCCCTACATTGCAGCAGGATAATGCATGCCCGCATGTTGCAGGTCCTGTACGGGCCTTTCCGGATACAGAAAATGTTCGACTGCTGCCCTGGCCAGCACATTCTCCAGGTCTCTCACCAATTGAAAACGTCTGGTCAATGGTGGCCGACCGACTGGCTCGTCACAATACGCCAGTCACTACTCTTGATGAACTGTGGTATCGTGTTGAAGCTGCATGCGCAGCTGTACCTGTACACGCCATCCAAGCTCTGTTTGACTGAATACCCAGGCGTATCAAAGCCTTTATTACGGCCAGAGGTGGTTGTTCTGGGTACTGATTTCTCAGGATCTATGCGCCCTAATTGCGTGAAAATGTAATAAAAAAATCGGTCAAATGGCTCTAAGCACTATGCGACTTAACTTCTGAGGTCATCAGTCCCCTAAAACTTGGAACTAATTAAACCTAACTAACCTAAGGACATCACACACATCCATACCCGAGGCAGGATTCGAACCTGCGACCGGAGCTGTCACGCGGTTCCAGACTGAAGCGCCTAGAACCGCACCGCCACACCGGCCGGCAAAATGTAATCATATGTCAGTTCTAGTATAATATATCTGCCCAATGAATCCCCGTCTATCATCTGCATTTCTTCTTGGTGTAGCAGTTTTAATGGCCAGTAGTGTAATAAAAGATGTCGCCTTAGTTCTTTCACATCCCAACAGAGGGACCTTATCCTTCATGCAGTGTCCATAAAGCATGCATTTCTTATGAATTTTTGACTGAGATACACAATAAGGACATGAGTACAGCTTACGCCTCGCGTTTGTCAACCATGTTTGATGCTGACTGCCAAACGTTGGGTCATCGACAGAAGTGAAAGTTAGATACTACAGGACGACAATGATCCGAGGCACCGCAGCAGGTTTTGCAGCGACTGGAAAAAGGAGAAAGGTGTGCTAGTACAAGATTGGCACTCACAGTCACCTAAAGCTAATCGTTTTGGAAATATATGATTCTACACCCCCCCATGAACCATGGACCTTGCCGTTGGTGGGGAGGCTTGCGTGCCTCAGCGATACAGATAGCCGTACCGTAGGTACAACCACAACGGAGGGGTATCTGTTGAGAGGCCACACGAACATATGGTTCCTGAAGAGGGGCAGCAGCCTTTTCAGTAGTTGCAAGGGCAACAGTCTGGATGATTGACTGATCTGGCCTTGTAACAATAACCAAAACGGCCTTGCTGTGCTGGTACTGCAAACGGCTGACAGCAAGGGGAAACTACGGCCGCAATTTTTCCCGAGGGCATGCAGCTTTACTGTATGATTAAATGATGATGGCGTCCTCTTGGGTAAAATATTCCGGAGGTAAAATAGTCCCCCATTCGGATCTCCGGGCGGGGACTACTCAAGAGGATGTCGTTATCAGGAGAAAGAAAACTGGCGTTCTACGGATCGGAGCGTGGAATGTCAGATCCCTTAATCGGGCAGGTAGGTTAGAAAATTTAAAAAGGGAAATGGATAGGTTAAAGTTAGATATAGTGGGAATTAGTGAAGTTCGGTGGCAGGAGGAACAAGACTTCTGATCAGGTGACTACAGGGTTATAAACACAAAATAGAATAGGGGTAATGTGGGAGTAGGTTTAATAATGAATAGGAAAATAGGAATGCGGGTAAGCTACTACAAACAGAATAGTGAACGCATTATTGTGGCCAAGATACATACGAAGCCCACACCTACTACAGTGGTACAAGTTTATATGCCAACTAGCTCTGCAGATGACGAAGAAATTGAAGAAATGTATGATGAAATAAAAGAAAATATTCAGAAAGTGAAGGGAGACCAAAATTTAATAGTCATGGGTGACTGGAATTCGAGTGTAGGAAAAGGGAGAGAAGGAAACGTAGTAGGTGGATATGGATTGGGGCTAAGAAATGAAAGAGGAAGCCGCCTGGTAGAATTTTGCACAGAGCACAACTTAATCATAACTAACACTTGGTTTAAGAATCATGAAAGAAGGTTGTATACATGGGAGAATCCTGGAGATACTAAAAGGTATCAGATAGATTATATAATGGTAAGACAGAGTTTAGGAACCAGGTTTTAAATTGTAAGACATTTCCAGGGGCAGATGTGGACTCTGACCACAATCTATTGGTTATGACCTGTAGATTATAACTGAAGAAACTGCAAAATTGTGGGAATTTTTAGGAGATGGGACCTGGATAAACTGAAAGAATCAGAGGTTGTACAGAGTTTCAGGGAGAGCATAAGGGAACAATTGACAGGAATGGGGGAAAGAAATACAGTAGAAGAAGAATAGGTTGCTTTGAGGGATGAAGTAGTGAAGGTAGCAGGGGATCAAGTAGGTAAAAAGACGAGGGCTAGTAGAAATCCTTGGGTAACAGAAGAGATATTGAATTTAATTGATGAAAGGAGAAAATATAAAAATGCAATAAATGAATTAGGCAAAAAGGAATACAAACGTCTCAAAAATGAGGTCGACAGGAAGTCCAAAATGGCTAAGCAGGGATGGCTAGAGGACAAATGTAAGGATGTAGAGGCTTATCTCACTAGGGGTAAGATAGATACTGCCTACAGGAAAATTAAAGAGACATTTGGAGACAAGAGAACCACTTGTATGAACATCAAGAGCTCAGATGGAAACCCAGTTCTAAGCAAAGAAGGGAAAGCAGAAAGGTGGAAGGAGTATATAGAGGACCTATACAAGGGCGATGTACTTGAGGACAATATTATGGAAATGGAAGAGGATGTAGATGAAGATGAAATGGGAGATACGATACTGCGTGAAGAGTTTGACAGAGCACTGAAAGACCTGAGTCGAAACAAGGCCCCCGGAGTAGAGAAGATTCCATTGGAACTACTGACGGCCTTGGGAGAGCCAGTCCTGACAAAACTCTACCATCTGGTGAGGAAGATGTATGAAACAGACGAAATACCCTCAGACTTCAAGAAGAATATAATAATTCCAATCCCAAAGAAAGCAGGTGTTGACATATGTGAAAATTACCGAACTATCAGTTTAATAAGCCACAGCTGCAAAATACTGACACGAATTCTTTACAGACGAATGGAAAAACTGGTAGAAGCCGACCTCGAGGAAGATCAATTTGGATTTCGTAGAAATACTGGAACACGTGAGGCAATACTGGCCTTACGACTTATCATAGAAGAAAGATTAAGGAAAGGCAAACCTACGTTTCTAGCATTTGTAGACTTAGAGAAAGCTTTTGACAATGTTGACCAGAACACTCTCCTTCAAATTATAAAGTTGGCAGGGGTAAAATAAAGGGGCGAAAGGCTATTTACATTTTGTACAGAAACCAGATAGCAGTTATAAGAGTCGAGGGGCATGAAAGGGAAGCAGTGGTTGGGAAGGGAGTAAGACAGGGCTGTAGCCTCTCCCCGATGATATTCAATCTGTATATTGAGCAAGCAGTAAAGGAAACAAAAGAAATATTCGGAGTGGTATTAAAATCCATGGAGAAGAAATAAAAACTTTGAGGTTCGCCGATGACATTGTAATTCCGTCAGAGACAGCAAAGGACTTGGAAGAGCAGTTGAATGGAATGGACAGTGTCTTGAGAGGAGTATATAAGATGAACATCAACAAAAGCAAAACGAGGATAATGGAATGTGGTAGAATTAAGTCGGGTGATGCTGAGGGAATTAGATTAGGAAATGAGACACTTAAAGTAGTAAAGGAGTTTTGCTATTTGGGGAGCAAAATAACTGATGATGGTCGACGTAGAGAGGATACAAAATATAGACTGGCAATGGCAAGGAAAGCGTTTCTGAAGAAGAGAAATTTGTTAACATCGAATATAGATTTAAGTGTCAGGAAGTCTTTTCTGAAAGTATTTGTATGGAGTGTAGCGATGTATGGAAGTGAAACATGGACGATAAATAGTTTGGACAAGAAGAGAATAGAAGCTTTCGAAATGTGGTGCTACAGAAGAATGCTGAAGATTAGATGGGTAGATCACATAACTAATGAGGAAGTATTGAATAGGATTGGGGAGAAGAGAAGTTTGTGGCACAACTTGACCAGAAGAAGGGATCGGTTGGTAGGACGTGTTCTGAGGCATCAAGGGATCACCAATTTAGTATTGGAGGGCAGCGTGGAGGGTAAAAATCGTAGAGGGAGGCCAAGAGATGAATACACTAAGCAGATTCAGAAGGATATAGGTTGCAGTAGGTACTGGGAGATGAAGAACCTTGCACAGGATAGAGTAGCATGGAGAGCTGCATCAAACCAGTCTCAGGACTGAAGACCACAACAACAACAACATGATTCTACATCAGAAGTAAGTTGCGAGGAGAAAAGGCCTTCACTTTTAAACAGGTGTCAAAGCAAATTTGACGCTTCTGGGGGTGTCTCTTCCATGCGAATACGCGGGAAACTTGGTTTTAAGCATGCTTCGGAGATGCCAAGCAATTGTTGGTGCTGGAAATGCATTTTTCTTTTGTTCGTATATGATGTATGTATATCTTTTAGTTTGTTGTCAAATATATTTTTCCATTGATTAACCAGACCACGACCTTACTCATCAGAATGTTAAACTCGCTCAGAAATTATTTCCTGCCTCTTTTTATAGGAAGCCCAACTTACATCACGCACTCCAAGGGGGTTTCATGTGAGTTATGTTGCCTGTCTTAAGGGGAATGAAATATTTTCTGGATGAGTTTTATTTTGCCCATCCTGTATGTCTCTCCCTGATCTGATGGAGGGGACGCATTGGTGAACGAGGTTGGATTGGAGCCCAAATGTCCACATTTCGGTTTTCCTTCGTTACCTGAGCTCATTTCTACAAACACAGACGGAAGTTTGTCTCTCAGTATGATGACGGTGTCTCTCGTTCATTGTGTTTACCGCCCATGTGGACTATTGCTTCTCTAACGACCTCGACACAGTACTGCAATAAATTTATTTCTTAGAGAATGAATGCTGTTTCCGTAATACATAACCAGTAGCCGCCAACCGACCCCCACGATTATTTCAAAAATCCCATGTAGAAGACAGCCGTAAACATTTTTCCTTTTATTACTTTGTCGGGCTGTAAAAGAGAAAAATATCATAAAAACTTTGAAATTAAATTTGTTAGTCGTCGCTACGTACTCTCATTATCCAACACTGGATAAATGAAGACTGCGTAATTTACGCTCCGTTTTTCTTTAGACACATCTCAATGTTTATGACGTCATATCTTCTAAAGCGTGTGTCGTAAAATCATATAATTTTGCAGGTACATTCAGTGGTATATGGGAACGCAGTCATCAATATCGTTGTGAGAAGTGATGAATTGAAGCGTCATGTCCGATCCTGAGGTTTTACTGCATGAACAGCAAAAACGTAGTAAGCAATAATTTTTTTTATCTATATTTGATGGTAGTATCTGTTACCGAAAGAACTGTTACCGTTGATGACCATGCAGCTTTGCTAGAAGTGAAATGATAATTAAATGGACACCCTATCTGCAAACAGGCGTTGAGGTACTTCATTGGGGACTTGATGAAAATGTCCCCAATCCCTTGCACGCCCCCCAAACTCGTTCGGGACTCGGTAGATGAATCTTCCACGAGTAATGAGTATGATGGGCAAACATCTATTAGGCGCTCTACGAATGTAGTGGTGTGGACATCTTGGGAATGTGGGTCTCACGGGGAGCGTGCACGGGATAAGTCCCTGCAGGCGCAATGTCGTCTGTGCCCTCGGTGGCTCAGATGCATAGAGCTTTTGTCATGTAAGCAGGAGATCCCGGGTTCAAGTCACCTTTAGGGTACAGATTTTCATCAAGTCCCCAATGAAGTACATCAACGCCTGTTTGCAGATAGGGTGTCCATTTAATTGTCATTTCAATAATTTTTGTTCTTTTTATTATTTTGGTGGAAGAGCACTGTCATTGAGAAAAAGTTTCCAAGAGATTAGGAATTTTGTGTAAAGTTTGTTGGTAGTCGCTAAGTGCACTTATTCTCAAATACCGGATGGATTTTCTCTCGGTATTCTGCGCGCCATGAATCACGCTGCCTCATCACATTTACACAGTTGCTAACTTCAATACAGAAGTTACTGAATTAAACCTTTGACGCAATGTTACACATCTTCTTGAGAAGATTATGAGAAACTTCAATGCATGAGTTAATCTTTTAACGTAATAGTTTACCTCTTTTGAGAACACCTCCTTTGAAAATTAAACTATTATTGTCCATGGCAGTTGTTAGATAGACAATCTGCGACTAGTATGTACAATTAGTAATCGCTTCGGCCGTATAGTAATACAGCTACCTCGAAAATGTTCTACCCATTTCATTTCAGTGTTGCAAATATCGATACACACTTCCTTCGTATGTTAAACTGCATTTCACACTGTCATTTTCTTTGCAGCTTGCAGTTTGAAATTAAGAGGCTCCCCGCACAATCAGCGAGGAAAGTAACAAAGGGACAACACGAACTATAAGAAGGGACAGGACACCTGTCTCACATCAAGGAGTAACTGTAATGTTTCTATAGCAGATTGTAGAGTGAGGGAAGACAGGTGGGCAAATAAGACAATCGTTGTGGTGGAATACAAATATTAGAACATATACAGAAAAAATGTGAGGATGTGTGTAGATGCCACTTTGAAATGAAGAGGCTGGTGCAAAAGATTAAATGGTTCTAGGATTCGTTATGTCAGTAGGAGGGATGATGACCCAAAAGAAAGTGTATCAGTGAGATATCTATGCAGCTTTGGTAATTACTAAGGATTGGGATTTTAGTTCTCAAAAATCTCTATAATATGCAAGAAATATGCTGTTATGAGTCAAAATTTACAGAAGTATGCAGGATAACATGAAAACAGGAAATAAAATGTTAACATTAGGTACAATTTCTATTGAGAAATAAATTAGTGAATTAATTTATAGTAACGACTATTTATTTAAGCATAAAATCCACGTTAAACCATGGAATTTGTTGTTGTTGAATGCTATTGATTGACATTAAATATTAACATCAAACATCCTTAAACTCTGATTTTTTCTTCATTTTTACTTCAGTTTGTGAGACTTGACTTGCAACTTGGAATGAATACCTTCCGCAAATTTCCAAATAAAAAAGTTTCTTAATGTCAGCCAATAAGACCTTGTACATCAGTACATCAAAAAATTTCTTTCTACTTCAGCTAACAGAAGATGAGCACATTTAAAATTGACAGTATTGCATTGAATGAAATTACAACGAAATCCCCACCCTTAACTGCTGACAGGCGTTGATAAATATCAACGGGGACAGTTGAAAATGTCTCCCCGACCGGGTCTCGAACACGGGACCTCCTGCTTACGTGGCAGACGCTCTATTTTTTTCTTTTTTTTTCTTTTTTTCACAGAATGAAAGTTCTACATACAATTAATTACACATGAAATTTTAAAATAATTATATCCAAAATACTTCGATAAAAATGCGCATTAAATTTACGCACGCAAACTGACTAAATAAAATTGGAAATGAAGTCCCATGCTTGTTGAAAGAGCGTAGGGAAACGGTGCGGGAGACCCGCACCACCGTACTAGGCAATGTCCTAATGGAGGTGGCTTGCTGACCGTAATGGAGATGAATGATGGATGATGATGAAGACGACACAACAACACCCAGTCGCCTCGGGGCAGGTTAAAATCCCTTACCCGCCGGGAATTGAACCCGGGACCCTGTGCTCGGGAAGCGAGAACGTTACCCTTCTTTTACGTCGTATTAGCTAGTCGCGTTTTATCTCTTTTTTTAGATGTAATAATCTTTATTGTACAAACTAACAGTACGCATATAAACACATAGCAAAAGTTCAAGGTACCATTTCAACATATACAAATGACTGTTAGTTAAACAAAAAGTTAGAAAAACAAGAAATACAATATAATATAACATATTCTGTCTTATTCCTCGTCTTTTTATTTTATTTATTTATTTTGCCATAGGCTAAAAAATACCAGAGTTCAGACACAGACGACGGTAAAAAGGGTGCGTGAACACACCCCCAAACCGTTCGCCAGTTAATGTCGGGGTGCTGTAGCACCATGAGGTCGCAAGGGTTGGACAGCATAAACAAACGATAATAGTCTTTTGCACGGGGAGGTCTGGGGAATGGAAGATCGGCCCGAACGTAGCTGAGTTCTGTGAAGCAATTTGTGACATGGTACAAACATGGAGAAATAGGTGGCACATTGATCGGTGGATCGAGAGAAGCTGGTCGGAGCATATCTAAGAGACTGCGTGTTAAGGACGGGATCGGCCCCCACCAGTGCCGCAACATAGTATGGACTAGGAGTGCAGAGGATCGTGACAGCACGGTGACGATCCGAGGCCATTTTTTGCGGGAGGCAGTGTTAGAGTGTTGTAGCGGACTTATAAAAGTGTCCCTGCTGACACGAAAAATCCGAAGGCTGATTGGATGCGATGGCCAAGGAGTAACGGTATTGGGAGAATATGGGCGAAGTGTACCAGTTTAGGGGCGACATACATGTTGACAAAGGACACACGTTGGAGTTGGTTGAAGTTACGGTGCACTTGACCGCGGACATGGTGCCAAAACGACTGCAAAAGCCGCCGGTAAGCAAGGGCCACTGTACGGTGTGTGGAGCTCGTAAATTCGATACCCAAGTAACGAAGGGTGGTACTGACTGGGAGTGGGGTCGGCACCATAACAGGGAGGCCGCGCCCAATGTGCATCATAGTCGATTTACGGACATTAAGAATGCTACCAGAAAGTTGTCCATACTGGTGGATCCATTGGATGGCGTCATTGAGTTCCGTGGAGGAGCAGGTGGGAAAGAGGAGGTCGTCCGCATAAGCCCTGCAGTGAAAGGTGCAGTCATGTAAAGTGAGACCCTGCAGTCTAGAGGTAAGACCAGTGATAACGGGCTCAAGTGAAATGGCATATAGTAAAGTATACATAGGGCATCCTTGACGCACAGAGCGGCGTATAAGAAACTGTCCTACAAGCCTCCCATTGGCTTGTACCATCGGGACCGCGGGAAGTAGTAAGCGGCGAATGGCATCGACAAATAGTAATGGGAACGCCATACGTGTCGCCACCATGAGGAGGAATGGGTGTCAAACGTGATCAAAGGCACTCGTGAAGTCGATAGATATCAGTGCTGCAGGAAGGCGACGATCTGCCGCCAGCGCGATGAGGTCACGGCATTCTCCTAGGGCTGTTTATAAGGTGGCCCCACAACCACGTGCTGTCTGCTCCGGTGAAAGGATCGTAGGTAAGTTGGTGCGTATGCACGCTGCTAAGAGGTGTGTATAGATTTTATAGTCTGCATTCATTAATGTAAGGGGCCGATATGCAGAGACATGAGACCCTCCCTTCGGCTTAGGCACAGGTAGAAGAATGCCAGTGACGAATTCAGGTGGAATTGGGAAGAACGGAGTAAAGAGTTCCTGAATCATTTCCGTCCAGCGAGGAAGCATTAACGTGTGAACGCCCGGGAAAACTTCACGGGGAGACCATCCGGTCCTGGTGATTTGTTCTTGGCCCCCTTGTTGATCGCTTCTTCCACCTCTTCTGCGGTGATTGCAGATATCATGGACGTTGACTCGGCTACGTTGAGGGTCCGATCAGAGGAAGGACGGAGATCATCAGGAATTGATGTTGCTGTCGGTTCGTCGTCATAAAATTGGCGATAATGATCAGCAAAGGCAGACACCACTGTCGCCTGTGTTGCGTGGTGAGCACTGTCGTAGGTAGAGATGTTGGGGACGAAAAGCCGACGTCGACGATGATGGTCGGATGTGGCATGGATTGTGGATGGCGTCGGGAACGCACCACGACACCATACTGTCGTGCACATTAGAGATACAGGAGACGCGCTTTAGTAGGCTGTCGTTCCCTATGGGTTTCAGGTGATGGAGGGAGCGCATCGAGCTCACGGAGGACGGGGCAGTGAAAATTTGTGGTGTCTTGAGGCCATGCTGTTGCTTCCTTGCCACATTGCACGAAGACCTTTGTGATAGCAGGTTTGGCACATTTGAGTCACCAATGGAACATGGATGTGTACTGCCGGAGGCGTCTTTGGCAAGATGCCGGCCGTTGGGAGCCGAGCGGTTCTAGGCGCTTCAGTCTGGAACCGAGCGACCGCTACGGTCGCAGGTTCGAATCCTGCTTCGGGCGTGGATGTGTATGATGTCCTTAGGTTAGTTAGGTTTAAGTAGTTCTAAGTTCTAGGGGACTGATGACCTGAGATGTTAAGTCCCATAGTGCTCAGAGCCATTTTTTTGTCTTTCGCAAGACGCCCATGTAGAGCCAATACATTGTCGGCACTGTGGATCATTAAGGAGGAAGGTATTAAGCTTCCAGTAACCTCTGCTGCGCCATACTGACTGGGGTGGCAAACGCAGGGAGCAAATGACAGTGCAATGGTCCGAAAATGCAAGGGGCCATCGTTCTGCTTGGGAGACTTCGTTGCCAAGGTGGGCAGAGACATAAAACGGGTCCAGTCTGCTCTCCGAATGTGTTGTATAATGGGTAAAACCAGGGGAATTGTCATGAATTTTCTCCCAAACATCCACTAGACGCCACCGAGGACACAGAGGATAGTGCAACTCCAGGGAGCGTGCCAGAGATAAATCCCTGCAGTCGCACTATCTATGCTTTGTGTCCTCAGTGGCTCAGAAAGATGTTCGAAAGAACAGATACCATCTTCGTATACTGCATTGGTGTCTCGTTGAACGTTCACCTTCGTTTCAGCAGTATTATGAGTTTAGACGCAGAACGTCTCTCCTTTAAGTAGCCGCAAAGGAAAATGCCGCAAGGGGGCAACTTTGGAACGTAGGGAGCTCAGTGTACTTCTGACATTTCGATCATTTGCGATACTTGCGTTTGCACGATACAGTGAAATTTTTTATGTGTGACACATTGCTCAGACTTGTTGGAAGGAGCTGTACCCTTCTTTCATTACTTTAGTACGCACATAATTCTTCGAAAATTGTGTCTTGAAAGTCTGGTTAGAAAAAAATCTGGTTCCACCGTACTATTACAGGAAACGACACACCAGTTACCGGAAGCGACACACCAAATGCCCAGTTTCTCATCATGTTTTCGGTTTATGTACTCTGATTTTAAAATTGAAATACATATCAAATAATAAGGAAACCTCCTTGCAAGAAAAACATTTTACCTTAGATAAGACATTTGAGACCTCAATTTGGCCGGCCGAAGTGGCCGTGCGGTTAAAGGCGCTGCAGTCTGGAACCGCAAGACCGCTACGGTCGCAGGTTCGAATCCTGCCTCGGGCATCGATGTTTGTGATGTCCTTAGGTTAGTTAGGTTTAACTAGTTCTAAGTTCTAGGGGACTAATGACCTCAGCAGTTGAGTCCCATAGTGCTCAGAGCCATTTGAACCACCTCAATTTGTGCAGCGTAATTTTTCCTATACGAGTTAAAATAAGGGTCACGCTATTTACTTCGTCAGCGACAGCAACTTCATAATAAAGTGCTAGATTGTAGATGGGTAGGCCCATATTGTGTTAGTTCAGGTTGCGTGTGTTGGTCACTTTGAGATTCGGTTGTGTAGGTCGATTCGATATCCATCTATCTGCAACAGTCAAATATTGGAACGGTGTCTTCGTTTAGCAAAATAAAAGTTAATAATAAATTCAGTCTTCTGTCTTTACAACGTTTTGTTGTGACAGTGCGCATTTCGAAATTACAGTACATTGGCATAATAAAAGTGCAGTAAAGAAAAAGAACTGAATCAATGTTAATGTTGTAATGTCGGCTCAACCAGCTATTTTCATTGTAATTTCGAAACAAATTCCACTGTAAATAAGTGGCTGAGCCGACATTTTACACTGAATTTTACAATCACGGCATCATATCCATAATGGGTAAAATTACAGGAGGCTGAATTTATTATTAATATTTCCTTTACTTTACTATCGCCTTTTTCCAACAGTATCTGCTATGGCTGCCATGAAATAATATAACACATTATTCCACCCACAGTTGTAAATGGGATAATCAACATATCGACGTATCATAACGTCTACGTATAGTCATTTTGCAATACTGAACGAAGCCTTAGAATACTTTACACCATCACACGCATCCCGAAAGCATTATTTCAGACCTACATTAACTTAAATTTTAAGACCGGAACGTGGAAGGTGAAGCAGAGCAGCACTTTTGCTTCCTCTACGAAATGAAAATTAAAGATAAGGCCTTTTTTAGTTAAAATGGTGCTCCTCCTATAATTACAAGCCATTACTACAACTTCAATTTTCGAAAGTAGGTTGCCGCACCATTTTCATATGACCCGAAGTGATGTAATCGAAAACGTTTAATAATCTTTGGAAAAGGGAATTTACAGAATTTAATCCGGAAATAATCAAGAAGGACAAATGTTACACACAGAAAGAGGATATTAGAATTCTTATAGAGAACACATTCTGTGCCGGTTTTATTAGTAACAGAATGGGATTACAGTGTGGTGTCCAGTGTTCAGAATCTTATTTGAGGCACACACGCAGGAAACTTTACGGAGGAGTGGGGTGGAGCGGAGCGGCCGCATGTATAGATAGAACTTATTTTACGGCCTCGGCCGGCGTAGTAGCGGTGGACCCGATCGCCGTTTCCGCAAACGACGCCGTAACTCGCGCCCGTGGCTGCTCGGGGTTTTTACGATACTGTGCAGCCGGAAATACGAGGCTGGACTGGACGCTGGAGTAGAAGAGGCTGGAGGAGAACCTCCAGGAGCTAGAGAGGCGCCTGGCCAGTGGCCGCTGCAAAGGACAAGCAGTTATCCAGTGTGGCTCCAGGCGCTATGTGGCTCCGAACAAAAACTCAAAAAGTAGTCCAACAATGTAGTCCAACCTCTCTGAGCCCGTAATCCCTCAAACGTCGCATCTACAGTTTTCCACTGTAGTTTCCGGGTGTATTTCACGAGGGTTCTCGTGTCGATCTGTGCACCATTTTTCTCTCAGTATGGAACTAGATGGTTCGCATACGGGAAGACGATGGCTTAAATCACTGTGCGGCCATCTGCGCCGAAGAGCCGAGGAAACTGGTACACCTGCCTAATGTCGTGTAAGGCCCCGTGAGTACGTAGAAGTGCCGCAACACGACGTGGCATGAACTCGACTAATATCTGAAATAGTGCTGGAGGGAATGACATCATGATTACTGCAAGGCTGTTGATAAGTCCGTAAGAGTACGAGGGTGTAAAGAGCTCTTCTGAACGGCACACTGCATGGCTTCGCAGATATGCTCAATAATGTACATGTCTGCAGAGCTTGATGGTCAGTGGAACTGTTTAAACTCACAAGAGTTTTCCTGGAACCACTCTGGACGTGTAGGGTGTCACATTTTCCTGCAATATTTGCCCAAGTCTGTCAGAATGCACAATGGACATGAATGGGTGCAGGTGATCAGACAGAATGCTTACGTACATGTCACCTGTCAGAGTCGTATCTAGACGTATCAGAGGTTCCATATCACTTCAACTGCACACGCCCCACACCATTACAAAGCCTGCAGCAGCTACCCTACTGACATGCAGGGTCCATGGATTCATGAGTTTGCCTCCATACCCGTACATATCCATCCGCTCGGTACAGTTTAAAACGAGATTCGTTCGACCAGCAACATGTTTCCAGTTATCAACAGTCCAACGTCGGTGTTGACGAACCCAGGCGAGCGTAAAGCTTCGTGTTGTGCAGTCAGCAAGGGTACACGAGTGGGCCTTCGGCTCCGAAAGCCTATATCGATGATGTTCCGTTCAGTGGCTGACACTTGTTCATAGCTCAGCACTGAAATCCGCAGCAATTTGTGGAAGGCTTGCACTTCAGCCACGCTGAAGTTTTTCTTTAGTCGTCTTTGGTGCCGTTCTTGCAGTATTTTTTTCCGGCCGCAGCAATGTCGGAGATTTGATGTTTTATCTGGTTCCCGATATTCAGGGTACACTAGTGGAATGGTCGTACGGGAAGATCCCCATGTCATCGCTACCTCAGATATGCTGTTTCTCATCGCTCGTGCGTCGCCTATAACACACTGTTGAAAGTCACTTACACCTTGATATCCTGCCATTGAGTAGCAATAACCGTCTAACAACTGCGCCAGATACTTGTCTTATATAGTCGTTCACGACCGCAGCGCCGAATTCCTACTGTTTACATGCCTCTGTATTCGAATACGCATGCCTATAACAGTTTCTTTGGCGCTTCAGTGTATATGTCAGTTTTTCGTGATTTCCCTAAATCGTCAAATTTTGCGATGGTTCCCTTGAAAGGGCCAGTCTTATTTCCTTCCCCTTCCTCTTCCAATCTGAACTTGTATTAGTTTATAATTACCTCGTGATTTACGGTATATTAAACACTGATCTTCCTTCCTTGTGTTTTCTCTCAGACCTGTTATACAGCTTGTTAGTCTCGGTTCAGAAATCTCTGCCTTCGTCTTTCTACCGATCACATCCGTGTGTAGCCATTGTTTTGTTATTCCTCTCCCGTCCATGCTCTTAGCATGGCCAAGCAATCTCAAACATGTCCTCGTCCAATTTTCTTCCAAGGGTGTGGGTAGTCGAGCTTCTTCCCTTATTTTTTCATTTATAAACGCATCTTTTCTGCTATTCTCGACCATAGCTCGTAAGAACTTCATTTCTACGGCTTGCAGTCTGTTGTCGACCTGTTTCCTTTTTGTCTAGGTTTATAGCTCATATGATAGCGTTGGATAAAGATATACAGCAGGGGTCTATTTTTTATCTCGAGAGGACTTTTTCGGTCCAGAGCAGATTCCGATATTGATAATGGAATTGAGCAGATTTTTGTATCCCAGCAACGATTTCATGCTTTGAAATGTTGCATCCGTGATATTGACATTGCAACCGTTTCTGATTTACTTATAGTTCAGCTGTGTGCATTTTAGATAGTTATTCCAGTTTCCCAGACTCTCATGAAATACTTTCTCTGTATTCCCCATATTACTGCATGATCTGCATATGCAGCGGCGTTGATGTCCTTACTGCTGTTCTCATTCAGTCTTATTATAATTTCATCGATGGCAGTGATAAACAGAAAGGGGAAAATGGCACTGCCTTGATGAATTCAGTTAGTTGTTCGGAACCAATCAGGATTACCATTTCGTATCTTCAAGCAACTGTAGCTCCCGTCGTAAAGAATTTTAACATACTGAATTAGCATTTTTGGTACGTTTCCCTTCTTACGCTCTCCCCTACGATCTACTTGGGGCATTATCAAAAGGTATTTCTTTAATCTACTCGTAAAAACACAAATGTCAAGTCTCTATTCCTCTCCCGGTGCATGTGATCTATAGGTTTTTGGAGTATTTTCTCAAATTTTTTCGGTCCATGATACAGTTGAGTGATTTCTCTATAATAGCTACACTTCTTTCGACTTCTTGATGTACTATTATTCCCTGTTGCCAATCATCTTGTTTTATTCTTCCGTATTCCCACATTGCACATTCACTCTCTGAAGCGAATATGTAGCAACTGCTTTGATCATGTCTGCATTGACTCCACAAATTTCTGTAGACTTTTCCTTTGGGAGCACTAGTAATGGCCTTTTCTACTTCCACGTTGAAGGACTCTCTTGATCAGGTTCTATAACGAAATTAACCTCAGAGGTTACATCACTGGGGTCCTCTCTTGTAGTGTTGCACAGATTTTCAAAACCGAATGTCATGATCTTTATTTCTATCTCTTCCCTAACGACATTGTTCCAACAAATTATTATTTTATAATAGCACTTTATTCAGCACTACCAGATGTTTTCGTGCATTTTTTATTCTCAAACGCATAAGTGAAGTGGATAAATCATCAACGCCGTTAGTATTGTGTGCAAAAGAACTCAGACTGGCAGGTTGTGTACTACATGCTTGAATGTTTAAATTGTAGGCATTTCATCAGAAACAGACTAAGTATTCTGTGAATGACACTGCCTAGATAGCTTTGTAAATTTCTTTCCGCTACTGCCACCATCAGATCGAAACTTATAACTGGTAAAGCAAGGTTTCACTGTCAATTAATAGAAATCACAAAGCGTATTAAAATAGGTAGAAATGTACATCTTAACATGAGGAAAGATTGTGGAACGAATTTCTGCTTTCGGAAATTCTATTTGTATATTGATTGTCTGTGACACGACCGAGTTATGCATAGTATGGAAAGGAATCTCCCGACACATGTCGCTATTCGAGACTCTATCGTGGCCTGCGGTACTGCTGTTTATCATCTGCAACGCGAAGAAGGAACTGAGAGGTGTGACACCGCCATGTTCAACCCTAATCAGGATCTCAACAGCCACGTGTGAGAAGCACCCAATACAGAATATTTTCCGCTCATTCATGCAGGACTGTACAGCCACACTACGTACGCATTGAGTCAGGAAACGAGATTGTTTGCAGAAAGACTAGAATCCACATGTACTACACGATAACATCTGAACCATCACGGACTTTTAGTCAAGTGATCTTCTGCCTGTTTCCCTTGATGCAAGAATACAGAGTGCTGTGGCCTTCTCCACCAGACATCATGGCGCCTAGAGTATCAGCAACCAAACTGACAGCCTGCAGCCGCGGGCTGCCCGCTTCGCAGGCACACCGAAGCCCTACACAACCGACAGGCAAGATTGATGAACAGCCACAACAACAACAACAACAACACCCTAGCAAAGACACCAGCGGCCTCCAGGGGCCACTACCGGCACACATAAATATAAGGAATAGGTCGTTGCAGATCCCGCAACTAATTTCACACGTCAAACCATGTCATGGAAAACAGTTCCGAGGTACTCATCCGCCGAAGCGCTATAAAGGCCGGCGCTCGACCGCACATTGGCAGTTCATCGACCGCCAGCAGACGTGGATAGCTGCAGCCCCGGCAGCCCGGCTTGGATCTTCTCGCTGATCTCTGGATTAGGCTTGGTATATCGGAGAAGTCTCTGGCGGAGACAAGTAGGAAATTATTTCAGTTGTTTTCTGTATTATTCTTGTATGTAGTTGTGATTCGAAGACGGATCACTGTTTTGTGTTGGTGTTATACTTTTTAGAATTTGTTTTGGTTAATTCAACAGTTCAATAAATTGTTTACGGACTTTGATCGTTAGCTTCCTCTACTTACGCAGACATATCACAGAGACATATAATTGCAGTTGTTAGTCCAACGATAACATTGGACACAAGAAGGCACGACGTCGTCTTTTCAGATACAGTATAAGAACGGACCGGTAATAGTAACAGAATTGCTAACCTGGTGCTCGAAGACCGATCTATCCCAGTGGAAGCGGTAGTGGCAAAAGTGGAAAACCTTCACCGATTACTTTCCAATATGTTGAACGTCACAAAGATCACTGATCGCTAGGTTGCGGGACTTCACTCTTCCATTCAAAAAGTCATCCGAATCAAGTCAGTTTAAAAAGTGTTGGAAGTATGTCAGGATAATCCAGATGACTTCTATAGCCACTTTATCCCAAGAAAAGGGAGCAAAGCAAGCTATGGAGACATGTGGATTCACTCACCAAAGCCGGAAAAGACGGATACCCAACCACCACACAGAAAGACGACGCTGTGTGCTTTTTAAGAGTGCAACGGTGTGGTGCTAACAGACTGTGCTAGCAGGGAGAAAACTGTCAGAGAAGCATACTGCCAAAATGCCCTAGCGAAGATCCACGAGGCTGTCAAGACGGAGCTCTCCATGCACAACGCCCAGATCTAACGTGCCATAAATGGACCAAATGGCTCTGAGCATTATGGAACTTAAAAGCTGAGGTCATCAGTCCCCTAGACTTAGAACTACTTAAACCTAACTAACCTAAGGACATCAGACATATTCACGCCTGAAGCAGGATTCGAACCTGCGAGCGTAGCAGTCGCACGATTCCAAACTGAAGCGCCTAGAACCACTCGATCACAGCGGCCGGCTAATGTGCCATATGCCGGCCGGAGTGCCCGAGCGGTTCTAGGCGCTACAGCTGGGAACCGAGCGACCGCTACGGTCGCAGGTTCGAATCCTGCCTCGGGCATGGATGTGTGTGATATCCTTAGGTTAGTTGGGTTTAAGTAGTTCTAAGTTCTAGTGCACTAATTATCTCAGAAGTTAAGTCCCATAGTACTCGGAGCCATTTGAACGATTTTATAACGTGCCATAAACAAAACACGCAAGTTCCTTCTTCGGGTAGTTATATTTTCCTCCCTCCCCCCCCCTCCAGTATTCACTAATTCAGTAAGTGTGAATCTGACTTTTGAATCATTTCGGCACTCTGTTTCACCTCCATCCTGCAGCGTTATGCGAAATATCAGCAGAGGTGTTGGCCCACGGCGGAAATGCGACTGACGCCAGATACGTGCGTTCCGAATGGCGCGGAATATATCAAGAGGCGGTAGGGGCTGGGGCCGTGATAAACAGGAGGCCTGCCCCCATCCCCCCCCCCCCCTCCCCATCACTGTTCAGGCGCTCGTTACTCGGCGCCGCGCGATTGGCCCGCCATTAAAAGGAGCGCTCGATACCTTGGCGCTCGCCATCGCGGCCGCGATCGGCGGGCACGCCTGCTGATTTATGGGAGTGCTCCGGCAGCCCGCGAGTGACGCGTGTCGCTCTGCCGCGGCTAAGCCGCGCGCCAGCTAAATCTCGCACAGCGGAACGCAAAAAAAGAGACGCGCCGGAAATAAGCCCGACGCGTCTCGCGCGCTCGCGGTGCTTTGTTTCGAACGCTACGGTGCCTCCAGGCGATTGATTACTGCACGCCTTCCTGCGAAGAACTCTGACAAACTACCGAATACGCAGGGAAGAGAGCAACGCCGAGTGACAGCAGTTGTATTAGCAGTGCGGCAGTTGGTCGAAATAGCTTCTCTGTCGTAAATAAACAATACCGTCGGGATCACTATTTTTCGTTAATGGTGATCTGCCTCGATCTGATTAGCAGATAAACTTCACATGTAGAAGGAAAAGTAAAAATGAAGCGCGACAGTACATAAGTGATATGGCACGACACTATAAACAATACCGAAAATTTACAGCAAAATAATGGTACTTTGATCCAAAAAAGTTCATG
The DNA here is from genome assembly GCF_023864345.2 of Schistocerca serialis cubense. Taxonomy (NCBI): domain Eukaryota; kingdom Metazoa; phylum Arthropoda; class Insecta; order Orthoptera; family Acrididae; genus Schistocerca; species Schistocerca serialis. The sequence continues at coordinate 123,403,312 of NC_064645.1, forward strand.
TACAATTCTTACCGAAAGGTGTCATAATTTTACAACATATTTGAAATGTTTCACTAGTACTTTATGTCATTTCATCCAAATTTTAATTTTGTATCTTCCTCTTCTTATCCTTTTCCTCTTTTTCCTTCCTTTCTACGCTAAAGCCTGTTTCCTTCTGTTGTGTCTAGACAAGACAGCCTAGACACAATGAGGGGAAGCCGAAAGGCACGCACTTAAACTCACGCAGGCTGGCGTGAGGTCTGAAACAGGATACGTAATGAATGCTATAAAGAAAAGTACGTAGCTTCTGGAATACTTAACTTTAATCCATAATGGTAGAACATCTCTCGTTACGGTACATGCTTCATAATATTAATTATCAATTGAATACGGCGCCTTGCTAGGTCGCAGCAAATGTAGCTGAAGGCTATGCTAACTATCGTCTCGGCAAATGAGAGCGTATTTGTCAGTGAACCTTTCCTTGCAAAGTCGGCTGTATGACTGGGGCGAGCGCTAGTACGTCTCTGTAGACCTGCCGTGTGGTGGCGCTCGGTCTGCGATCACTGACAGTGGCGACACGCGGGTCCGACGTATACTAATGGACCGCGGCCGATTTAAAGGCTACCACCTAGCAAGTGTGGTGTCTGGCGGTGACACCACACCTTCAGTACCCCTCAATCGCCCCGAAGCTATCGCGCCATCTTTCCCTTGGCCAGCCAATATTTCTTTTACCAACTGGTAATTAATTGCCGCGCCGGATTAGCCGAGCGGTCTAAGGCGCTGCAATCATGGACTGTGCGGCTGGTCCCGGCGGAGGTTCGAGTACTCCCTCGGGCATGGCTGTGTGTGTTTGTCCTTAGGATACTTTAGGTTAACTAGTGTATAAGCTTAGGGACTGATCACCTTAGCAGTTTAGTCTCATAAAATTTCACACACGTTTGGACATTTTTGGTAATTTATTTACTTTATTTCTTACGATTTTCGCAATCTTCCGTTCATCCCTGCATGGTTGCCACCCTAAAGACATGTAAAAGTTTCTGCAGATAATCTTTACTGTTTGCTAGCATATCTACACTTTCAGCATAACAAATGATTTTTATTTCTTCGTCCCCGCTTCTATAACCACTACTAGCTAAACCCTAAAAACATGTAAAAGTTTCTACAGGTAATCTTTACCGTTTGCTAGCTTATCTACACTTTCAGCATAACAAATGATTTTTATTTCTTCGTCCCCGTTTCTATAAGCACTACCAGCTAATACTTTCTGTATCACTTCTTCCATAACTGTATTAAAATGTAACGGACTCAAGAGTCAGCTTGTCTAATAACACTATAATCTGCCACGCAGCTGGAACCAGTTTTCAACTGGATTTAGTTGCTGGAATAAATGTCTTCAGACGTTTTTATTAATTTGGAAGAAATTCCCACATTGTAGAGCTTGTTTACCAATCTGTTAACTGAATCCTATCTGTTGTATTCAATAGAGTTCTCTAGAACCCGTCTAAGAATGACAATTGCATTTGTGAATGACCTGCCGGTTCTAAAACCATATTGTTCCGCTGCAAGGGTTCGAACGCTTTTTTTTATTTCATTTCCTATGGTTTTTGTTTAGAGGTTAAGAACTGAGCTCAATAGATTTATCCCTCTTCCCAGTACTCACCTGCGCATTTGAAACATGAGTACTGAAGAAAAGGGATAAGCAGATGACTGGCATGTGAAATAAGGTTCATCAGAAGTACGAAAGTAGTATAGTGGAATTACTGTTTGCGATAGGAAAAGTCAGCTTTGGTGCAATATTTCTGAGTGCACAAGTTACAGCCAGGTGTGGGCCTGTTTACATTAAGTTACGCTCACCAGCAGTTGTGAAGTAAAAAAGAGGCCACAGGGGCCTAGAACCGCCAGAAAAAGTACATGCAGCTGTTTGCATGGCGCAAGTCACAGGCAGAAGAGGCCACTGGCCAACCTAAGCGTTATGAATACGTGCCACGGAGCAGCGCGTTCAGCAAAACAGAGGTGCACAGCCACACATAAATAGGTGCTGGTTCACTAACAAAGTATTTAAGTGTGGCAGCTCTCCTGCACAGCGGGGTATGTCTCACCACCGACTACACATGGCAGCAGATGGGGCGCCAGTGTTCCAGTCTACGGTGGGTCACTGGTTCGAGCCTCTGAGGCCAATGCAGGGTCAATAGCCAGCTAGCAGTGGGCCACTCCAAGGATCACTACCGTGGGCAGTTGTCTTAGCACCCAATAGGCACTGGAGACATCCAGGGCGAGGGCCGCAGATTCAGCTGCCAGATTGTAGGCGCTTGTTGGCGCTGCGACCCAAGCCACATCGGCGAGGAAGCATGGCACGGGACACCTTGCAGTTTTCAGTGGGCAGCACTGAGGCAGCACAGGATGAAGGCTGCTGAGTCAGCTGCCGGCGCAGCCCTGACGTCGTCATAGCACTGCGGCCGTAGAAGGCCGACACATTAGGAGAGTGCTTGACGTGTCATTGAGGTGGCATCCTCAGCATTGCGGGGCCCGGTCATGCAGACTGAGGGGAACGTGGCACTGTAGTTGGAAACAATACATCACTTGGAAACCTCAGATGAGTCTTAATACGGTGCCTTCTACGTCTTCCCTCTACAGTAGTAACAAAGAGAGGCACAGGGTGACAATTATTGAACTATATGAAATAAAATAGTCATAACTTCTGAACGCTTTGCGTTAGGACGTTCAAACTGCTAGGTTGACCACGGGCTTGATGCTAATTAATATGCGTATGGTTTGGTTTAGCCCATTTTGATTTGGATGGGCTTGTCAATAAACAAAACTGGTGCATCTGGGGGACTGAGAATCCGCATTTCGCAATCGAGAATTCTCTTCGTCCTCAATGGATGACTCTGTGTGTGTGTGTGTGTGTGTGTGTGTGTGTGTGTGTGTGTGTGTGTGTGTGTGTGTTTGTGTGTGTGCGTGCGCAATGTCGAGTCACAGGATAACCAGTGTGATATTCCTTGAAGGCACGATGTCTACCGAACGGTACTTGAAAGTTTTGAAGGATGATTTCATCCCCATTATCCAAAGAGACCCTGATTTCGACAAGATGTGGTTCATACAAGGCGGAGCTCGACCCCATCGAAGCAAGAGAGTATTTGATGTTGTGGAGGAGCACTTTGGGGACCGCATTTTGACTCTGGGTTACCCAGAGGCCATTGGCATGGGACTCGATTGACAGCTATATTTTCCGGATCTGAACACATGCGACTCCTCTTTGTGGTGCTATATTAAAGGCAAGGTATACAGCAATAACTCAAAAATCCATTGCTGAGCCGAAAACAGGCATTCACGAGCTCATCGGCAACATCGATGTTCTGGCACTTCAGCGGGTCATGCGGAATTTCGCTATTCGTCTGTGCTACACCATCACCAATGAAGGCAGGCATATGGAACATGCCATAACCTAAATCCGAATGACGTTTATATGTTGAATAAAGTGAGTGCACGCCGTATCTTGTAACTAATTTACGCTTTTTTCCATATAGTACAATATTGTCACCCTGTAGGATGATTAATGCAATTAGTGAGGGAAATAGTGAAAAAGGAATTGTTGCAGAGCAGGACAGGAACATCAACGCTAAGGTGGTAAGGACACTTAAAGAGAATGGAAAACAAAAGGATTCCCAAGAAGATACATGTTATAATAAATTATATGTTGAGGTATTTGAAAACATCCTGCAGATCAGAATCCGAACAAACTGAGAGAGGAACAGCATGACTTCAGACCTGAGAGGCCAACTGTTGATCTCCTATTTATAATGAGGTAGCTCCAGGAGCACCTCCATGAGTTTGGGGAAGATCTTTCTCGATGTACATCTACATCTACATCTACATTGATACTCCGCAAGCCACCCAACGGTGTGTGGCGGAGGGCACTTTACGTGCCACTGTCATTACCTCCCTTTCCTGTTCCAGTCGCGTATGGATCGCGGGAAGAACGACTGTCTGAAAGCCTCCGTGCGCGCTCTAATCTCTCTAATTTTACATTCGTGATCTCCTCGGGAGGTATAAGTAGGGGGAAGCAATATATTCGATACCTCATCCAGAAACGCACCCTCTCGAAACCTGGCGAGCAAGCTACACCGCGATGCAGAGCGCCTCTCTTGCAGAGTCTGCCACTTGAGTTTATTAAACATCTCCGTAACGCTATCACGGTTACCAAATAACCCTGTGACGAAACGCGCCGCTCTTCTTTGGATCTTCTCTATCTCCTCCGTCAGACCGATCTGGTACGGATCCCACACTGATGAGCAATACTCAAGTATAGGTCGAACGAGTGTCCTGTAAGCCACCTCCTTTGTTGATGGACTACATTTTCTAAGGACTCTCCCAATGAATCTCAACCTGGTACCCGCCTTACCAACAATTAATTTTATATGATCATTCCACTTCAAATCGTTCCGCACGCATACTCCCAGATATTTTACAGAAGTAACTGCTACCAGTGTTTGTTCCGCTATCATATAATCATACAATAAAGGATCCTTCTTTCTATGTATTCGCAATACATTACATTTGTCTATGTTAAGGGTCAGTTGCCACTCCCTGCACCAAGTGCCTATCCGCTGCAGATCTTCCTGCATTTCGCTACAATTTTCTAATGCTGCAACTTCTCTGTATACTACAGCATCATCCGCGAAAAGCCGCATGGAACTTCCGACACTATCTACTAGGTCATTTATATATATTGTGAAAAGCAATGGTCCCATAACACTCCCCTGTGGCACGCCAGAGGTTACTTTAACGTCTGTAGACGTCTCTCCATTGATAACAACATGCTGTGTTCTGTTTGCTAAAAACTCTTCAATCCAGCCACACAGCTGGTCTGATATTCCGTAGGCTCTTACTTTATCAGGCGACAGTGCGGAACTGTATCGAACGCCTTCCGGAAGTCAAGAAAAATAGCATCTACCTGGGAGCCTGTATCTAATATTTTCTGGGTCTCATGAACAAATAAAGCGAGTTGGGTCTCACACGATCGCTGTTTCCGGAATCCATGTTGATTCCTACATAGTAGATTCTGGGTTTCCAGAAATGACATGATACGCGAGCAAAAAACATGTTCTAAAATTCTACAAGAGAACGACGTCAGAGATATAGGTCTATAGTTTTGCGCATCTGCTCGACGACCCTTCTTGAAGACTGGGACTATCTGTGCTCTTTTCCAATCATTTGGAACCCTTCGTTCCTCTAGAGACTTGCGGTACACGGCTGTTAGAAGGGGGCAAGTTCTTTCGCGTACTCTGTGTAGAATCGAATTGGTATCCCGTCAGGTCCAGTGGACTTTCCTCTTTTGAGTGATTCCAGTTGCTTTTCTATTCCTTGGACACTTATTTCGATGTCAGAAGGCATGTACAGAAGGCATTTATTAGCGTCTGTAGAAGAAAGGCCTGGGAAGCACTAGAAATGAATGCAGTAGTGAAAGAGGCAAGCAGAGCTGAGAAGATGTACTGCGTGGGTGAAAGTTGTGTGCAATTGGGAAATGAATGGACGAACTGATTTCGGCAAACAGGTTGTGTGAAACAGGGCAGTGCATTATCATTCTTCTCCTCTTCATTGTGGTCGTGGATGAGATGACTAAGGTGGCAGTAAAACACTTCAAGACGAGATGAAAGTAGTGGTGCCCACTACTGTAAAATCCCATTCACTAACGGACCATTGTTACCTCCTCCTCATCGCCGATATCCAAGCACAGTACAACCCCGACTTACGCAACCCCATTTTAAGCAAATTCGAAGCAATGCGTTTCGTCTGTTTGAGCAATGCGCATCTCTATTCCCCGACTCCTCCTTCACAGTGTTCGTCTTGCGGCAGGTACGGATATGTTTCTTGTGAAATTTTTTTATCTGTGTTATCCAAATGATGCAAAGCTATTTAATTTCCATCAAACAAGAAAAGAAAATCATTATTTTAGGAAAATTAAATTAAAATTATCAAAGAATTATCATAGACTTCGATGCAAGAATTAAATGTGGTAAATTGGTCAACATGTTTGATCTACCGGAATCAACTGTAAGAACAATTACAAAAGGCAAGAAAAAAATTCTCGAAGCTGTGAAAAACGCTCTCTCTTGAATTCAAGTATCATTCGTAAATGTCACGGCATTATCGCTCAGATGGAAGCAGTGTTACAGTTATAGCGTAATAATACAGTAAAGTAAGTGTCAAAAATTGTCCTCTTGATCACAATGCTGTGCTACCGAGCGAAGCTGGTTTTTGGGAGATTGAAAGAAAAAGCTGTGCAGGTGGCAAAATTTTAAATGTTTAAAGCTGGTAGCGATTGCTTTAGCCGATCCATAAGTCACTGTAATTGGCATAGCTTCGAATTCATTGGAAAGGCGGCAAGGGCCAATAAAGTGACTACATCGCTCTATCCAGAGAAAGTTGGCAGTGATAGAAGAACGTGGCTACACTAACCGAACGATATTCGTCACACATGAAACTGTTCAATTTTGGAAGAAGATGTCTAAAAGAACTTTTATCGCTCATGAGGATTTTGTCTTTTCAGGTTTTAAGTCCACCAAAAGATCAAAAGACAGTGATGGTTGGTCCGAAAGAGCATGTGATTGTAAATTAAAACCTGTTTTAGTTTGTCGCTCAGAAAATCAATAGCTTTAAGAAATACACCTAAAGCTGGTCTTCCCATGATTTGGAAGTGAAATGCTACAACTTGCGTAACGGCTTCCGAGTTTGAAGACTGGTTTAGTCTCATACCTGAAGTCGAACGTTATTGCCAATTAAAATAAGTCGCATTTAAAGTGATGTTATTAATTGATAATGCTTCATTTCATCCTCCTGTTACCCTAATTAATTTCGACTCACGTGCGAAAGTTGCAGTTTTGCAACTGAATACTTGCTTCAACCTGTGGACCAGTGGATAATTAAAACACACGAGACGACCGTTTGAGAATCTGCAAAACAATGAGCTCTCTGTTAGACTTTTAGAAGCAGTTCAATGTTTTAGGTGCCATGAGAGTTATTGGACAATCTTGGAATGAAATGTCACAAAAAACTTGAAATGGCGTCCGTCAAAAAAAAAAAAAGAAAAAATTCGGGGGGTATCAACACCAGGTCACCGAGCGAGGTGGCGCAGTGATTAGACACTGGACTCGCATTCGGGAGGACGACGGTTCAATCCCGCGTCCGGCCATCCTGATTTAGGTTTTCCGTGATTTCCCTAAATCACTCCAGGCAAATGCCGGGATGGTTCCTCTGAAAGGGCACGGCCGATTTCCTTCCCCATCCTTCCCTAATCCGATGAGACCGATGACCTCGCTGTCTGGTCTCCTTCCCGAAACAACCCAACCCAACCCAACACCAGGTCGTGATCTAGTTGATAGTGCGATTGAAGAAGAGGTCATCTTGCCAAATGATTAACTTTATAGGTGGATGATGACGACGCTCAAGAACTGCTGGAACTGCTGGATTCACACAACCGAGAACTAACTATTGATAAGCTTGCAGCATTGAGCAACTTCATGCCTTAGACCAAGTTCAGTCAGATGTTGAAAGACGGTTGGAAATTTGATATTGACGGCCACAAATTTTAGAAAAAAAGAGACTTCAAGAAAATGCTCGTTGATGCCAAAAGAAGCGGAATATAAAAATTATTTGCGTGCTGCTAGGAAATTTTGCGTGAGAAGAAGAAGAAATGACTTACCTGATGACATTGTTAGATTTTATGATGCCTGCTACGTCACAATAACTTCATATTGCTGCAATGCGTAAAACTGTATCTTAATACAATTTTTTGTATTTTTTAACTTCTTATTAAATAGTTTCCTTCTAAGTCGTATTGCTTTGTCTGTGGTCACAACTAATCATAATTTGTATGTCTTTATATGCGAAACTGGGCCGCGACTTACCACGAATTCGACGTTGCAACGCTTTTGTCACATGATAAAAACGACAGGAAGAAGTGCTGATATGTCACATTGTAAGTGATCTTGTTTTAGTGGACATATTCCCACGAAGACTGCATGCTATAGTGACCTAAATGTTCGTTCATTGTTCGAGTACTTTACGATGGGGTCTACAACCCAGCAATATTTTATGAAAACCGACTCCTGTAACGGAAGCCTAGAATTCTGTGATCCGTTGTTGTCAAGAGGTACTTACTCGAAATGCTTTATATCTTTAAGTTTACAGCCATATTCCCTGAACCCATAGTTTGCTACCTCACTATCTATGTAACAGACGTTCCCGTTGCACTAACGATTGCGCCATCGTCTGTCATGATGTAACCGTCCTTATATAAGAAATTGTGACAGTAAATTGATGATAAAATTCTTGTCTTTTGTAGAATTTTAGCTATCTGGTCCGTTAATTCAACCACTGAGTACAGGAAACATTATTTGCTGCTTTTAACAAAGGTCGTTTTCTGTTTCAGGTATGTACCAATAGCAGTTGCCTCAGAAAACAACAAAGAAACGTCTTCCAAATGAGGAGGTGTTTGATAGTGAATCAGAACACCTCCTTTGAGTGTTGTATAAGAGACGTAAGTTACTGATCAAATCATGGTTTTTACTCCTATATCGCTGTTACCACTAAAGTTTTTCTATATTATTTCGTGCAACAAACAGGTATGCCACGCCAACATACACCGGTTATCCAGAGTGTATCCGTCAGGTAAACTGCAGCAGTGACGAACGAGTCATCAAGTTTATTCTGTTACCTGAACTTACAGATATACTTATGAACATGAGGCGTTCAAATTTGAATCTAGAACACAATGTCCCAGCAAAAGAAACTTCAATCTACCGATTTCGGGGAGTTCACATGAGGAATTTATTTGGCTGTATGTAGATCTCGAAGCACGAAGATTACTGTCAAATATTCTCGACTGTGAACCCACTGACCCAGTTTCCGTTAGCTAGGATATGACTGAACATATCCACGCATTACAGTATACCGCTGTCTCAAGCGAGACGTCTTGTATATTAGCGAAAAGAATGAAACGTAACGAAAAGATATAGTGCAGCCCATGAAACAATGTATTAAGGAATTTTGGTAAAATGTTTTCTCCAGGGATGTATCAAAAACTCTAACCATCACTTAACTCTGAGGAAATACTCGTCAAAGTCATTACACACAACTAAATCAACTTACGACAATAGAAAGTATGTACAGAGTCACTACATTGCAATAAGAATACAAATTACATGATACCAGGAACTAACACTGCTACACTCGATAATGGCTTCGACATAAACCTACTTTAGTACGTTGTACTGTACGTTCCCTTGACGCTTGAATACATGTCTGTAATATCTATATGAGCATACTGTGTTGTAACACAGTCAGTTATTTTAAAAACTTTGTTATTGCTCGATTGAAAACTTTATTATTGCTGGATTGTCAGGCACAGGAAGTTTTCAATCACAGCATCTATGTAGATACATAGATGGCGTCCGATCTTACGCTTCATAGTGTCGGAAATTCTAAACGCGCTACAGAATTCTGCACACTGAATTCAAACATCGGTATTTTCAATACGGCGTTAATATTCTGTGGTACTACGCCACATCCTCTCCTTGAGACTTGCAAACTTTTGTAACATCACCACTGTTACGAACGAGGACCACGTCACTGAAATTTTTCCCCATTCGAAGCATATTCTATTAAGGAGATCGTGTTTTCGATGCTGTGTAGACTGATGGAACATATGGATGCAGTCACATACTGCAGTTGAAAATTTGTGTTTGATAACGATGGCTTCTGACGCACGAAACTAGTAGTAATAAAAAAAAATTTTAGGCTCTGACCGCGGTATTACATGATCTTTGACAAATATTTTCAAGCTATAGAACAAACGCCTGGAAAAAGTTACCGATTGACTAATACTAAATCCATTTCATTGTATTCATTTGGCACTACAGACGAATTATCTTCCCCCAAATGTAAATCAATAGAAAACATCATGGAAAGAAGGTCTAGCACACATCTAAAACGAAGAAGGGCTGAGGAATATATTTCTTTATTATTTTCATTTATTGCCCTGCAAGTGTTGTACTTGAGACTCTGTTATGAAGGACATGATGTATGTTTAGGACATGTAAGTATGAAGATCAAATATGGCAGAAGGGGTGGATAGAATCCCATCAGAATTTTAAAATCATTGGAGGGAGGGGCAACAAAACAACTATTGAAGTTGGTGTGTAGAATTTGTGAATCTGGCGACATACTGTCTGATTTTCGGAAAAATATCATCCACACAATTCCAGTGACTGAAGAGCTCTGTCAAGTGCGAGAATTATCGCACAGTAGCTTAACAGCTGATGCATCCGAAGTAATACAGAGAAGATTCGAAAAGGAAATTGAGAATGTGTTATTTGACGAACAGTTCGGCTTTAGGAAAGGTAAGGGCAGCAGAGAGGCAACTCTGACGTTTAGCTTGGAAATGGAGACAAAACAAACGAAAAATCAAGACATGTTAATAGGATCTGTCGGCCTGGAAAAAGCGTTCGACAACGTAAAATGGTGCAAGATGTTCGAAATTCTAGGAGAGACAGGTAATATACAATACATACACGACCCAAGAAGAAATAATAAGACGGACGATTAAGAAACAAGTACTCGGATTAAAAAGGGAGTAAGAAAGGGATGTTGTTTTTCGTCGCTACTGTTCAATCTGCACATAGAAGAAACAATGATCGAAATAAAAGAAAAATTCAGGAGTGGAATTAAAATTCTAAGTGGAAGGATGTCAATGACACGACTCGCTGATGACATTGCTATCCTGAGTGAAAGTGAAGTAATAGTACATCATCTGCTGAATGGAATGAACGGTCTAATGAGTACAGAATGTGGAGAATATGGACTGAGAGTTAACCGAAGAAAGACGAAAGCAGTGAGAAATAGCAGATATGAAAACAGAATATGGAGGATGTGGACTGGGAGTCAATCGAAGAAGAAAGCAACGAGAAGTAGCAGACATGAAAACAGGGAGGAACATCAGTACTGATGCTCACGAAGTGGACGACATTAAGGAATTATGCTGCCTAGGCAGCAAAATACCCAATGACAGATCGAACAAGGAGGACGTCAAAAGCAGACTAGCACTGGCAAAAAAGGCATTCATGGGCAAGAGAAGACTACTAGTATCAAACATAGGCCTTAATTTCAGGGAGAAATTTCCGAGAATGTGCGTTTGGACATCAGCATTATATGCTTGTGAAACATGAACTGTGGGAAAATCGAAACAGAAGAGGATCGAAGCATTTGAGATGTGGTCCTGCAGACGAATGTTGAAAATTAGGTGGTCTGATAAGGTAAGGAATGAGAAGACTCTGCCCAGAATCAGGGAGGAAAGAAATATGTGGAAAATACTGACAAGGAGAAGGGACAGGATGATATGACGTTTATTAAGACAACAGGGTATGACACCCATGGTAATAGAGGCAGCTGTAGAAGGCAAAAATTGTTGAGGAGGACAGAAACTGGAATACATCCACCAAATAATGCGGTAAGTACGAGGGCTATCCACAAAATACATTACGTTTTGGAATTAAAAATAAATAAAGTATTGGAAATTTTTTTTATTATCTACAGATGAAAGCCACACTTAAATACTACTTTTCTACATAGTTGCCATTTAAATTAAGGCACTTATGGTAGCGATGGACGAGCTTGGAAATTCCTTCGTCGTAAAATTCGGCCGCCTGCGCCTGCAACCACGTAATGACTGACTTTTGGGACAGAAAAGGTGTGATTTTTGTCGATTTCCCGCGCAGAGGCACTACAATAAGTTCTCAAAGGTATTGCCAAACTCTGCACAACCTCAGAAGAGCAATACAAAACAAGCGCAGGGGAAAGTTAGGCTCAAAGATCTTGCTGATTCACAACAACGCCCGGGCCCACACGGCAAATGCCACTCGTGAAGTTCTCGAATCTTTTAAGTGGGAGTTGTTTCCCCATCCGCCGTACAGTCCCGACCTGGCACCGAGCGACTTCCACTTATTCCCAGCAATGAAGAAGTGGTTGGCTATGCAGCGTTTTGATGACGACGCACAGCTTCAAGAAGATGTAACCACCTGGTTGAAGGCGCAGGCGGCCGAATTTTACGACGAAAGAATTTCCAAGCTCGTCCATCGCTACCATAAATGCCATAATTTAAATGGCAACTATGCAGAAAAGTAGTATTTAAGTGTGGCTTTCATCTGCATATAATAAAAAAAAATTCCAATACTTTATTTATTTTTAATTCCAAAACGTAATGTACTTTGTGGATAGCCCTCGTAACTGAGGATGTAGGTTGCAGGTGCTACTCTGGTATGAAAAAAAAAAAGGTTCTCCTTGGAATTGTATTGGTCATTCAGCTGGAGGGGTGGGTCAGACATGCGCAACATTTCGATAACAAACATGCTGACAACAACAGGCACATCGATAACTATTTGTACGCCACATCCGTGGAAATAAATTTAAATGTCAGTTTTCAAGATTTCCGTTTCACAGAGAGTGTGTTTCTCTTAAGACGTCTTTAAAATCATGAGTAAAGGCAGTCAGATAGGGTTGGTTTTTATTGCGTTTCGAAAAGCGTTTGACTGAGCTCCACACCTCTTTTATTATCGTAAGTATCCTGTAGTGTAGCAATTTGTGACTTGATTGAGGATATCTTCCTAAGGAGAAGGACACAAGTAGAAGCAAGTTCAGGCGTGCCCGTCGGATGTCTATTGAAATCCTTGTTCTTCATACTGTAAATTAATGACCTGACATATCACATTACAAGAAGCCTCAGACTTTTAACAGATGATGTACCTGTCTATAGCGATGTGTGCTATCTGAAAAATGCTGTAGAAATATTTAACCACAGGTTGATAAGATCTGAAAATCGCGCAAAGATTGGCAACTTGTTTGAAATGATCAGAAAAGCGAAAACGAAAACTCGTGATACAATATAAATACAGTATCAGAGAGATACGACTGAAATCAGTCAACGATACAAACACATGTGAAACAAGTCTGATATGAAATGGAACGAGCACATACGCTCAATCGCTAGCAAACAAGGTTCCAGACATCGATTCATTGGTATGATACTAGGAAACCGTAGTCATTGGAGATTACTTACAAAACACTGCTGCGACCAGTCCTGCAATACTGCTCAAGTGTTCAGACCCTGCACCAAATCAGACAAACAGGGGACACTGAAAGAAAGTAGAGCAGCATGAATGCCCAAAGGTCTGTTTCGCCCATGATGGGGCGTCATGGAGGTGAACGTGATGGAGGTGAAGAATCCCTTGAAAGTCTATGTATGAAGTTTAAAGAAGCGGTTTTAAGGAATCTAGAAATGTCTGCACCCCATAGTATCGTTCATCGTGGAAAAAACATGGTGGGAGGGAACAATATAACTCATCGTGGAAAAATCGTGGCGGAAGGAAGCAATCCCGTGAAACCCTATGAACGAAGTTTCAGGAAGCTGCTTTAAGGAATCTAAAAATGTCTGCAACCCGTTCATATCGCTCTCGGTGGGATCGCAAGGTCAAGATTGAACAATTACAGCACACCCAGAGTTTTTCAAGCAGGCATTATTCCTGGTATCCATACACGAATGGGACGGAAAAGAAGCTGATGGGACCGAGAGATTTCTGTGTATCCGGGCTAGTCTCAGGAACTACTGAAGAGAGTATCATACGGATTTCAGTAGTAAGTAGACTGGTTTATGCGGAAGGTTTTTCCATATAATTTACGTATATTTCGAGCAAATTGTGTGATTTATGACGCATTTGTCAACCACCGTTGTAAAATAACGCCATTGGCATCTAACGGTGAGCAGTAGAACTTGTATCCACAATTCTGCGGAGCCTGATGCAGCCACGACCAACGCGAGAGTGGGCAACACTAATGCTTCGCCTGATGTACCGATAACAGAAGGAAACTGTTTACGAACGCGATTTAACGTACTCAGATATTATTTGTTTGGAGACTTTAAAATTAAGCTAAATTTTGTGCACGTCACTGTATAACCTAAAGTACAACAACTGGAAAGCAGCAGCATTGCTCATAAACGTTGATTGCGAGCTTCTTACAGAAGGAAATAAAAATCGCTCCAAGGTCCTTGGCACCTTAGAAGAAAGAAAGCAGAATGGCATTGGGAAACTCCAAGCGGATGAGTACGTAAAAGGTGTATTGTATGGAACTCATGATATTCAATTACCCAACATTGCTCATGAAATTTTATGCATAACTTTACGCAGTGGCCAGTGCACAAATTTACCTCTACGCTAGACAAGCCGTATAATGCTGTTATAGAAGTAGAAGTTCCCTCTCCTACGCGCCTTACAGTGTGTCGTAGGATATGTACAATGAGGTGACGAAAGTCAAGGGATACCTCCCAATATCGTGTCGGACTTCCTTTTACCCGGCGTAGTGAAGAAACACGTCGTGACATGGACTCAAGCAGTCGTTGGAAGTTCCCTGCAGATGCTGCCTCTATAGCCATCTATAACTGCGGAGATATTGTCGGTGACGGATTTTGTACACGAACTGACCTCTCGATTACGTCTCACGTGTGTTTGGAGGGATTCATGTCAGTCGATCCGTGACCACACCATTCGCTCGAACTGTCCAGAAAGTTCTTCAAACCAATCGCGAACAATTGGGGCCCAGTGACATGACGCTTAGACATCCACTGTCTGTCGTTGCTTGGGAACGTAAGATGCATGAACGGCTGTAAATGGTGTGGTGGAACCGGTTTATAGTACAGGGTTATTACAAATGATTGAAGCGATTTCACAGCTCTACAATAACTTTATTATTTGAGATATTTTCACAATGCTTTGCACACACATACAAAAACTCAAAAAGTTTTTTTAGGCGTTCACAAATGTTCGATATGTGCCCCTTTAGTGATTCGGCAGACATCAAGCCGATAATCAAGTTCCTCCCACATTCGGCGCAGCATGCCCCATCAATGAGTTCGAAAGCATCGTTGTTGCGAGCTGGCAGTTCTGGCACGTTTCTTGGTAGAGGAGGTTTAAACACTTAATCTTTCACATAACCCCACAGAAAGAAACCGCATGGGGTTAAGTCGGGAGAGCGTGGAGGCCATGACATGAATTGCTGATCATGATCTCCACCACGACCGATCCATCGGTTTTCCAATCTCCTGTTTAAGAAATGCCGAACATCATGATGGAAGTGCGGTGGAGCACCATCCTGTTGAAAGATGAAGTCGGCGCTGTCGGTCTGCAGTTGTGGCATGTCCAGATACACGTGTCCTGTTACGTTTTTTTCGCAGAAGAAAAAGGGGCCGTAAACCGTAAACTGTGAGATTGCACAAAACACGTTAACTTTTGGTGAATTGCGAATTTGCTGCACGAATGCGTGAGGATTCTCTACCGCCCAGATTCGCACATTGTGTCTGTTCACTTCACCATTAAGAAAAAATGTTGCTTCATCACTGAAAACAAATTTCGCACTGAACGTTTTCTCTTCCATGAGCTGTTGCAACCGCGCCGAAAATTCAAAGCGTTTGACTTTGTCATCGGGTGTCAGGGCTTGTAGCAATTGTAAACGGTAAGTCTTCTGCTTCAGCCTTTTCCGTAAGATTTTCCAAAGCGTCGGCTGTGGTACGTTTAGCTCCCTGCTTGCTTTATTCGTCGAATTCCGCGGGCTACGCGTGAAAATTGCCCGCACGCGTTCAACCGTTTCTTCGCTCACTGCAGGCCGACCCGTTGATTTCCCCTTACAGAGGCATCCAGAAGCTTTAAACTGCGCATACCATCGCCGAATGGAGTTAGCAGTTGGTGGATCTTTGTTGAACTTTGTCCTGAAGTGTCGTTGCACTGTTATGACTGACTGATGTGAGTGCATTTCAAGCACGACATACGCTTTCTCGGCTCCTGTCGCCATTTTGTCTCACTGCACTCTCGAGCGCTCTGGCGGCAGAAACCTGAAGTTCGGCTTCAGCCGAACAAAACTTTATGAGTTTTTTCTACGTATCTGTAGTGTGTCGTGACCATATGTCAATGAATGGAGCTACAGTGAATTTATGAAATCGCTTCAATCATTTGTAATAGCCCTGTGTTTCGTGACTGTAATTACTTATAAATGATATTTGAGGTAGGTCAAGAAAATATAAAACCAGTTACCTTTTGGCAGCGTAACAATTCGTTTGATCTCAAAAATGATTATCCCTTCTAATATTTGTACTCCGCTAAAGAAATCTCCTCTTGACGTCGTGTAGAAATCTTGTCTGTAAAGTCGTATGGGTGGGACTAAATTGCATATCATTTATCAGATTTTACACAACTGTTATTTAAAATGGAAGCACCTTTCTCTAGCAAAAGGAACATTTAGCCACAAAATACTACTCGCGCACAACACTGACGTATGTCTCCTATTAAAACATTTCATGTACATCGTCCGAAATAATTAGGGTTCATATATCAGCAAATAATAAATTGATATTACGTAACGTGCTGTGAGCACTATTTTTAAAGATTCAATCTGAGTTGAATTCTGTCTTTTAAAGTAGATTCGGGACCACTGGTGCACATTTATATCTAACAACATTTATGTTTGTTAAAATTCTCGGTTCAAAACTGCCGCGTAGATACACTCCTGGAAATTGAAATAAGAACACCGTGAATTCATTGTCCCAGGAAGAGGAAACTTTATTGACACATTCCTGGGGTCAGATACATCACATGATCACACTGACAGAACCACAGGCACATAGACACAGGCAACAGAGCATGCACAATGTCGGCACTAGTACAGTGTATATCCACCTTTCGCAGCATTGCAGGCTGCTATTCTCCCATGGAGACGACCGTAGAGATGCTGAATATAGGCCTGTGGAACGGCTTGCCATGCCATTTCCACCTGGCGCCTCAGTTGGACCAGCGTTCGTGCTCGACGTGCAGACCGCGTGAGACGACGCTTCATCCAGTCCCAAACATGCTCAATGGGGGACAGATCCGGAGATCTTGCTGGCCAGGGTAGATGACTTACACCTTCTAGAGCACGTTGGGTGGCACGGGATACATGCGGACGTGCATTGTCCTGTTGGAACAGCAAGTTCCCTTGCCGGTCTAGGAATGCTAGAACGATGGGTTCGATGACGGTTTGGATGTACCGTGCACTATTCAGTGTCCCCTCGACGATCACCAGTGGTGTACGGCCAGTGTAGGAGATCGCTCCCCACACCATGATGCCGGGTGTTGGCCCTGTGTGCCTCGGTCGTATGCAGTCCTGATTGTGGCGCTCACCTGCACGGCGCCAAACACGCATACGACCATCATTGGCACCAAGGCAGAAGCGACTCTCATCGCTGAAGACGACACGTCTCCATTCGTCCCTCCATTCACGCCTGTCGCGACACCACTGGAGGCGGGCTGCACGATGTTGGGGCGTGAGCGGAAGACGGCCTAACGGTGTGCGGGACCGTAGCCCAGCTTCATGGAGACGGTTGCGAATGGTCCTCGCCGATACCCCAGGAGCAACAGTGTCCCTAATTTGCTGGGAAGTGGCGGTGCGGTCCCCTACGGCACTGCGTAGGATCCTACGGTCTTGGCGTGCATCCGTGCGTCGCTGCGGTCCGGTCCCAGGTCGACGGGCACGTGCACCTTCCGCCGACCACTGGCGACAACATCGATGTACTGTGGAGACCTCACGCCCCACGTGTTGAGCAATTCGGCGGTACGTCCACCCGGCCTCCCGCATGCCCACTATACGCCCTCGCTCAAAGTCCGTCAACTGCACATACGGTTCACGTCCACGCTGTCGCGCATGCTACCAGTGTTAAAGACTGCGATGGAGCTCCGAATGCCACGGCAAACTGGCTGACACTGACGGCGGCGATGCACAAATGCTGCGCAGCTAGCGCCATTCGACGGCCAACACCGCGGTTCCTGGTGTGTCCGCTGTGCCGTGCGTGTGATCATTGCTTGTACAGCCCTCTCGCAGTGTCCGGAGCAAGTATGGTGGGTCTGACACACCGGTGTCAATGTGTTCTTTTTTCCATTTCCAGGAGTGTAATTTTGCTAAGATGGCGGCAGACAGACGATAGTTTTGGCTATTGTTATTCTCTATGCTTTACCATTTAAAATTATTCACTAGTAATTTAAAATGAAATTACTTCATACTTTTTATATCAGCTACTAGTAAACTCCGCAGTAAGTTACTAGGGCTAATGGCTGCGCTCCTAATTGCGGAGCTGAAAATTAACACTTAAAAAACATTACTTAGATTGGATTACAGTTGAAATAGATACAAATACACGTCTAGACTATAGCGACTCTATTTTTCAAATAATAATTAACAATATCGTTACTGGTTTTCTCTTGACCTCACACGTCTCACGTCCGAACAGTTCATCGGTTACCACGGGAAGAAGAATTGAACCGCAATTATCACTGATAACGAAAAAAAGATTATAATTGTCGTTGTCGATTAATCTCGTTCGCACAGAAATTAAATTATTACACAAATAGTGAAATAATTATCGTCATTTTTACACAATACAGTCTTTTTATATGTGGTATCGATAATATTTGTTGAGGTTTGTACACTCATTTTAACATCTTGTGGCTAGAACATAGTGTTGTGGATATTAAAATGGTCTCCACGCAGCCGAACATAACCATTTCCAGCCAATGATCGGTTGTGTTGGATTAGAGGACGCATTTCATTCCATGTAAAGACATCTCACACCATTTCCGTGTTCTCGCGTCCGTCGGCCGTCGTAATTAAATATATTATTATTGTTATTATTATTTTTTGATTGTTGCCGACTTACGTGGTGGGCCTTAATAAAAATGATATTTCATTTAATTTTGATTTACGATTAAATGCTTTCCTGAAGTTCTCCTTTTTAACAATATTAATCTCAAATTATTTGTTACGTTAATGAATGTTAGACTCGCTGAATCTTGAAATATGAGCATATAAGCTGAACAATGTAATAAACTTTTCATATTAATTTCCTCGGCTAGTCAGTTCACTTTAAAGCAAGAAATCTTTAGTTATTAATTACAATTGCGGCCCATACACGCGCGAGAGTATTTTTCTTACCTCCGTTAACCATTGTATCGTAGTCGGAGTCCTGGCTCTGGGCCTCGGCTATGGTACTGAAAATAAGAATCTTAAAGCTACGTATTTCTGCAACTTCGTGCGGCTGTGGAGAAAAATTAATATTATGTTAATAGCGGGCGAATATTTCGCTTCCGCTAATTTTTCACAAGTTAATATCGCCACGTAATGGCGTCGTTGGCTGCATCGGAAGCTGCGATTGTTGAACTGTAAATTACTTGAATGCAGGTTAATTCAAGGAAGGCGGACATGAAATCGGGATCACCTCTTACAAATTAAAAGTGCACAACAATATTAAATCGGTATATTATATGCTTAACTCATACAAATATGCTTACATTTGCCAGCACTCGCAAGATGTCCGTTTGTATACAATCAAGACAAGAGAGGAAGTGAAGACGACTAAAAAATTAACAAAAGAGCGTATCTTGTCATCTCTTTACATCATTTTGTTAAATTTCCTTGCACTCGAAACCTACCCAGAGAAATTATTATTTTACGGCTACATGATAAAAATATATTATTCAGTTTTTAAATGTCTCTTCTTTATAAATACTGTTTTTTAAGTCTTTTCGTAATATAGCACTGGGGACGCTATACGAGCCACCAACAGCTTGCACAGTGCCTTGTTGACAACTTGGGGCAATGGCTTCGTGCAATCTGCAACACATTCGAACGTAGCATCAGCTCTTACCAACTGAATTCGGGACTCACCTGATGAGGCCACGGTTTGCCTGTCGTGTGAGCTACTGCCGATATGGTCACGAGGACAGGAGAGGCGATGTAGGAGTCGCTGTGCTGTCAGCAAAGGCACTAGCATCGGTCGTCTCCTGCCGTAGCCCTTTAACGGTATATTTCGCCGCACTGTACTAACGGATACGTTCATCGTACGTCCCACATTGACATCAGCGGTTATTTCACACAGTGTTGCTTGGCTTTTAGCACTAACACTCAACGCCAAAGCCGCTGATCCCGGTCGTTAAATGTAGGCCGTCGGCCGCTATGTTGCCCTAGTGACAGGTAATGCCTGATAGTTTTCTCGGAACACCATTGACAATGTGGATCTCAGAATATTGAAATTCCTTTATCCAAACTTGAAAGACCCATACGTCTAGCCCCATCAATGTCTGTAAATTCCCGTCCTGCGGCCGTAAAGACCTCAAAAACTTAATCTCATGAGTCATCTAACAAGCGGACGCCACGACGTTTCGAATTAGGATTTCCTGCGAACTTCGTACACTCGTAGTACTCCATGAGGACAACAAAATGCGT
Organism: Schistocerca serialis cubense; assembly: GCF_023864345.2. Taxonomy (NCBI): domain Eukaryota; kingdom Metazoa; phylum Arthropoda; class Insecta; order Orthoptera; family Acrididae; genus Schistocerca; species Schistocerca serialis. Next base: position 123,423,640 of record NC_064645.1, read on the forward strand.
AAGCAGTAGCGCATACTTCTCAAGCGTTACTGAGAAAATCGCAAGATAATTCCGGTCGTCGAATATATACCTGTGCGGGGCCATTTTTACCATGGAAGCGACGGCAGCCGAGAGGGCACCGGCACGGTAGCTCAGCGTGTTCGGTCAGAGGTTTAGCTGCCCTCTGCAAATAAAAAGCTGAGTGAATCAATGAACGAAGAACTTAAACGGACGTCATAGGACGTCCGCCCCGAACTCATGGAACAAACTGTAACGAACAAAATTAGGTCAACAAAAAAAGTGGTTAGCGTTCAAGCCCCGTAATCACTGGATCGAGTCCCGTTCGTCAGTTTCTTTTTTATTTTCAACACGGTCATTTTCTTTACTATTAATATTACAACTGATATAATGGGAAAATACGTGTAATCGGATGAACTTTTATTAAATTTGCAATGTTATTTGGCAGTTTACTAATTTTTATTATCACAAATAATATAATATTCATAACTATCGACTAGTAAACAACTAAACGCATAAAGTGATACCGAAAATGTGTGGTTGTCCGTGATTTGAGAAATCCCTTATACCTGGAAGGAGCACGAAACTACTTGTTACCTGCAAGTTTTTACCGGCAAAGACGGCTGTCGAAAGATGTACAATTAATAGTCGCTTTCGACATTACAAGTTGCAGGATGGTATTTTTCGTAAAAACATGGAAAACATAAAATTAAACGGCAATAGCTGCGTTGATTAAATGCTATGTTCCCGGATACGCAAGGTCTTTCGAGGTCTTCCGTGGAAAAACAAACCTCGTTAACATTTTCAAAAACGTCTCTTTCAGACGACAATTTGGAAGCAAATCATTCTTAACGCAGTATTTCCTTAAAAATCGGCGCTGATCATTGGTTATACATTATCGAGTGTATTTTAATATTGCCTTCCGAGAAGTAGTTTCTCGTTCTCTTTCGATTAAATACGAACAATTTTGAAGATACGGACAAACATACATTTTCAGTATCACTTTATGCGTTTGGTCGTTTACTAGTCGATAGTTATGAATATTGTGTTATTTTTGAAAATAAAAATTTGTAGACTGCCAAATAACGTTGTAAATTTAATAAAAGTTCATCCGATTACACGTATGTTCCCATTATATCAGTTGTAATATTAATAGTAAAGAAAATGACTGTGTTGAAAATAAAAAAGAAACTGACGAACGAGACTCGGTCCAGTGATTACGGGGCTTGAACGCTAACCACTTTTTTTTATCTAATTTTGTTCGTTACAGTTTGTTCCATGTGTTCGGGGCGGACGTCCTATGACGTCCGTTTAAGTTCTTCATTCATTGATTCACTCAGTTTTTTTTTATTGCAGAGGGTAGCTAAACCTCTGACCGAACATGCTCAGCTACCGTGCCTGTGGCCACTCGGCTGCTGTCGCTTCCATGGTAAAAATGGCAACGCACAGCTATATTTGACGACAGAAATTATCTTGTGATTTTCTCAATAACGATTCAGAAGTACGCGCTACTGCTTACGCATTTTGTTGTCCTCATGGAGTACTACGAGTGTATGAAGTTTGCAGTAAATCCGCGTTCCAAACGTCGTGACCTCCCCTTGTAAATACAAATGACGGCTCCACCAATGCACTGCCATCTTGTGTAAGCGATACTATCGCCATCTGTGTATGTGCATACCGTTATCCCACGACTTTTGTCACTTCATTGAATGAAGACGTAGATGAAGATGTCTTCGGGACTCGGCTAGGCAATGGTCTTGATATAACCGTATCTCCGATGGCTTACCATTGTCGTAACACACGAAGGAACTTTTCAAACTTCGTTCTAACGAAGATACGGAGCATTACATTTTCTGAAAACGCCGTAGCAATCAGTTATGTACGGGATAAACAGCAACATGCATGAAAAACGTTTATGTGGACTTTCTATTGAGGATGAATTACGTTTAGAGATCATCAAAGTAAGTATTTCTTTGTCGAATGACGTATATTGGGTGCTGGATAGCGCCTCTTTGACTCGTACACGTATGTTACACGGAGCTCTGTACTGACTGAGCTGCAAGTTCTGTTTGCTGCCTTTCCCGATTAATCACGGGTCTGCAGCGGAGCTTTGAGCGCTGGTTGGCGGGAAGCCTAGTCATCAGGGACAGCGTATCACGTAACGGAGAGCGTGACGCAAGAACTGGCGGGGCAGGGGGAAGATAATTAGTCCTAGTCGCCGGGTCTCCTTGCTGACCCAGCTTTCTGTGGGCTCGTCCGGCCCAGCAAGAGGTATCGGTGCGCACCACGAACTTTGATTCCGCTCGTAATTAATCTAATTTCGGTGGCCTCTTTCAGGAACCTTCAACGGCGGTCCACTGCGCGTAATTAAATTCGGCGAACATTTCACAGGTCGTTGAATTACTTAAATTCCACTTAGTAAAACTCATAACAGGGATCGGAGCAGCTTTCAACTGAGGCGACGGAAAATGCACTGTATCTGTACAAATGGGTGATTCGTGAATGGTGATTGCAAATATCTAATGATACTTTTTATGTATATATATCGGATCCTCTGCAATGTCACCGTCATAAGACGACAAATACATTTCCTTATCAGTGTGAATGTAAACTCAAAGAAATATTATAATTTTTTTGTCACAACTAATGCTCATTTATTTAAAATATCTTTCTGTTCTCTTCTGATTCTAGCTATATTTGTTGACACTTTTGGTTACCTGAGATTACCATGACATTTTACAAATCTTCAAACATCTGTACATCTCACAGAGGGATATATATTTATATCGTTCTAACGAAGATACGGAGCATTACATTTTCTGAAAACGCCGTAGCAATCAGTTATGTACGGGATAAACAGCAACATGCATGATAAACCTTTATGTGGACTTTCTATTGAGGATGAATTACGTTTAGAGATCATCAAAGTAAGTATTTCTTTGTCGAATGACGTATATTGGGTGCTGGATAGCGCCTCTTTGACTCGTACACGTGTGTTACACGGAGCTCTGTACTGACTGAGCAGACATTTGTCATGCGTATTACTAACGGTAGAATATTTAAAATATTTTGAAAACATTTAGTTGTTGTATAGCCTAAAGTCTATAGTACGGATGAAGTTTCTATTTTTGAATTACTTCTGCTGTAACTTCTACATCTATTTTTAAATCAACATCTCCGTGATTACTCTGCAATTCACAATTAAGTGCACACGGTTAATCAAAATACCTTTGAGCTATTTCTCTACCGTTCCACTCTCGAACAGTGCGATGGGAAAACGAACACTTAAATCTTTCCGTGCGAGCTCTGATTTGTCTTATTTTGTTATGATAAGCATCTCTCTCTACGTAGTTGAGCGCCAACAAATTATTGTCTCTGAGAAGAAATTTGGTGCATTTAATTTGTAGAGAAGGTCCTGCACAGCGAAAAACGCCTGTTTTAACGGTTGCCACGCCAGTTCGTTTATCATATCCGCAGCACTCTCTCCCCTATTTCACGAGAACACAAAACTAGCTGCGCTTCTTAGAACTTTTTCGATGTCGTCCGTCAATCCCATTTCATGCAGACCCTACACACCACACGCACACACCATCACAGAGCCTCCACCAGCTTGAACACTTCCCTGCTGACATGCAGCGTCCATGAATTCATGAGGTTGTCACCATACCTATACACCCCCATCGGCTCGATACAATTGGAATGGAGACTCGTCCGACTAGGCAACACGTTTCCAGTCATCAAAAGTCCAATATCGGTGTAGAGTTTCGTGTGTACAGTCATCAAGGGTACACGAGATGGCCTTCCGCTCCGAAAGCCCATATCGATGATGTTTCGTTGAATGGTTCGCACTTTGACACTTGTTGATGGCCCAACATTGAAACCTGCAGCAATATACGGAAGGGTTGCACTTCTGTCACGTTGAATAATTCTCTTGATTTGCCGTTGGTCGCGTTCTTGCAGGATCTTTTTCGGGCACAGCGATGTCGGTGTTTTGATGTTTTGCCGGATTCTGATGTTCACGGTACACCCGTGACATGGTCCTACGGGAGAGTCCCCACTTCATCACTACCTCTGAGATACTGTGTCCCATGGCTCGTGCACTGGCTATAACATGATGTTCAAACTTACTTAGCCGGCCGAAGTGGCCGCGCGGTTAAAGGCGCCGCAGTCTGGAACCGCAAGACCGCTACGGTCGCAGGTTCGAATCCTGCCTCGGGCATGGATGTTTGTGATGTCCTTAGGTTAGTTAGGTTTAACTAGTTCAAAGTTCTAGGGGACTAATGACCTCAGCTGTTGAGTCCCATAGTGCTCAGAGCCATTTGAACCAAACTTACTTAAACCTTGATAACATGCCATTGTAGCACAGTAACCGTGCTCAAGTGACTCGTCTTATATAAGAGTTTCCAATTTCAGCGCCGTATTCTGCCTGTTTATATATCTCTGTACGTGAATACGCATGCCCGTACCAGTTAATTTGGCGCTTCAGTGTCGTTCTGGCATGTGTGATTGGAGTAAAATCGGTGCAGAGCCCTCAGAAAAATCTGAAACATGAAACGTAGCGTGAAGGTGCGTAATCTCAGCAGGCGAGTTCGAATACAGAAAAATGAAGAGTCTCCGGTAAAACTCGTGACATTTACCTGGTACACGATATGACATTATGATAGTTAGAAATCTGCGAAACCAGTGAGTGCATAGGTCATATAGAACTACTGGCAAATATCGGATGATTTGGCTGTAAGGTTTGCCCACAGGTGTTGGTTACAGATTGCCAATCAGTAACTAATGTGCACCTGTCTTCGTTGAAGGTTCGACGAAATACATGTGTGCGCGACCGGTAGTATGCATACTGTACCGTCCGCTTCCATTGTTCAGAAACTTCATTTTCCTCACGTTTAAAATAACAACGTTACTAATACCGAATAATTATAGTAAGTAATAATCCTCCAATAATGAAGTAATGTTTAATATACCATCCTAATACAAAGTAAAAGCGAGAAGTTTGACTTAAATTGCAGTAAATATACATACATTAAATAGTAAATACAAGTGACAGAGGAGGACGTTCATCAGTTCGTAATATTTTATGTGCTGCTGGAAGCATGCAAAATAAACCCGGAAAATTCTACTTAACTATCGATAAAGCAATTTCTCGAAATTTGTGTGCTACCGATACTGACGAGATGAAGATAAAATACTGATAAATTTCAATTTAATAAGTGTGCTTCATATCTGAAAAATGCTTTTTTCTATTTAAAACTAGGATCTCTAATTATTCACATTTGTTATATGAGCGGTCAGTCATTCTTGACTAGCACATGTTTTGTAACGCACCTAGCTTAATTTTTATAAGAAATTACGTTTGCAACGAATTCATCCTGAAGAAAATTAACAGAGGTAATTAACTAGAGTAGAGGTGTATTGAAGTAGATATGGTGGAAAAAGGAGTATTTATGTACCGAAAACAATATATATGAGGCACCATCAACATCCTAGCCAGAAATTTACTTCGATGTTGCTTCTGAGGAATTATATTAAAAATGGTGTTAATTTGGACACAACCTTAAGATTATAGATTTAAGAACAACTCTCTTTTTAAAAACGTAAAGATGTGGCAAATATGTATTATACTCTTTCATAAAGTTGCGAGGTCAGTCATTGTTCAATATGTATTTCTTATAATTCTTTCATTGTTTTATTTATTTGATTATTTTTATTTATTGAATATTGTGAAGGGACATCCTCCTCTAGAATTACTTTTCCTCAGCTGTAGTTGTTGATAGCAGTACTATTTTTCGAATTTTGGACAGGTCAGTATTATCTCAGTTGTTTTTCTGAAAAATTTCATATCATTTTATCCATAGTATGTTATATTTCAAGCTAAAATTTATTATAATGAATTGCTTTAAAAAATTTATGATAATGAATTGCTTTAAAAAATATTTTAGTTTCGATGTTATAATCGGTAAGTACTAGTTCTGAATTTACAGCTAAAATTATTTTTGGAAACATTTGAAATTACGATTTATTTGCACACTTAAAATTTCTATTAGTCATTACGCAATCCTATACTGTTTCCCTCTTTACTATGTTTATTTCTGAATTCATTTATCAAATAATAATAAATTAATATTGTAACGAAAACTAGCGTCAGAGTCGTAATCTTGCCTCTGAAGTGATCGGACGTATTTTTGTATAATAGGTGCGAGCAATGTAATTTCGGTTTTATTAATGCGAAAAATCGGAATACTGTAAGATATACTAAAATGTGAGAAAATCAGTGGAAAATATGTTAACGTAAAAAATTCTGCAACAACAATCTTCCAGTTTATTTGGTACATATCAACTGTGAGGACCTGATGTTAGATTTTCAGCTTCAAGAATCAGACCCATAGATAAGAAGAACTGGAGCCATCTCAGCATGACAAGCCAAGTAAACTTGAAAGTTTATTGTAATCTTCGCTCCTCTCAAATCTTCATAAAGGACTTTGCTTATTAATTATTTGGCCTGGACATTGTTTAATATGGACAACAGATGGAAGAAGGAAGGAGGGGGGAGATTAGAGTGCCTGTAAACTTTAATTCTTCTTCGTATTGGGTATCACAGATTGAGGGCTGTGACTGTTATTTACTGTTGAAACTTGTTTCCCAAGATCCACATAAATGTTAATCGCGAATTCCAAGCTATCCATTTAAGTCAGGGCCTCCTGTGCGTTGTATTAGAAGCCACCTAAAAGCAGTGATCTTACTCATTGAAAAAAACGTTTCACAGATATGATCGGCAGGAGGTGAGGTCACATTCCCGGCCTCCTCCTCAGACCCAAAGGCATTCAACCTCCACATATTCCGACTGTGAGAGAAGTAAAGACCTGATACGTTATCACCCATGGATAAGTTAACGCAACTTGTAGAGACTGATGTCAGGCTGCTAACACATTGTCTTTTTTTTAATATCCATAGATTTATTAAACGAAGGGGGCGCTTTCCCACTTACGCTATATTTATTTGTACTTCTTCCTTCCACAAGCAGTTTCGAATTTTTAGGACATAATCAAGTGCTTGATTGCATAACAAAGCACTCTACATCCCTCAACCACCCGGCAACACAGTGGGGCCACGTTACGTAATGGTACGATAGCTACATACAAATTTCGACAAGTGTGAAAATTAACGTGATAATCTTCCGTTCATTATAGTTTACAAAACTTACTGTTCCCCATGTTTTTACAGGTAGTCGGGTCACGTTCAGAGGTAAAATATGGAAAGACAGAATGCCGACGAAAGATTAAAACGACAGACTAACGATTTCAGAGGTCCATGCTCGTATATTTCAGCGTACATCTAACGGGGAGCTAATAAAAATAATAATAAAAACAAAATTACTAAAACGACATGGTGTAACAAAATGATAATGTTCCAAAATTTAAACTTTTATTTACCGTATAGTCGACGTGTCTTCTTCGGTACTTGAGTGGACAGCACAGCTGCCTGTCATGCGGTGGACCTTGGTATTGCCAGGGATTTTTCCTTGGTGGCAGCAGAGGAACGGGGTGCGCTCCGTCTCGTGAGGCCAACAGAAGAGCTACTTGCCGGAGTAATGGTGGCTACAGGTCACGAAACCTGACAACGGCCGGTAGAGCGGGTTGCTGACCTCACGCCACTCCTACCGCATCGGATCAAGCCACTGGCAAAGGATTTCACGGTGGTTGGTCGGTACCGATGGACTAGCCAGGGCGCCTGGACGGAGTTTACATCTACACGTAGTCGACATATATAATCCTAGAGAGCTCATCGTTAATGTTTCAGAATGTACATTCGCTGTTTACGAGATGTAGCACGAAGGCTCCGGGATTATTCTTGTTAAATTTCGTATGTTCTTTAAAAAAACAGCTCTTCAGTTCTGTCTGGTTTCAGAATTTCTATCTTGAGAAATCTAAAAATCTTCTATTCCCATCTTGTCTGTACTATTGTCCATGTTTCACTTTATCATGAGACTACAGCTACATTTGTATTCGATAATCCTCTTTTATAGAATTTGTTGTTTCTATTGCCATTTACATTTCGTACCCTCTTTACTTTGACCATCGTCAATTATTTCGCTACCCGTCTTCCTGCTTTCGTGTTTCATTCTATAATCTAATTCCTTCAGTACCAAAAGATTTAATTCGACTACCCTTGTTTTACTGTTAAAAAGGACTTACAGATCGGAGAGAAGTGAGAAAAAGCAAAACACATAGTATGGTGTGTAGTCAAATTATATCTGGTGAAACTCAGAGAATTATATTATGAAATGAAACTGAAATGTCGTGTGGCTAGGGCCTCCTGTCGCGTAGACCGGTCGCCTAGTGTATATCTTCTCAGTTAACGCTACTTCAGCGATTTGCGTGTCGGTGAGGATCATACGATGATGAGGGCAGAGAAGATCTCCTACCCAGATGGTAATCGAACCCGGGTCTCTTCCACTGAACATTCAGCTATCGAGGCGAACAATTAGAGTATGAAATGAGGCACCATATGTATAAGACGACCTTACTATTTGGGCAGCGTAATAACTGACCATGGAAGGAATAAACAGAATATAAAATGTAACAGGCAATAGCAATAAATTCTGAAAGCGAACATAGCCTTGCAAGGAAGTGAAGCATGAATGACAGTACAGGAAGGAAGAGCAAACAAACTAATGAAATAGGAGGAAGTTAGTTGTCTTGGTTGGCTTCTAAGTAGAGTACGCTAGATAATATCATTATGGTGCAACTTGACCGTGACCAAAAGAAGAGGTATGTTTTAGACCACATCCTGAGGTATCAATAAATTGTGGTGGAGGAAATGGCAAGATTAATAATCGATTACAGCAAACAATGTAAAAGCGTAGCGTTGCAGTGCCTATAGCCGGCCGGAGTGGCCGTGCGGTTCTAGGCGCTAAAGTTTGGAGCCGAGCGACTTTTACGGTTGCAGGTTCGAATCCTGCCTCGGGAATGGATGTGTGTGATGTCCTTAGGTTAGTTAGGTTTAATTAGTTTTAAGTTCTACGCGACTGATGACCTCAGAAGTTAAGTCGCGTAGTGCTCAGAGCCTTTTGAACCATTTTGCAGTGCCTATACAGCAATGGTTACGGAGCCGACGAGACTTGCACACGATAGACCTGCATGGAGAGCTGTATCAAGCTTATCTCCGGAGAGGACACCCCAGAATGCAACAACAATAAGCGCTATGGACAAAACCGTCACAACCGGTATATATCATGCTATAGTACTATGTGACACCGCCACTAGCCGCAAAGCTGGAAGGAAGAGACTTCACATGTTTCTTCACGTATGCCACATGCAGCTGAAGCCACCGATTGCAGATTGCTGATAAAATACCGTAGTTTGCTTTTTGGAAAGGTAAATGAATTAGAAATACGGCCCCGGCGTTGCTTTTAAAGAAGGCAGCAAAATTAAAATACATTCCAAGGACCTGGAGAAAGCGTTCGACTGTGTGAAATTGTACATGTCAGAAATTCTCATCAAATCAGGAGTAAGCTATAGGGAAAGACTTGTAACATACAGGGTGTTACAAAAGGTACGGCCAAACTTTCAGGAAACATTCCTCACACACAAATAAAGAAAAGATGTTATGTGGACATGTGTTCGGAAACGCTTAATTTCCATGTTAGAGCTCATTTTAGTTTCGTGATCAAATTGTAAATTTTCACAATCAACATGTGTGGGCTGACGAGAATCCGCACGCAATTGTGCAATCACGTCATCAACACAGATTTTCTGTGAGCGTTTGGCCAGGCATTGTTGGTGATGTCTTGATTTGGCCCCATGTTCTTCCACCTACGCTCAATGAAGCACGTTATCATGATTTCATACGGGATACTCTACCTGTGCTACTAGAACATGTGCCTTTACAAGTACGACACAACATGTGGTTCATGCACGATGGAGCACCTGCACATTTCAGTCGAAGTGTTCGTACGCTTCTCAACAACAGATTCGGTGACCGATGGATTGATAGAGGCGGACCAATTCCATGGCCTCCACGCTCTCCTGACCTCAACCCTCTTGACTTTCATTTATGGGGGCATTTGAAAGCTCTTGTCTACGCAACCCCGGTACCAGATGTAGAGACTCTTCGTGCTCGTATTGTGGACGGCTGTGATACAATACGCCATTCTCCAGGGCTGCATCAGCGCATCAGGGATTCCATGCGACGGTGGGTGGATGCATGTGTCCTCGCTAACGGAGGACGTTTTGAACATTTCCTGTAACAAAGTGTTTGAAGTCACGCTGGTACGTTCTGTTAGTGTGTGTTTCCATTCCATGATTAATGTGATTTGAAGAGAAGTAATAAAATGAGCTCTAACATGGAAAGTAAGCGTTTCCGGACACATGTTCACATAACATATTTTCTTTCTTTGTGCGTGAGGAATGTTTCCTGAAAGTTTGGCCGTACCTTTTTGTAACACCCTGTATAGGGTGTAACGAGTATAACGGCAGATATTTTTCTTTGTGGCTGAGGGCAGTGTACTCCACAATATTAGATCAGTATTTACGTTATTTACAGACTATAATTATAGCCTCACAAATCGAATGTTTTTATGTTGGTTAGCACCACTGAGTACAGGTCAGGTGATGAAATTTTGACTCGTGGACGCATAACGGTTAGTGTATACTGACATATGTAGTCTATGAAGAAAACATCAGGTCGTAAGGTATGTGACCTGTCTGTAGGAAGACTGTTCGACGCAGGAAAAAAAAAGCAACACACTTATGTGTGTACATATAAGATACCATATGAAAAAAATATCTGCGCCTTACCGGTTACACCCTGTATAATATGTTCAAGAGGCAAGAGGCATCAATTAGATTGGAAGAGCAGTAATGAAGTACTCGGACAAAAAAAGGGTGTAAGGCAGAAATGTGGTCTTTCGCCTATATTATTCAATCTACACATTGAAGAAGCAATGATGGAAGTAAAACAAAGATTGAAGAGTGAAATTAAAATGCAGGGTGAAAGGATATCAGTGATAACATTTGCTGACGACATTGCAATGCTCAGTGAAGGTGAAGAAGAATTACACGATCTGATGAATGGAATGAATAGTGCGGTGAGTACCGAATAAGAGCTGAGAGTTAACCGAAGAAAGCAATCAGAAGTAGGAAAAATGAGAATAGCGAGGAGCATAACATCAAAATTGGTGATCACAAAGTAGGCAAAATTATGGAATTCTACTGGCAAAGAGGGCATTCTTGTTCAAAAGAAATCTACTGGTATCAAATGTAGGTCTTACATTGAGGAAGAAATTTCTGAGAACGTACGTTTGGAGTGCATCATTGTATGACAGTAAACCATGAACAGTGGGGAAGCCGAAAGAGAAGAGAATCAAAGCGTTTCAGAAGTGGTACTACAGTAGAATGTTAAAAATTAGATGTACTGATAAGGAATGAGGTTTCCTGCAGAATCTAACAAGAAAGGAACATACGAAAAACACTGACAAGAAGAAGAGAAAAGTTTATAGGGTAAGTATTAGGGCATCAGGAATTAACATCCATGTACTAGAAGTACCTGTGAAGGGCAAAAACTGTAGAGAGAGATTGTAATACAGCCAACAAATAATTGAGGGGATAGGTTGCTCATGCGACTCTGAGATAAGGAGGTTGGCACAGGAGAGGAATTCGTGGCGGATCTCTTCAAATACGTGAGAAGACCGATGACTAAAAAATAAATAAGTAAATAAAACCCAAGCCATTTGCTTTGAGATTAAGACGGTTCCGATCTAGGAACGCATGTGTACAGCACTGTGGCTTGGCTGTTGCCATCTAGCAAGGCAGGATTGTCCACAGCATACTATTTATGGAATTGCAGAACAAGTGGCAACACATTGTCGCCGAAAATTTTGAAATATAATTTCCGGTTCACATTCGCAGTAATATAAATGACTGAGTCCAAGTCCCCGAAACGTGACAGAACCACGTTCGGTCCGAACAGCTCCTTCCACACGTTAAGAGTTAAACGCCGTCAGTGCGATAGACGTCTGACATCATTCGAAAACAGGTAAAATCGCCACTCGTTTGGCCGCTCGACACGCCTCTCTCTGTTCAGGCATTGTGGACATGGGACAGCGGCTGGTCATATATTTAACAATGAAATTGACTAAAAAGACGTGCAATTCCGAAGTTATTTTATTTTATGTCGCCACCAGTTCCGGCAACTCATTATGGCATCTTCAGACCTCACATGCACCTCTCAAAAATAATGGATACTGGCATAATGGTGCCTTATGTTTCTGGATGTCGTGAATTCTCAAGTGCTTCCTTCGAAGATTTGACTACAGTAAATGTCTGCAACTGATCATAAAACACTAATCACGAAACAGGCGAAGTAAGATTTTTATTTCTTCATGCTGGTTTCGTTTACACCACCTTCAGACCAAAATGAGATTAAGCAGGCGAGATGACGTAGTGCCTTATTTTGGGCACCGATCCCTTATTTTAGTACAGCTGACTCCTGTCTAATTTTCCATATTACTTTTCAAAGTTGGCAACACTGCCAGCTCCTCGCGTTTCGGCCTTACGTTTCGTCGGCTGAAAACTTGGCTTAAGCTGATTCAAGATTCGTTTAACCGTTCAGTATCAGCAGAGCTCAATTTAGCGATATGCGTGTGTCGTGATCGCAGCTGTTGCCTGTGTCCGTTGGTTGTGGTCAGGAGTTGAGCGATAACGCAGCAGATTCCAAGTGTTTTGATGCTTCGTGGAGGTGGTCATTTGACGTTGCACTCCGGTATCTTGTTGCCTCTTATCAAGTTGTATTCACGTTTCGAGCCAATGAACATATTTTAATAAGCTTTGCCGCTTTATACGGAGTATGAATAACAAAATGTTGTTGTTGTTGTGGTCTTCAGTCTAGAGACTGGTTTGATGCTACTGTATCCTGTGAGAGTTTCTTCATCTCCAAGTAACTACTGCAACCTACATACTTCTGAATCTGTTTAATGTATTCATCTCTTGGTCTCCCTCTGCGATTTTCACACTCCACGCTGCCCTCTAACACAAAATTTGTGATTCCTTGATGCCTCGGAGGATGTCCTAACAACCTATCCCTTCTTCTAGTCAAGTTGTACCACAAATTCCTCTCCTGCCCAATTCTGTTCAGTACCGCCTCGTTACTTACATGCTCTACCCATTTATTCTTTAGCATTTTTCTGTAACACCACATGCCGAAAGCTTCTATTCTCTTCTTGACTAAACTATTTATCGTCCATGTTTCACTTCCATACATTGGTACACTTTCAGAAAAGACTTCCTGACACTTAAAGCTATACTCGAGGTAAACAAATTCCTCTTCTTCAGAAACGCTTTTCTTGCCATCGCCAGTCTACAATTTATATCCTGTCTACTTGAACCATAGTTATTTTACTCCCATAATATCGAAACTCATCTACTGATTTAAGTGTCTGATTCCCTGACCTAATACCCTCAGCATCACCCCATTTATTTCGACTATATTCCATTATCCTCCTTTCAAGACAGTGTCCATTCCGTTCAGCTACCATTCCGGGTACTTCTTCTGTCTGACAGAATTAAAATGTCGTCGGAAAACCTCAAAGTTTTTATTTCTTGTCCATAGATTTTAATTGCTACTGCAAATTTTTCTGTTGTTTCCTTCATAACTTGCTCAGTAGACAGATTGAATAACATCGGGGATAGGTTACAACCCTGTCTCACTGCCTTCCCAACCACTGCTGCCCTTTGATGCACCTCGACTCTTATAACTGTCATCTGGTTTCTGTACAAATTGTAAATAGCCTTTCATTCCCTGTATCTAACCCTTGCCACCTTCAGAATTTTAAAGAGAGTACTCCAGATAACAAAATGTTAGAGATGGGTAAATAATTGAATAAATGCGAGTGCAAATGCCTAAGGTGTAATTTTGAATTTGGAAAGTCAGATGATTTGGAGCTAAAACTGACCAGATGCAGACATTTCTGTAGAAGCATACAACATACGTTGAAACATAACACAGGGAAAAGAATTATACTTAGCGGACAGTGTACCTATGAACAAAAAATGTTTCTTGGCCGGGACTTTAGCGACGGAGTTTCAGAATCACATAAAGAAATGCACACCAGAGGCCGCCATGAGCAGTTTCCGCCATTTTCTGCAGTTTCTGTTGTCGTTCCACATGTATGAGGTTGTGTTTTGCACAGCATTTGTAAATACTGCGTGTGTCAAAATCAGTATCGGTGTTTTAAGTCTTCCCAGCTTTCCTGTTATATACAACTTACAATTATAAATAACACAAATTACTTAAAAATGAAACAGCAACTCAAGTAGTTTCTCTTACAAGTGTTCAATCTGAGCACCATTCGTCACATGGCATACGTCGAGTCCATAGACGAGTTCTTTCGAAATGAACAATTTCTTTGGAGTAATTGTTCAAGTGCTCCGCTCCTGTTTTTCTAGCTTGATATTTCAGCCAGTAGCCGAGACACATGAACATGATACTTTATAAACTCCCAGAGGTAAAAATCGCATGGCATCATATCGTATGATCTCGGAGACCATTCGAAACAAGCTCCGACACCTGGCCCCTTGCGGCCAATCCCGCGGTAAGGTATAATTTCGTTTAACCAAATATGTACTGAGTTACGCCAGAGAGGGGGCGCACCGTTTTGAGGCGGAATAAAGTTGTGTGGTTCAGCTTCTTCAAATCAAAGAAAGAGCCATAGTTCAAGCACTTCAAGATAAGAAATACCAGTTATAGTTGCTTCCGTCGGGCTATGGCACAAAAAGCATTGAATTTAGGGTAGTCACGTTGCGACTGTACCATCTCGTGAGCATTAAATAACCTCCAGAGTCGCGCATTGTGTGTGTTCACATTTCCACTCATCACCGAAGATGACACGATCCAGAAAATCTTCATCATTCCGCAGGAAAATTTAGTTTGCCAAGTTGGGACGTAAACCGTTGTCTGTAGGTCCTCGAACAACAAACAACGGCAAACGACAAAATGGTTCAAATGGATCTGAGCACTATGGGACTTAACTTCCGAGGTCGTCAGTCCCCTAGAACTCAGAACTACTTAAACCTAACTAACCTAAGGACATCACACGCATCCATGCCCGAGGCAGGATTCGAACCCGCGACCGTAGCGGTCGCGCGGTTCCAGGTTGTAGCGCCTAGAACCGCGCAAACGACAAAGACGTAGTTGTAAGCATCTCCTTAGAAGTCTTCAGACAAACGACAGTGAAACTGCTAATTCACGAATAACCTTCAGAACTCATTTCTTGGAGCTTTGTAATGGAAGACACAGGACCAGTGAATGCACCTGTGCACAGGTATACAGACAAAACTGCCTGAGTTTCTCTTTCATTTGATGTGTTATTTATAATCGTTAAGTTGATGTGATAAATTGTACAAAGCCTTGAAACCCTGATATTCGTTTTGAATTCCGCGCATTTAAGTGTTTTACGGTATATTAAAGCTATCTGGAATATACTGCAAATTCTTCCGGTACAGAATTTTATATTGAATAAATTCTATATATTTTGGAACTATTTATACAACATGCGGACAGCGAAAATAATCTTCTTCGCTCGCGCACCATCCTGCACCATGAAACAGAAGAAGATATTTTATCATGGAACATTTGATACTGGCAAATGAATTAAATTTCTTAGTTTTCAGTAACTTCTGTCTCAAAGTATATTTTACTTGTAACTGACCTTTAATAATACTTCTGCTGAGTTTGACCTAAATTGCTGGTTATTGCTGTGGAGTAAAATAATAATGTACCAGGTAGACTATTAAATAAAGTATTGAAAGAATTTTCTCGATTGGAAAACATTTAAATTTCAGTCGAATAATTAAACCATGGCGTATGTTTTAACATTTGGAAAAATCTTAATGTACTGGAGTTATATTTATAATTTCATAAAAGGACTAAACTCTAAAACTCCTTCCGCACAGGCCATGAAGGCCCAAAAGGACCGACTGGCCGCCATGTCATCCTCAGCCCTCAGGCGTCACTGGATGCGGATATGGAGGGGCATGTGGTCAGCACACCGCTCTCACGGCCGTAGGTCAGTTTCTGAGACCGGAGCCGCTACTCCTCAATCAGGTAGCTCCTCAGTTTGCCTCACAAGGGCTGAGTGCACCCCGCTTGCCAACGGCGCTCGGCAGACCGGATGGTCACCAATACAAGCACTTAACTTCGTTGATCTGACGGGAACCAGCGTTACCACTTTCTTTTATTTTTTATTTTTTTATATATATATAAGTCAACGGGGACAGTTGAAAATGTGTGTCCCGCCTGGGACTCGAACCCCGGATCTCCTGCTTACATGTGAAGCGCTCTACCCATCTTTTTTTTTTTTTTCGAAAGAAAACAAAGACTCCAGTTATACTTGTTTCTCCTTCCAGGAAACAAAAATGAGTCTCCTTCGTCTTGTTGGCGAAGAAGCAATCTTTTGGAACAAAAAAAGAAAAAAAAGTTTCTCAGGGCCAAAATCAAATTTCTTTTCCCTTTAAGAACAAATTATGAGGAATAAATAAGGAAAAGTTTGTTTTTTTTTTCAAAAGAAAACAAAGACTCCAATTATACTTGTTTCTCCTTCCAGGAAACAAAAATGAGTCTCCCTCGTCTTGTTGGCGAAGAAGGAATCTTTTGGAACAAAAAAAGAAAAAAAAGTTTCTCAAAGCCAAAATCAAATTTCTTTTTCCTTTAAGCAAATTATGAGGAATAAATAAGGAAAAGTGATTTTTTTTTAAATTAAAGTCGTCGTGCGACTTGTAGTTAAAGTCCAGTTCTTACAGGAGCTCCTGAAGTTTGTCATCCGCCTACGGTATGCCAGCTCGTCCAAACGTGTCTTCTCATGGCGTAGGCGTGGGTTCTGGGTAGCAGATCTATTCAGTTCGGTTCGGTTTATACTGTTTTCAGCTTCTCAGGGCTTGGACGTTCCAGCTACTAGGTGGGTCTTCGAAAGTGCTCCGTAAGATATTGGAAAAATATTGTTTATAGCGTGGGTTGCGTATCAGGACGCAGTGTCGTTCGTTGAGATAAGTCCAATATCCTAGCGTAGACTTGTCGCCAGAAGTAAAAAGATAGCGGATCGTGTGGCCACAGATCCAATTCGCAGAGTGAGTTTTGGCGGAGGGGTAGAACGTCTTATCTGGGTACAAAAGCATGTGGACGTCGATCTGAGCCGGTGTCTGGCGAGTAAGAAACGCCAAAATTCGCCGCGCAAGTGTCCAGACGTCGCAACCCGGACGGTCCTGAAGCGAGCACGGGAGGCGACGCCGTGCTTGTGTCGTCGGCGCGTTGTGCTGCGGTGGGTGGCGTTGACGATGCTGCTGGCGCAATCGAGATTGGTACGACGGGGTCCTGTGCAACCTTGGCGTAGGTGATGGGTAAGGACGTGACCGTCGAAGCCTGGGTCTCTTCACGAACGGCGTCTGTATTAAACGGCGGTGTAAGCATTCGGAACGTACATGTCCCTCCTGGCCACATCCTGCGCACGTTCGTGGCTGTCCATCGTACATGACGATGGCCCTCACACCGCCAATCAGCAGGTACGATGGGACATGTTTCGTCAGCTGAATTTTTATTTGCCGGCCGCCATTTAATACGGGGTAGGTCGTAAATGTGTGCCACTTCTCCGCGACGTGACCCAAGACGGTGCCATATGGTTGGAAAGCGGCAATGACCACATCCTTAGGCACCTCGAACGGGAGCTCAAACACCCGCAATGTACAGAGACCGAATCTAGCATGGGCGACTGTTACAGCACCCACATGTCCATCAGAGTGTTTAAATTTCAGTCCGGTGGCATGACGGTGAATGATGTCATTGCAAATTTCCTCCGTCGACATCTTGATGTAGACAACACTTCAAGTGATGGAAAAATGTATGCCGATTACGTCCTGGGGGTTCAAACGTAGATCCTCACGTATGAACTGTTCGACTTCGAAAGCTCTGGGTCGTGGATGTTCGGCCTGAAACGTTACTTTGACCGTTGCACGGCGGTACGAGTGCGCCATGGTGTACGTTAGTACTGGACTCGATAGACACAAACACCGCGACGCGGAAGTAAACACCGCCGAGAGCGGAGCGTCACACGGCGCGCGGAGCAGCTCCGCACGCTAGCACGGCTGCGAGCCGACTTTCTGGGGCAAGGCCGTTTGTTCATAAAAGGACTACAACACACAAATATTAAATTCTATCGTTCTAAAATCACATAAGAAAATACACTCTCGCAAAAGAATTAAATCACCAAAAATTTATTATTGTAGAGTACTGAAATTTCGGGTAACATATTTAAGTGATTGACATTGCTAGATTACAGCTTAATGTAAGCTCGAGATAAGCCACTGAACATGTGAAGTGCTAGCACAATAATAACCAGTGTAAGTTCCAGAATGTTGAATGCATGCAGGAAGATGTGTATGCATTCTTTTGTAGAGGTGTCTGATGTAAGTTTAGTGGGATGGAGTTCCATACCTTTACACTTGGTCGGTCAATACGAGGGCAGTTCGATAAGTAATGCAACACATTTTTTTTCTCGGCCAATTTTGGTTGAAAAAACCGGAAATTTCTTGTGGAATATTTTCAAACATTCCCTCTTCGTCTCTTATAGTTTCATTGACTTCCGACAGGTGGCAGCACTGTACGGAGCTGTTAAAATGGCGTCTGTAACGGATGTGCGTTGCAAACAACGGGGCAGTGATCGAGTTTCTTTTGGCGGAAAACCAGGGCACCTCAGATATTCATAGGCGCTTGCAGAATGTCTACGGTGATCTGGCAGTGGACAAAAGCACGGTGAGTCGTTGGGCAAAGCGTGTGTCATCATCGCCGCAAGGTCAAGCAAGACTGTCTGATCTCCCGCGTGCGGGCCGGCCGTGCACAGCTGTGACTCCTGCAATGGCGGAGCGTGCGAACACACTCGTTCAAGATGATCGACGGATCACCATCAAACAACTCAGTGCTCAACTTGACATCTCTGTTGGTAGTGCCGGCCGAAGTGGCCGTGCGGTTAAAGGCGCTGCAGTCTGGAACCGCAGGACCGCTACGGTCGCAGGTTCGAATCCTGCCTCGGGCATGGATGTTTGTGATGTCCTTAGGTTAGTTAGGTTTAACTAGTTCTAAGTTCTAGGGGACTAATGACCTCAGCAGTTGAGTCCCATAGTGCTCAGAGCCATTTTTTTGTTGGTAGTGCTGTCACAATTGTTCACCAGTTGGGATATTCAAAGGTTTGTTCCCGCTGGGGCCCTCGTTGTCCAACCGAACACCATTAAGAGCAAAGGAGAACCATCTGTGCGGAATTGCTTGCTCGTCATGTGGCTGAGGGTGACAATTTCTTGTCAAAGATTGTTACAGGCGATGAAACATGGGTTCATCACTTCGAACCTGAAACAAAAAGGCAATCAGTGGAGTGGCGCCACACCCACTCCCCTACCAAGAAAAAGTTTAAAGCCATACCCTCAGCTGGTAAAGTCATGGTTACAGTCTTCTGGGACGCTGAAGGGGTTATTCTGTTCGATGTCGTTCCCCATGGTCAAACGATCAAATCTGAAGTGTATTGTGCTACTCTTCAGAAATTGAAGAAACAACTTCAGCGTGTTCGTAGGCACAAAAATCTGAACGAACTTCTCCTTCTTCATGACAACGCAAGACCTCACACAAGTCTTCGCACCCGAGAGGAGCTCACAAAACTACAGTGGACTGTTCTTCCTCATGCACCCTACAGCCCCTATCTCGCACCGTCGGATTTCCATATGTTTGGCCCAATGAAGGACGCAATCCGTGGGAGGCACTACGTGGATGATGAAGAAGTTATTGATGCAGTACGACGTTGGCTCCGACATCGACCAGTGGAATGGTACCGTGCAGGCATACAGGCCCTCATTTCAAGGTGGCGTAAGGCCGTAGCATTGAATGGAGATTACGTTGAAAAATAGTGTTGTGTAGCTAAAAGATTGGGGAATAACCTGGTGTATTTCAATGCTGAATAAAACAACCCCTGTTTCAGAAAAAAAATGTGTTGCATTACTTATTGAACTGCCCTCGTACAAGAACGCTTAACGCTGGTTGTGGATAGCGCTGGAGCTGTCGTCCGCTGATGTCCCATATGTGCTCGGTTGGAGACAAATATGGTTACTGAGCAACCCAGCATGTCTACACTCTATAGCGCATGTTTGGGTGCAACAGCGGTATTTTGACTGGGTTTATCCTGTTAGAAAACACCCAATGGTAATGCTGTATATGTATGGCAGCACAGCAGAGCGAATCACAAGACTGCAGTACAGGGTGCGTGCGAGAATCGCTAGAGAGCTGGAGCTGCCATGCGAAATCACACCCCAGACTATAACTCCAGGTGTAGATGCAGTGTGTCTAGCATACAGACAAGTTGATTGCAGGCTCTCAATTGGCCTCCTCCTAACCAGCACACGGTAGTCAATGACACTGAGGCAGAAACTGCTTCATCAGATAACAAAACAGAGCTCCACCCTGCCCTCCAATGAGCTCTCACTTGATACCACTGAAATCGACAATGTCGCGGTTTAGGGTCAGTGGAATGTACAATACAAGTCGTCTGACTCAGAGCTGTCGTTAAGGGGACCACACCCTGCCTATCTAACCCATGTTAATTTAGGCAAGTATTTGATCCATTTCTGAAAAAAAACTATTTCATGCAGGACCTTAATATTTTTACTGTATGCTACATGATGATAATAGAGTCAAGTGCTCTAAAATCTACTTTTTCCATTTTATGGTTTCTAAGAAATACTTTTTAAAACATACTAACAAAAAATATTAAGTTTTTTCTGCAGAAAATATTTTTTGTGTCCTTCCTAATGGGGGAGTATTAATGATGTAGTACCAGATGTAGCTTTTTTTATGTTATGCAGAGTCTCTGAAAATTTCATTGACTTATCTATGCTAGTTTGTAATATAATGGCGCATATGTACTGAAAATTTTATTTTTCGGAAATTGACTTTTGAAATTTGTTAATTACAGTTAATTAAAACTGTCCTGCTGCATATGGTGGCCCTTCTTTGGCCTCTACCAGGTCTTCCAGCTTCTTTTTCACCTTCCTGTATGTTTGTCTTGCTGTCTGCTTCGGCTATCCTCATTTTACCGCAATGTTGCAGCCCAGTGACCATATTTTCACCAGGATTAATTCTTAGCTTTTTCAGTATCCAACACTTTCCAATACTACCACAATTGAATGTAATCGCAGAATAATGAACTCCTAGTTTCGTTGTATGCATGCCTACAAATATAAAAAAAAAGGTTCAAATTGATCTGAGCACTATAGGACTTAACTTCTGAGCTCATCAGTCCCCTAGAACTTAGAACTACTTAAACCTAACTAACCTAAGGACATCACATATAACCATGCCCGAGGTAGGATTCGAACCTGCGACCTACAAATACAGTTTTAGGAAGGCGGTTCCAAATTATGCTGTTCAGACATTGACTTGGGTTCTGTGTCTGCCCATGCACACATTTCCTTAGAAGGTCAGGATGAGCAAAGTCTCTGAAAATAGGTTTAATTGCTGTAATAACAGAAGCAGGAAGAGAACGCTGGTGAGTATAAGATTCTCCAGTTACCTGAGCCCTATTGTATTTCCACCGCGAATTTTCTCCTGATGGACACAATCCATGACATGGCTCATCATCAGTAAAAGACTTACACAAGAATACTGCCCAAACATCTATCTTCAATGCCTCCAGATTTTCTGTATGTCTCCTAATTGCCTGCCCATAGTATACCTGCAAGTTTTCTATTTCAGTTTTAGTTTACCTACCCTGTCCAGTCAACAATCTTCCAATTTTTTCCTCATATCAACAGTTAGTTTTCTAACCTTTGTTTCCAAACGTTTTTGAACATGGCCTACACATTCTATTTTGCTAATAGTGGCATCTCCATATGGCTTACAGTTGACAGTGGGTGGGTTGACAGTGGGTGACAGAAAAGTGAGCGTGGCATATAAACACACGTGGTAGGAAAATGCTCTTTAAATAATCGAAAAATTTTTTTTCATCAAAATCCTTTTCGGAGTACTGAAATAAAACCTTAATCTATCGAAATATGATGAAAACCGAAAATCGATTTATTTCTACCTGAACCACGGTGTGATCCCCTTACAATAACAGTTTGTTGCGCAGACCGCTGCTCCAGTTGTTGCTGTAGTTTCAATACGATACGTCAGAGCCTTTCGGCAATATCGCAAATGGAGCAGCCAGCTTCTTGTAGGCCTATTGACCACATTCATTCAGTGAGAGGTTGACGGTTCCGTCTTTGTCACCTTAAAAGCATACGTGATGGACATCACCACGTCTAGTCACAAAGGTAAGTAAACATTCACAACCGTTACAGCATGTATGTGAAGCAAACCTGGTTCGATCCTCATGCGACTGGTGCGAAATTTGAATATACATCTTTCACATGTCGAAACACGCCTACCAACTTTCATTTTTTTCGCGCAACTCCTTCCTGGTGTTGCGATTTTTTTTTTCCTTTCAGTGTACATGAAACTTCTGTTACAGGGCTGACTAGAAGCGAAAGTCTGAAAAGTGTACCAGGGTACAACATTCTCCCCAATGAAAAGAATCATTAATGCAATCTAACAAAGTAATGGCCTTGCATTTCGTGTTGTATCCAATACTGGACCCCACATCTAATCGATTGCGACTAATCGAATCATCAGAGATATAGTTCATCCTCTTACTAACGGGATACTGATTACTGAAGCGTAAAAGAAACAGCGATATTGGACAAGAATTAAATGTTGAACCTATCATAACTATAATTAAAAAATAGAGATTGCACTGGAAAGACCCTGTACAAAATATGTCTAATCATATGATATGTGGACCTACAACTCCGTTTGAAATGGAAACTTTGGAAGTCGATTAAACAGATGGCGTAAAGAATTCTAGACGAAACAGACCAAAATGCCTAATCTTTCAAGACGATGACGATGATGATGATGATGATCATGACGATTATGCCGTCTTCGGCAGTACGAGAAGAAACGAACGTTCAATTGTAGCCCCAGATACCACATGTGAAACAAGTATACGATAAAGTGAATGCTTCTTAGAAAACAGCTTCAAGGTGTATGCAGAGTGCGAAGACAGCTGTGAGGCCCGCCTACGCCGCTCGGCGGTGAAGCCGCCCTCTTGACATCGCGCACGTGTCCCTAGCCGGGCACACTCGACCGCCGGCGTTGCCACATCTGCTGGTAAACCTCCCCTGCGCGCCGCTTCAGCTACCGTGAACAAGCTACATCTGGCAACGCCTGCTCGAACCTGGATCCACCCCTGCTACTGCCACGCCCGGACGCTACTCCAGCGCAACTGAATACCTCCCTTTGTGCGGGATATGTGCTCGACAATTATCCGGAACGGTTGCGGACCTCCGAGAACGAAATACTTACCTGTGAGAGGTGAGCTCGACAGTAGCAGAACGTACACTGACCGCACGTTAATTAGAGACCGAGTAATACTCATACTGGGAATGTCACATAACACATGGTGGAGGAACCGAAGAGGACATACAAAGCAGATTCGCGCAAGCAAAGCATTCCTGGCCAAGAGAATTTGCTAGTATCGAATAAAAGCTATGATCTGAGAATTTCTGGCCATGTACGTTTGGAGCACAGCTACTAGTTAATCGTAGACTGTGTGAAACAATCGGAAAAGAAGGGAAGCGAAGCTCTTGAGACGTAATGTTGAAAATCAGGTGAACTGCTAATACAATGAATAAGAAGATTTTGCGCAGAACATCGGAATTTTAACATGGATAGGGTAATACAATGGATCTCTCTTTTATTCTAGATAGATGCATTTGTCGAAACAACATAGCCACCAGTTTAGTAAAATGAACATCATAGCCCTTACAGATTAGATTCGTGCTACTGTACGATTCCACGACCCTGTTCCTTCTCAACAGACCTTTACTACAATGTGTCCATGTCCTTATACACTACTGCTACTCAGGTTGTAACTGCTACTTTGACATTAAGAGTTTAGGAGAGGAAATCATGGTTAAAAAATAACTTCCATTTGCCTTACCTCCACTGTGGTACTAGAAACCTTTGAACATTATACTCTGACCAACTAATCCATCGTAGCTGCGCGGGTATAGCCGAGCAGTCTCAGGCGGTGCAGTCACTGACTGTGTGGCTGGTCCCGGTGGAGGTTCGAGTCCTCCCTCGGGCACGGGTGTGTGTGTTTGTCCTTAGGATAATTTAGGTTCAGTAGTGTGTAAGCTTAGGGACTGATGACCTTAGCAGCTAAGTCTCATAAGATTACACACACATTTCATTTTTTATACATCGTACAGAACGCCCCGTGCGTAACTAATGGGAATTTCTACATCTTCTATAACGTTCTCTGTTTGTAACGACAGAAATGTTACACGGGACTCGAAGAATCACGTCACATTTATCTGCTGGTGTGGTTAACGTTTGTAGTCCTGGTTCCACTGATGTTAATTTTCTGCCGTAATGTGGTTGCAGGAAGATCGGAAAAACAACTTCTACAACATGTAACATTTAACTCAAAAGTCCTGTGTTTTTGTGTTGAACGATGTGCGGCACACCAGTACCTCTTGCAGTTAATTCCATACTTGTCACACGTAGTAACCATGGACATATGGTTTATACCACGCGGAGCTGTAAAGACTGCCACATGACAGCTCGAAGTCAAAACTGTTTACGGCAGAATAAAACTTGATGAAGTACGGTGACGGTTTTTCTCTTATATAGTATATCAAAATGTGTAGCTGGAAAGAATTAGAGCAACTCACAGTTATGCAATGCCTCACTCTAATTTAGTCTTTAATTTATAAACTCAATTAATTCTCAATATTCTTTTCGCCAAACTGATTTAATAAATACGAGATTAAATTAATGCATGCGATTATACAGAATGAAGTAATTTATTTTGGGAAAATATTGTACCCTTTCACGCAGTTAATAGGATCTGTCTGCATCAGTTGGAAAACTTTTAACTTTGAATAGCATTCGGCTTATTAGAAATGCGCTATAATTAAAATAAATAATGGTACCTCTGGTTTTGGTTTCTAATTTTTGTTTTATGCATTATATTGAATTTTGCTAGACACGTTTCTCATTGTACTTTCAAATTGGGACCTGCGTTAACTAGTTACCAAACTTCTCGCAATGACCTGCAATTTTTCACAAATTTGAGAAGTTTCCAGTGTTGAACAATTCGAATAATTTCCAAGATATGGATGACAAAAAGCTTTTCAATCAATCATTTGCCGATACTTACCGAAAGTGGCTGCTTAACTATGTTGAGGTTATAAGCAGTCTTACACGTTACTACCATTAAATAGATTCAAAAATTGTAATTTCAATAATTTAATATATCAATTAAAAAAAGAGTAGAAAATACCAGATGTTGGTTGTTGTCCGCAATACGTACGGCTCAGTACGGTCATAGAGGGCTTCGTACAGAGTTCGGTGTGAAGCTGAGAATACAACAGATAAGGGAAATTAACCACCATCAAAATCTTTTAAATGTTCATGAGGCGTACGTCCGAATGGTGTAGGCCGCGAAATGATATCATTCTGTCCATAGATTGAGTGAAAATCGTGCAAGATACAAATAAAATGACCGACCCCAGTAGGTCTGGGACGTATAGCGTAAAACGCAGTAAAAAGTTAATGACTGAACTCGAGAAGTTTTCAGTCATTAACGTCCGCTAACAAAGTGCCGTCAACGCCACTGTTCCAGCCGCGGTTCTCTGAAAACACTTCATAGAAATAAAAAATCGTATAAAGTGGCGTGTTTTTTACTAGAAATAAAAGGCAGAATAACTTTAACTTGATAGTATACTAAGAAATCCTAATCATCATTTACAAAATAATCTTTATAATCATCACAGGTCATCACAGTAGAATGGCGTCCGTACCTTAGGATAGCAAAACATCCAAAGTGCTAAAAAATCAGAGGAACGGAATTAGTCCAGCGATTAGATATGAGGTTTCTAGGAGTCGATACACTCGCGTAAATGCGTAAATTTAAAGTAAGAGCAGAAGTTCATCTATAGAGTTGTTTCACAAACATCTCATAAATACAAAGTACGATGAAATAAAAAGGAATAATTCAAGTCTGCAATCTGCAATAGACATAAGAATTAACAAAATGGAAAGAGAATATGATCTGACCAAAAATATTTACAACAAGAAATGTATATCTAGAAAAACAAAACTAAAAACCACTCCACAATGGTACGACCAGAACGTTTATATGGATCTGAGCTCCTAAATATGAACGATAGGATGGACAAACTAGAGGTACTGGAAAGAAGGATTATTAGAAAAATAATGGGCGCAATGAAAACTGCACATAAGAAGTAATGAGAAGATCTACAAAAATATAGAGAAAATATCTGAAGTAATGGCCAAACTAAAATTAACGTTTTTCGGAAACCTCTACCGAATGAATGGAAACAGAGTAACAAAAGAAATACTCCTATATTTCCGGAAGAAGAAATCAACAATAGCATGGATTACAAAAGTAATGAAAGATCTAGAAACAAACAACATCAAAGAATCAGAAATATCGGAAAAAAACCATTTTAAAAATAAAATAATAAATTTGGAACGCTCTCAAAGCAGAAGAAAGAAAATCGGGAAGAACATGTCACTTAATTTGGGATAATGCGACTAAACAAGTTATAATCTACGGAACATTTAGTAACCAGGAAGGCTAGCTAAAATCAGGAGATTGCACTTAAAAAGTGTCCCATTGAACCCCTCTTTGTTTATTTGTTACAGCCGCGGACTCCACGTTGCTCATCAATACTATCTAACAGCTACTTTGGTTGCCTTCAAAACAACGTCATGACAGTCCTATCCTACCATTCTTTTTTAAGACCCATGAAAGTAAAGTAACAATTATGAAATATTTATGTTTGCTAACAAATTAGATGAGGGAAACATGTCTAATTCTGTTGTTGCCATTGTTATTGTTATTATTGCTGCTGCTGTTGTTGTTGTTATTATTATTATTATTTACGTAGTCTTTACACAGGAATCCACACTAATCTATCCTATTCAGGTCTCTTCATCTCTAAGTGGCTAATGGGCAGACCTACATGTTGAAAGAAACCAATGAATAATTAACTTGCATAACAAATAAACAAGGAAATTAAACATACAAGGTGACAATCACTGAACTATATGAAAAAAAAGTACATTAGTTACAAACAAGGTCGTGCACACTTTATTCAATATGTAAACGTCACTACAGGTATTCGGTTTAGGTTATGAGATGTTTGAAGTCGCTGCCATCATTGGCAATGATGTGGCGCAGACGAACAGCGAAATTCTGCATGACTCGCTGACGTGTTGCAACATCGGTGACTTCCTGAATGGCTGTTTTCACCTCATCAATGGTTTTAGGATTATTGATGCACACGTCGTCTTTAATATAACTCCACAAAATGGAGTCGCATTTGTTCATATCCAGAGAATATGGTGGCCTATTGAGGCCCATGCCAGTGGTCTCTGGGCAGCGAAGTGCTCCTCTAGGATTTCAAACACTCTCCTACTTCGATGGGGTCCAATTCCGTTTTGCATGAACCACATCTTGTCGAAATTAGGCTCACTTTGGATTACGTGGATGAAGTCGTCTTCCAAAACCTTCACGTACCGTTCGGCAGTCACCGTGCCATCAAGGAATATCGCACTGATCATTCCGTCACTGGACATTGCACATCATACAGTCAACCGCTACGGGTGAAGAGACTTCCGATAGCGAAACGTTGAATCTCAGTTCTCAAAATGCGCTAACTTTGCATATTGACGAAGCCATCGAAATGAAAATGGGCTCCTTCGCTGAAGCAAACCATGCATGTGCTTACTGATCCACCACCATGCCCAACGTCCAACAGCGCAGCTTGAACGTCCTAACGCAAACCGTTCAGAAGTTATGATTATTCCATTTCATATAGTTCAATAATTGTCACCCTGTATGCCTATTATATCTCCGGGTGTTTGACATGGCTGATGGATAAATTGTAGGTTAATTAATCCTTGTTGGCCCCCAAATGATTTTTCGTGTTGTTAATTTTATTGTGCCACATTAAGGAATTATACTTCCTGAAAGGCTATCGGCGATTCTCTTACACTATACAGTACAAACATTTTACCTAAATCTCCATAAAATCACTCTTGGGGGCTACAATCAGCTTTTAGTGACATACAGGGTGACACAGAAGAACGGGAATTTTTGAAATGATTAGTGGCACCCATGGGCAGGTGGCAGCACTGCGGGTACGCTACAGTTAGCGAGTAAACAGTCCGCCATTTCAGTAATCACGGATCAGTGGAACGGACAACAGCGTTCGTTAGCCATAAAAATGTTTTATAAAAACAATGATACTTTGGTAGCGGCGATGAGGGAGTTCTGACGTTTTTATATTTTACAACATCATGATGGCGTTCCGTCGAAACACGCAATAAAATGGATTAATAATTCTGAAGAGAATGAATCTGCCCTCGAGAAGGAAGCAACAGGACGACCAAGAAGTGTGCGTTCTGAAGCGACCATGACGGTGTATACGAGGCTGTCTTACGGAGCTCGCGGGGTTCAATTCGTAAGCAAGCAGCAGTGGTTGAAATGTCGGGGAAGAGTTTTCTCAGAATTCTCCATCTTGATTTAAAATTTCAACCATACGAACTACAGATTGACGCGTGGTGCAGTGAATGGACATTGAATCTCAATGTAGACAACCGTAATGTGCTGCAGATACATAGAAAGAAAGATCCTTTATCATCTAGTTACAATATAGCAGGTCAGCAACTGGAAGCAGTTAATTCCATAAATTATCTGGGAGTAGGCATTAGGAGTGATTTAAAATGAAATGACCATATAAAATTAATCGTCGGTAAAGCAGATGACAGAGTGAGTTTCATTGGAAGAATCCTAAGGAAATGCAGTCCGAAAACAAAGGAAGTAGGTTACAGTACACTTGTTCGCCCAATGCTTGAACACTGCTCACCAGATACGGTTGATAGAAGAGATAGAGAAGATCCAACGGAGAGCAGCGCCTTCCGTCACAGGATCATTTAGTAATCGCGAAAGCGTTACGGAGATGATAGATAAACTCCAGTGGAAGACTGTGCAAGCGAGACGCTCAGTAGCTCGGTACGGGCTTCTGTTGAAGTTTCGAGGACATACCTTCACCGAGGAGTCAAGCAGTATATTACTCTCTCCTTCGTATATCTCGCGAAGAGACCATGAGGATAAAATCTGAGAGATTAGAGCCCACACAGAGGCATACCGACAATCTCTCTTATCACGAACAATACGAGATTGGAATAGAAGGGAGAACCGATAGAGGTACTCAAGGTACTCTCCGCCACACACCGTCAGGTGGCTTGCGGAGTATGGATGTAGATGTAGATGTAGACAACATAACACTAATCAGGCTAATTAGAACAAGAAAAAGCCGACTATGATTTAGTTACACACTACTGAATCTGGTGTGAAACGGCTTCAGAAGCCATACTCAAGTAGTCATTGTAAGACCAGAAAACGCAGTTCTTTTCTCCCACCAGTAATATCACCAGATCAAACAATAATCACTCGTGCGAAAGAATAATTTTGGAAGCTGTAGAAATTTTACCAGACGGTCATGTGATCATCTATCGCTTGCATAATATATGGAGGTGTTACGTACGTGCCAGTCGGTTGTATAGATTCAGCGCAGTAAGATCAGTCGGACTGGAGACGTGACAGAATTCCAGAAAGGCTGTTACCGTGTTGGTACGTGCTCACGAGACACCGTCACTGACGTTGTGGTGGTGGTGGTTAGTGTTTAACGTCCCGTCGACAACGAGGTCATTAGAGACGGAGCGAAAGCTCGGGTTAGGGAAGGATTGGGAAGGAAATCGGCCGTGCCCTTTCAAAGGAACCATCCCGGCATTTGCCTGAAACGAGTTAGGGAAATCACGGAAAACCTAACTCAGGATGGCCGGAGACGGAATTGAACCGTCGTCCTCCCGAATGCGAGTCCAGTGTGCTAACCACTGCGCCACCTCGTTCGGTCACTGACGTTGTCCGATTTGTTAGTGTATCAGCGCAGACTGTCCAACATGTCTACAAGCCACGTGACCGACAGACAATCGAGACGAATGTCAGGACTTGTCAATGACACTCGGTGGCAACTGTGACAGGAGTTGCTGCAAACAGTGAATCCTGTCTCAACCAGTTTCTCAGCTCACGTTGCTAACGGAGCTGTATGAAATGTACATTTGGGGTCGGGTGCGTCGCAAAAAGGCATTGCTTACAGCGGCAGATAAGACAGACCAAACACCACAGGAACAAGAGATTAGTGGTGACGACTGGTGATTCTAAATTGTTACAAATGGGGCGAAACGTTAAGAGCAGCGGCGATACAATGAGGCGTTCGAACTACGGTTTGTGGAGGCTGTAATGTGTGATTTGTATGATGACATTAGCCCATTCATTCAATTTACCACGAACATGAACCAAAATGTTTATTTCAACACTCTGTGGCCGAATGTTGCTCTTTCTTCCGTCCATTCATGATGAGCTGTGGACACCGATTTCTTTCTGTTCACAGAACTGCAAGCATACGTCCCTGGTTTGACGAACATTCAGACACCATACTACATCCTTCTACTGGTCCGCTGAATCACCGGATCGTAAACCCCTAGAAAATTTCTTGAATTGTGGAGCAGTAGCAAAGGGCATCGCGGTATTTTGGTAGCTCCGTGGGAATCAAACGTGTAGTAAATAGTTTGAGCTGGATATGGCTTACCCAAAGAAATTTTCGACATTCTCCTAAGCCGAATCGAGATCATTATGAAGACTACAGCCGATGTTGCACGTTTTTGGCGCGATGTCTCCTGGAGATAACTAATTTTGTGCATTGTGTTTATCATTGGGTTAGTTTCTGTTTAAAACCACTACATATTTCCTCTCAAGCAAAATTTTTCCTTATTATAAGAGAAAGATCACAGTAATACGTTGTAGAAGTAACTCTTATAAAATTACATCATTTGAATGTACCACCTACTTCTGCTTCTGAAATTGAGAGGGTCATACATTCTTTCAAGAATAAAAGCTCTTCTGGTTTTGATGGTGTTTCCAATAGAGTACTAACGATTTGTTCCCATATAATAAGTTCGGTATTGTCTGAAATATGTCCGCAGCTCGTGGTCGTGCGGTAGCGTTCTCGCTTCCCGTGCCCGGGTTCCCGGGTTCGATTCCCGGCGGGGTCAGGGATTTTCTCTGCCTCGTGATGACTGGGTGTTGTGTGATGTCCTTAGGTTAGTTAGATTTAAGTAGTTCTAAGTTCTAGGGGACTGATGACCATAGATGTTAAGTCCCATACTGCTCAGAGCCATTTGAACCATTTGAATCTGAAATACATAATGCATCACTAACTTAAGGCATTTTTCTAGAGAGACTAAAATATGCCGTTGTTAAACCCCTCTTTAAGGAAGGTGACATCAGAGACGTCAGTAGCTACCGACCTATTTCACTGCTGACATCGTTTTCCAAAATTTTTGAGAAGATGATGCGTTCTAGAATATTATCTCACAATATTATTTGTTACAATAATATCCTCAATAAATCACAGTTTGGGTTTCAGAAGTGTTGCTCTACTGAGAATGCCATTTACATACTCATACACCAGATATTACAAGCGTTAAATAATAACAAAATAGTATCGGTAGGTATTTTCTGTGACCTATCCAAAGCATTTGATTGTGTGAATCTTAGTACACTCCTAGATAAATTGAAGTTTTATGGGATTGATGGTATAGCTATCCAATGGATCGTGTCATATCTAACCAAAAGAAAGCAGAAAGTTGTACTTAATATTAATTTAACCAACAGAATCCTGGGACATAACTCTGACTGGAGGGAAATCACATATGGGGTTCCCCATGGCTCAATCTTAGGTGCACCACTGTTTCTCATATATGTAAATGATCTACCATCTAACGTAAAACAAACAGAATTAGTTCTTTTTGCAGATGACAGCCGTATTGCAGTCACTTCCAGAAATGGAAGAAATGCTGAAGAACATTCTCAGAAGTATCATTGACTGGTTTTCTGCGAACGGTTCTCACCCTGAATTTCACAAAGACACATCATATTCAGCTCTGCACCTCCAGGGGTACTGCACCTCTGTAAGTGTAGCACATTGTGAGGAAATAATACGTTGGGGGGAAACTTCAAAATTCTTAGGTGTTCATAATGATGAGAATTTCAATTTAAAAATAACACGTTTTGGAACTCTTAAAACAGCTCAGCAATATTCACACTTAGAATCATAGCAGATTTTGGGGAGACAGAAATCAGTAAGTTGACATATTTTGTCTAGTTTCATTCGGTATTGTCATATTGAATAATGTTCTAGTGTAACTCATCTTTGAAAAAGAAGGTCTTCATTACCCAAAGACGTGCTGTAAGAATATTATGTCATCTTGTAGACATGTGTTTGAGTTGGGCATTCTGACTACTGCTTCACAGTATACAGGGTGTTACAAAAAGGTACGGCCAAACTTTCAGTAAACATTCCTCACACACAAATAAAGAAAAGGTGTTATGTGGACATGTGTCCGGATACGCTTAATTTCCATGTTAGAGCTCATTTTAGTTTCGTCAGTATGTACTGTACTTCCTCGATTCACCGCCACGTTATCATGATTTCATACGGGATACTCTACCTGTGCTGCTAGAACATGTGCCTTTACAAGTACGACACAACATGTGGTTCATGCACGATGGAGCTCCTGCACATTTCAGTCGAAGTGTTCTTACGCTTCTCAACAACAGATTCGGCGACCGATGGATTGGTAGAGGCGGACCAATTCCACGGCCTCCACGCTCTCCTGACCTCAATCTTTTTGACTTTCATTTATGGGGGCACTTGAAAGTTCTTGTCTACCCAACCCCGGTACCAAATGTAGAGACTCCTCGTGCTCGTATTGTGGACGGCTGTGATACAATACGCCATTCTCCAAGGCTGCATCAGCGCATCAGGGATTCCATGCGACGGAGGGTGGATGCATTTATCCTCGCTAACGGAGGACATTTTGAACATT
The DNA here is from genome assembly GCF_023864345.2 of Schistocerca serialis cubense. NCBI lineage: Eukaryota > Metazoa > Arthropoda > Insecta > Orthoptera > Acrididae > Schistocerca > Schistocerca serialis. The sequence continues at coordinate 123,456,751 of NC_064645.1, forward strand.
TCCTGTAACAAAGTGTTTGAAGTCACGCTGATACGTTCTGTTGCTGTGTTTCCATTCCATGATTAATATGATTTGAAGAGAAGTAATAAAATGAGCTCTAACATGGAAAGTAAGCGTTTCCGGACACGTGTCCACATAACATATTTTCTTTCTTTGTGCGTGAGGAATGTTTCCTGAAAGTCTGGCCGTACCTTTTTGTAACACCCTGTATTTATTCGCTTATGAAGTATGTTGTGAATAATCCACTACAGTTCAAGAGGAACTCTGAGGTACACAATTACAATGCTAGAAGAAAAAATGACATTCAGTATTCAATATTAAGGTTGTCTTTAGCACAGAAAGGGGTGCACAACGCTGTAAAAAAATTTTTTTTACCACTTACCCAGTGATATAAAATATCTAACAGACACCAAGGTAAAATTTGAAAATTAATGGAAAAAGTTTCTCCTAGAAAACTCCTTCTACTCCGTAGATGAATTTCTATGTTTGTAAGGTGTAAAAGGTGGTGTGTAGGAATCTCTAATTCAATCCGGGTATCTTGTTTTCATTTCGGGGGAGAAACCTTATATATAGTGACGTTTAGAGTACAAATAGATGTACAAATTAATTTGCAATATGAATGTAAAATGAATCGCTCTGCATCATGACGATTCATCACGCAAAATAATCCATGGAACGTGAAAGTAACTAACTAACTGAACTACACGGAGCAGTCACATTAATGTGAGGGAAACCTATTATCGACGTCAAAGGGCCGTACCCATTCACAGACGGCAGGTGGTACCATTAAACAGCGGATACTATATAAAGCATGTCCGAGAGACGTGAGAAACAGTGCAGTAGTTGTCGCAAAGCTAAAACGGAGAGATTTATCTGACGTCGCTTTCGGGGCAGTTGTGGAAGCATTTCCGAAACAACTAAGTCGTAAAGTGTTCGCTTGCCGCATTGGTTAAAGCATACCGTGCATGGGAAAACTGTGCAATCCAAAACCGGTGGCGAAGCAACTGTAGTGGACCGCTGGCCATAAAGGACACGTGTGAACATCGGCTGTGGAAATGTGTCGGGCGAACAGATGCCCAACTATCGAGCAACTGACCGCCCACGTGAAACAACAGGTTTCCAACAGTGATTCTTCAACGTCCGTTCATCTTACGTTGCTGCGTCTTGGCCTGCACAACAGACATCTGTCCCATGCACCCGTGCTGACTTCTGTTTATCAGCTACAAAGACTGGAATTTGCAGGCCAGTAGCGCAACTAGTCGTCCTGTGAATGGCGACAGATGGCCTTTTCAGAATAATTACGTTTAATAGTCCATCAGACAAATGGTTGTTAGCGTGGGTGGCACCTGAGACAAAACACTTTGCAAGAATCGTCAGAAGCGAAATGTTATCACGGTGTTCTCTGGACCATCTCGTCATTCTGAAAGGCACAATAGATCAACAAAAATATGCATCAATCCTTGGCGACCATGCCCACCCCAATCCTTCTGTTTGATTTTCCTTGGCGCGATGGCATCTACCAGAAGGACAATGCAACGCGTTAGGGAGCTCGAAATGGACGTGCTTGATTCTAATAGCACCAACCTGGCCACCAATGTCCCCGAATTAAACCCAGTCGAGTGTGTGTGGGTCCCTTCGATCGGGCTCTTCACGCGATGGATTCTCAACTGAGAAACTTAGCACAGCTGATCATGGAAATGGAGTCGACATCGCTCCACATCCCAGTCAATACCTTTCAAACCTCTGCCTGCACGTCTCGTAGGCGTCCGCGTTGCAAAAGGCGGCTATTCAGACTTTTGACAGGTGGTCATATAAATGTGACTGGATGGTGAGTAACATTTGTCATTTAAAGCTCAGTTTTTAATTTTATTGTATCTTGAAATGTATAACCACTTACCGACATGGTAGCGACAGTGAGCTATACTCACTTTAGTTCGAAAACATTATGACGAGCGTCCACTGCGATACTGAATACTGCGGGAGCGTGCTGCGGCGCAGAGAGGAATGGGGTATCCTAGCGACGATAAGAGCCGCAAATCCACTAAAAAAGTGACAGACGAAGAGCAACTTGTTCGGATCCGCACGTGTGCATCTCAGAAATGGCCACGCTGGTAGGCTGTTCGTGTGGCACTATCGTGAACATGTATGGAAAGAGGTGAAGTAGGTGACAATGTGTAGGGTGTCCACCACTAATCATAGAACTTGGAAGGTCGGTGGCTTGCTCAGTCTGTAAAATAACGTAGGCTACCAACTGTAGCATATCTGGCGAGGGAGTACAATGCTGATGCAGACACAAGTGTTTCGGAAGATAATTTTATACAAGGGGCTCCGGAGCAGAGGAATCCTGAGTGTTACGCTTTAATCTAACGACCTCGACCCTTATAACAGCAGTGGGCATGAAATCGTTGGGACTGAACAGTGGATTAATGGAAAATTGTTGCCTGGTAGGTACATTCGGTTGATTTTCGTGCCCAGGTATGTCGTCATCCAGGCAAATAACTGCTGAAAAGGTGTATAACGACACGGATGCAGGCCGGTGGGGTGATATTCATGCTATGAGGGATGTTCGTCTGGGCTGCCATGGTGGTGGTAATCGAAGGGATGATGAGAATTTCAGACTATGTGAACATTATTGCGGGTCACCTACATTGCTTCATGCTTAATATTTTTCATGATGGCGATAAGATCTTGCAACAGGATAACTGCCCACGTCAAAAGGCCAGATTCTTGCTACAGGTTTCAGGAACATGATTCACGCTTACTGTGGTACCGTCAAAACATCACCGTTTTCACCAAAGTCAGCAACGTGCGTTGATGCAACAGACATAGCGATATCTCGCCGCAATCGGCAACGACGACTGTGAGGCGCTGCTAGAGACACCCCCCTCTCTCTCGGCATACCAGCACCATTGCACGGAGGATGATACAGAGTCGAGCAAGGACTGGCTCTGTCCAGTTAGAGACCACTGAGGAAGCAGTCAACATCATATAGTTAGAAAACTAGCGCTATTCAAGTCTCAGATGGAGCTGTGCTTTTGTAAGTGCTGAACTTGTACACCAAGGGAAGAATGGTAATTGAGTGCATCAAGCGATGATTTACTGTTTAAAGTTAGCTCTAAATATTCGGTTCATTCATGTGGCAATGGACTGTGTAAAGTTAAGTAACTCTTCTTCTCATTTTTGTAATAACTTGAAGTAATGTCTCATATGTTCTAGGTCCCATCAGCCATCTCCCTGAGCAATCAAAGAACGCTCAATAACGACCAGAGGGTTGCAGTTTCGTCAGATCATAGCACTTAATATGCTTCGCGGCAGCGATAACATCTTCCAGCAGGCCGAGATTCATGCTTCACGTCTCAGCAGCATGACAGTGAACTTACACTGAAGCCTTTGGTGTTCTGAACCCGGTGGAAAACATTTGTTACGCTATAGGGAGCTATTTCCTACCTTTAATTTAATTTATGAAAGTTGTATGACCTGTGTGAAGACGTCTGGTACCACGTACCTCCAGAAACTTACCAGGGACTTCTCAAATCCACACCAGCGGAGTTGCTTGTGTTTTTCGTTCCGAGGATGGATCAACTCGCTATTAATCGTGGTCATAATGTTTTGTGTCTTCGAAGAATGTCACGCCTCTCTCGCCACGAGTGGCGTATCTGCACGATAGGTCGACCCAAATCTTACATATTTGCTGAACACAAACCATATGTAATAGATTGTTAACAAAGTAACTGCTAGATTTGAAAATACCAAACGTTGTAGATAACGCCACAAGAAAGAATAGCTTTGTCACACTAAATCAAAGCATTCTTAGTTTTACTGCACGCTTTGTTGACCAAATGGCACTTGTGGGCCATAGAACCTGAAGATGACCAACTAATGTCCGAAAACGTTAAGGTTTGTTTTCACACTTTAAATGTGATTGAGTGTTCAAATATCCAAATGTGTGTGAATTCCTAAGGGACCAAACTGCTGAGGTCATCAGTCGCTAGGCTTACACACTACTTAAACTAACTTAAGCTAACTTATGCTAAGAACAACACACACGCCCATGCCCGAGGGAAGAGTCGAACCTTCGGCGGAAGGGGCCGCACAAGTCGTAACATGGCTCCTCTAACGGCGCGGGCAATCAGCGCGGCCATTGCGTGTAAAATATAAACCAGTACGCAGAGTGATTCTTATTAACGTTTAAAAACTACACAAGTGAGGTATGAGACGGTGACACAAGTAACGTAATGTACAACACATGAGGCCGCAAATGTCGGCAAATTCCCCAAAAACTGACGAGAAATGTTGAACATGTGACGCCGGCTGATAACGTACGTCGCCGAACATGCAGTGGCTGAGCCTGTCAACCTGCCACACCTGATTACCCCAACCCAAGTCACGTGTTAATGTTGATGTGGCTCGGGGACTGGCGCTACGTGGGTGGTTTTAGCCAGTGGGGCTGAGGATCCGAGTCATGCGTCTGGCATTCAGTATTTTCTTCACAGCTTTAGACAGTTGGGTATATATACAGGGTGAGTCACCTAACGTTACCGCTGGATGTATTTCATAGACCACATCAAATACTGACGAACCGATTCCACAGACCGAACATGAGGAGAGGGGCTAGTGTAATTGTTTAATACAAACCATACAAAAATGCACGGAAGTATGTTTTTTAACACAGACCTACGTTTTTTTAAATCGAACCACGTTAGTTTTTTTAGCACATCTGAACATATAAACAAATACGTAATCAGTGCCGTTTGTTGCATTGTAAAATGTTAATTACATCCGGAGATATTCTAACCTAAAGTTGACGCTTGGGTACCACTCCTCCACCGTTCGATCGTGTCTATCGGAGAGCACTGAATTACGTAGGGATGCAAAGGGAACGGTGATGGACCTTAGGTACAGATGAGACTGGAACAGCACATTACGTCCACATGCTAACACCTTTTTATTGGTCTTTTTCACTGACGCACATGTACATTACCATGAGGGTTGAGGTACACGTACACACGTGGTTTCGGTTTTCAATTACGGAGTGGAATAGAGTGTGTCTCGACATGTCAGGCCAATAGCTGTTCAATGTGGTGGCCATCATTTGCTGCACACAATTGCAATCTCTGGCGCAATGAATGTCGTACACGCCGCAATACATCTGGTGTAATGTCGCCGCAGGCTGCCACAATACGTTGTTTCATATCCTCTGGGGTTGTAGGCACATCATGGTACACATTCTCCTTTAACGTACCGCACAGAAAGAAGTCCAGAGGTGTAAGATCAGGAGAACGGGCTGGCCAATTTATGCGTCCTCCACGTCCTTTACACATAAAATCCAGTTTCTATGTCGTATTAACACCGCACCATTTATTACTCGGTGGCCATAACAAAAATGTTGCGAAATATATTTAGTGGCCCTTAAGATAAGCAACTGAAATTACATCTTTCACTTTGTGGGCGGATGATGTAAGTTGGGTTGCCTATCGTAAGTGCATGAAATACAATACTGGCCATTAAAATTGCTACACCACAAAGGTGACGTGCTACAGACGCGAAATTTGACCGACGGGAAGAAAATGCTGTGATATGCAAATGATTAGCTTTTCAGAGCATTCACACAAGGTTGGCGCCGCTGGCGACACCTGCAACGTGTTGACATGAGGAATTTTTCCAACCGATTTCTCATACACAAACAGCACTTGACTGGCGTTGTCTGCTGAAACGTTGTTGTGATGCCTCGTGTAAGGAGGAGAAATCCGTACCATTACGTTTCCGACTTTGATAAAGGTCGGATTGTAGCCTATCGCGGTTGCGGAATATCGTATCACGACATTGCTGCTTGCGTTGGTCGAGATCCAACGACTGTTAGCAGAATATGGGATCGATGGATTCAGGAGGGCACTTCGGAACGCCGTGCTGGATCCCAACGGGCTCGTATCACAAGCAGTCGAGATGACTGGCATCTTATCCGCATGGGTGTAACGGATCGTGCAGCCACGACTCGATCCCTGAGTCAATAGATGGGTGCGGTTACCCTTGACGCTGCATCACAGACAGGGGCGCCTGCGATAGTGTACTCAACGACGGACCTGGGTGCACGAATGGCAAAACGCCATTTTGTCGGATGAATCCAGGTTTTGTTTACAGCATCACGATGGTCGCATCGGTGTTTGGCGACATCGCGGTGAACGCCATTGGAAGCGTGTATTCGTCATCGCCATACTCGCGTATCACCCGGCGTGATGTTATGGGGTGTCATTGGTTACACGTCTCGGTGACCTCTTGTTCGCATTGACGGCAGTTTGAACAGTGGACGTTACATTTCAGATGTGTTACGACCCGTGGCTCTACCCTTCATTCGATCCCTGCGAAACCTACATTTCAACAGGATAATACATGACCGCATGTTGCAGGTCCTGTACGGGCCTTTCTTGATACAGAAAATGTTCGACTGCTGCCCTGGCCAGCACATTTTCCAGATCTCTCACCAACTCAGAACGTCTGGGCAATGGTGGCCGAGCGAATGGCTCCTCACAATACGCCAGTCACTACTCTTAATGAACTGTGGTATCGTTTTGGATCTCCATGCGCAGCTGTACCTGTACACGCCATCCAAGCTCTGTTTGACTCAATGCCCAGGCGTATCAAGGCCGTAATTACGGCCAGAGGTGGTTGTTCTAGGTACTGATTTCTCAGGATCTATGCGCCCAAATTGCGTGAAAATGTAATCACATGTCAGTTCTAATATAATATATTTGTGCAATGAATACCCGTTTATCTTCTGCATTTCTTCTCGGTGTAGCAATTTTATTGGCGAGTGGTGTATTTTCCGGGCCAGTTTCATTTTGCGCAGCCTGTATACATACACAAGCAGTGATACAATATTTCTAACAAAATAATATGAATCTGACTTCAGGGAATGTACGTTGTTATTGTAGTCTTCAGTCTGAAGACTGCTTTGATGCAGGTCCCCATGTTACTCTATCCTGTGTGATCCTCTTCATCTCCGAATAAATAATGCAGCCTACATCTTTCTGAATCTGCTTACTCAATCCGTCTTTTGGTCTCCTTCTACGATTTTTATGTATTACCCGCTTCGTAACTGTAGAGTCTTATACAGCAAGGAAGCAAAGGAGAGTATGTTGCTATGGGTGGCCGGTATCCTCTTCCTACAACACAAATAAACATGTGGAGTAATATGGTTCTTTATCTTGAATGTCGTCTATGTGTTGAGTTCAAAAAATGTTCAGATGTGTGTGAAATCTTATGGGACTTAACCGCTAAGGTCATCAGTCCCTAAGCTTACACACTACTTAACCTAAATTATCCTAAGGACAAACACACACACCCATGCCAGAGGGAGGACTCGAACCTCCACTGGGACCAGCCGCACAATACATGACTGCAGCGCTTAGACCGCTTGGCTAATCCCGCGGGCTATGTGATGTGGTACAAGCTCATCAATAATATTTCTCTCGCAGACACTATCGACAATGGAGTTAAAATCTTCTGGGTTGTTAATCCGCGTCATGTCTGTCACGTCTGCCACTGATGGCCCCTGCCAGGCAGACTACACTCAAGACACCCCTGTGTACCATTTAACATACTCAAGTACTTGCAGGTGCAACCAAGAAGAAAACAATTCTTCCAAACCAACAGAACTTGCTGTACACTAGAGCGAACCTTTTTCTGCAGAGGTCGCCTCACAGATACAGGGAAAGTTGGAGTACACTGCCGACCTCCGCCGGCTTTTAAGGCCAGCGCAAGGGCAGTATAGTCAGTTCCTCGCCGTCCAGATTGTAGGTCGGCCCGTCTTCAACCGCTCAGCCACTCCGGCCGGCTCCTAATTTTCCATTTATGATCAGCCCTCTCTGTTCCATGAACACTTCCTATCTTGCATGAAATCCATTCTACGGTAATGATGGAAACTGAATAAATGAATTAAAATTTGTGTCACTGCTGGGACTCTATACCCGATCTTGTTGTTTACTAGATACCAATGCTGACCATTACACCACAGTAACACTATTGCCAACATTGTTGCACGAACTACCCAAGTCGAATGCCCTCCCCAACACCAATTCATACCTTCAGCTTATTTTCCCCTACATTGTCACTATTGCCAGGGCTCTCCGGCACTGGAATAGCACCCCAGCGTTGGACGTAATGGGGAAGTCCTGTACCACAGGTGATCGTAGAGATCTTGTGGTACAGGACTTCCCCATTACGTCCAACGCTGTGTTAAGGAGGGCATTCAACTTGGGTATTTCATGCGGGGGTGTTGGCCATAGTGCTGTTGTGGTATAATGGTCAGTATTTCTGCGTGATAATCAAAAGACCCGGGATCGAGTGCGGGCCGTGGCACAAATTTTAATTCATTTGTTCAGCTTCCATCATTATCGTAGAATGGATTTCATGCAAGATAGGAAGTGTTCATGAAATAGAGGGGGCTGATCATAAATGGAAAATTTGGAGCCGACCTGAGTGGCCGAGCGTTTCTAGGCGCTACAATCTGGAACCCCGCGACTGCTACAGTCACAGGTTCGAATCCTGCCTCGGCATGGATGTGTGTGGTGTCGTTAGGTTAGTTAGGTTTAAGTTGTTCTAAGTTCTGGGCGACTGATGACCTCAGATGTTAAGTCACATAGTGCTCAGAGCCATTTGATTTGAAAATTAGGACTGAATAGAACATATACCCCAAACCACTCCTATTGACATTGGTCCGAGAATATGATAACGTACGTAGTTGCATGAACTCTAATAATACACACAAATAAACGTGCGTCTGTCAAAATGTAAGACAACGTCTTTTGACTCGTAGCACTGGAAAAATGCGGTAGTAACCTGTGTTTTGTACAGACGACTGCATGTACTTCTCTTTCCAATTCTCTTTCACTCCATACTCCCTCTTTTTTGCACTAGTAGAGCAGTTCTCATACTGACGGCTCTCTTTGCGATGCTGGAGCGCCCCTTTTACAAACCATTGCCAGAAAGAGGAGAATGTGTTGATGTGTGGCAAAGCTTCATGTCGTACTTGAATGGACACCTGTGTGAGCAGCAGGCCACAAACAGAGAAAAGAGGCAAAGTTTATTCCGTACGTTAGCTGAACCGGCAGCGCGGGGTAAAATGACATGTAAAGAAAGGAAAATTAGACGAGAATTTTGCGTTCACAGTAGTGTTATGAAAATACCATCAAGTGCCAGCACTACTTACGGGTTTTATCCAGCACGTCTGCTTCTTAAAAAATTTAATTCTGGTTTGTCGCAGCTTTCGGCACGCAAGCTCTTGGGTGGAATATTTCGGGCAGAAAAGCCGTCGTCGCGGTTGGCAGCAGCGTTTCCGCAGAGAGAATGGAAACGTGTGGCGTTTGTGACGTGCGCGCCCAGGAACACGAGGGAGGGAAAGGCAATAAAAGCAGCCGGCGGAGCGCGCTTTCTCAGCCGCCCGTCTGCGGAACCTGCCACAGGAGCCGCAGGCGGCTGTGGACTCAGCGCCGCTCCACTGCCGCGCACGGCCCTCTGCACAGGGGAGGATTCTGCGACGGAATTACTGTCCCGAGGTTGCTTCAATCGCAAAGTGCTGCCTGCTTACTTGGCTTACCGATATAATTTTTTTCAGAATTAATACACTACTGGCCATTACAACTGCTACACCAAGAATAAATGCAGATGATAAACGGGTATTCGTTGGACAAATATATTATACTGGAACTGACATGTGATTACATTTTCACGCAAATTGGGTGCACAGATCCTGAGAAATCAGTACACAGAACAACCACCTCTGGCCGTAATAACGGCCTTGATACGCCTGGGCATTGAGTCAAACAGAGCTTGGATGGCGTGTACAGGTACAGCTGCCCATGCAGCTTCAACACGATACCACAGTTCATCAAGAGTAATGACTGGCGTATTGTGACGAGCCAGTTGCTAGGCCACCATTGACCAGACGTTTTCAGTTGGTGAGAGATCTGAAGAATGTGCTGGCCATGGCAGCAGTCGAACATTTTCTGTATCCAGAAAGGTCCGTACAGGACCTGCAACATGCGGTCGTCCATTATCCTGCTGAAATGTAGCGTTTCGCAGGGATCGAATGAAGGGTAGAGCCACGGGTCGTAACACATCTGAAATGTAGCGTCCACTGTTCAAAGCGCCGTCGTTGCGAACAAGAGGTGACCGAGACGCTTAACCAATGGAACCCCATACCATCACGCCACGTGATACGACAGTATGGCGATGACGAATACACGCTTCCAATGTGCGTTCACCTCGATGTCGACAAGGACGGATGCGACCATCATGATGCTGTAATCAGAATCTGGATTCATCCGAAAAAATGACGTTTGGCCAATCGTGCACCCAGGTTGGTCGTTGAGTACACTATCGCAGGCGCTCCTGATTGTGATGCAGCGTCAAGGGTAACCGCACCCATGGTCTCCGAGCTCATAGTCTATGCTGCTGCAAGCGCCGTCGAGCTGTTCTTACAGATGGTTGTGTTGCAAACGTCCCCATCTGTTGACTCAGTGATCGAGACGTGGCTGCACGATCCGTTACAGCCATGCGGATAAGATGCTTGCCATCTCAACTGCTAGTGATACGAGGCCGTTGGGGTCCAGCACGGCGTTCCGTATTATCCTCCTGAACCCACCGATTCCATATTCTGCTAACATTCAATGGACCTCGACCAACGCGAGCAGCAGTGTCGTGATACGATTAACCGCAATCGCGATACGCTACACACCGACCTTTATCAAAGTCGGAAACGTGATGGTACGCATTTCTCTTCCTTACACGAGGCATCACAACAACGTTTCACCAGGCAACGCCGATCAACTGCTGTTTGTGTATGAGAAATCGGTTGGAAACTTTCCTCATGTCAGCACATTGTAGGTGTCGCCAACCTTGTGTGAATGCTCTGAAAAGCTAATCATTTGCATATCACAGCATCTTCTTCCTGTCGGTTAAATTTCGCGTCTGTAGCACGTCATCTTCGTGGTGTCGCAATTTTAATGGCCAGTAGTGTATTTAGTATTATGTTATACATACCGTGGTTGTTTCACCTCGAGACTGAATAAACTCCAACCACGTTTTCCATATTCGTCCTGCGTCACTTTTAGTAGCCTCAAATAATCGTACATTTTCACTTGTATGCAACACCAAGCGCTTTTTCAGCGAGAGGCAGTGGAGGACAGTTGAAACCCCTCTCCTCCGCCTAATTTCAAACCAAGAAGGAAAAAAAGGTCGACACATCAAAAAAAGTTTTGCATCACCCTGATTCCCAGAACTCCTGAAGATAGACGTTGACTGTGGGTATTGTATTACACACACAGCCCCTTAGACTGTTCAGAGATGTCACTAAACCCGCCGAAAAATGTAAACAACTATGTATGAGCAGCGCCTATTAGACGGAGGGGTCCGACAGCCGCTCAGTTCCTGTTCATTCCACCACGATGGAGGTACATGGCTCGTGTTGTCTGTAGTTTAACCGTGCCTAGACGGTGTCATATACACCTAAGTAGCAAGTTAAAATACATCGGACTATCCGTTGACAGCAAAAGAATGCGGAAACACACCTGTTAGTTACTCAAACACGACAACAGATTACATCTTCACGGCGAGCAAGTTGCGCAGTGGTTAGCACAATGGACTCGCATTCGGGAGGACGAAGGTTCTTATCCGCGCCCGGCCATCCTGATTTACGTCTTCCATGATTTCCCTAAATCACTTCAGGCAAATTCGGGATGGTTCCTTTGAAAGGGAACGGCCAACCTACCCCTCCCCCCTCCCTTCCCTAATCCGATGGGGCCGATTACCTCACTGTTTGGTCCCCTCCAATCGAAGCAACCAACCATCCTCATATATGTAAAACCTTAATCTAAAAATCCATCCGCATACTAATGTCGCCTTGAATTTCCGTTGAATCCACTGCCTTATCATTGCGATAAACCTTATAAAGCCTTGCACACAATATTGCGTATTAAAACCAGTTACAACCGGACAACTCATGAAATCCACCCTTCACTCATCTACACTATCACTTCAACCACATTTAACGTATTCATATGTTCCATATATTCCACAAGAGAGACTCCAACACTCCCCTCCCCATCCTAGAAACCTCTGGATCCGCACATATTCGTAAGCTGTTGCTTCCATCCAGTCAAATCCGCTACATGTACCCTTCTTTCCCACCATCTCCGTACTATGACACAGTCTCCGTTTTAGTTACACATATCGGAAATTCCATGTCGGCTGACTCTTACTCTCCTACACAGCAGCAACCCACCAAACAGACACGTCACGCCTCAAGGCGGCATCAAACCTTTTACGGCCAGCTTATCTTTCCTCTGTGGATGTTTGAATTTAGTACAGTAGACGTTCGTCAAGTGCTTGATTCTTTGTATGAAGAATACCGTCATTCTCTCTTGTAAAAAGTTCGAAGGAAGCGAAAAGACTTCCTAGAAATTACACAGTGGCTACTTGTCCGAATATAAACTAAGAGTAAGAAATTGCCAGTTTGGGTATCAGATTGACTGTCGAGAAGTCTAGTTTAAAAAAGAGGCGTGCTTAATTGCTTGAAAGTAATCGGGGTAAATGATAAAAACGTAATTAGTGATTTGAGGGAAAACTGTTTTCTGAATTTTCATAGCTAAACTAAAATTGGGAAACTGGCAAATGCAGTGTCAAATTGATGAGCCTGAGGTATACTTTCGTAACAATGTATTTAATTGCACGAAAATAATAAGCCTTATTAAGAAAAACGTGCCGACCGGGGTGGCCGAGCGGTTCTAGGCGCTACAGTTTGTAACCACGTGACCACTACGGTCGCAGGTTCGAATCCTGCCTCGGACTTGGATGTGTGTGTGGTCCTTACGTTAGTTAAGTTTAAGTAGTTCTAAGTCCTAGGGGACTGATGACCTCAGAAGTTAAGTCCGATAGTGCTGAGAGCCATTTGAACCATTATTTTAAGAAAAACTTAATTAGCAATTTCATAAGCAACTGTTGCTAGCTTTGTAAATGAAGTGTCAAATAGTACATCATTTCAAGGCTTAGCTGTATCGCGCAAAAGAAGTTGCATTGCTGTGTTATTAGCCTGTCAAAATGGCTTTATTCATATTAAGTACCAAATACAGGGTATTTCGAAAACAGGAAAGCAAATGAGGCGTGAAAAAGAAAACTGAGAAAAAGTGACTGTAAGATGTTCTGTGAAAGGATTTATACAAACGTAAGAAATAAAGCAGATAGATAAAATTTTCATGATCTCCCCAAATGATGCTCCACGTCATGCACAGTAAAAGACATACCAATTGAAACTTTACTGTTGAATGCTAGAATCTCAGAATTCTAAAGAGTAAGACGGAGAATAGTACGTAGAGGGTAGTCTACCAATGAGTACATGATGTTCTTTGGTCAGTACTTCTGTCTGTGACTGATTCTAGACTCACACGATGGAATGCATATTATAGATAGCCATAAGAAGTTTCCATTATTTAGTACAGTTTTTTTTTTTTTTTTGCTAGACATGAGGTTTTGTTTTGTCCAGAATTTTTAATTATTTCGGTTCTACACAAGTACGTGTTGTATAATACGTCCAAACTATTTGGAGTACATTGTTGAGTTTTCAGTTACAAAATCTTACTGCAAGTAAAATTCTAAATGTAACTACAATGACGGAAAAACACATCGCAATATCAAAAAGAAGTTGTACGACATAAACGAAAGTTGGTAGGCATATTTCTACATCTGAAAGATGATGTCTCTTCCATTTTCCCACCAGTCGCATAAGAGTGGCACTAGTAGGGCCACTATGAAGATGCAAATCAAGTTTCTTTTAAATACTCTCTGTAACAGTGATGTGCGTTAGTTACCTTTGAGGTTGGTCGTGATGCTTTCGTGTTAGTCAAGGATGGCTTTAACGCAACAATAACGCCTTTATCAACATGTCATTATTACAGGGGTCGCAAAATAGGGCTACGAGAAGTTGAATGTTTCTTTGCAAAAAGACTTGGCAAGATCGAAGCCACTGACTGCCCTCAGCGGTGATCATGAGAATGAACGGTCGTAAGAAGACAGGGGAATACACTGATACGTGCCACTACTGACGGGGAAAACCATCGTAGTTTCGCTCTGGTGCATCATACTGCATCTCAAACAGAATTTTGAGCGCTACAGTGACACAACAAACTGTTACAAATCGGTTACTTCAAGGACAGCTTCGAGCGAGACACTCCACTGACCCCAAACCACTGCTATTTTGGACTTCAGTCGTGTCAAGCGAGAGCTCATCGTGTCTCCTGGTGAAAACTGGTTCTGTCTCGGTGGCAGTGATGGCCGTGTGTTGGTAATCATGAGGCAAGATGAGCGCCAGCAACCAGCCGGTCAGCTGACAGATACAATGGACCTACACCTCGAGTTACGGTCTGGGGTGAGATTAAGTATGACAGCAGGAGCACTCTCGTAGTTATCCCTCGCACCCTGACCACATATTGGTACATCAGTCTGGTAATTCGACCTGCTGTGCTGCCATTCATGAAAACCACTGCAGGAGATGTTTTCCAACATGATAACGCTCGCCCACATACCACTGTTGTGACTCAACAAGATCAACAGAGTGTCGACATGTTGCCATTGCCTGCTCGATCATCTACAAGGAGCGTTAACCGTCCCTGTATTAAGCAACCAAGTACAACAGGCATGGAACGCCGTCCCACAAACTTAACTCCGCCACCTGTACAACACAACGCATGCACTTTTACATGCTTGCATTCAACGATCTGGTGGTTACCTCTGTATTAATAAGGCAGAATTTCACATTTGCGATTGCTTATCTCGCATTTACATTAACCAGTGGTCTTGTAGTGTCAATGACTTAAATATGTTATATAGGCAAATATATTCCATAAATTTCATTATTCTCTGGCAGTTACTTTCTGGTCACGCGATGTTTTCCGTCATTGTAGGTAGGTAACGTGTGTATAGCGAAGTGATACTTCATCGATCGTGCGATAACTTGTACCTTGAAACAGAATAAGGTCTTTTACAATGGAACTTTGAATATTTGCAAGTAAATTGAGATACATAAACGTCGTAAAGATTTTATCTGTCTCGAAAACGGAAACTTGTGTTAATTTCAAACAACTTGAATTTAAAAATGTATTTGAATTGTGAAAGGTTTATGATAATACTTCTGTTTAATTTAGTTTCACTGACTGATTATTAATGAGCAGTAGAGTAACAATGTAACTGATAGACAAATAAATGAAGCACTGGCAACATTTTATCGATTGCAATTCAGTAGATGCATAAAGATGTTACACCTTGGGGCATGTTTACCCATTTGGAAGGACTTTCATTTTTCAAGAGTAATTTTAGTAACTTCAGAAAAAATTACAACATACAAAAGTAAATGCCACCATCTGAAAATGCAATACGAAATTACATATTCCTGAAATCCAATCAAGAACGACCGCCAAGATGAGGAACATAGAAGTAGATATCCTCGGTGTAACAAACCAGCTTGAATCAATAAAAGCCAGTAGGAGTAATCCGCTGAATTCAGACCATTATCACTAAGGTCGGTTTTGGAATGTACCCTGTATTCGAACATTATAAAGTACCTCGAAGAAGACGATTTATTGATACATAGTCAGCACTGATTCAGAAAATATCGTTCTTTGGAAACACAACTAGCTCTTTATACACTTGAGTGCTATCGACAAGGGATGTCAAATTGATTCCATATTTTTGGATTTCCAGAAGGCTTTCGACACCGTTCCTCACAAGCGTCTTCTAACCAAACTGTGTGCCTATGGAATATCGCCTCAGCTGTGCGACTGGATTCGTGATTTCCTGTCAGAAAGCTCACAGTTCATAGTAACAGACGGGAAGTTGAAGAGTAAAACAGAAATAATATCCGGCGTTCCCCGAGGAAGTGTTATAGGTCCTCTATTGTTCCTGATCAATGTTAACGACATAGGAGACAATCTGAGTAGTCGTTTAGATTGTTTGCAGATGATGCTGTCATTTATCGCCTTGTAAAGTTATCAGATGACCAAAACGAATTGCAAAATGATTTAGGTAAGACATCAGTTTGGTGCGAAAAGTGGCAATTGACCATGAATAAAGAAAATTGTGAAGTTATTCACATGAGTACTAAAAGAAATCCGCTAAATGTCGATTACGCGATAAGTCACACAAATCTGAAGGCTGTAAATTCAACTAATTGCTTAGGGATCACAATTACAAATAACGTAAATTGGAACGATCACATAGGTAATGTTTTGGGTAGAGCAAAGTCTGCATTCATTGGCAGAACACTTAGACGGTGCAACAGGTCTACTAAAGAGACTGCTTACACCACTCTTGTCCGCTCTATTCTGTAGTATTTCTGTGCGGTGTGGAATCCACATCAGGTGGGAATGACGGCAGACATCGACAAGGTACAAAGAAGGGCAGCTCGTTTTCTATTATCGCGAAATAGGGGAGATAGTACCACAGGCATGATACGTGAATTGGAGTGGCAATCATCAAAACAAAGGCGTTTTTCGTTGGGACGGGATCTTCTCATGAAATTTCAATCACCAGTTTTCTCCTCGACATTCTGTTGGCACCCACCTACATAGGGAGAAATGATCATCACGATAAAAAAAGAGAAATCAGGGCTCGCACAGACAAATGTAAGTGCTAGTTTTTCCCGCGTGCCTTTCAAGAGTGCCAAGCACTTTATTGTGAATAGCAGAGCTATCACGTAGATTTAGATGTACATGAAATTTTCATTACAGAACTGGCTAGAGACGAAAGTCAAGAGTTGTCGAAGGGTTTAACGATCTGCCCTACTAGAAGACACTTGTCTGGCGGTTCATGTAGACACTACAGCCTGCAGTTTTGTGGCGCTGACAGATTCCTATCATGTGCAGCCTAAGTTGTAAAATAATTCCAACAGTCATTCAGTCTAAAAGCTTTTCAGTAGACCTTCATAAATAAGGAAAGGGATGTGCATTATCAATCGGCACCTCATTTTCCGAGAATATTCGCAGGCGAGTCTAATGTACACTCACGCTTATAAATTAAGTATAATACTGATACATGGTGAAACAACGCTATGGTGGGCGGTTTGCGGGTTTCTGTCGCCTCGGGGTATGACCATGAGGTGCATTTGACCTGCGCTCGTCGCACGGTGGCACTGGCAGCAGTCCACATACGCAGATGTCTGTTGGTGCATGTCAGAGTACGGTGCAGCGAGTAAGTGTGCAGACGTTTTCAGACGTGCTAATGGCGACTGTGTGTTTAAAATGGTTCAAAGAACTATTGATGAGTTATGAGGAGTAGAATAGGGCGATTAGAGGCTGGGCAAACACGGCAGGTCGTGGCACAGGCCCCTCATGTGTGACCTCAAGATTATGGCAACTATTCCAGCAAACGGGACGTCCACAACGTACAACACCACAAGAAGACCAATATCTCACCATCAGTGCCCGCAGACAGCCACGGAGTACTGAAGGTAGCCTTGCTCGGGACCGTACCGTAGCCACTGGAACAGTTGTCTCCAGACACGTAGACTACAGACGACTGAACAGACATGGTTTACTCGCCTGGAGACCTGTAAGGTGCATTCCACTGACCCCTGGTCGTAGGAGACCCCATAATACCTGGTGTAAGGAACACAGTACATGGTCATTGTAACAGTGGTCCCAGGTTATGTTCACGGACGAGTTCAGGTATAGTCTGAACAGTTATTCTCACCGGGTTTTCATATGGCGTGAACCAGGAACCATATACGAACCCCTTAATCTCCTTGAAAGGGGCCCGTATGGAGGTCGTGGTTTGATGGTGTAGGGTGGGATTATGATTGGTGCACGTACAGCCCTGCATGTCTTTAACGGAGGAACTGTAACAGTTCTGCTGTATCGGGATGTCATTTTGCACCAGTATGTCCATCTTTTCAGGGGTGCAGTGGGCCCCACCTTCCTCCTTATGGATGATAACGCACGATCTCACCAAGCTGCCATCGTGGAAGAGTACCTTGAAACAGAAGATATCAGGCGAATGTAGTGGCCTGCCCGTTCTCCAGACCTAAACCCCACCGAACACGTCTGGGATGCTCTCGGTCGACGTGTCGCTGCACGTCTTCAACCCCCTGCGATACTTCAGGAGCCGACGGGCACTGGTGCAAGAATGGGAAGCTATACCCCAGCAGCTTTTCGACCATCTGCTCCAGAGTATGCCAAACCGTTGTGCGGCCTGTGTACGTGTGCATGGTGATTATACCCCATACTGATGTCGGGGTACATGTGCAGGAAACAGTGGCATTTTGTAGCACATGTGTTTCGGGACTGTTTTCTCAACTTATCACCAATACCGTGGACTTACAAATCTGTGCCGTGTGTGCTCCCTATGTGCCTATGCTATTAGCGGCAGTTTTGTGTAGTGCCAAGTTGTGTGGCACCAGATTCTGAAATTAACCTTAATTTATGAGCATGGATGTATATCAAATCTATGTAATTTCTGATATTTAGACAAATTATTTCACAAAACATTTTATTGTAGTTTTTTCTTTTTTCCAACAAGAAACTGCTTTTGTAAATTATATAATACACGGTGCCGTAAACATTCACAGAGAGCAGGTGGCAGCACTAGCAATGGAGGGTGTATAAAGCGTTTCGGGGGAGACACGCAAGTCGTCGTCGTAATGTGGAAACGGAGAATTTTATCTGACGTCCAAAAGAGCATGGTCATTTTCTTTCGGGCCATGGGTGGAAGCATTTCCGAAAGGGCTTTATAAACTGTTCGCGTGCTGCCGTGGTAAAATTACACTGTGCATGGCAAATGGTGCTATCCAAAAGTGGCGCTAAGGCAACTGTGGTGCACAGCGGACTAACAGACGTGCAACTGTTGAGCAGCTGTCTACCCAGAGGAAGCAAAGGTTTACCATCAGTCGCTCTTCAACGACCGATCAGCGAGCGCTGCTACGTATGCGCCTCCGCAGCATGCGCCTGGTTGCTGCACCCACGCTGATTGCTCTTCATTGGTGGCGCAGGCCGGAATTTGCACTCCAGTACCGCATCCGGACATCCGCTGCGTGTCGACAGGTGGCCTTCCCAGGTGAATCACGTTTTATGCTCCATCGGTCAAATGGCCCTCGGCGTGTACGGCATGAAACTCTTGAAAACGAACATTCTGCAACAATCGTCGGAAGATTGGAAGCCGAAGAGCATTCCTTCAGTGATCTCGTCATCCTGGAAGGCAGAATCCTCAAGGACCGTGTCCATCCCTAACTGCAATTCGATTTTCTTCGCACGATGGCATCTACCAGCAGGACAATGCAACGTGCCAAACTACTCGCAGTGTACGTGCAAAGTTGTAAGAGCACCAGGTTGAGTTTCCCGTTACTCTCCTGGCCAGCAAACTCCCCAGATTCAAACCCAATCTAAGATCTGTATGGCCACCTCGATCGATCTGTTCGCGCCACAGATCCTCCACCGCGAAACTAGAGCAGCTGTCGACGCCACTGGAGTCAGCATGGTTCCACCTCCCATTCGGCACTTTGCAGAACCTCAATGATTCTCGTTCTTCACGTCTCACAGCGGTACGCCCTGCAAAATTTGGTTATTCGGTCACTTTACAGGTGGTTAAGTTAATGTGACACTGCAGTTTTAAATACAAGGTGTCCAGAAATTAGCCGGCCACGGTGGTCTATCGGTTCTAGGCGCAGTCCGGAACCGCGCGACTGCTAAGGTCACAGGTTCGAATCCTGCCTCGGGCATGGATATGTGTGATGTCATTAGGTTATTTAGGTTTAAGTAATTCTGTTCTAGGGGACTGATGACCACAGATGTTAAGTCCCATAGTGCTCAGAGCCATTTTTTTGTCCAGAAATTATCTATTTTGTAGAAATAGTGATGGTACTTTCAGTGTTTATTGATTAGTGGCTCCATGCACCATGACCAAATAGTGGATAGAATTGGAAGGAGAATCAGCCTTGGTCGCATTTTTTGTTTGTTTTATTATCCGCAAAATTTATTTGCGGATAATAAAACAAACAAAAATACGACCAATGCTGATTCTCCTTCTAATTCTTTCAGTGTTTGCTATGGTATTTATTAGTGATTAGTTTATCACTGATAACTCTCAACATATTCAACATCAATATCACGACACATTTCCCATTTTTCTGCAGTGGCGCGAAACACATTCTGAAGCACTACCGGTGTTACTGCAGCAGTAAGTTGTGTAATGCTTTTCCTGAGCTCCTGCAATGTGATAATTCATCGTGTAACAAACGTCTTTTGATAAATCCCCGCACAAAATGAGTCTCTCGACGTTACGTCAGCGGCCGGCCCGAATGGCCGTGCGGTTCTAGGCGCTACAGTCTGGAACCGAGCTACCGCTACGGTTGCAGGTTCGAATCCTGCCTCGGGCATGAATGTGTGTGACGTCCTTAGGTTAGTTAGGTTTAATTAGTTCTATGTTCTAGGCGACTGATGATGTCAGAAGTTAAGTTGCATAGTGATCAGAGCCATTTGAACCATTTTTCGTTACGTCAGGGAACGTGTTGCGTGTTGCGCACGGCAAGGGGCCTGCGCGTCCAACTTGTCTCAAGGGAACTGTGGATTCAGGAAGGTAGGAAAATCTAAGGCGTAATGACGTGGCGCCCCGTCTTGCTGAAAGTAAAAGGTATCCCGACGCCCATGGACGAGCTGTGGCAATAGAAAATTTGTGAGCACTTCTAGGTACACTGATCCATTTGTAGTGTTTTCAGCAAAGAAAATCGCCCTGTGAACCACGCCGCACGTGGTGCCCATGCAAACATTAACCCCGAGGTGAGTTTTCTGCAAAGTATACAACGAGGTGTGGTCTCTGGGACCCCTATGATTAAACCGAGATGTAAGGCAAAAATCATGTGAAATTTTTAATTTATGCTATATAAAATTTATTTTTACAATTAGTTCAGTGTTGTTTAAAAGCTCCTGGTTTATTTTATTGCAATAAACAAAGCCTGCAGCATTTTACTATTTATCACACAAAACCACTTAATCTTGTCTGGTTCATTTAAGTAGTACACATCACTGGACTGTTAGAGTACTGAATCCTTCATTCTGAAAAGTTATACAATCTCTGTAGCAAATAAATTTCCAAATAAATTTAAATTCCAGGGTTTAAATTTGATCATAAAAATTCCGCCCGTTAGGTACAAAAAGAAATTCTGTCAAATTGACATTCATTTTTGGAAACTACATTTTTCTTATCACCAGTCAGTACGCATTCTATTTTAACAGACACTTTAAGAATTTCATTGAAAAAACAGATCCCCATCACAGCTTTCGTGAAGGTCTTCCTCTGAATGATATTCTTTTTTGATAGCAGAGCTCTGATCACTGGCTAATGTAAAATCATCGTCTTTTTCCTTTATTTCTTCATGCATATTACTGACACGTTCCACCATAGACCGACTAAAAATTTCATCAAACTCGGGAAGGTTAAAACTGACACATTGGTGCGAACACATTTTGACCTATACGGTACCGTACTGACGAAAACGGGTACGTAGTTCACGAGATGTGGTCTAAGAGACTCCAACACCTATCAGTGACACGTGTCAACAATAAACACAGAAGGAGATAACGCAACTGACAGCAAAACATCGTAGGCTTGGCAATTTAAGGAGGGTAGGGGAAGAATAGAAGCATTCCACCACAACTGGCCTTGGAGACCGTGTTTGAAAATTTTCGCTCGGTCTGAGAGACCGCACCTCGTGAGTTAAGGGTTAATCTTAGGAGAGCCTCGCATGACTTCAACATCTTACACTGGTTGTGTATTAGCTCAGATAACGTAATTATGCCTGTTAATCTTACCACAAATGTAAAAGATCGCTTCTTTAGGGTAAGCCACAATGTCTTGTGTACCGTTGAATGCGGAATGTTCAATTCCACTGACAGACGCTGCTTCGATTTTGTACTCATTTCAGTGGATGTCCTGGTGGCTTCAGTCCATTCATTGGAGTTTGACGGACTTCCTTGTCCGGGCTGCCTTGCCAACGATCCAGTGAGCCTAAACTTGTTTTCCAACGTGCGGATTGTTTTGTTAGTAGGACCGTTGTGATGGAATCTGCGAAGAAATTTCATCCAAATGTCTTTGTATGACGGCCTCTGTAGCCTCCATGTTACAATAGCCATCTCCTCTTCTATGGCAAACATCACGCACATTCATCCTGTAAAGAGTGAAAGGTATATTTAATTGTTAATACCACATTAATGCACACAAAATGTTAAATGTAACAGCAATGACTACCATATACAACCTGCTCATAAAGTACGTATTTATACAAAATAGTTACTAAATTTCTTGTCACTCTGTAAATGTATTAATTATGCCTTTCGTATTTCCAAATCATCCTTGCATAATCTTTACACATATTCTTAGGTTCATAGTACCATATTATCAGCTACCAGGTCACTCACACTCCTCTCGGGGAGGAGAAAATTAAAATAAGGGATGAAAGCTCCCTAAGAGTCCAAGGACTTCGTCCAAAAACAATGATCATTGCTTTAAGTGGTGATTGCTTGTAAACGATTCGCTACACACACACACACACACACACACACACACACACACACACACACACACACAGTAGAGAGAGAGCGAGAGAGAGAGAAGCTATGTCATCATGTTATATTGTGCATCAATCCCTTATATGTATTATTATATTACTACACTGAAACACCAAAGAACCTGGTACAGGGGTGCCTATTCAAATACAGAGATGTGTGTAAATAGGCAGAATACGGCGCTGCCATCGACGACAAGTGTCTGTCGAAATTGTTAGATCGGCTACTGCTGCTAAAATGGCGAGGTTATCGAGATTTAAATGAGTTTGAATGCGGTGTTAATCGGCGCGCGAGTAGATAGGATGCAGTATGTCCGAGGTAGCGATAAATAGGGAATTTTACCGTACGACCATTTCACGAGTGTACTGTGAATATCAGGAATCCAGCAAAACATCAAAGCTCTGACATCGTAACGGCAGGAAAAAGATCCTGCAAAACCGGGACCAACGAACACTTAAGAGAATCATTCAACGTGACAGAGGTGCAACCCTTCCACATATTGCTGCAGATTTCAATCCTGGGCCATCAACAAGTGTCTGCATGCGAACCATTCAACGAAACATCATCGATATGGGCTTTCGGAGCTGAAGGCCCCTCTTGTCCCCTTGATGACTGCACGATACAAAGCTTTACGCCTCGCCTGGGCCCGTCAACCGACATTGGACAGTTGATGACTAGCAACATGTTGTCTGGCCGGAAGAGTCTCATTTCAAATTGTATCGAGCGGATGGACGTGTATGGGTGTGGAAACAACCTCACGAATCCATGAACCCTGCAAGTCAGCAGGGGACAGTTCAAGCTGGTAGAGGCTCTGTAATGGTGTGGGGAAATGCAGTTGGAGTAATACTGAACCACTGAAACGTCTAGATACGACTCTGACGGGTGACACATACGTAAGCATCCTGTCTGATCACCTGCATCCATTCATGTCCATTGTGCATTCCGTTGCACTCCGACGGATTTGGGTAATTCCAGCAGGACAATGCGACACCCCACATGTCCGGAATTGCTACAGAGTGGCTCCGAGAACACTCTTCTGAATTTAAACATTTCCACTGACCAACAATCTCCCAGACGAACATTATTGAACGTATCTGGGATCCCTTGCAACGTGCTGTTCGGAAGTGACCTCCACCCCGCCATATTCTTAGGGATTTATGGACAGCCCTGCAGGATTCATGGTGTCATTTCCCTCTAGCCCTACTTCAGGCATTAGTCGAGTCCATGCCACGTCGTGTTGCGGCACTTCTGTGTGCTCGCGGGGGCCCTACACGATGTTAGGCAGATGTACTAGTTTCTTTGGTTCTTCAGTGTAGAACCCAAGATTTCACCCAGTGCTATGTAGTGCTGACACTTTTTGTCTTAAATGATTAAACTTTCTGTTTTAATATGCCGAAATTTTTTGCTCATAAATGATGGCACTTCTATGTCGTTAACTTTAACAGCATTCCTACAGTTATTTTACACTCTACGCTGTCACTTTGCTGAGAACGTGATTCTTAAAAATACCTTTGCTACTGAATAGTATTACCTTAAAAAGCAGCCCTGTTGGTGCCTACATCACATAAATAGTATGTACTGCACGTTTTTGTTGTCGTAGGAAAAGCATAGAGAAAAACTCTGGCTCACACCTCTGTAAGTACAATCCGCCATAACAGATTAATATTTGCACATGTCCATGAAAAATTTTATACGTTCAGACGCTGTATTGGGTTATCACAAGTACCTGCGCAAGTGACATACATCATGCTGTGTCCGTTTCCCTTCCTTCCACAGTACCACACCGTTTATACTTGGGTTTGTTGTAGTTCTTACTTCATTTTAGCATGAAGTCAATCTACATTTGTATTTCAGTATAATAAACTCTTAACATATTTTTCTATCGTACAGTATACTTATAGCCTTGTTATCATTTATTATATATTTATGACTGTCATGTCCCATGTTAAAGAAAAATTAATTGATATACAGTCAGACACGCTATATCATCATGTTAAAGAATGCACCACTCCCTTGTGTCCAAATATTGTTGTACCCATTATGATATAACAATTACGCCACGTATCTCCCGTTTTAAAGATCTACTGTGACCTTTAATCTTAAATGATTGTGTCTTTTTATCATAAATGATTGAGCTTTTGTGTTTGTTATCTCTGAGACTTTTTCCACGAAAATGATACTTCTACGCTGGACCTTTAGTGGCATTGCTACAGTTGCCCACTGCAAAAATCATTTGCACTTCAAGCTGTCACTTTGCTGAGACCTTTATTCTTCGGAATAGTTTTGATCCTGTGTATACCAATCTTAAAAAGCAGCCATTTTGCTTCCTGCATAACATGAATAATAAGTACTACACTTTTTTTGTGGCAGGTCACATACTTCTCTTCGTGTAACAGTTACGCTGTCAAACATGTCTGTATATTTGTCTGTATTGTAGTACAACTTGGTTGACACCTATGTATGCATGGCGCAACATGGCAGAGTATGACTTGCACCTGCACTACTGGCCATTAAAATTGCTACACCAAAAAGAAATGCAGATGATAAACGTGTATCCATTGGTCGAATTTATGATAGTAAAACTGACATGTGATTATATTTTCACGCAATTTGGGTGCATAGATCCTGAGAAATCAGTACCCAGAACAAACATCTCTGGCCGTAAAAACGGCCTTGATACGCCTGGGCATTGAGTCAAACAGAGCTTGGATGGCGTGTACAGGTACAGCTGCCCGTGTAACTTCAACATGATACCACAGTTCATCAAGAGTAGTGACTGGCGCATTGTGAGAGCCAGTTGCTCGGCCACCATTGACCATCTGTTTTCAATTGATGAGAGATCTGGAGAATGTGCTGGCCAGGGCGGCAGTCGAACATGTACTGTATCCAGAAAGGACCGTACAGGACCTGCAACATGCGGTCGTGCATTATCCTGCTGAAATGTAGGGTTTCGCAGGGATCGAATGAAGGGTAGAGCCACGGGTTGTAACACATCTAAAATGTAACGTTCACTGTTCAACGTGCATACAATGCGAACAAGAGGTGACCGAGACGTGTAACCAATGGCACCCCATACCATCACGCCGGGTGATACGCCAGTATGGCGATGACGAATACACGCTTCCAATGTGCGTTCACCTAGATGTCGACAAGCACGGATGCGACCATCATGATGCTGTAAACAGAACCTGGATTCATTGGAAAAAATGACGTTATGCCATTGGTGCACCCAGGTTCGTCGTTGAGCACAGCATCGCAGGCGCTCCTGTCTCTGATGCAGCGTCGAGGGTAGCCGCAGCCATGGTCTCCGTGCTGATAGTCCATGGTGCTGCAAATGTCGTCGAACTGTTCGTGCAGATGGTTGTTGTCTTGCAAACGTCCCCATATGTTGACTCAGGGATCGAGACGTGGCTGCACGATCCGTTACAGCCATGCGGATAAGATGTCTGTCATCTCGACTGCTAGTGATACGAGGCCGTTGGCATCCAGCACGGCGTACCGTGTTACTCTCCTCAACCCACCGATTGCATATTCTGTTAACAGTCATTGGATCTCGACCAATGCGAGGAGCAATGTCGCGATACGATAAACCGCATTCGCGATAGGCTACAATCCGACCTTTATCAAAGTCGGAAACGTGATGGTACGGAGCTCTCCTCCTTCCACGAGGCATCACAACAACGTTTAACCAGACAACGCCGGTTAACTGCTGTTTGTGTATGAGAAATCGGTTGGAAAGTTTCCTCATGTCAGCACGTTGTAGGTGTCGCCACCGGCGCCAACCTTGTGTGAATGCTCTGAAAGCTAATCATTTGCATATCACAGCATCTTCTTCCTGTCGGTTAAATTTCGCGCCTGTAGCACGTCATCTTCGTGGCGTAGCAGTTTTAATGTCCAGTAGTGTATCTACAGCAAGGACAGTTTTTTACTTGTCATGCTTGAACTAGGGTTATTTCTAGTCTCAACAGGCTCAGTACATATTATCTCCATTCTGTGCTATAATACACTGCTGTTGTGAATAATTTTACCTCAACTCTTTCATAATCTATAATGGAAGTTTTGTACGTACTTCATAGTTTGATGGAATCTACTGACTCTATGCACTACAAGTTCTACTTTGTGATAGACCAGAGTCTGTGCGGCTGGTCCCGCCGGAGGTTCGAGTCCTCCCTCGGGTATGGGTATGTGTGTTTGTCCTTACTATAATTTAGGTTATGTAGTGTGTGAGCTTATGGACTGGTGACCTTAGCGGTTAAGTCCCATAAGATATGACACACACACACACACACACACACACACACACACACACACACACACACACACACACACATTGACCAGAGTACATGTATCCAGCCAGTTAAGCGGCATGCTTATCTGCTTCCTGTCCCCTTATCCACAGCCTCCCATACACTACGGAAATTTTTTAATTATCTGGTACTGTCACGTTACAGAGTGTGTCCTCTGTGCTACACGGTGGCGCGTCACTGGCTGGCGTTTCTTTCCTTAGCAATCACCGAGTATTGCCAGACGTGTACGACGCCTCTGACTGTACTCAAGTGCTCTACTGTCATGTTAATGACAGCGTGTGTAAGCAACCTTATTAATTAATAACCAAACCTGATAAATCTTTCAGCCTAGAAACATTTTTTTTCTTTTATTGTGGGTCATTATTATATAATTTTGCTGTTGTGTAAACCTAGGGGTAATGTTTCCCGAAAAATAAAAATAATTGTAAAGCATTTGCCATACATTCCTGCAGCTGTCTCACTTTCTGCTGTGTGCGTATTTAACTGCAACTGCTAGCCCTCAGCGCAGATATGTAATTAAGTGCTAATTAATTAACATCTGATTTGAATATCCCAAGTTTATTTAGTGCAACACAGAACCGAACACCACGTAATAGGTTTCCCAATATGCAGCTGGATTGTTCAATAAACAAAATTCTGGAATTGTTTAGTTAGCAGTCATGGATGACTTAATGCATTTTATATTGTAAACAGCGAAGTTATCAAATACCTGTTACATAGTGTCTGTTGTAGTTAATGAAACCATAATTTCTGGGAAGGGAATATTTTTTGCAACTGTCTTTGGGAACCTACGTTCGATACTTATGCGCAAAATGATGGCAGATGGAATGTTTGTGAACTGCGCGTGTGTTCTGCATTAAAATGTCGATGCCTCGTTCAGGGTTTGTTCAAGCTTGTGACGAACATAAACGATGTTGACGCACGAGAGTGAGTGAAACAGATTACACATCTAAAAAGCTCTAAAGAATGCACTGTAAATCTACCAAAACCCATACAATAAATATAAACAAATCATCTTTAGGGAGAAGAATTATGCAGCTCCTGTCCTGTACACACTGCCGAGTCGGGGCAAGGAGAAAAACCACCCTCTTCGTTTTATGGAGTATACCACATTTTTGACAGCTCTACAGCTTCGTGGGAGACCATCTAAGGAGGATGAGGTGAAGTTGAAATGTTTAAGCGTTATGTCGCTTCATGAGGCGTACATATACATTAGTGATGAACTGACGAACTCTTCTTGGTATCAACATCCGATACCCTGTCCAGCGCACTTTTTTAACATATTGATATGATCCTAGTTACCACTATTTACATAGGATCTCATATACCGGTATACCAACAACATTACTTACGTCTTGCTCAAGTGACAGTATCTTTGAAATCATTTTACGCTGAAACAGTGCATATACAACGAGTGTTAAGCGATACATAGACTTTCAAGATCACAGTAAAGTAGCTGCAGGTTCAAATGGCTCTGACCACTATGGGACTTAACTTCTGAGGTCATCATTCCCCTAGAACTTAGAACTATTTAAACCTAACTAACCTAAGGACATCACACACATCCATGCCCGAGGCAGGATTCGAACCAGCGACCGTAGCGGTGGCGCGGTTCGACACTGTAGCGCCTAGAATCGGTCGGCTACCCAGGCCGGTTATGAACTGCAGATTGAAACTGAAGAAACTGCGAAAAGGTGGGAATTTAAGAAGATGGGACCTGGATAAACTGAAAGAACTAAAGGTTGTAGAGAGTTTCAGGAAGAGCATAAGGGAACAATTGACAGGAATGGGGGAAATAAATACAGTAGAAGAAGAATGGGTAGCTCTGAGGGATGAAGTAGTGAAGGCAGCAGACGATCAAGTAGGTAAAAAGACGAGGGCTAATAGAAATCCTTGGGTAACAGAAGAAGTATTGAATTTAATTGATGAAAGGAGAAAATATAAAAATGCAGTAAATGAAGCAGGCAAAAAGGAATACAAACGTCTCAAAAATGAGATCGACAGGAAGTGCAAAATGGCTAAGCAGGGATGGCTAGAGGAGAAATGTAAGGATGTAGAGGCTTGTCTCACTAGGAGTAAGATAGATACTGCCTACAGGAAAATTAAAGAGACCTTTGGAGTAAAGAGAACCACTTGTATGAATATCAAGAGCTCAGATGGCAACCCAGTTTCAAGCAAAGAAGGGAAGGCAGAAAGGTGGAAGGAGTATATAGCGGGTTTATACAAGGGCGATGTACTTGAGGACAATATTATGGAAATGGAAGAGGATGTAGATGAAGACGAAATGGGAGATAAGATACTGTGTGAAGAGTTTGACAGAGCACTGAAAGACCTGAGTCGAAACAAGGCCCCGGGAGTAGACAACATTCCATTAGAACTACTGATGGCCTTGGGAGAGCCAGTCATGACAAAACTCTACCATCTGGTGAGCAAGATGTATGAGACAT
The DNA here is from genome assembly GCF_023864345.2 of Schistocerca serialis cubense. Classification (NCBI taxonomy): domain Eukaryota; kingdom Metazoa; phylum Arthropoda; class Insecta; order Orthoptera; family Acrididae; genus Schistocerca; species Schistocerca serialis. The sequence continues at coordinate 123,486,100 of NC_064645.1, forward strand.
GCGAAATACCCACAGACTTCAAGAAGAATATAATAATTCCAATCCCAAAGAAAGCAGGTGTTGACAGATGTGAAAATTACCGAACAATCAGTTTAATAAGTCACAGCTGCAAAATACTAACGCGAATTCTTTACAGACGAATGGAAAAACTAGTAGAAGTGGACCTCGGGGAAGATCAGTTTGGATTCCGTAGAAATGTTGGAACACGTGAGGCAATACTAACCTTACGATTTATCTTAGAAGAAAGATTAAGAAAAGGCAAACCTACGTTTCTAGCATTTGTAGACTTAGAGAAAGCTTTTGACAGCGTTAACTGGAATACTCTCTTTCAAATTCTGAAGGTGTTAGGGGTCAAATACAGGGAGCGAAAGGCTATTTGCAATTTGTACAGAAACCAGATGGCAGTTATAAGAGTCGAGGGGCATGAAAGGGAAGCAGTGGTTGGGAAAGGAGTGAGACAGGGTTGTAGGCTCTCCCCGATGTTATTCAATCTGTATATTGAGCAAGCAGTAAAGGAAACAAAAGAAAAATTCGGAGTAGGTATTAAAATTCATGGAGAAGAAGTAAAAACTTTGAGGTTCACCGATGACATTGTAATTCTGTCAGAGACAGCAAAGGACTTGGAAGAGCAGTTAACGGAATGGACAGTGTCTTGAAAGGAGGATATAAGATGAACATCAACAAAAGCAAAACGAGGATAATGGAATGTAGTCAAATTAAATCGGATGATGCTGCGGGGATTAGATTAGGAAATGAGACACTTAAAGTAGTAAATGAGTTTTGCTATTTAGGGAGTAAAATAACTGATGATGGTCGATGTAGAGAGGATATAAAATGTAGGCTGGCAATGGCAAGGAAATCGTTTCTGAATAAGAGAAATTTGTTAACATCGAGTATAGATTTAAGTGTCAGGAAGTCGTTTCTGAAAGTATTTGTATGGAGTGTAGCCATGTATGGAAGTGAAACATGGACGATAACCAATTTGGACAAGAAGAGAATAGAAGCTCCCGAAATGTGGTGCTACAGAAGAATGCTGAAGATAAGGTGGGTAGATCACGTAACTAATGAGGAGGTATTGAATAGGATTGGGGAGAAGTTTGTGGCACAACTTGACTAGAAGAAGGGATCGGTTGGTAGGACATGTTTTGAGGCATCAAGGGATCACAAATTTAGCATTGGAGGGCAGCGTGGAGGGTAAAAATCGTAGAGGGAGACCAAGAGATCAATACACTAAGCAGATTCAGAAGGATGTAGGTTGCTGTAGGTACTGGGAGATGAAGAAGCTTGCACAGGATAGAGTAGCATGGAGAGCTGCATCAAACCAGTCTCAGGACTGAAGACCACAACAACAACAACCCAGGCCGGCCAGGATCTTTGCATAATAGTTTATGTAACTCAGTATCTCATCACTAGCTACTGATGTGCTATTATTCTCAAATGAAACAACAGAAGTTTTATTTAATGTCGTAGTAGTCCTACTCATTGTAAGAAAATACAACAGGAATAAAAAACCGGTTGAAAATGAAACAAAATAAGTTGGTTTGAATTGAGTGTGATGATGCACGAAATTCCACCTCCATAAAATTATTTTAAAAATCAATTTTCATTTCTTTGTGTTGGCTTAAAATGTAAGTAGCGAGAGCATATGTCTCACTGTAGAGGCTCAAGTTGCTGTTGGCTTTGTACACGCTTATAGCATCTAGCAGCAGCAATAAGAGGACGGAAAATTACAGGCCGAACTGTATGGAGCTGTGCAATGCCACTACCTAGTTATATATATTGTAAATAATTAGCTACATAGAATATTATGTTTCAGATATTACCTCATCATAATAAACATCTTTGATACATAAATAACATTGTGTATGAAATTAAAGAATGCCTTTGTTTCAGTATAAATGTAAATAACGAGGGAGTAAAGACTGTAGAGAGAATAGCAATTTATTTGAGTTAGGGCAAGTACCGATAGAAAAAGAACCGGTTACTACCCCGCCTTTCCGGTAGTCTTCTTTGCGAGTCTGTTTCGTGAAGTCGTAAAGGGTGCTTGTCAGTGAGCAGACCCGGATTCAGCTCCAAATAATTGTGCATAAAATGCTACTGTTGAGTCGCTAATTGCACGACAGCGGTACGCTTGAACGGAATGTATTAGCGCAATTTCTACAGGTGTTTAACAGCTGCCTGATGTAATAATGAAATGGACATCGTAACTTGCCTTAGGCTGTCCATTGTCTAGTGCAATACCCCCAGAAAACCCGAAAGCCCAAATAAGAATGTCACGATAATTTAAAGTAGGGAACACTGTTATCCTGAGAGGTACGAAAACTTTGACAATAATATAACACCTTAAAGTTTTGATGCACACCAATTTAAATAATTACTGAGTATGTCATGATATAAAGGTAGAAAGAAAGAAAGGTTATTTTTAATTAGCTATCAAACATCTCAGTAATAACTGCCAATCAGTACGACGAAAGTTAACTCCAAAGTAATATGTCGGTCAGAGATAACATTTACTGTGAAAGAGCGTTGTAAATCCGGCGATAAGGAAATTCAGTTCGTCTACAATGCTCGATCATGGAAAAGATAGTCGCTTGCTAGCTTGCTTGCTGTCAAGTCGTGAGAAAGCACCGTTTTTTATAGTACTACAAACTGAGCGCTACGAGATGGTTTCTATTCAAAAAAAGTGCTATTGCGTGATAGGGATGCGCGGACTTTGTTCTCAGTTATTCTGACTTGAGAACTTGAACTGAAGTGACATTCTGATAGTGTATGATGAGTTAATGAACTCTAATTATTGGAGGTATTATTGTTGGACTCAACCTTCATCAAAGTGAACAGTTACAACGAAGAATGGACACAATATCGAAGACTGCAATACCTGATTAGCCTTGAATAGGAAACATTAATACGACAACACGAAGATAATACAAATACGGCGATCGTAAAAGTTGTCGTAATTGTCACGATCACCGAATTGAGAAGAATCGTAGTTGATCTGATCCATCGGTGTGCGTGTGGTGTGATGCTGAGAAGGAACAATAAAATTGTTCGTCAGTAATGGAAATCTCACGTGTTGGCTCCAGCTTTAATTGGACTGTGTGCTAGTTGATGGTCAAAATTAATTAACTGTGAACATCTTAATTGAAAGAGTGACTTGATGAGCATTGAGCATTTAAAAGAGCGTTTTGCCGAAATAACATCACGACGCACGAAAGCAAGGTAGCATTATAGATTATCTCTGGATTTGCGTCGTGCCGTAGTGAACAATTCTGCCTAACAACGTAACATCAACTACTGATACTGAACCGCAAATGAATTTTACCTCGCTTCAGTGGTGTGAGTCGACGCCAGTGATGAATGATTCATTCAATACTGCAATAAATAACTAACCGGGCATAACAAATTATCATAAAACCATAATAGACAATTAAAATCAGCAGTTCGCATCGCTGAGGAGACTATGCGGACTCGCAAACGGACTTTCATACATTACGCGAGGAACGATTTTCTTTAGAGATTTTCAGGTACTGTTCCACGTTATCCGACGGGGACAACCATCACTGCGCGTCGCGTCTCCATTCCACCGACCGAGCTGTAGCAGTAGCGGCTCAACATCAACAGCGACGACAAAAAGGGGAGAGGGGACGTCACATCAGCTACACAAAGGAATCAACGGATTACATGGAATATGACCTTTTGGATACAGTCAAATGACTAGCTTACTGCAGCTGTCGAAATAATGTTGCATTTCCAAGTGATACTCGTATATGAAACTGCTCACTGACTTGATTACAAATCTTTAGTATTTGCATCACAAGTGTTGTGCAGACAGCGAATTCGTTCGCCGAACGCCACCATGCGAAGTTGTGTGTTAGTTCTGTAAAGACAAGTTCTCTCGACTGACTGGTGTTAATTGGATAATTAGTGGATTAATTAATGTATTTGGTTTTATGTGTTTTCCTCGGTAAGTATTCATTGTATCTTGATCATATTATCCATGTGCTAAAGTCAATACACATTTCACTGTCATAAAAGTAGAAGCTGATGCCAGATAAATTGATGGGTTCAGTATTCGGAAAATGATATGGATTTATATCAATAATAAAGCAGCTTTAAATGACAAGTGTGTAACGTCCTGTGAAAGAGACAACGAAGCTGTGTCCAAAAGGTAACCAGTTCAATTCATCAATATTTGGCAGATGCACTCTGCTGGCCTAACTCGAGTGAAAACTGTTCCTTTCAGTAGGTGTGAGAAAGTTAAAATACTAATTACGCAAAATTTACATTTTAGTGAAACATTCAGTTAACTCTTTTTCTCGTTAATTGCAGTGAAGTGAATTAATTAAAACAGTCATTTGTTAATTGAAATGTTGCTCACACAAATATTCAAATGACCAGTCACCAAAGTGCACGCTGTACTTTCTGTGCAACGCAGGTTAGTCATATATATACCTACTGTGTATTTTTTAGTATAAATGTTCTTTATTATTATGGATATTACGTGTTAACGATGCGTCCGAGTTTGTCTGTTGATAGTCTGAATTACTCCAGTTAATGTGTCACATTTGTACGAGAGGAGTTCAATAGGTGATGCAACACATTGTTTTATCGGTCGGTTTCTGTTGAAAGTAGCCATATTTGTTGTGGTACATCATGAAATATTCTCACGTCATCTTCTATAGTTTCATCAAGTTCCAATAGGTTTTTTTTTTATTCGTGTCTGAAGCACCATGGATACAGGAATACAAGAAAATGAATAGCACACAGAAAAAAAATTAATTACAGGCATATGATAATATATATAAAATATATATATATACAAATTTGTGTGCACAGAAACAAAATGTTATAGGCATTTGTCCCATAAGCGGGCTACGTCGACAGCATTTGGGGTTGCCAACATCAGATCCTCTAAAGTGCAGTGTGAAGGACATTCAGGGCAGTTATACATGTGCTGGGTCGTCTGCACCTCTCCACAGTCGCAGAGATTAGAGGTAGTGGAATATCCCCACTTCAGAAATTATCTCTTGACCGTGCAGTGTTGGTGCGTAGCCGGTTTAGTGATCTCCAGAACACCCAATCCTCATCGTAACCTGGTGCCAATTCTTCCTTTGGTTCCATCCAGTGCCCTTCTCCCGACCGCTTCCATCTCTCCACCCTCGATCCAGGTTGGTCGCTAAAATCTTCGGTTGCTCTGAGAAAACTGCGTCTAGATTTCAAGCGTTTGGTGGCTGGCTGAGTTTTCTGGAGGGGGTGGCTCTCTGCCATCTCAGCCCTCGCTCCTTCACTATAGGCTGCCGCTTCTCTTCGCGCTGCAGGAGGTGCAATCCCAGCAAGATGGTAGAGCTTGTCTGTTGGCGTCGGTTTCAGACATCCAGTGACGAGCCTTCAGGTCTCGTTCAGAGCAATGTCGACCTGTTTAGCGTGGGTAGAGTTGTACCAGACACTGCTTGCATATTCGTCTGCTGGGAAGCAAATTGCTAGTGCTGTGGTCCTCACTACCTCTGGCTTTGCGCCCCAGGAGGAGTTCGTTATTTTCCGAAGAATATTATTTCTGCCGCTCACCTTCATTTTGGTGTTAATACAGTGCTATTTATACGTCAGAGCCCTGTCTAGGGTTACTCATAGGTATTTGGGGTTAACGCAGTGTTCGAGGACACGCAGCTTACGGGATGCCTGCTTGTTGCGGAGATGGAAGGCGCAAACATGTGTTTTGCTAGGGTTCGGCTTGAGTTGATTGTCGGCGTAGTACTGACAGAGCATGTCTAGCGCACCCGTGAGCTTTGTCTCAACATCCTCAAAGGAGTCACCCTGTACGGCCATAGCACGGTCATCGGCGTAGATATAGTTTTCCGTACCAATAGGTAGTGGTGCTATACTTAGCGTTCAAAATGGCCTCTGTAACCGAGGACATTTCCAAGCAGACACTGTGATTTACTTTTGGCGGGAAACCAGGCTATAGAAGATATTCATAGGCGGTTGCAGAAAGTCAACACCGACCTGGCAGTGAACAAAAGCACGTTGAGTCGTTGGGCGAGGCGTTTGTCATCATTGCAACGAGGTCGCGCAAACCTGTCCGATCTCCCGCGTGTCTTGAAGCCGCACACAGCTGTGACTCCTGCAATGTTGGAACGTGCGGACACTCTCATTCATGGTAGTCGATGGATCACAGTCAAACACCTGGCTGCTCAACCGGACGTCTCTGTTGGTAGTGCTGACGCACTCGTCTACAAATTGGGGTACTGAAAAATTGCTGGCCCGATGGGTTCCTTACTTTCTAACAGAAGAGGATAAAGAGCCAAAAATGGTTCAAATGGCTCTGAGCACTATGGGACTGAGGTCATTAGTCCCCTAGAACTTAGAACTACTTAAACCTAACTAACCTAAGGACATCATACACAGGATTCGAACCTGCGACCGTAGCGGTCGCGCGATTCCAGACTGAAGCGCCTAGAACCGCTTGGACACACCGGTCGGCGGTAAAGAGAAACGAAGGGCCATCTGTGCGGAATTTGTTGCGCTATTCGAGGCTAAACGTGACAATTTTTTTGTTCAACATGGTCACAGGTCATGAAAAAGCGTTCATCACTTCGAACCGGAAACGGAAACGGCAATCCACGAAGTGGCGCCACACATCTTCTCCTAAAAAGTTTGAAGCCGTACCCTCTGCCGGTGAAGTCATGGAGACAGCCTTCTGCAACACTGAAGAAATTATTCCGATTGGTGTCCTCCATCGAGGTGCAAAGATCAACTCCATTGTACTAACCTCAGGAAACTGATGGAACGGGCCGCGTGGGAAAGCCGAGCGGTCTGGGGCGTCTTGTCACGGTCCTCGCAGCTTCCCCCGTCGGAGGTTCGAATCCTCCCTCGGGCATGGGTGTGTGTGTGTCGTCCTTAGCTTAAGTTAGTTTAAGTTAGATTAAGTACTGTGTAAGCTTAGGGACCGGTGACCTCAGCTGTTCGGTCCCACACCACAAGGAAAAAAAAAACAAAGAAAAACAAAAACACTGAAGGAACGACTTCAGCTTGCTCCATGGTAGCACAAGGCCTTACGAGTCTGCTCATCCGAGACGAGCTCACAAGACTTCATTGGTCTTCCTCACCGACCCTACAACACGGAAGTCGCACCTTCCGACGGGAATCTGTTTGGCGATACGTGGATGATGGCGAGGTTGTAGATGCAGTAACACGTTGGTTGCGACGTCGCCCAGTAGAGCGTTACCACGCAGGCATACAGGCCCTCCCAGTAAAGTACGTTTGCCGTCGCATTGACCGGAGATTATGTTGAAAAGTAGGTTTCTGTAACCCAAAGATTGGGGAATAAAATGGTGTATTGGAATCCTATATAAAACCAACCTGCTTTTAGAAAGAAAAAGTGTTGCAGTTCTTAGTGAAGGTCCCTCGTAGTCATTGTTCCAGTCACCAGCCATCTCGAAGATAAAATCAAGTTTTCAGTACAGGTAGCAGCCTACCCGCTTACCAGACTGTAATTTCAACACATTAGTTCAAGTGTAGCAGCTCACACATACAATCTTGTATAGCGCAGCATTGATTATCGAGCAGCTACTACGTGCAGTCGTCACCATTTCAGTCCGACACCTCACAGTTAAATATCATTTCTAATTATAAAAGAACTAAATAAGTGAAATGAAATGGTAGTATCGCCTTACCTCGATTTGAATCTTACGTCGATTACTCAAGGTATTTGGTAGGGAGTTTCCCATTGCCATTTTGCCAAAAGCGCTGCTTCTAGCTAACTTATACCTAATTTATATCTTAGATGTGTAGTCCACTACACGTAGGAACACTTTATGAATGTAGTTTGCTTTTTTCACACAGCAAAGATAATTCTACAATTTGGTGACAAATAGTATAGCTGCAATTAGAATCAAAGAATTGCAATTAACACTGTGTGTCCGAGATCTGACCAGACTGTAACATCTCGGACTGGTTGTAACAGCTAGGAATGTCACGTGGGCGGAGCAGCTGGGCATGAGTAAGTCAGGCACAGGTGTCAAACGTTCATTCCATCTTCTACAGACACGTCGCTTTTTTTTATTTGGTCATCAGGCTACTGACTGGTTTGATGCGGCCCGCCACGAATTCCTTTCCTGTGCTAACCTCTTCATCTCAGAGTAGCACTTGCAACCTACGCCCTCAATTATTTGCTTGAAGTATTCCAATCTCTGTCTTCCTCTACAGTTTTTGCCCTCTACAGCTCCCTCTAGAACCATGGAAGTCATTCCCTCATGTCTTAGCAGATGACCTATCAGTGTTTTCCATATATTCCTTTCCTCTCCGATTCTGCGTAGAACCTCCTCATTCCTTACCTTATCAGTCCACCTAATTTTCAACATTCGTCTATAGCACCACATCTCAAATGCTTCGATTCTCTTCTGTTCCGGTTTTCCCACAGTCCATGTTTCACTACCATACCAGACGTACATCCTCAGAAATTTCTTCCTTAAGTTAAGGCCGGTATTTGATATTAGTAGACTTCTCTTGGCTTATGCAGAAGATATTGCGTGGCTATAAGTCCTTTTAGGGCACTCATCTTGACTGCAAGAAGACTGGCTACAATGGAACAATATACTGCATGGCTTTTGGCAATGTTTATTCATTGTGTAGATGCCAACACATTTTTATTACCACAAGAACTACGTTTGAGGAATGTGTACCACTCGTATTTACATTTCAAATATTCACACACATTTGATGTAATGTTTCTTCATATCCACTCACCGTCAGAAATATTACTCATAAAATTATTTAACTGAAACACTCACCCCATGCTCTGTACGGCTTTCGTCGTACGCGACTATCATCAGAATACCCTAGCACCCTCTCGTGTCAGGCACTATTGGAGTCTCTTTTCTCGGCCGGCCGCTGGTGGCCGTGCGGGTCTAGGCGCTACAGTTTGGAATTGCGGGACCGCTCGGACATGGATGTGTGTGATGTCCTTAGGTTAGTTAGGTTTAAGTAGTTCTAAGTTCTAGGGGACTGATGACCCCAGTAGTTCAGTCCCATAGTGCTCAGAGCCATTTGAACCATCTCTTTTATCGAAAGCTAGCCAGTCAGAGGCCACAGAAATGAAATCATTGTTGTCTTATGATGTTGTAAGCAGTCAGTGGGGGCGAGTAACGTATTTCACGTGTTCGACAAAGGACGCAGTTAAAACAGTCGCCCAGTAAAGTTTACAACATACTGTACATCACAATTTCCATATACCGCCTCATTTAGCTGTAATGACTATCTCCCGGTAAACCAAAATCATATTTGAAATTTCGCGCGTCTCAGCATAGGGCCAATTAGCCGAAAAAAATAACAACGACAGAAATCAAGACAAATAGTAAATTACAAATAACTACCTATGTCCAGGAGACCTTCTAAAGTAATAGCAAGCGACGTCCCACAAAATTGTTGGCGAATAAAGAGAAGTTGATGGAATAAAGAATGAGCACAATCCTCAATATCAAGGGGCAGTGAGTAGGCCGTAATATCTCCAGCAAATCTACGTACACACAAAGCTGTTGTGGCAACAAGTTTGTATCCAAGTGAACCACTTGTTCGCTGGATGCGAAAATCGAAGACAACAGTCTGCAACATTCACGCGGCGTCTAGTGGTGCCAAAATGCCTTCTTCCAAGATCACTCGTCACGCTCCTGCCGGTAACAGACTGTAGGATGTATAAGGAGCTCTTTCAAATGGTTCAGATGGCTCTGAGCACTATGGGACTTAACATCTGTGGTCATCAGTCCCCTAGAACTTAGAACTACTTAAACCTAACTAACCTAAGGACATCACACACATCCATGCCCGAGGCAGGATTCGAACCTGCGACCGTAGCAGTCACGCGGTTCCGGACTGAGTGACTAGAACCGCGAGACCACCGCGGCCGGCCAAGCAACTCCTTGTTTTTCAGTATGCAGAAAAATAAACTGCTTAATACAGTTATTTGCTATTAGATGAATCACTGGAACACTGAATTAGAGCAAACTTGTAACTCATAATTTGCCTGTTAATCCACGCATGTTAATACCGTTAACTTGAACTCTCCTAGGATCTCATGTTTTTACTAGTCTTCTGAAGGGCGTCATCGTCACATTTGGCTGATTACACTGTGGTGACGAAAGTCATTGGATGGCGATATTCACGTACAGAGATAGACGTAGTATCACGTATACAAAGTATAAAAGTCGGTGCATTGGTGGAACTGTAATTTGTTCTCAGGTGCTTCACGTGAAAAAGTATCCGTCGTGATTATGGCCGCACTACGGGAATTAAAAGACATTGAAAGCGGAATGGTAATTCGAGCTAGACGAATATGGCATTTCATCTCGGAAATTGTTTGGAAATTCAACATTCCGAGATCCAAAGTGTCAAGAGAACGCCGACAATACCAAATTTCAAACATCACCTCTCACCACAGAGAGCGCCGTGGTCGATTCGTCAGTGCTAACAGACAAGTAACACTGCGTGAAAAACCGTAGAAATCAATGAAGGGACGAACGACAAACTTACCTGTGACGACAGTGCGGCGAAAGTTGGCGTTATCGGGCTACGGCATGTGACGACCGACGCAAATGCTTCTGCTAACTGCACAGCATCAGCTCTCCTGCGCTCGTGACCATACCGGTTGGACTCTAGACGACTGGAAAACCGTGACCTGGTCAGATGAGTCTCAATTTTGGCTGGTAAGAGCTGACGACAGGGTTCGTGTGTTGCGCAGAAACCACGAAGCTATGGATACAAGTTGTCAACAAGAGGTCATGCAAGCTGGTGGTGGTTCCACAATCATATGGACTACGTTTACATGGAACTGTACCGATCATTCACTGTAAATGGTTGCGTTTGGCTACTTAGAAAGCATTTTCGCCATTCGTGCTCTTAATTTTCGAAAACAACGATAGAATTTCTATGGATGACAGAGAATCATGTAACAGGGCCACAGTTCTTCGCCATTGGTTTGGAGAACGTTCTGGACAATCGGAGCAAATGATTTGGCCATCGGTATCGGCCGACATGGGACTTAATCGAGAGGTCAGTCCTGCACAAAATCTTGCACCGGCACTACTTTCGCAATTATGGACTGCTATAGAAGCAGCATGGCTGAGTATTACTGCAAGGGACTTCCAACGACTTTTGGTATCCGTGCCACGTTGAACTGCAGCATTACGCAGGACGAAATTGGTCCCCAATTAGTGAAGAAAAAATTATGTACCCGCATACTTAAACTAGTTGAAACATGCTAAGAAATTGTAAGAATTAAGTACCAAAGTTTGAACTTTCTGTGTAGGTGACTGTATGAGTAGAGATTTAAAAGCCAGTAAGTAAAGGAAACACGAGGCCGAAGAACGAGCCGCAGTACTAAACCAAGTGCGTCTACCTTCGAGAGATCGCTGTTCCTAACCCTAACCGACAACACACACTTAGTCTACATGTAGTTCTCTTAAATAGCTCAAGGTAAATGCCGGGCTGTTAAGTTTCAAAATGACCAGGCCAACGTCCTTCCTCAATTAATGCTCGCGCTCCATCAATACCGACCTTGTTGCCGCCAGGTCGTAAACCTTAATTCTGCCTCTCCCGCCTTTAACGATAAGTACATTATGTTCACGCTACGCACACAGCAGGTAATATGGGTACTGTCTTGTATGCAGTAAACGGATCCATGGAATGAGTAATGTACCGAGAACATATTGTCGGATTCTCTTCTACGTGACGAATATTCTAGCAGCGTTGTCCTAATCGAACGAAAATGGTACGTGACGACATAGCTACAACAGATACTGACGACAGCGTCTTCTTCTCAGTTTGAGACCAGCTAGACACTTAACCGCTAAATGGTACACTTCTGAACATCCACTAAGCTCCTCTACAACCTCTAGAAGTCTGTGATAGAAATTGTGAATGTATCAGAATGACGTTTGAGGGTTGTAGCACATGAAATTTTGACCGTTTAGACGCGAGGACCCTACAGCCGAAAATACTAAAAACTTTCCATAGCCACTATTGGGCTGCTGAAAATGCATGCACTACCTGTACGAGACATTGCCAGATGAGACCGTCACTGAATATTTTACTTATTGGACCACACGTCTTACAAGGTTATTTCTGGACAATGACTTGCCCGAACTTCTGGAGAACATGCACATGCAACTGCGCACTATGTTGTGGTTTCAGAACGATAGTGCTCCAGAGCACTTTGGTCGTCGGGCCGGGGCGTATCTCATAGACAAATTCAGGTAGAGAGTAATTGGAAGAGGATGGCCAGTTCCTTGTCGTACGCACTCCCCTGGCTTTAGGGCACTTTACCTTTTCCTCTGCGGTTATACAAAGTCCATTCTGTGCTCGGCACCAGTAGAAGCAGTACCTGAGGTTATTTAGCGCATGTTCACAGCGTTTGGTATCATCAGATGGGAGAGCGGAATCTTACAAATAATCATACAGAACGTGGTTCGTTGTTGCACAGTTTGTAACGAAATTCGTGGCTGTCGCAGTGAACATTTACACTATAGTAATGAAACCAGTGATTCGGTGTACCGTGCTTGACTGTGCTCCGCTGTCAACAAACGTTTTCCAATCTATAGTATTTTGGTCTTTCATTTAGCTTACAGAATGCGCAGAGAGCGCACTGAGACGAAAAAAACTTTATTTTACATTTCCAGCTATCAGAACGTTCCAAATTTCACACTCTACAATCTTCCAAATTTTTGAAACATCATCCTGTGACACCCTGTATTCGGTGGAGTCATAGTGAGTACAGCCTAACCAGATTAACAATAGAACAAAATATGGCTATTTCCATCTGTCTGATTTTATGATTGACCAAATTCGTTGCGAATGTATTGGGTTCAATATACTCGACTGGCAATACTCCACTGGTGCATCAGAGGATAAGCTGGAAGATGGGATCGCGCACCGTAGTCTTCAGCGATGTATGCAGCTTCTGCCTGCGCGCAAGTAATGGTGGTTAATGCGTACGACGTTGACCTGGTGAGCGCAGTCTCGTAGGGTGCGTTTGTCCAAGACATTCTGGCCCCATCCCAGGCCTTATGGTCTGCTTTTCGATAAGCTACAAGTCTCGTACACCTCTGGTGTTTCTGGAGGTGACGCTAACCAGCGCTCGGTACGCGTAGAATGTTGTTAGACTCTTTCCTTTGCCTTTCTCGCAGCAGGAAGGTGATGTGTTGTTCCAACAGGATGTGCTCGCCCTCACACTATCCGAGAAATTCAATGTGCTCTGCGAGACGTACAAACTACTCGTGTGACCACCACTATCTCCGAACTTGTCTCGAATTGAGGACGTATGGGATATTATGGGACGAAAAATTACTTGTGCGACTCGTCAACCAGTAACACTTATAGAAGTACGCTAACATGTCGAGCAGGAGTGGAATTAAGTATCCCAGTTGTTGTGTCTAGGCAAGACAGCCTAGACACAATGAGAGGAAGCCGAAAGGCACGCGCTAAGCTAAAGCCGGATGCGTGAGGTCTGAAACAGGATACGTAATGAAGGTTATAAAGAAAAGTACGTAGCTTCCGGAATACTTAACTTTAATCCATCCTTTTGGTACATCTGGAGATTGTGGCGATACAAGTGAGACTCTTTAGATACATGCAATGTTACTAATGGCGCCTTGCTAGGTCGTAGCCATTGACTTAGCTGAAGGCTATTCTAACTATCTGCTCAGCAAAGGAGCGAGGCTTCGTCAGTGTAGTCGCTAGCTACGTCGTCCGTACAACTGGGGCGAGTGCTAGTCTGTATCTCGAGACCTGCCTTGTGGTGGCGCTCGGTCTGCGATCACACAGTGGCGACACGCGGGTCCGACATGTACTAATGGACCGCGGCCGATTTAAAGCTACCACCTAGCAAGTGTGGTGTCTGGCGATGACACCACACCAGTACTCGCTACTCTACGATCGACTGGATACCAGTGTCAGTGCCTGCATTGTCGCCCCTGGAGCCTACACCGCGGACTAATATGAGTGTTCCAGTATGGGTCGATATCTGGTACCTCAGAGCTGGTTGTTATTGACCTGTAAACGTAATCCTTTCATGTACTCCAGGTGCACTGTTCCAACAATAAATCTTGAGTGGATGGGAACGGTCTAAAAGGGTACACTATCTTTTTCCAGCAGTGTACATAGCATACATATAAAAGTAATGCAAAAAAAGGTAGGGTTCTTTTCTCCTAATCTCCATGTTTGTTTCATCTTATTCATATAACTCTTTTGTCATCCCACTGTATATCACCCTTAACACTTTCACCTCATTCTCTCACCCTACTTCACTTTTTCACGCATTGTAATTATCTCTTTAGCATTCACTATAATGTCTGCCAATTTATCTTTCCTTGTCTCTCTCTCTGTCTCTCTTTCTCTCTCTTCGTCTTCCTCTCTCTTCCTCTCTCTCTCTCTATTTATCTGTCTGTATCACTCACTCTCTCTCTCTCTCTCTCTCTCTCTCTCTCTCTCTCTCTCTCTCTCTTTCTCTCTCTTCGTCTTCCTCTCTCTTCCTCTCTCTCTCTATCTGTCTCTCTCACTCACTCTCTCTCTCTGTCTCTCTCTCTCTCTCTTTCTCTTTCTCTCTCTTCCTCTTCCTCTCTCTCTTCCTCTTTCTCTCTCTATCTGTCTGTCTCACTCTCTCTCTCTCTCTCTCTCTCTCTCTGACACACATACACACACACACACACACACACACACACACACACACACACACACACACACACACGTAGACACTCTCTCTGCCTTTAATCCTTTCACTTAGTCCCTGTCTGTGCTACTCAGTTTCATCCTTTACCTCATCAACACACAACTCCACCTGCAACCATATCCACACATCTACACACACATACACTCCTGGAAATTGAAATAAGAACACCGTGAATTCATTGTCCCAGGAAGGGGAAACTTTATTGACACATTCCTGGGGTCAGATACATCACATGATCACACTGACAGAACCACAGGCACATAGACACAGGCAACAGAGCATGCACAATGTCGGCACTAGTACAGTGTATATCCACCTTTCGCAGCAATGCAGGCTGCTATTCTCCCATGGAGACGATCGTAGAGATGCTGGATGTAGTCCTGTGGAACGGCTTGCCATGCCATTTCCAGCTGGCGGCTCAGTTGGACCAGCGTTCGTGCTGGACGTGCAGACCGCGTGAAACGACGCTTCATCCAGTCCCAAACATGCTCAATGGTGGACAGATCCGGAGATCTTGCTGGCCAGGGTAGTTGACTTACACCTTCTAGAGCACGTTGGGTGGCACGGGATACATGCGGACGTGCATTGTCCTGTTGGAACAGCAAGTTCCCTTGCCGGTCTAGGAATGGTAGAACGATGGGTTCGATGACGGTTTGGATGTACCGTGCACTATTCAGTGTCCCCTCGACGATCACCAGTGGTGTACGGCCAGTGTAGGAGATCGCTCCCCACACCATGATGCCGGGTGTTGGCCCTGTGTGCCTCGGTCGTATGCAGTGCTGATTGTGGCGCTCACCTGCACGGCGCCAAACACGCATACGACCATCATTGGCACCAAGGCAGAAGCGACTCTCATCGCTGAAGACGACACGTCTCCATTCGTCCCTCCATTCACGCCTGTCGCGACACCACTGGAGGCGGGCTGCACGATGTTGGGGCGTGAGCGGAAGACGGCCTAACGGTGTGCGGGACCGTAGCCCAGCTTCATGGAGACGGTTGCGAATGGTCCTCGCCGATACCCCAGGAGCAACAGTGTCCCTAATTTGCTGGGAAGTGACGGTGCGGTCCCCTACGGCACTGCGTAGGATCCTACGGTCTTGGCGTGCATCCGTGCGTCGCTGCGGTCCGGTCCCAGGTCGACGGGCACGTGCACCTTCCGCCGACCACTGGCGACAACATCGATGTACTGTGGAGACCTCACGCCCCACGTGTTGAGCAATTCGGCGGTACGTCCACCCTGCCTCCCGCATGCCCACTATACGCCCTCGCTCAAAGTCCGTCAACTGCACATCCGGTTCACGTCCACGCTGTCGCGGCATGCTACCAGTGTTAAAGACTGCGATGGAGCTCCGTATGCCACGGCAAAGTGGCTGACACTGACGGCGGCGGTGCACAAATGCTGCGCAGCTAGCGCCATTCGACGGCCAACCCCGCGGTTCCTGGTGTGTCCGCTGTGCCGTGCGTGTGATCATTGCTTGTACAGCCCTCTCGCAGTGTCCGGAGCAAGTATGGTGGGTCTGACACACCGGTGTCAATGTGTTCTTTTTTCCATTTCCAGGAGTGTATTACAAAGACTTAGTGCTTTGATGGACACTCGCCTCTTTTCTAGTAACACTTCAGATAACTTCCAGTGGGGACACAGCTTTTGCCTCTGTGTGCGCCCATTCATTAATTTCCCGTCGCAAAAAACTGCGAGTGCCGCCAGAGAAGCTGTTCAGCAGCTGGACGGCCGTACGTCAGCCGGCAGCGCAGTAGGGGCCGGCGGGAATATTAATGGCTGGCGCGACTGCGAGGCGCGCACTGCGCTAGGTCGGGTCTGGCGCGCCTAATTACGGCAGCCTAGCTATTAGCGACGTCGCCGCTATGCTAACTGCTGCCAGATGTATCACCTGACACTGCGCCGCACGGCCGTGAAATCACGCGTCTGGCCACGTCTCTGGTTTGACGTATGACGTGTATAAATCTCTGAGCACTAGCTGGCAACGGTATTGTTATTGTTGTCAAACGAGTGGCATCGACATACCCGTCTTTCCAACGTGCAGTACTTCTTTTTTTTTTTTTTTTTTGTTAAAAGTGCAACATAAACGAACTGAACTTAGTCCGAACAGGCTTCGGTAGGTTCAAAGCTACCGACCGACCACCGTGTCACCCTTAGCCGATAGCTGCCAATGATGCGGATATGGCGGGTCATGTGGTCAGCACACCGCTCTCCAGACCGTTGTCGGCTTTCGTGAGCTGCAGTTGCTACTTCTTTGTCAAGTAGCTCCATAACTGTCCTCACAAGGTCGAGTCCACCCCGTTGGCCAACAACGCTTGGTAGAGAGGGATGGTGATCCATGCAAGTGCTATTCAAGCCTGATTTCGCTGAAGTGACGAGTACTGGCGTTACCACTGCAGCAGGGTCGTTGCCAAAAAGTATCACTAGAAGACAACTGTAGGCATTTTGGTGGAAAACAACTTGAATATGCTAAAAATGATATTCATTTGCAACGAATTTCGACATTAAAGGCTTTGTCTGGCAGAGTTGGATATGAAGAAAAAGTAACTTAGTAAAAATTCTGAAAAAATGATGAAATAATTTGCATAGAAATAAGATAGAAAACTAAGTAGAGTAGCATTTGAAGTCATGTACAGCAAATGAGGTGCCAATACAGAATTTAACGTTCAGTGTATAACTTAGAATTTTAAAGAGTTCTTGACATACAGGAATTAAGTAGGTAACAGAAAATCGTGGTTAATAATTATGACTCAGTACTGTTTAATAGCAGTAATTTAAAACGTGAGAACTGTGTACCATCTTGGAAAACAGATTTGTAGGAAAAACCACATTCTTATAGTGAAATGAAATGAAGTGATCGTACGGCATAGATGAACATGGGTCTCCACCTAGGGAAGTGAGGCAGGCAAGTTGCAAGTCTTTTCAGTTGACGCCACGCTGGTGACTTGCATGTCGACGATGGGTAGGGTAACACAGTACCCACACCCCCAGCGCAGAAAACCTACGACCCAGCCGGAAATCTAAACAGCACCTGCAACAAGGCAGCCAAACGCGCTCACCTCTTAATTAAGGGGGCGGACATTTTTAGAGCGAGAAATTCAGACCTACTGAAATAAATCGAAACGCATCTGGTGTAAAAAAGAATTTTATTACTGCCACAAATACGATAGCTATATAACTTACATTACTAGTCTAACTGTGACAGCGGCAAAAGTGGCCTAAAACCAAAAGATGACGAAATGTAAGTGCTCGCCCCCATACCAGACGAAAGGACAGGTATGCTACACACCAGATACAGTTGACGTGCAGCCGGGAGAATCAACTCAGGGGGGAAGCTGTGAGATAAGGAAAAGTAGATAGAAATTGGTAAAACGCATTGCGGGGTTAATGGGTGTCGTAGATGAGTAGAACTTCAAAGCCCGGTAATAACAGCTGTCGGGAAATGGCAATTAGAAGAGCGATACTTGAAAAACGAGGAAATGCCACTATTGTGTTACGAGAGAACTGCTATTAACTCTAAAAATTGCGATGGAACTAAAGCATTCCATAAATATTAATGCCGGCCTGAGTGGGCGAGCGGTTCAAGGCGCTTCAGTCTGGAACCGCGCGACCGCTACCGTCGCAGGTTCGAATCCTGCCTCGGGCATGGATGTGTGTGATGTCCTTAGGTTAGTTATGTTTAAGTAGTTCAAAGTTGTAGGGGCTGATGACCTCAAAATTAAGTCCCATAGTGCTCAGAGCCATTTGAACCATTAGCCATAAATATTACCTATTTTCTCCGACAGAGGATGATAAAGACAGACAATAACGAATTACACTACTGGCCATTAAAATTGCTAGACCAAGAAGAAATGCAGATAATAAACGGGTATTCATTGGACAAATATATTGTACTAGAACTGACATGTGATTACATTTTCACGCAATTTGCGTGCATAGATCCTGAGAAATCAGTACCCAGAACAACCGCCTCTCGCCCTAATAACGGCCTTGATACGCCTGGGCATTGAGTCAAACAGAGCTTGAATGGCGTGTACAGGTACCGCTGCCCATGCAGCTTCAACACGATACCACAGTTCATCAACAGTAGTGACTGGCGTATTGTGACAAGCCAGTTGCTCGGCCACCATTGACCAGACGTTTTAAATTGGTGAGAGATCTGGAGAATGTGCTGGCCAGGGCAGCAGTCGAACATTTTCTGTATCCAGAAAGGCCCGTACAGGACCTGCAACATGCGGTCGTGCATTATCCTGCTGAAATACAGGGTTTGGCAGGGATCGAATGAAGGATAGAGCCACGGGTCGTAACACAGCTGAAATGTAACGTCCACTGTTCAAAGTGACGTCAATACGAACAAGAGGTAACCGAGACGCGTAACTAATGGCGCCCCATACTATCACGCCGGGTGATACGCCAGTATGGCGATGACGAATACACGCTTCCAATGTGCGTTCAGCGCGATGTCGCGAAACACGGATGCGACCATCATGATACTGTAAACAGAACCTGGATTCATCCGAAAAAATGACGTTTTTCCATTCGTGCACCAAGGTTCGTCGTTGAGTACACAGTCGCAGGCGCTCCTGTATGTGATACAGCGTCAATGGTAACCGCAGCCATGGTCTCCGATCTGATAGTCCATGCTGCTGAAAACGTCGTCGAACTGTTCGTGCAGATGGTTGTTGTCTTGCAAACGTCCCCATCTGTTGACTCAGGGATCGAGACGTGGCTGCACGATCCGTTACATCCATGCGGATAATATGCCTGTCATCTCGACTGCTAGTGATACGAGGCCGTTGGGATCCAGCACTGCGTTCCGTATTACCCTCCTGAATCCACCGATTCCATATTCTGCCAACAGTCGTTGGATCTTGACCACCGCGAGCAGCAATGTCGCGATACGATAAAACGCAATCTCGATAGGCTACAATCCGACCTTTATCAAAGTCGGAAACGTGATGGTATGCATTTCTCCTCGTTACACGAGGCATCACAACAACGTTTCACCAGGCAACGCCGGTCAACTGCTGTTTGTGTATGAGAAATCGGTTGGAAACTTTCCTCATGTCAGCACGTTGTAGGTGTCGCCACGGGCGCCAACCTGGTGTGAATGCTCTGAAAAATTAATCATTTTCATATCACAGCATCTTCTTCCTGTCGGTTCAATTTGTCGTCTGTAGCACGTTATCTTACTAGTGTTGTAATTTTAATGGCCAGTAGTGTACTTAACGGTGATTGCGCGTGGTTCTAAGTTTAGAGGACAACTTGTCACGGTTAGACTACTTGTTCCTTAAAACAAAGAGAGCGAGAAAAAGAGAGAGAGAGAGAGAGAGAGAGAGAGAGAGAGAGAGAGAGAGAGAGAAAGAAAGAAGTCCGACACCACACTCACCAAAGGCTGTTCATCAGCCGAAACCTTTCCTATGGATTTGCTGCAGCGATTTAATAAAAAGATAGATAATTTAAAGTAAGGTTTCCGGAAACGGAATTGAACGCCGCTTGATGCTATTAGTATTCGCAACTATATATACCAGAACATTTGTATTTTCTGTTTTAAAGGAGATCACCGAGTGGGCGGAGACATGAATGGGAATTGGGATTGAGGAGGGAGGCGTGTCTGGCTAGTCCATGTAGTTGTGAAAAGCCACTGTACCAGTGTGACATAGTGGTTTGCGCATCTGTCTAGTGGTTGGTTCAAATGGCTCTGAGCACTATGGGACTTAATATCTGAGGTCATCAGTCCCCTAGAACTTAGAACTACTTAAACGTATCTAACCTAAGGACATCACACACATCCATGCCCGAGGCAGGATTCGAACCTGCGACCGTAGCGATCGCGCTGTTCCAGACTGAAG
The DNA here is from genome assembly GCF_023864345.2 of Schistocerca serialis cubense. Taxonomy (NCBI): domain Eukaryota; kingdom Metazoa; phylum Arthropoda; class Insecta; order Orthoptera; family Acrididae; genus Schistocerca; species Schistocerca serialis. Next base: position 123,506,663 of record NC_064645.1, read on the forward strand.
CGCCTAGAACCGCTCGACCACACCGGCCGTCTTCTGTCTAGTGAGCAGGAGACGTGTGTTTGAATATCGGCCTTGGTACAAATTTTAATTCGTAGCTTCAGTCTGCGTATACAGATCATTTGGATTATAATTTCATTTTTACTGCAGTTCTATCACACTTTAAATTTGTAAAAGTATTCCGTTTTTTAATCGACACAAATTTCTTTCGGCGGTATATTTAAGTGAATTGAATTATTCCAAATAAAAACCTTCGTACTAGTGTTTCAAAATTTTCACCTATGCATAAAAGTGTCACCAGTGTTTCGGTACATAGCGTGGTAGCAACGATGCTGAATTACTTTTGGGGCATACTTTTTTGAGCTATAGTACGCTGTAGCATCAGTGATATCTTAGGAACAATTTTATGTTCACTGTACCAAATAAGACGAATTCAATATCTGGTGGCGGACTCTACTCGATATTTTACTTATTTTTTTTCCTCTGCGTACATACGTCTGACAGCTTCTAGCGTATTTCACCTTACAAGTTTTACTTCTTTCTTCTATTGAAGCAAATTTGAACTATATTGCAAAAGGAAAAAAGACACTTGGTAAAATAAGGTACGTACATTAATTATCGGGTTTACTTATGACTTTAATATGTATTATCAAATTCCACGTCAGTCATACGATGAAATTTCTCTTGTACGAGAATAACTCTTCACGTACTTGCAGCTTAGTGACCTCAGGTACGAAGCTACACAGGCAACCATAAGCGTTATTTATGTGTGCCGTGCTTTTTAACACACATAAATGCCTAACATTAAGTTTAATCAAGTCATTTTTCAGTAGTATACCATTTAAAGCAGCGTAAAACGTCCTAGCAGCTTTTATTTTATTACACCCTTTCCTGATAAATTAGATGATAGTAGAGCATATTTTCGTTTCATCAGCCCTTCATTTTTCCAAAAACACTACTGAATTATTTGCTCTTAATTACGATTCCAAGTGACCCCAGATGATTTTGTTTTAGAAAGAAAAAGTACAGTCCTATTTTCCTGAAGTTGAGTGGATTCTTTGGATAGAAAACAAACATTATTATCTAATGGGCCCTGCTCGTTACGGGCAGAGGAAACGTTGCAGACAAGTCCAGTGGAGGATTACATAGGAGATTACAATGGAATGAAGAGCGGAAGTCATTATATGAGAATTGACTCTCAGCAAAGATTGGCCTTTGTTAGGATTCAATAGCAGGACGAACGTCAGAACGGCCTGTGAAGAGGAGCTGGAGGGTTTAAGCGCAGCCTTTAAGCAGTTCGCTTTTAAAGCGTTTTGGGAGGTTCTTTTTTATTTCTTTGGAAGTTTATTCTTTCGAAATAGCGAGAGCTGTTCATTAGGAATAAACGTCGTTGTCTCTCACAAAGTGGAGCTGGGTAAAAGACAATGCTCTAGTGAAACTGAAGGCCTCCGTTGCTCGTGATTTGTTCGACGTTCATTAAAGACTGATCGGCAATTTGTGTGAGTGTATCCTAAAGCAACACAATGAAATAATTGTCTTCTACCTATCTATCACTTGTAATTCTAAAAGCGTACCACACATAAAATTGCTTGACTGTTTTAGTAACGTACGCAATTGTCTGGTGAATTTATAAGAGCTCTTTTCCGAAAATGAAAAGTCTATAATTTTGGTAATTCGAGTTTTAAATAAAAATGATTTCAAACAGAGCGCTTCGTTCGATTCGGAATGCATTTTAAGCTTTTCAGTTCCTCGAAAACGGTGAGTGCGGCCTGTGTTAATATTCCGCAACCTATTATCAAATGAGTTCCATAAAATTCGGAAACACTTCTTCTTCCAATTTTTCCGCTGTATACCGTCCAGCCATTTCAGACTGAGCCGAGGTGACTTACACTCTAGCACCTGCTTCGTCCTTTTAAACCCGCGGATCGCACTACTGAGCATGCGGCCAGAGACGTTGATCTGCGGCAAAGAGGTGTGACCTATTCATGCAATTAGATCTATGGCTGCGCGGTCGATCCACACGGTGATATTGATGTATTACTGCGAGCTGCACTGTCACGATATCTTTCTGTGTTCATTACAGAAAGTGCCGGATTTCATTATTTGTCCAAGCTGAAGCTGATATCGCTATTACTTAAATTCGTCTCCAAACGAATTTAATTTGTTTCTTTCACTACTGAGTCCCAGAAAGATTAAATTGAGGCTAAAATTTCGAGGTTATCATACACCATAGAGTGCACAGTGTCAATACTGTGCTTTGCCACCGCCGATGTATTAGATTGTACGAGGTGCATTCAAGTTCTAAGGCCTCCGATTTTTTTTCTCCGGACTGGAAAGAGATAGAAACACGCGCATTCTTTTAAAATGAGGCCGCGTTCATTGTCAATACGTCCCAGAGATGGCAGCACCGTACGGCAGATGGAATTTTACCACCAGCGGCGAGAATGAGAACTGTTTTAAATACTTCAAATGGCGACGTTTTGCTTATTTGAACAGCGTGCAATCATTCGTTTTCTGAATTTGCGTGGTGTGAAACCAATTGAAATTCATCGACAGTTGAAGGAGACATGTGGTGATGGAGTTATGGATGTGTCGAAAGTGCGTTCGTGGGTGCGACAGTTTAATGAAGGCAGAACATCGTGTGACAATAAACCGAAACAACCTCGGGCTCGCACCAGCCGGTCTGACGACATGATCGAGAAAGTGGAGAGAATTGTTTTGGGGGATCGCCAAATGACTGTTGAACAGATCGCCTCCAGAGTTGGCATTTCTGTGGGTTCTGTGCACACAGTCCTGCATGACGACCTGAAAATGCGAAAAGTGTCATCTAGGTGAGTGCCACGAATGCTGACGGACGACCACATGGCTGCCCGTGTGGCATGTTGCTAAGCAATGTTGACGCACAACGACAGCATTAATGGGACTTTCTTTTCGTCGGTTGTGACAATGGATGAGACGTGGACGCCAGAAACAAAGCGCCAGTCAGCTCAATGGAAGCACACAGATTCACCGCCATAAAAAATTTTCGGGTAACCGCCAGTGCTGAAAAAATGATGGTGTCCATGTTCTGGGACAGCGAGGGCGTAATCCTTACCCATTGCGTTCCAAAGGGCACTACGGTAACAGGTGCATCCTACGAAAATGTTCTGAAGAACAAATTCCTTCCTGAACTGCAACAAAAACGTCCGGGAAGGGCTGCGCGTGTGCTGTTTCACCAAGACAACGCAACCGCACATCGAGCTAACGTTACGCAACAGTTTCTTCGTGATAACAACTTTGAAGTGATTCCTCATGCTCCCTACTCACCTGACCTGGCTCCTAGTGACTTTTGGCTTTTTCCAACAATGAAAGACACTCTCCGTGGCCGCACATTCATCAGCCGTGCTGCTATTGCCTCAGCGGTTTTCCAGTGGTCAAAACAGACTCCTAAAGAAGCCTTCCCCGCTGCCATGGAATCATGGCGTCAGCGTTGTGAAAAGTGTGTACGTCTGCAGGGCAATTACGTCGAGAAGTAACGCCAGTTTCATCGATTTCGGGTGAGTAGTTAATAAGAAAAAAAAATCGGAGGCCTTAGAACTTGAATGCACCTCGTAAAAGCCCGGTGTACCTGCTGTGCTCTGTTAATCCCTCATTGACTCTATATGTCGTCTGTCCGACGTATGAACGGCCACTCCCACAGGTGATCTTGTAAACCCTAGGCTTCCAAAGACTGTCATGTTTAATGGAACCCAGGAGTCCTGCTATCTTCGGTGGCACTTTGTGTTTGCTGAGGATTCGTCCTGTTTTTGACGACAAGCTTCCCACGTATGGCAGAGAAGCCATAGATTTAAAACTTTCCGTGTCTTCTTCTGCATTCCTTATGCCCACTGTTGGTTTCATTTGCAGTGGCTTACGTATCTGCTGTGCAGAGTACCCGTTGGCTTCAAAAACGCTTCTCAAGTGCAGAACTCCGTCCTACAGACTGCTCTCGTCACCAATGACGTGTGCTCTGTGTACCAGAGTTCTAAGTACACTCATCGTCTGCCTGTGGGGGATGGTGGCAGCTAATTGTATGCATGAAATTTTGTGCAACAATCATTGCGCCTCGAAATTTTGGCACATGTTATCAAATGTGCTCATCGAACATACAGTGCAGTTCGTGTACAACTACCAGCTACAGCGATGAAGACCGGCTGTCGCTGCTATTTATTTAAGTGTCTAGGAAGACGTTACTGTAAAATAAGGTATACTTAAGCTAGAAATTTGTTCTCCTCCGTTTATAAAGCAGTGAATGTCCCTCACAGAGATCAGGAGGTAACTGTTAAGTAAGAGAAATAACGTTATAGTATTTGCTGTATTTGTTGGGACTTGGGTTTTGAACGCGTCACTCCTAAAATTCCATTGCATGCTGGTCTTCCTATGTGGTCTGGAGCGTTGTGATATAGCTGCAGAGCGTTCTCGAATCCCAGCCGTTACCTTGGAAACAAGCTTCGGGAGTACCGCAGGGAAGCGTGATAGGACCTTTACTGTTTACAATATACATAAATGACTTAGTTGACAACATCGGTAGCTCCGTGAGGCTATTTGCAGATGACACGGTTGTCTACAAGAAAGGAGCAACATCAGAAGACTCGTACGTACTCCAGGAGGACCTGCAGAGGATTAATGCATGGTGCGACAGCTGGCAGCTTTCCCTAAACGTAGATAAATGTAATATAATGCGCATACATAGGGGCAGAAATCAATTCCAGTACGATTATGCCATAGGTGGTAAATCATTGGAAGCGGTAACGACCGTAAAATACTTAGGAGTTACTATCCGGAGCGATCTGAAGTGGAATGATCACATAAAACAAATAGTGGGAAAAGCAGGCGCCAGGTTGAGATTCATAGGAAGAATTCTAAGAAAATGTGACTCATCGACGAAAGAAGTAGCTTACAAAACGCTTGTTCGTCCGATTCTTGAGTATTGCTCATCAGTATGGGACCCTTACCAGGTTGGATTAATAGAAGAGATAGACATGATCCAGCGAAAAGCAGCGCGATTCGTCATGGGGACATTTAGTCAGCGCGAGAGCGTTACGGAGATGCTGAACAAGCTCCAGTGGCGGACACTTCAAGAAAGGCGTTACGCAATACGGAGAGGTTTATTATCGAAATTACGAGAGAGCACATTCCGAGAAGAGATGGGCAACATATTACTACCGCCCACATATATCTCGCGTAATGATCACAACGAAAAGATCCGAGAAATTAGAGCAAATACGGAGACTTACAAGCAGTCGTTCTTCCCACGCACAATTCGTGAATGGAACAGGGAAGGGGGGATCAGATAGTGGTACAATAAGTACCCTCCGCCACACACCGTAAGGTGGCTCGCGGAGTATAGATGTAGATGTAACATGTGCATGAATGCTCTCTTTTCTTTACTCGACCAATCTTGGTGTAATGTATCACACAAAGTTGACGAAAACATAAAGTGAAATTTTGAAAGTGGGACACATCACACTGACGATAGCAGTAGCACGTTAATGACACGAATAGGTAGAATTTAGAGTGAACTTGAAGCTCCTAGTGTTGAAGACAGTATCATAACCCGGATTCTTAAGTTCTTCTAACTTCAGGCACCAAAGTGGAGAGAGGAATACCTCGGTGACGGCAGACGAAAATCAATGTAATAAATGGTTTGCATTACAACACCAATCCTAATCTGACTTTGAAAAAAGGAATTTAGACTGCAAGCTCGATTTATAACAATTTTATAACAATGTAAATGTGCATTCGATACCGATCTGAATGGCGCCCAACCGTCGCGTCACCAAACCAATCACTTCGAATGTATCTAGACAGTTAGAACTTTAATACATGCTTCATGCATTATTAGTATAAGGTACTCAATAAATATAACAAAATAAGTTCAGATAATGCTATTACTTGCAATCAAACTACATATAACAAAATGGCGCGTCGTTACATCATTGCAATCTGCAGACAAAAGGTCTGCATGTTGATAGTGGGACAAGCGCAGTGCGTATACTTATTAAAAAAATATACTCATGTCATTTACGGAACCATGTATTCTCAAAGACGCTGCATGCTAATATATGGGACTTCATCAAAACTAACACTTCTACGTAAATGTAATGTTTGAAGGGATTCACGTAAATAAAAGTACTACTTTTCTAGCCATGTTTTTCAGACAACATAGTTTTCAGGTACGGTACAAACCAGCGTACCGAACGATTGTAGTTTACTGATTAATTAAAGTGCTGTGCCGAATCCAGATTCCAACCCGGAACACTTTCTTTCTGGAAGATGCTTCCAGAACGAACAATCCAATCAGTGTGTTTGGGGTGGATACATACTGACTGGCTAAATCTGCAGTAGCACTGCGCGAGAATGGCAATTATTCGGTCTCTAGTCCTGGCGGCCACACGGTTCTAATTTGCCAGGGCTTCTAAAATTGGCCCGCCTGCGCTGCCGAGTAAAATATTTACTTCGTACCGAAGGCTCCTTAGTCGCTTTTTATGTAACATGAGTTGTTTTGCCACAAATATTTCATTCAGTTCACTCGACATGCAATTACTGGTGCCATTTTCAACCCAATGGAGTTAACTAAGGTTGCTTTTGTCGCTAAATGGGAAAACTTATTTTGCATTTGCAAACTCAAATGCGTTCTCAACATTCCGTAACATCAGCAGATTCAGCACGTCTTTGTTTACTAGGTGCTGAGAAATGATTAGCGTGACCAGTGTTTATCGGCACATGAACGTAACGTATTGTACCTAATCAAAAGTGTTCCGGCGTAGCATCAACCAGGAACGTTACAGCAGAGAGGGCTGTGAGACGACGTCAGCCAATAGTACGCTGAGGGACCCCTCTCTAGGACGACATCGAGACAGGAGCGGCCTCTACACGAAGAGAATACAAGCGCCGCGCCGCCTGGGCGTGGGCCGAGCTGAAGTCGAGCCGACCTACGAACGGTACAGCAGTGACGTAGAAACTGTGTCGGTTCACTTGCATTACGAATTGCACACACTGAAGCGCTTGCTTATGTTTGTCTGTCGCCCCTTGCACGCGACACGTCTATATCTCACAAAGTTAAGTATTGTAATCATTTCCTTTTGTAATAAACTCCATTAATATGATATGCTTGAATAGTTGTCTAGCGATGCGAGAAAGCAGCTTTCCGAGGCACCTTATATTACACGAGTAGGCAGAACAAAACAAAAAGCATCCGAGTACTAATTGGTGGACATTAATGTGGAGTACATGTGTTCCACAGGGATCATTAGCAACGTTTGACTGGAACATGGTAAGGGAATACAATAGAATTCGAATGGGTTGCTTTAAGAGATGGAACATTGAAAGCAGCGGAGGATCACAGACCAGGCCTCTCTGAAACTCTTAGTTAAAAAAGACGATACTGATTTTGACGGTTCAAAAAATGGTTCAAATGGCCCTGAGCACTATGGGACTTAACTTCTCTGGTCATCAGTCCCCTAGAACTTAGAACTACTTAAGCCTAACTAACCTAAGGACGTCACACACATCCATGCCCGGGGCAGGATGATTTTGACGGAAGGAGAAAACAGCGTATATAAATGACCTTGTGGATGACATCGGAAGTTCACTGAGGCTTTTTGCGGATGATGCTTTGGTATATCGAGAGGCTGTAACAATGGAAAATTGTACTGAAATGCATGAGGATCTGCAGCGAATTGGCGCATGGTGCAGGGAATGGCAATTGAATCTAAATGTAGACAAGTGTAATGTGCTGCGAATACATAGAAAGAAAGATTCTCTATCATTTAGCTACAATATAGCAGGTCAGCAACTGGAATCAGTTAATTCCATAAATTATCTGGGAATACGCATTAGGAATTTAAAATGGAATGATCATATAAAGTTGATCGTCGGTAAAGCAGATGTCAGACTGAGATTCATTGGAAGAATCCTAAGCAAATGTAATCCGAAAACGAAGGAAGTAGGGTACAGTACACTTCTTCGCCCACTGCTTGAATACTGCTCACCGGTGTGGGATCCGTATCAGATAGGGTTGATAGAAGAGATAGAGAAGATCCAACGGAGAGCAGCGCGCTTCGTTACAGGATCATTTAATAACGGAGATGATAGATAAACTCCAGTGGAAGACTCTGCAGGAGAGACGCTCAGTAGCTCGTTACGGGCTTTTGTTGAAGTTTCGAGAGCATACCTTCACCGAGGAGTCAAGCAGTATATTGCTCCCTCCTATGTATATCTCGCGAAGAGACCATGAGGATAAAATCAGAGAGATTAGAGCCCACACAGTGACATACCGACAAGCCTTGTTTCCACGAACAATACGAGACTGGAATAGAAGGGAGAACCGATAGAGGTACTCAGGGTACCCTCCGCCACGCACCGTCAGGTGGCTTGCGGATTATGGATGCAGATGTAGATGTAGAAAAAGGCAGCAAATGAAGCAGGCGAAAGGGAATGCAGAGATCTAAGAAGTGAGGAACAGAGAATATAGCATTCGTGAGCCGAAACATGCAAAACACTGATTAATTTGTTTCCGAGACTACCAATAATGGTCAGAACTAACGTTTGCAGCCATTCATAGGCGTCATGTACCCAAAATAATAACGGAACTGTCACAAGGCCACAATTCTTGCCGATTGGTTAGAGGAACATTATGAATATTTTGAGCGAATAATTTGGGCTCCCTATCGCTCGACATGAATCCCATCCAATATTTATGGGACGTAATCGTTAGGTCAGTTCGTGCACGAAATCCTGCACCGACACCGCTTTCGTAATTACGGATGGCTGTAGAGGTTCAGCGTTTCTGCACAGGGCTTTATGACTTGCTGAGTCCGAGCCACGTGGATTAGCTAAACAACGCTGGGCAAAAGGAGGTCCGACACATTATTAGGAAATATCCTATTACTTTTCTAACCTCAGTCCATTTATTTACAAAATCAGTTATTGCTATTTCACCATTTCAGTCACTACACATAGACCTTGAGCTTCAGTAGATGACAAATTTTGAGAAATATCTTACTTATGTATATGTCATCATCACATCGATAGGCTAGCAAGTTTTGCACAAATAACGCCAAACCAATGCGCTATTTGACAGCAATTTGTATGTGATTCACTTATGTAACGGACCTTCCTTTCAGAACCTTCTTCTTTTCTTCTTCTTCTTCCTTTCTTCCTAGTGTATTGCTTCCTTCCTTCACCTTGGCTCAGTCTACGCTGGTATTGCCACTCCATGTTTTCCTTGGTCTGCCTCTATTTCTTGTATCATCTGGTGATTATTTTTAGGATTTTCACAATTCTGTACCTCCAACTGTTTGATCCACTTATGCTTTCTCTTAGTTACCAATCATTAATGGTGTCCATCTTACATCCTCTTCTAATACTTCCACTTACATCTTACTCTAATACTTCCACTAGTAATGGTGTGCGCTTTACACCCTTTTCTAATGTTTGAACTTCACTCTCTATATCTCTGTGTGTTCTCTGCATTCCTCCGCAGTAGTTTCATTTCTGTAGTTTCAAAAAGTCTTCTAGCTACTGATGACCCGTCCCATCGGCCAAGTCTATGATAGCAATGCCTTCTCTAGATCATCACAGGATGATCAAGAACTTAAAATTGAACAGTCCCGCCTACCACGTGACACAAATTAAACGTTACTGTACCCATTCTGCAGAATAAAAGTTATGACAAACTACACTGCTGGCCACCGTAAATGCAACACCCTGAAGGAAGCATCCGAATCAAGTGAAATTTACACCATGGGTTTGCAGCGATGAGATATGCAACTGCGCCGGCCGCGGTGGTCTTGCGGTTCTAGGCGCTGCAGTCCGGAACGGCGGGACTGCTACGGTCGCAGGTTCGAATCCTGCCTCGGGCATGGATGTGTGTAATGTCTTTAGGTTAGTTAGGTTTATGTAGTTCTAAGTTCTAGGGGACTGATGACCTAAGATGTTAAGTCCCATAGTGCTCAGAGCCATTTGAACCAGTTTTAGATATGCAACTGATTAGAATTTCAGCGCAGACGCACATCACGCGCGTCTGTGGCGCCACCTCATAGCGCCATTTAAGGCTTGGCGATTTCGACAAGTGTACGTTCGGCACGTGTGTTTACCTTGTGGTTGTTTCACAAGACGATCAGTTATGCCCCGTAGACAACAGCGAACATCGTTTGATCAAGTATCCGAGTTCGGCAGAGGAAGGATAGTGGCTTACCGAGATTGTGGATTATCATACAGAGAAATCGCTAGTCGTGTTGGACGAAACCAAACAACTGTAATGCGGATATGTGACCGTTGGATGCGTGAGGGTACGACGGACCGACGTGGACGATCGCATTCACCTCGGTGCACCACTGCACGTGCTGATAGGCAAATTGTGCGCATGGCAGTGACGGATCGCTCAGTGACATCCCGAACCATAGCACAGCACATTGCGTCTGTAACGCATCATCCAGTGTCTGCGCGTACCATTCGACGCCGTTTACAGCAGAGCGGTCTGTCCGCAAGACGTCCATTGCTTCGTCTACCATTGACGCAGAACCACAGACGTCTCCGTCGCCAATGGTGTGGTGACAGACGGATGTGGACGGCAGAATGGAATGACGTTGTCTTTACTGACGAGGCACGCTTCTGTCTGCAGCACCACGATGGTCGGATTCGAGTGTGGAGACACCGTGGAGAGAGGATGCTGGACAGCTGCATTATGCACCGCCACACTGGTCTTGCACCGGGTATTATGGTATGGGGCGGTATTGGATATTACTTTCGCACGCCTCTAGTACGCATTTCCGGTACTTTAAATAGCCGGCGCTACATATCCGAGGTGCTGGAGCCAGTTGTCTTTCCTTACCTTCAGGGCTCGGCCACAGCCATATTTCAACAGGATAATGCGCGACCACACGTGGCACGCATTGTCCAAAGGTTCTTCGTCAATAACCAGATTGAATTGCTTCCCTGGCCGGCTCGCTTTCCGGATCTTTCGCCGATAAAAAACATGTGGTCCGTGGTTGCTCAACGAGTGACCCAGATTACATCCCCAGCTGCCACACCAGATGATCTTTGACAACGTGTGGAAGCTGCTTGGGCTGCTGTACCCCAGGAACACATCCAACGTCTCTTTGACTCAATGCCTAGACGTGTGGCAGCGGTGATCTCCAACAATGGCGGCTACTCTGGCTACTGATTCTGGCAGGAACCACATGTCACAGACGTCTGTAAACGTAATCATTTGATACTTGGTCAACATGTTATCTACAAAATAAATTTTGTTGTGCTACCTGTTGTCTTTCTTGGTCTTGCATTTACGATGGCCAGCAGTGTAATTATATACACAATGTGATCTAAAGTATCCGGACACCTGGCTGAAAACGACTTACAAGTTTTCATCCTAAGACTGTTTTACTTTTGAAAAAAATTATTTTTGAAAAAAAAATACACTCCGTGATCAAAAGTATCCGGACACTTGGCTGAAAAGTCTTAAAAGTTCGTGGCGCCGTCCATCGGTAATGCTGGAATTCAATATGGTGCTGGCCCACCCTTAGCCCAGATGACAGGTTCCACTCTCTCAGGCCCACGTTCAATCAGGTGCTGGAAGGTTTCTTGGGGAATGGTAGCCCATTCTTCGCGGAGTGCTGCACTGAATAGAGGTATCAATGTCGGTCGGTGAGGCCTGGCACTAAGTCGGCGTTCCAAAACATCCCATAGGTGTTCTATAGGATTCAGGTCAGGACTCTGCAGCATAGTGCATTACAGGGATGTTATTGCCGTGTAACCACTCAGCCACAGGCCATGAGTTATGAACAGTTCCTTGATCGTGTTGAAAGATGTAATTCCCATCCCGGAATTGCTCTTCAAAAGTGGGAAGTAAGAAGGTGATTAAAACATGAATGTAGGCCTGTGCTGTGACAGCGACACGCAAAACAACAAGGGGTTCTAGCCCCCTTCATGAACAACACGATCACACTGTAACAGCACCGCCTCCGAATTTTACTGTTGGCACTACACGCTCTGGCAGATGACGTTCACCAGGCAGCCGCCATACACATACCTTGTCATCGGATCGCCACATTGTGTACGGTGATTCGTCACTCCACGCAACGTTTTTCCACTGGTGAATTGTCCAATGTTTACGCTCCTTACACCAAGCGAGGCGCCGTTTGGCATTTACCGGTGTGATGTGTCGCTTATGACCAGCCGCTCGACCATGAAATCCAGGTTTCGTGACCTCCCTCCTGACTGTCATAGTACTTGCAGTGGATTGTGACGCAGTTTGGAATACAGACGTATCACACAAGTGGCACCCAGTCGCCTGACCACGTTCGAAGTCCATGAGTTCCGCGGAACGCCCCATTCTGCTTTCTCACTAAGTCTAATGACTACTGAGGTCGCTGATATGGAGTACCTTACAGTAGGTGGCAGCACAATGCATCTGATATGAAAAACTTAAGTTTTTGAGGGTGTCCGGATACTTTTGATCACATAGTGTGTATGGTTGATATTTTAGTCTCACCTTTACCTTCTTAAGTAATAGAACCCAGTACGTTGTCCTCGATGGTGAGTGCTCATCGGAGGTGAGGGTATCATCTGGAGTGCCCCAGAGAAGTGTGGTAGGTGCGCTGTTGTTTCCTATCTACATAAATGATCTTTTGGGTAGGGTGGATAGCAATGTGTCGCTGTTTGCTGATGATGCAGTTGTGTACGGGAAGGTGTCGTCGTTGAGTGACTGTAGCAGGATACAAGATGACTTGGACAGGATTTGTGATTGGTGTAAAGAAAGGCAGCTAACTCTATATATAGATAAATGTAGATTATTGCAGATGAATAGGAAAAAGAATCCCGTAATGTTTGAATACTCCGTTAGTAGTGTAGCGCTTGACACAATCACGTCGAGTAAATATTTGGGCGTAACACTGCAGAGCGATATCAAGTGGGACAAGCATGTAATGGCAGTTGTGGGGAAGGCGGATAGTCATCTTCGGCTTATTGGTAGAATTTTGGGAAGATGTGGTTCATCTTTAAAAGAGACCGCTTATAAAACACTAATACCACCTATTCTTGCGTACTGCTCGAGCGTTTGGGATCCCTATCAGGTCAGATTGATGGAGGACGTAGAAGCAATTCAGAGGCGAGCTGCTAGATTTGTTACTGGTAGGTTTGATCATCACGCGAGTGTTACGGAAACGCTTCAGGAACACGGGTGGGAGTCTCTGGAGGAAAGGAGGCGTTCTTTTCCTGAGTCGCTACTGAGGAAATTTCGAGAACCAGCATTTGAGGCAGACTGCAGTACAATTTTACTGCCGCCAACTTATATTTCGCGGAAAGACCACAAAGATAAGATAAGAGAGGTTGGGGCTCGTACAGAGGCATATAGGCCGTCATTTTTCCCTCGTTTCCTTTGGGAGTGAAACAGGGAGAGAAGATGCTAGTTGTGGTACGAGGTACCCTCCGCCACGCACCGTATGGTGGTTCAAATGGTTCAAATAGCTCTGAGCACTATGCGACTTAACTTCTGAGGTCATCAGTCGCCTAGAACTTACAACTAATTAAACCTAACTAACCTAAGGGCATCACACACATCCATGCCCGAGGCAGGATTCTAACCTGCGACCGTAGCGGTCGGTCGGCTCCAGACTGTAGCTCCTAGAACCGCACGGCCACTCCGGCCGGCCCGTATGGTGGATTGCGGAGTATGTATGTAGATGTAGATGTAGCTGTGCCTGCTGTTTCAAACTATATCCATTGTGTGTCTCTCTCTCTGTAGAACCACGAAGGGTCTCGAGTAGGGATATTGTAGCAGAGTGTGGGTGAGAGACTGGAATAGAACGGAGAACCGATAGAGGTATTCAAGGTACGCTCCGCCTAACACACCGTCAGGTGGCTTGCGGATGATGATGATGATGATGATGATGTTTGGCTTGTGGGGCGCTCAACTGCCCAGTTATCAGCGCCTGTACAGATTCCCCACCTTTGCTCGGTCCAATCTCGCCACTTTCATGAATGATGCTGAAGTGATGAGGACAACACAAACACGCAGTCATCTCGAGGCAGATGAAAGTCCCTGACCCCGTCGGGAATCGAACCCGGGACCCCGTGCTCGGGAAGCGAGAACGCGACCGCGCGACCACGAGCTGCGGACGGGCTTGCGGAGTATAGATGTAGATGTAGATGTAGATGTAGATAAAGATATAGACCACAACAGTGAATTAAAATTTGTACCAGCGCCAGTGTGGCATAATGGATCATGCATGTGCGTAGTAAGCAAGAGACCTTATTTCAAATCCTGGCACTAGCACAAATTTTAGTTCATTGCTTTCGCCTAATCATCATCATAATACATGTATGTTTTTGTCACACGTTAGGTGAATCTCTCCTCATTTTTTAGTCGTCAGTATCTATTATAGCATCGTAAACGGGAGTAGGCGTATGTGTGTGCATTGGTCGATAGCTGCTTGCTGTTTAGTACCGCCTGTGACAGACAGATAGAATTAGCGTGTGGGTGGGACGGACGGATGGTTCCCGGCGGCCGCACCAAATTGGTTGGTAGCTGCCAGCCGAAGCGTCGGCACGCGCCCACCGCCACCGTGCACCGCAGCGGCGCGCAAGTCAATTATATGCCGCGCCTGGCTAACAAGCAGCGTAATAAGCGAGCCAGCAGGTAGCGTAGGGATGGGGGGCGGGGCTGCGCAGCGCTAACAAGTAACGCCCACGCTCTGGCCTCATTCACGTGCTGTGCGCCTACTGGAACATTTGGTCCGCACCACACACTCTTGGAGAGACTTGCCAGTTTACTACTCCTTAGATACGTGAATTGTTCCGTTGCCATCGAATTACGATTCTAACGCCTCTACCAAGGTAGTGACTGTATATTCCAGAGATCTGACATGTTGATCGTGTTTTGGGCATGGTATGTAACTTTCACTACAGCACTTCTGTATCCTGTGCGCTTCATAGATACTATACAGGGTGGTCCTTTGATCGTTACAAGGCCAAATATCACACGAAAGAAGCGTCAAACGAGAAAACTACAAAGAACGAAACTTGTCCAGCTTGAAGCGGGAAACCAGATGGCGGTATGGTTGGCCCGCTAGATGGCGCTGCCATAGGTCAACTGTTTTTTTTTATTACATATTCGTGTAGTACGTAAAGGAGTATCAGTGTTTTAGTTGGATCACTTTTTTCGCTTTGTGATAGATGGCGCTGTAATAGTCACAAACGTGTAAGTACGTGGTATCACGTAACATTCCGCCAGTGCGGACGATATTTCCTTCGTGATACATTACCCGTGTTAAAATGGGCCGTTTACCAATTGCGGGAAGGGTCGATATCGTGCTGATGTATGGCTATTGTGATCAAAATGCCAAACGGGCGTGTGCTATGTACGCTGCTCGGAATCCTGGACGACATCATCCAGGTGTCCGGACCGTTCGCCGGATAGTTAAGTTACTTAAGGAAACAGAATGTGTTCAGCCACATGTGAAACGTCAACCAAGACCTGCAACACAAGATGATGCCCAAGTAGGTATTTTAGCTGCTGTCGCGGCTAATCCGCACATCAGTAGCAGACAAACTGCGCGAGAATCGGGAATCTCTAAAACGTCGGCGTTGAGAATGCTACATGAACATCGATTGCGCCCGTACTATATTTCTATGCACGAGGAATTGCATGGCGACGACTTTGAACGTCGTGTACAGTTCTACTACAGAATGGCGATGTACGTCCAACACGATGGATGCCCGGCACATAGCTCGCGTGCTGTTGAAGCGGTATTGAATACCATATTTCACGACAGGTGGATTGGTCGTCGAAGCACCATACCATGGCCCGCACGTTCACCGGATCTGACGTTCCCGGATTTCTTTCTGTGGGGAAAGTTGAAGGATATTTGCTATCGTGATCCACCGACAACGCCTGACAACATGCTTCAGCGCATTGTCAATGCATGTGCGATTTTTTTTTTATGTCGTTACACGTACTGCCAAATGCATTGAGGTTGACGGACATCATTTAGAGCATTTATTTCATTAATGTATATTTACAGGTAATCACACTGTAACAGCATGTATTCTCAGAAACGATAATTTCACAATGGTACATGTATTACATTGGAACAACCGAAATAAAATGTTCAAACGTACCTATGTTCTGTACTTTAATTTAATTTAAAAAACCCACCTGTTACCAACTGTTCGTCCAAAATTGTGAGTCATATGTTTGCGACTATAACAGCGCCATCTATTACAAAGCGAAAAAAGTGGTCCAACTAAAACATTCGTATTTCTTTACGCACTACACGAATATGTAATAAAAATGGGGGTTCCTATTTAAAAAACGCAGTTGATATCCGTTTGACCCATGGCAGCGCCATCTAGCGGGCCAACCATAGCGCCATCTGATTTTCCCCTTCAAGCTGGAGAAGTTTATTTCTTTGTAGTCTTTTCGTTTGACGCTTATTTCGTGAGATATTTGGCCCTGTCACGCTCAATGGACCACCCTGTATACACTTCAGTCTCATTAATATGGTACGGGGTGGTTTCCCTCATGAAATTTTCATTCTACGGGGCTACCGAAGGTATTCCACATATACAGGCAGAGAGATCCACTACTGTTCGATTACACCACTGGTGACGATTCACTGCAAACAGCAACTACGAGAAAATACCTATGAGTAACCTTGCGGATCGAGCTAAAGAAGAGTGACCACATGAAACAAATAGCAGAGAAAATAGATGCCAGACTGAGATTCACTGAGTGAATCTTAAGCAAATGAAATTCAGCGGCTTACAAAACACTTCTTCGACCTATTCTCGAGTACTGTCCATCAGAATACGACGCTTACTAAATGATGCTAACAAAAGAGATTGAAAAGATACAAAGAAAAGGTGGAGAGGAGGCCTTTTTTCCAGGAGATTATTTAGTCGGCACGAGAGCGGAGATGCTAAGAGAAAACCAATCCCAGACACTGCAAAAGAGGGGTTGTGCATCACTATGCGTCACTGAGAAGTTTACTCTTAATCTTACGAGAGCTTACGCTGCAGGAAGATATTACGTCCTCCCACATACGTCCTGCGAAGTGGGCACAATGAGAAAATTCAGAGAAATAAGAACTAAAACAAGCCTTTTCATTCTTACCAAGCTCCAATCGTAAAGGGAACAGAGAAGTGTGGAAGAGATAGTAGGACAGGGAGTAGTCTCCACCACAAACCGCAAGGAGACTTGCAAGTTTAAATGTTGATATAGAAGAAGATGCCAATAACATAGCTACAAAAACGAAATTATCGATACACCTCCATTTCAGCAGCCATTGTCACTTTCATTTCAATCCTCTCCTCTTTCATTATTATGTTCACATCTTCTAATACCAAACAGGCTTCGGAAGTGCTAAACTAATCAGTATTATTCTTAACACCTTCATTATTTTATTATTATTATTACTGTAATTGCTACTGTCGTTATTAATATTGCAGATTACTATTTTTTGTTAATAATATGAATATTATTAAATGAGTTTGTTGTGTCACAGGGCCGAATGTGGTTGTCACAATAACAACAAACGGTGGGAGGACCTTGTTGAAAGATTTGCAGGTCCGAACACCCACGCAACGTTACCCTCCACGCGACATCCATACCTGGACCATCAAAACGTTCGACAATACTGACGTTCCATCATATAGCGAGGAATGTTTCCAGTATTGTCTTCATTTCCCACAGATAACTCGTTCTCAGAATCCAGTTCTAGTTCCTTATTCCTGATTCTACCTACCGCAAAAAGTGTCTTGAAACTAAATTCCCATTCCAAAAGTCAGTAACTGTTATATTTGCCCTTTCTTCGTCTTCTGAAATTCTTCAGTTTTTCCGGATTATCTTATCCTTTTCCCACATCACATTTTTCCTATTAATAGCTTCTTTTCTTAATCTCCCTGGTAATTTCCATATACCTTTATCTTCATCCCCCTAGTGTTCTCCTTCCACCACTCTCTTTCTTCACTTAATTGACCCAGCACTTCACATACTGCCTCAGGAATGAACGTTTCAATCTTTTGATATATTTCTTCAGCACATCAGCGTTCATTAAAACTCAGTTTATAAATAAATTTAAAGTTTCTGCCTATGAGACTATTAGCATTTTATTTATGTCATTCTTAATTACTTCATTATTTTACTATTATTATTTGTTAATATTATTATTGTGATAATTGCTAGGTATTATTTTCGTTAATAATGCAAATTATTAGTGTTGTGATTGTAAAGCAGTTCTTTTTTATGTATTTTCCCTGGTCATGGTAAGAGAAGGCCTTAATGTGATGAGGATAAATATAGAATAAATAAATATTACTTATGTCAAATTGTCAACAATTACGGGAATGTCGCTATTGTGAGCGCAATGTTAAGTGAGACGCGTGACTGTAGAAAGGTGCTGAAATTTTTTCTGCATTATGCTCGTCAAGAGGCAAACTAGCTACAAACTAAAGTCGGCAGAAAAAACATTCTGTTTTCCTTAGGAACTTTGACGCACCTTCTCCACTCCCTCCTCGCTGTACCACCTAACAGGTTCAGTAATTTCGGTACGCTGGGCAGTTGCCTAGTTCGGCTGTACGCCGGCGCCATACCTAGATATTGGAATTTGCCTGCGCCAAGGCAAAGCACACACGCCTAGGCATCGAATATCGACCACAGCAGTAGCCAGTCCGCATACTAATAAGTACGCACGCAAACACACACACACACACACACACACACACACACACACACACCATTCCTGTGTTTCCCTTGCTCCCGTACCCAAAGAATCCCCAATCGTCGGCCCTTCCCCAGGAAAAAGCGAGCTTTTATTTTGCCACTATCGTCCATTAATTTTCCAGATGCGCTGCCTCTGATAATGGACAATCCCCGGCCGCCCCTGTGCGTGGGGCTCCCATGGTCTCTGCTGACTTGTTAGAGCGAGCCTGCGAGGCCCCCAGGGCGGACGTTCAATAATGGCGCCCCTCCCTCAACCTGCGCTGTGCCTCGACCCCACAGAAACGCTTGCCGCCCCCGCTGTCACTGCCTAAGCGGGCAAAGCGTAGAGCCCCCCAGCCACGGGGGAATAATACCTGAAAGCACGCGCGTTGCAGGCTCGCATGTTACTCTTCGTGAAAACACAGTATCAAAGCTTCTGTATTATCTCCACTGTCCATTGAACTTCAATTCTTCTTTCCTTCCATAACTCATACATAAAAAATACACATAGCGTAGATTCGAAATAAATACAAAGTGCGTCGAGAAGAGCTTTACAAAAAAGCAATTGTGAATAACAAAACACTTTCCTAAAATTCCTCCTATTACTCACTCCATGATACCTTTTCTAGACACGTACGATGTCCACCTCCCCGCCCACAGGTAGCAGTATTTTCCCACTGCTTTAACGTAATGTTAACATCCCAGTAATATTCATTACAACCTGTATCGTGTGTAACACTTAAGGACGAAAGTAAGTTTCGTATGATGTATCACTAGCTAGTAACATAGCGAGATGAAACTTGGACATAAATGCAGTGAATACTGCAGTATAGTACAGAAGATAACTCAAGGAAATACGCAATGGGACCAAGAGAAACGACACTTTTATTGAAAGACAATAATTCCACTAAAGTCACCACGATTCATGTTGGTGGCGCGGATATTACACTACTGGCCATTAAAATTGCTTCACCACGACGATGACGTGCTACAGACGCGAAATTTCACCGACTGGAAGAAGATGCTGTGATATGCAAATGATTAGCTTTTCAGAGAATTCACACAAGGTTGGCGACACCTACAACGTGCTGACATGAGGAAAGTTTCCAACCGATTTCTCATACACAAACAGCAGTTGACCGGCGTTGCCTGGTGAAACGTTGTTGTGATGCCTCGTGTAGGCCGGAGAAATGCGCACCATCAAGTTTTCGACTTTGATAAAGGCCGGATTGTAGCCTATCGCGATTGCGGTTTTTCGTATCGCGACATTGCTGCTCACGTTGGTCGAGATCCAGTGACTGTTAGCAGAATATGGAATCGGCGGGTTCAGGAGGGTAATACGGAACGCCGTGCAGGATCCCAACCGTCTCGTATCACTAGCAGTCGAGATAAAAAGCATCTTATCCGCATGGCTGTAACGGATCGTGCAGCCACGTCTCGATCCCTGAGTCAACAGATGGGGACGTTTGCAAGACAACAACCATCTGCACGAACAGTTCGACGACGTTTGAAGCAGCAATGACTATCAACTCGGAGACCATGGCTGCGGTTACCCTTGACGCTGCATAACAGAGAGGAGCGCCTGTGGTGGTGTACTCAACGACGAACCTGGGTGCACGAGTGGCAAAACGTCATTTCTTCGGATGAATCCTGGTTCTGTTTACAGCATCATTATGGTCGCATCCATGTTTGGTGACATTGCGGTGAACGCACATTGGAAGCGTGTATTCGTCATCCCCATACTGGCCTATCACCCCGCGTGATGGTATGGAGTGCCATTGGTTACACGTCTCGGTCACCTCTTGTTCGCATTGACGGTACTTTCATCAGTGGACGTTACATTTCAGATGTGTTACGACCCGTGCCTCTACCCTTCATTCGATCTCTGCGAAACCCTACATTTCAGCAGGATAATGCACGACCGCGTGTTGCAGGTCCTGTACGGGCTTTTCTGGATACAGAAAATGTTCAACTGTTGCCCTGGTCAGCACATTCTCCAGATCTCTCACCAATTGGAAACGTCTGGTCAATGGTGGCCGGGCAACTGGCTCGTCACAATACGCCAGTCACTACTGTTGATGAACTGTGGTATCGTGTTGAAGCTGCATGGGCAACTGTACCTGTGCACGCCATCCAAGCTCTGTTTGACTCAATGCCCAGGCATATCAAGGCCGTTATTACGGCCAGAGGTGGTTGTTCTGGGTACTGATTTCTCAGGATCTTTGCACCCAAATTGTGTGAAAATGTAGTCACATGTCAGTTCTAGTTTAATATATTTGACCAATGAACACCCGTTTATCATCAGCATTTCTTCTTGGTGTAGCAGTTTTGATGGCCAGTGGTGTACAGTGAATACTGCAGTGTAGTACAGAAGGTAAATCAAAGAAATACGCAAAGGGACCAAGAGAAACGACACATTTATTGAAAGACAACAATTCCAATAAAGTCACCGCGATTCATGTTGGTGCCCCGGATATTACTAACGGCGGGACGGAGATCTTAACAGCGCGTGTGATCACACACCAGGGACGGCAGTGCATACTCTGCAAAGGGCTCCCACGCTGTGAGAAGGCCGGTAAGGCGTTCTTGTTGCAGGAAGTTCCACTCCTCCACCAGCGCGGTGCACAACTGCTGCATGGTTTTTGGTGCCCGTGGAAGCCCTGCAGCTCGTCTCCTCGGCGTATCCCACACGTGCTCGGCGGGACTTCAGTCGGGGAATCGGGTAGCCCAGTCCATTTTCGAACATCCCCACGTTCTAAGATGTACTCGTACTCTCCCTACACTGTTCGACATGGTCGCACATTGTTGTTCATAAAAATGAAGTCAGGGCCAAATGTGGATGTCACAGTAACAATAACCGCCGGGAGGACCTTGTTGAAAGATTTGGAGGTCCGAACACCCACGCAAGGTTACCTTCCCCTCGCCATCGAGACCTGGACCACCAAAATCACATTCGACACTGACGTTAACGCATACAGCGAGGAATGTATCCAGGAGTACTTTCTTGATTTTCCACAGATAGCTAGTTCTCAAAATCCGGGTCTATGTCCTTATTCCTGGTTCTACCTAACGTAATCAGTGTCTTGAAACGAAAGTCCCATTCTAAAACGTCAGTAACTGCTATATTTGCCCCTTCTTCGTCTTCTTAAATTCTTCGGTTTTTCCGGATTCTACAACCCGTACATTCATCTATCTTATCCTTTTCCCACATCACATTTTTCCTATTAATAACTTCGTTTTTTAATTTCCCTGCTCATTTCCGTATACCTTTATCTTCATCCCCCTACTGTTCTCCGTCCACCACTCTCTTTCTTCTCTTTGTTGGCCAAACACTTCACATACTGCCTAAGGAATTCATCTTTCAATTTTTCGATATTTTTCTTCAGCATATCAGCTTTCATCAAAACTCAGTTTATACATAAATTTAAAGTTTCTGCCTCTGAGACTATTCGTGTTTTATTTTACAGCATTCAGAATTCTAATTTGATTACTATCATGATGAGGTAACCTGTTTATCCATGGTGGCAAGATAAATCTCTTGAATGACTCTGCCGCGTGTATTTATTCATCAACTTATGGAAACGGAACAACACAAATTTTCCGATCCAATGCATTGCATATTTGCTAGTCTTTCGCCATTTTCGTTTATGATATCTCTACATGTCTTCCTATTATTTCAAGATCCACTTATGTACTTTTTCTTCTATTAAAATTTCCCATGAGAACGATTTCCTTTTAGCCTTCACCTCTTCCAGGACACATTTCAAAGCCTCATAAACTAAATCTTTCATGTTGCCATCAGCGTCATTTGTTCGGGAATACACTTTCGCTAATGTGCTCTCATGTCTGCGCGTGGAAAAGTCCACAGTCATAATTCTTTCATTTATTTGTTCCCCACCCTTAATGGTCTCCTTATGCTTTTTGTCGACCACTGATGACACACCTCTATTGCCTCTGTCCTCTTCTCGACACCAATCCAGAAATATCATTTACTACCATTTCATTTCCCCAAGCGTTGTACATTCCATGCTGCTATAAAGGAAGTCCTTTTCGGTAGCCTTGTTTGTTTCCATGATCTTTAGTTCTTCGTCCGAGGCTCTTAACAGGATTATGTATGTGTGACCCTCTCCCATGGGTCTAGTTCTATTTGGTGCGTTTCTACAGACTTGAGCAATATCCGAGAATAGGCCGCACTATGTTTTGTTGGCGATCTTCTTTATAGACTTGATTCCGTTTTCCTAGTATTCCATCACTGAACCGTAGTTTTCTACTTGTTTTACCGACAACTGAGCACATAGAAACGTTCCAGCCTTATCAAGGAAGACTAGGCAGATGTACGAAGTCTTCCAAAAACTCCCACTAAATGAATCGCATACCATGAAAGCAGGCGACCTTGGAGACATGGTACAATGCGAAAGCCGTACTCCACTTAAGGCAGCTCGCTGATAAGAAATGCAGGTGCTTGGGCGTCAATCCTGTTCCCAAAATTTAAATTGTTGTCATGTTCTCGCAACTGTGGAAAAAGGTAGATTTCAGTCATTTCCGCGTATGTGATTTTTTTCAAACTTTTGCGCAAAACATGTAAGTTCTCATTGCTGAACACGTTCAGCTTCGAAGAGTTTTTGTCCCGCTCGACTATTATATGTGGATCCTGTGTTCGCCTAAGAGTAATGTTGTGGCGATGGAACAAAGTTGTAATGGAATTCAAAAAAATGGTTCAAATGGCTCTGAGCACTATGGGACTCAACTGCTGTGGTCATAAGTCCCCTAGAACTGAGAACTACTTAAACCTAACTAACCTAAGGACAGCACACAACACCCAGCCATCACGAGGCAGAGAAAATCTCTGACCCCGCCGGGAATCGAACCCGGGAACCCGGGCGTGGGAAGCGAGAACGCTACCGCACGACCACGAGATGCGGGCGTAATGGAATTCACCTGTGGAAACCGGTAACTTTATTTAAAATAGGTTATTGCGGTTGTGACTGTTCATATTCATTTTTAAGCAAAAAGAAACCGCTGTACTCCAGAGAGACATGTTCTCAGTAATTACTTTTCATACCTGACTTAAAACTCACTGACGTATAAGATATGATAGAAAGCAAAGTGTTGGAAATATATGGGAAGCTATCCAGAAAGTAATGACTAACGAAAACATAGTAAGTACCGAGCAGTGGTCTGAGTTTTGCTAATATTTGCAATTATATGTGATATTAATATGGTGTGCGCCCACACTTCGGCTTTATGACTACTGGAAATCGGCGGTGGACACTTCCAGTCATGTGCCTGAATGTATGTTTGGAAATGGAAGCGAATTCTTCCTCAAGAGGCGCAACCAGAGAAGGCAGAGATGCTGGAGGTGGGGGTCTTAAGAGAAGCCGACGTTGAAACTCACTGCAAAGTTATTCCATTCATTTCAGATCGGAACTGGACAGACCATTCCATTTCAGGGATGTTGTTGTCCACAAACCGTGACTCACCGATGCCGCTGTACGAGCGAGCGCTTTATCATGCTGATAAAATCATCGTACCCTAATTCTTATCTGCTGTACGCTGTACACAGTCGTGAAAAATACATTTGTATTCTTCTGCATTTATCGTAATTTTAAGCGTAGTAAGGGGAGCAAATCCTAACCACGGAAAGCATCCCCATCTTCTCCGTACACCACTTTTGACACCACGCTTGTTGGCATTCGTCTTTCATCATACTGCCACAGGGTATAGCGTGACTCTTCACTGTGAATCGCTCGTTTCCAGTTACCGACTACGCTGTGGCGTCGTTCTCAGGTGTCGCTTATCAATTACTACAGAAATGTATGGTTCATGTGGCGCTCTTTGACCATTGTACTCATCCCTTTAACTCCCTCGACACCTTCTCATAGAGTACTGCTTACAGCACTTCCTGACTCAGTGATTCCTTCAG
Organism: Schistocerca serialis cubense; assembly: GCF_023864345.2. Classification (NCBI taxonomy): domain Eukaryota; kingdom Metazoa; phylum Arthropoda; class Insecta; order Orthoptera; family Acrididae; genus Schistocerca; species Schistocerca serialis. Next base: position 123,531,304 of record NC_064645.1, read on the forward strand.
CCAGTATGATGCCATTTCTTACAACCAACTTCTGCAGTGCATGTCTGTCTCGGTCCTTTTGTACTTGAGGCCTGCTGGTCTCGGTTTAGTTGCGGTTGTTCTGTCATATTTCCTTTGACTTGTCCCGAATGTATTCCTTTCTCAGCTGACATCCAGTGATTAGAATACATTCGAAGTCACTGAGTTCACTTGACTGACTCATTCTGTTGTTACTGCTTCTCCTGACAAAACCGTATTCTCTGCCTATTTTTATAGTGGCTGACCCCTCGCCGCTGGTGACATCTAACGGTCGATTCCGCATTACATAGGGATGTCCGGATATATTTTTTTAGGATAGTATGTATAATCAGAATATACTATAATGGCTCTAGGGCTGGAACTACGGAAAGGAAATCAATATTTCAACACCTACAAGATGTTTATTGAACAACGAAAATTGTTGAATGCTTTTCGTAGAGCTATCTACGAAAACAGTACACAATTGTCTTTGCTGTACACAGCTTGTGAGTGGTTCCGAAGATAGACCATTACTCCCCGTAGGAACTACCAGACAAACATTCATTGCAAGGCGCAGCAGAATGAGATGAATGGGGAGCCGAATGAATGTCACGTTAAGAGTTTCGCAAAAGACATCATCGTAAATGAAAGAAATTTATGCCACTGACTTAAACTTAGGACAAAATGAGCTGTTCAAACCACAGACATCTATCTGCCTATTATTCCCTGCAAAGAGCTTTTCTGATAGCAAAACTCGAGGAAATTCTGTATCATGTGTGAGAAGATTCACCAATAAGCATCTCTCAACTAGCCCGTCGAATGTACACTTCAAAAAATACACTCCTGGAAATGGAAAAAAGAACACATTGACACCGGTGTGTCAGACCCACCATACTTGCTCCGGACACTGCGAGAGGGCTGTACAAGCAATGATCACACGCACGGCCCAGCGGACACACCAGGAACCGCGGTGTTGGCCGTCGAATGGCGCTAGCTGCGCAGCATTTGTGCACCGCCGCCGTCAGTGTCAGCCAGTTTGCCGTGGCATACGGAGCTCCATCGCAGTCTTTAACACTGGTAGCATGCCGCGACAGCGTGGACGTGAACCGTATGTGCAGTTGACGGACTTTGAGCGAGGGCGTATAGTGGGCATGCGGGAGGCCGGGTGGACGTACCGCCGAATTGCTCAACACATGGGGCGTGGGGTCTCCACAGTACATCGATGTTGTCGCCAGTGGTCGGCGGAAGGTGCACGTGCCCGTCGACCTGGGACCGGACCGCAGCGACGCACGGATGCACGCCAAGACCGTAGGATCCTACGCAGTGCCGTAGGGGACCGCACCGCCGCTTCCCAGCAAATTAGGGACACTGTTGCTCCTGGGGTATCTGCGAGGACCATTCGCAACCTTCTCCATGAAGCTGGGCTACGGTCCCGCACACCGTTAGGCCGTCTTCCGCTCACGCCCCAACATCGTGCAGCCCGCCTCCAGTGGTGTCGCGACAGGCGTGAATGGAGGGACGAATGGAGACGTGTCGTCTTCAGCGATGAGAGTCGCTTCTGCCTTGGTGCCAATGATGGTCGTATGCGTGTTTGGCGCCGTGCAGGTGAGCGCCACAATCAGGACTGCATACGACCGAGGCACACAGGGCCAACACCCGGCATCATGGTGTGGGGAGCGATCTCCTACACTGGCCGTACACCACTGGTGATCGTCGAGGGGACACTGAATAGTGCACGGTACATCCAAACCGTCATCGAACCCATCGTTCTACCATTCCTAGACCGGCAAGGGAACTTGCTGTTCCAACAGGACAATGCACGTCCGCATGTATCCCGTTCCACCCAACGCGCTCTAGGAGGTGTAAGTCAACTACCCTGGCCAGCAAGATCTCCGGATCTGTCCCCCATTGAGCATGTTTGGGACTGGATGAAGCGTCGTCTCACGCGGTCTGCACGTCCAGCACGAACGCTGGTCCAACTGAGGCGCCAGGTGGAAATGGCAGGGCAAGCCGTTCCACAGGACTACATCCAGCATCTCTACGATCGTCTCCATGGGAGAATAGCAGCCTGCATTGCTGCGAAAGGTGGATATACACTGTACTAGTGCCGAAATTGTGCATGCTCTGTTGCCTGTGTCTATGTGCCTGTGGTTCTGTCAGTGTGATCATGTGATGTATCTGACCCCAGGAATGTGTCAATAAAGTTTCCCCTTCCTGGGACAATGAATTCACGGTGTTCTTATTTCAATTTCCAGGAGTGTATATCATGGAAAACGCTAGCGGAGGAAGGGCATAACCAAACAAAAATAAATGCTGATTTTTCTGTGTAATACTGAAGAGTCGAACGCTCTAAAATCTATACTATTCAAGGATGATACTTCAGTCACCACCGATGGTGATTATGTCAACAGTAAAATTTAAATATTTTGGACTCTTATTTCAGAGGCCTTCGCCATTTGCGGATTGCTGGCCGCAAAACTTTGTAACAGCCTGAATTATGCACTGGCCGGCAGTCCAACACGTTTATTTCCTATGACTGCTATATTCTGTCGATCCAGAACGTTCCGAGACTGATTTTTCTCCTGAAGTATAAGTGACGCCAGCGCAGTAACGACGGTGGCAGCTAGAAGAAACAACTGTAAACAACAAATATGCGTTCGACCAGTGAGTTGTGAGCAGCGAATGTTCGGCTGTAGTGGGTCAACGTTCTTGTGTTACAAGTCACATCGGAGCAAAGTCTCTGAATAAAGTGTTCAAGACATTCTACCCAGAATGTATCGAACAAGAGCAAAGTGTGTGTAAGTTTCGTCACGCACACCTTTGACTTCTGAACAAAATCAACAACTCGTGGACGCCTGCCGTGACCTGACTGAATTGTAAAACACGGAAAAATTTATCTCTGAAAAAAAATACCATCATTGATATCAAGGCTTGCTGTTATCAATGTTAACCTCGCACAAAAAGATAAGTGTAGAAATTCACATGAAGGATCAACGCTTTGACGACATACCTGGCATTCAAACCAATGTAACACACGAGCTGCATGTTCGAAAGGATGACATTTCTGACAGCTTCAAGTGGCTGTAAGAACGTTCTTTTCGTTGTACGGAGACTAGAGTATGTAGAACACCTGTAGCATTACAACGTTTCTCTATTTTTAATAATACAGTTTCGAAGCTTTTCGGACTAACGGGGTATAAGAATATCAGCCAAACAATTTACGCAATAACTCTATGAAACCATTACAAAATTGACAGTTGGGATCACATCAGTTATTATATCGCTCCCTTCACTCAATTTTGTGATAGTCTGATGGAGAATTTGAATAGTGCTGAGGCTGGGATATGATGGCGAATGTTGTTCTTTCTGTGTAGTCTTATGCTAAAGATTTCACAGAACCGGACTATGACACTAAAATTCAGCAACGTAACATCGCATTTGTCTTGGCTTTAAGACCAACTGTTTTCACAGCTTCTTGCTGATAGCACTTCAAGCGGCAAGATGCAAGCAGCAGAAGAAACTTAACAACCGTGCACAATAATAAGGTGTGTAATAAAGATCTTCGAACTGTTCAACCTTCTGATCCTCGTTAGGCAGTATCATATCTCATCGTTTCTGAATGTAACGATTGCCAATAAAACCAATATAAGCTACTTTTAGTAGTCCTGTGAAATAAAGTAAAATAAATACACTCAGGTTACCCTCCATTCAGAGGCTGTTGCACACAGCGAGCGTTATTATTGATTTGTAAATAACAGATTTCAGCTGTCCGCAGCTCGTGGTCTCGCGGTAGCGTTCTCGCTTCCTGAGCACGTGGTCCCGGGTTCGATTCCCGGCGGGGTCAGGGATTTTCTCTGCCTCGAGATGACTGGGTGTTGTTGTGTCGTCTTCATCATCATCATCATCATCATTCATTCCCATTACGGTCGGAGGAAGGCAATGACAAACCACCTCAACTAGGACCTTGCCTAGTAAGCCTGCGCGGGTCTCCCGCGTCGCTCCCCTACGCTCTGTAAGGACTAAGTCGTCCTTTGGAAATTTTATTGGGAGATCTAGATTTCAGCTAGAAACTAGCCATTCCCAATGCACTATCCTTTTTGTACACAGTTCATTGAATTCCAAAAGACGACTGATAGCTGAAAACTATTATTTACAAATCAATAAGTGCACTGACGAGCAATGAAACTGGTTGGTACACCTGCCTAATATCGTGTACGACCCCGCGAGCAGCCGGAAAAGCCGCAGCACGACGTGGCATGGATTGTTCAAATGTGTGTGAAATCTTATGGGATTTATCTGCTAACGTCATCAGTCCCTAAGTTTACGCACTACTTAACCTAAATTATCCTAAGGACAAAAAACACACACACACACACACACACATGCCCGAGGAAGGGCTCGAACCTCCGCCGGGACCAGCCGCAGAGTCCATGACTGCAGCGCCCTAGACCGCTCGGCTAATCTCGCGCGGCGGCATGGACTCGACTAATGTCTGAAGTAATGCTGGAGGGAATTGACACCATGAATCCTGCAGCGCAGTCCATTAAGTCTGTAAGAGTGCAAGGAGGTGGAGATCTCTTCTGAACAGTACGTTGCATGGCATCCCAGATAGTCTCAAAAACGTTCATGTCTGGGGAGTTTGGTGGTCAGTAGAAGTGTTTAAACTCTGAAGAGTGTTCGTGGAGCCACTGTATAACAATTCTGGACGTGTGGGATGTAGCATTGTCTTTCTGGAATTGCCCAAATCCTTCGGAATGCACAATGGACTTGAATGGATGCAGGTGACCAGACAGGATGCTCATGATCGTGTCACCTGTCAGAGTCGTGTCTAAACATCAGGGGTCCCATATCACTCCGACTGCACACGCCCCAAACCATTAACGAGCCTCCACCAGCTTGAACAGTCCCGTGCTGACGTGCACGGTCCGTGGATACGTGAGGTTGTCTCCATACCCGCACACGTCCATCCGCTCGATACAATTTGAAACGAGACTCGTCCGACCAGGCAACATGTTTCCAGTCATCAACATTCCAATGTTGGTGTTGAGGGGCCAAGGCGCTTACGAAGCCAGTTGTTTTTTGCGCCCTAAAGCAAACAAACAAACCTCATGATGATGAGTTGCAAAATATACGTGAGAAAAGCCGTGTAGATGTCCTGGAGAGTTTTAAAGTAAAAGGTTATGTAATTGAAACAGGACTTATCTTGCAGGTCAGTCAGTAACATCTGCTCATGCACATAAGCACTTTCAGCTGAACCATAAACGGTCTCGAAAACAGATCGAAAACAGACGTAAGACTGACAGTGTCCTCAACACATTTATAAAACTATCGGTGTAATTCTTGCAAGACCACAATGCATTCTTCAAATCTTGCGCTTTGTTTAATGGCACTACACTTGGGGAACTGGATTCTCTTTGACAGATTTTCTTTTTAAATGCATCTCTATCGAATAAGAATGAAATTACCTTGCAGTATCTTACTATGGGCAATGTGCGGTCAAGTCCACTTAAAATGCTAAATTTGCAATCCATTCCGGATGTTGTAAATCTCCGACCAGTGTGGCCGAGCGTTTCTAGGCGCTTCAGTCTGGAACCACGCGACCGCTACGCTCGCAGGTTCGAATCCTGCTTCGGGCATGGATGTGTGTGATGTCCTTAGGTTAGCTAGGTTTAAGTAGTTCTAAGTTCTAGGGGACTGATGACCTCAGATGTTAAGTCCCATAGTGCTCAGAGCCATTTGAACCATTTTTTGTAATTGGTTCCTGCAGTCTTTTTTCCTTCATAAGTCAACACGAGCGAGATTTAAATCAAAAAATCGTTTAGGGATACCCCTTCACTCAACCAACGTACTTTGCAGTAATACACTCCTGGAAATGGAAAAAAAAACACATTGACACCGGTGTGTCAGACCCACCATACTTGCTCCGGACACTGCGAGAGGGCTGTACAAGCAATGATCACACGCACGGCACAGCGGACACACCAGGAACCGCGGTGTTGGCCGTCGAATGGCGCTAGCTGCGCAGCATTTGTGCACCGCCGCCGTCAGTGTCAGCCAGTTTGCCGTACCATACGGAGCTCCATCGCAGTCTTTAACACTGGTAGCATGTCGCGACAGCGTGGACGTGAACCGTATGTGCAGTTGACGGACTTTGAGCGAGGGCGTATAGTGGGCATGCGGGAGGCCGGGTGGACGTACCGCCGAATTGCTCAACACGTGGGGCGTGAGGTCTCCACAGTACATCGATGTTGTCGCCAGTGGTCGGCGGAAGGTGCACGTGCCCGTCGACCTGGGACCGGACCGCAGCGACGCACGGATGCACGCCAAGATCGTAGGATCCTACGCAGTGCCGTAGGGGACCGCACCGCCACTTCCCAGCAAATTAGGGACACTGTTGCTCCTGGGGTATCGGCGAGGACCATTCGCAACCGTCTCCATGAAGCTGGGCTACGGTCCCGCACACCGTTAGGCCGTCTTCCGCTCACGCCCCAACATCGTGCAGCTCGCCTCCAGTGGTGTCGCGACAGGCGTGAATGGAGGGACGAATGGAGACGTGTCGTCTTCAGCGATGAGAGTCGCTTCTGCCTTGGTGCCAATGATGGTCGTATGCGTGTTTGGCGCCGTGCAGGTGAGCGCCACAGTCAGGACTGCATACGACCGAGGCACACAGGGCCAACACCCGGCATCATGGTGTGGGGAGCGATCTCCTACACTGGCCGTACACCACTGGTGATCGTCGAGGGGACACTGAATAGTGCATGGTACATCCAAACTGTCATCGAACCCATCGTTCTACCATTCCTAGACCGGCAAGGGAACTTGCTGTTCCAACAGGACAATGCACGTCCGCATGTATCCCGTGCCACCCAACGTGCTCTAGAAGGTGTAAGTCAACTACCCTGGCCAGCAAGATCTCCGGATCTGTCCCCCATTGAGCATGTTTGGGACTGGATGAAGCGTCGTCTCACGCGGTCTGCACGTCCAGCACGAACGCTGGTCCAACTGAGGCGCCAGGTGGAAATGGCATGGCAAGCCGTTCCACAGGACTACATCCAGCATCTCTACGATCGCCTCCATGGGAGAATAGCAGCCTGCATTGCTGCGAAAGGTGAATATACACTGTACTAGTGCCGACATTGTGCATGCTCTGTTGCCTGTGTCTATGTGCCTGTGGTTCTGTCAGTGTGATCATGTGATGTATCTGACCCCAGGAATGTGTCAATAAAGTTTCCCCTTCCTGGGACAATGAATTCACGGTGTTCTTATTTCAATTTCCAGGAGTGTATATTAAGTCTCCGTACCCCGTTCAAAAGATGGCTCTGAGCGCTATGGGACTTAACTTGGGAGCTCATCAGTCCCCTAGAACTTAGAACTACTTAAACCTAACTAACCTAAGGACATCACATACATCCATGCCCGAGGCAGGATTAGAACCTGCGACCGTAGCGGTCGCGTGGTTCCAGACTGAAGCGCCCAGAACCGTTCAGCCACACCGGCCGGCCTAACCTTTGTTCATTTGCATTGATAACTGTCGTAACTGAAAATGGAATAATGGGCGCGACTTCTGAAATTTTACTGTTCGTACCATCAGTTTCTTAATGTGCCATGTGCCTGCAAATTTAGCACGAATTGCTTCTTGATTTAGAAACAATGAATCTCGTCGGTCGTTGTAATTTTTTCCTGTTTCACTGTCTTTTAAAAGCGTAAATTCTTCCTGCAAGGTACTGTGATGTCGTTTCGTACCAAATAAGATGTACCCGTCGCTTACGCGAATTGAGAATTGTAATCCCTGTCTTCTATCATTCCCACTCATTTTAAACGAGTGTGACGACAGATTTTGTGCAAATAGCCACTGGACCTGTAAACATCATTCATGCTACGAACAAAGAGCGGAAGATAAACAGCACTGACACCACTGTTATGCCGAACACAGAGTTTTGCTGATCGCAAATGCCGCAACGCATTGCTAAATGTAATGTGCCGCTGTTCCTGGCGCTTCCGAGAAGGACTGCGCAAAGCCTGGTGACAGGCCGGGCAACGGCCAGCCCGCGGCCCACACACGCTGCAAGCGTGAATTTTAACACACAGTGGCTGGTCTTGATGTAAACAGTCGAAAAAGTGATTATGGTTTTCAGCTATGGCAATTTTTGCGATTGTAAGCGCATATGCCAAGACCTCACAACCTGCCTTTAGAAACATTACAAGGTGCGAAGAATAAAAAATGTCAAAGAGAAAGGGCTGAAACGGTGTCACGAAATGAACATGTAACTACGAGGCAGCCTGAAAGAACGAGAGCCATCAGTCAAAGGCATGTTTTGCGAATATTACTTTCCAACACATTCCATCCTTTCTTTATTTCGCTCCGTCAGCAGTTTCGTGTCAGTGACATTCAAAACCGGTTACAGTCCATCTAATCGTATCCACGAAGACTACTAAGACGCACACCCTTTCTATGCCAGAGTTTCGTCATCCCATGATGAGGCACTTTCTGGCCAACTCAGTCTCCGCATTATGCGCTAATGGCCAGCCGAAAATCTACACTGGCTTAGAAAGTGTATTATGAACAATCTTGGTCCGGATGTAATTGCGTAGGCTTCCGGGGCCAGAGTCAGTCGACATAAAAGTTTTCTGGTACCGCGTCATAGTGCATAGCAGTAGTTTTATTCATTGTGATTCGGTACCGTACCCAGAAAACTTTTATGTCGAATCTTGGTCTGGATTTATAGACAAGACTCTAAACAAACAATTGAATGATCAGGTTCAAGAGACATGCTTCTGCATTTGTTGGGAGACATCCCACTGGATTTCATTCCAACACGGGGCCGTAGGTCTTCTTAACGCAAAATTTGGAAATCGGTGATCGGTCATTCGGGAAGGGCAAAACAGCCTTCATGTTCTGAGTCTTGTGCGCTTTAGATATGTAAACTACAGCGTGATTTAGCCTAATTGCGTTTAGCTAAGTAAAGGCCTTGCTTAGGGTCACACAAGGAGCCATGTGCGCGGTCTGCCACATCGAGTGAACGCTGCCACGGGTCAGTCGGACTCAGTTTTTGTTCATTGGTTATAAGAGCACAGCCATCCAACGAGGGCTCCTGGCGGAAATATGGGACATGGACGCTACAAACAACTGCCAGTCTGTCAGTTACATGTCCGAGAAATATGACTCCTCTAAATGATGGCATACGGCATTAGTACTGTTTCTGATGTGTCGTATCTACAGAAATTACATGCAGGGTGGACTGGCTGAGCCATAAGAACTTGTTTGCTGAGTATCACAATGTGTAGACTGTACCTGAAGCTAACTTTAGTTGACAGCTATGTCGTGGGGTTCTTATACGATGTGAGTTACAGGATCCTGTTAACACCAGTGTTGTTAAGAGTGGTTTACCGGTAATTATATCAATAAACTAACCTTGTGCTATGCGACCGTTTTTTTCCAAAACTCTCATAACTAATAGAAAATTAGGATATAGGGACCCATTAGGTCAGAGTAATTAATCGACACTGAGAAGTGAAATGCATGTTAGTACCAGTGATTGTCAGTACTTAATTACCTTAATTTACATTTCGGATCTCCGTGGTGTATTCAGATGTGAATAATAAACTTATCGTAGACGCTTTGGTCTGATGTGTCAAGGTTTTACTTTGGAATTATTATTGCTTGCCGCATCATTTATGAATCACCTTAACCTAATATGAATTAGTTCTGTTTTTTGTTCCGTTTAGTAGTCACCCAATTCCTAATTCATAATTTTGGACGGGGTCTAATTAATTCATGTCATATAAAATGGGTAGCATACTTTCAGACTAGACCAACCGATATAATCTTGCACTTCATACTTATTTCATTGTTGTCTTTGTGCACTCTTGATAATTTATGAATATTACAACGGGTTTCTGTAATGCGTACTCAGCATAAAAGCAAGTTCAATTTTCTGTCCAATTAGTGGAATTTAAAATCAAGCCATGTACATTGCGAATGATTTCCAGTTTATTTGGTAGGAAGACAGTTTGTAATTTAGGTGTATTATTTACGCTGGATTTGACTTGCAGGGTTAAATGTAAGCGCCAACTACGCGTTTTCTTCTTTATTTTTAAATTTTGTTCAAACGTCCTTCTTCGTTGTCCATTAGATTATAGTGCTCTTTCACAGTGACTCATTGCCTGTTCTGAGCTTCAAGTTAGTTTAATCGGTATGCAATACTTTTCCAAACGGAAACGTTCCTCTCTCTATTGTATTTCGTATGTGCTTGTCTAATCTATGTTTGAAAGGAACTACTGAGGTGGTTAAACTCAACAGTATCAAAAGTAATTTGGCTTCTCTGGCCCAAATGTTATTTTTTTGGTATCTCCCATCTGAACACTACCAGCAGCTCACTAATTACAGCATTTCATTTGTTGCATGCATTATACTTCAGCATTTTTATCTGTGGGGAAAATAGTAATAAGACGTCCACATGGGAACACCGATGACTCCCAGAGACATGAAAAGCTCAGTAATACGACAAGTCCACATCTAACTGAACATCATGCAGTTTCCACGGTGTGGAATCGCTTTGTAGCATATATCACTGCACTTAGCATTTGATACGACGTTCGTAATAATAATAATAATAATAATAATAATAATAATAATAATAATAAAAAGACGCCAACCATGCCTGAGTTCCTTGATTCATAAAATTTGGTGCAGTAATGCAGACGTTTGTGGTGACATCTGCCACCGTGACTACGTTTTATGGCGGTGTTACTTTTTTACCAGCACTTCTTGATCACTATCCACACCCAACATTTCTTTTATATGCTGTTCGAAGGCCCTTAAAATTTCACATAATTAAATACATTGACGCGACAAAAGTCATCGGACACCTCTTAATAGCGCATCGGACCTCCTTTTGCCTGACGTAGTGCCGAAGCTCGACCTGACAGGTACTCAACAAGTTGTTGGAAGTCCCCTGCACAAATACTGACTCATGGTGCCTCTGTAGTCATCCATAATAGCGAAAGCGGTGCCTATGCAGGATTTTGTGACCCAACTGACTTCTCAATTATGTCCAGTGAATTTTCGATGGGATTCATGTAGAGCGAACAGTGTGGTCAAACCCATCATTCGAATTATCCAGAAAGTTCTTCAAACCACTCGCGAACAAATGCGGCCCGGAGACTTGATGCAGTGCCTTCCATAAAAATTTCACCGTTGTTTGGAAACATGAAGAATATGAATGGATGCAAATGGTCTACAAGTAGCCGAACGTATCCATTTCCAGTCAATGCTGGGTTCAGTTCTGCCAGAAGAGCCCCACACCATTGTCGAGTCACTACCAACTTGTACAGTGCGATGTTGACAGCCTGGGTCCAGGGCTTCGTGTGGTTTTTTGCCACAATCGAAACCTACCATCAGATATTACCAACTATAATCGGGATTCATCTCTCCAGGCCACGGCTTTCCAACCGACTTGCGCACAGCCCAGGAGAAGCACTACAGCCGATGTGCTGTTAGTAAAGGCATTCGTGTCCGTCGTCTGCTGCCATTGCCCATTAACGCCACATTTCGCCACAGTGAACGATCAGATACGTTCACCGTACGTCCCACATTTATTTCTGCCGATATTTCACGCACCCGTGCTCTAGGGATAGCGTCTTTGATTCGTAATCAAAACGTCCTCGGTCCCGGGTTCAAATCCCGTCCCTGCTCAGATTTTGATTAATAATCAGAATTGGTGTCCAAAGGCTTCCGGCATAAGAAGCCAGCCTCATTCTACCAAAGGCCTTGTCAAAGAGGGCGGAGGAGCGGACAGAGGTCCAGCGCACGCTCTTGTCTTAGGGATGGGAAAATGCCCCTAAACTCGGAAGAATCAGCAATGATAAACGACATGAGGATGCAGTAGGCAATGGAAACCACTGTATTAAAGACACATAACGTTTATCCACAGGATATGTGACCTGTAGTTGATGAAGTGTCATGATGATCTCTCCATTGGCAAAAGATTCCGGAATAGTCCCCCATTCGGATCTCCGGGAGGGACTGCCAAGGGGGAGGTTACCATGAGAAAAAGATTGAATAATCAATGAAAGGATAACGTTCTACGAGTCGGGGCGTGGAATGTCAGAAGCTTGAACGTGGTAGGGAAACTAGAAAATCTGAAAAGGGAAATGCAAAGGCTCAATCTAGATATAGTAGGGGTCAGTGAAGTGAAGTGGAAGGAAGACAAGGATTTCTGGTCAGATGAGTATCGGGTAATATCAACAGCAGCAGAAAATGGCATAACGGGGATAGGATTCGTTATGAATAGGAAGGTAGGGCAGAGAGTGTGTTACTGCGAACGGTCCAGTGACAGGGTTGTTCTTATTAGAATCGATAGCAAACCAAAACCGACAACGATAGTTCAGGTATGCGTGCCGACGTCGCAAGCTGAAGATGAAGAGATAGAGAAAGTATAAAAGGATATTGAAAGGGTAATACAATGTGTAAAGGAGGATGAAAACCTAACACAAAGGGGGGGACTGGAAAGCAGTTATAGGGGAAGGAGTAGAAGAAAAGATGACAGGACAATTTGGGCTTGGGACAAGGAATGAGAGAGGAAAAAGAGTTCTGTAACAAGTTTCAGCTAGTAATAGCGAATACTCTGTTCAGGAATCACAAGAGAAGGAGGTATACTTCGAGAAGGCCTGGTAATACGGGAAGATTTCAATTACATTACATCATAGTCAGACAGAGATTCGGAAAACAGATAATGGATTGTAAGGCGTACCAAGAAGCGGATATAGACTCAGATCACAATACAGTAGTGATGAGCAGTAGGCTGAAGCTTAAGACTTTACTCAGGAACAATCAATACCCAATGAAGTGGGATACCGAAGTACTAGGGAATGACGAAATACGCTTGAAGTTCTCTAAGGCTATAGGTATAGTAATAAGGAATAGCTCAGTAGGCACTATAGGTGAAGAGGAATGGACATCTCTAAAAAGGGCCATGACCGTAAGCTGGGAAGGAAAACATAGGTACAAAGAAGGTAACTGAGAAGAGACCACGGGTAACAGAAGAAATACTTCACTTGATCGATGAAAGGAGGAAGTACAAAAATGTTTCGGGAAACTCGGGAATACAGAAATACAAGTCGCTGAGGAATGTGATAAATAGGAAGTGCAAGGAAGCTAAGACGAAATGGCTGCAGGAAAAATGTGAAGAAATCGAAAAAGAAATGATTGTCGGAAGGACTGACTCAGCCTACAGGAAAGTCAAAACAACCTTCGGTGACATTAAAAACAGGGGTGATAACGTTAGGAGTGCAACGGGAATTCCGCTATTAAATGCAGAGGAGAGAGCGGATAGGTGAAAAGAGTACATTGAAAGCCTCTATGAGGGGGAAGATTTGTCTGACATGATAGAAGAAGAAACAGGTGTCGATTTAGAAGAGAGAGGGGATCCAGTGTTAGAATCAGAATTTAAAAGAGCTATGGAGGACTTAAGATCAAATAACGCAGAAGGGATAGTAATACTCCATCAGAATTTCTAAAATCATTGGGGGAAAAGGGAACAAAACGACTATTCACGTTAGTGTACACAATGCGTGAGTCTGGAGACATACCATCATCCACACAATTCTGAAGGCTGCAAGAGCTGACAAGTGCGAGGATTATCGACAATCAGCTTAACAGCTCATGCATCCAAGTTGCTTACACTAATAATATACAGTAGAATGAAGAAGAAACTGAGGATGCGCTATATGACTATCAGTTTGGCTTAGGAAAGTTAAAGGCACGAGAGGCAATTCTGACGTTGCCGTTAATAATGGAAGCAAAACTAAAGAAAAATCAAGACACGTTCATAGGAATTGTCGACCTGGAAAAAGCGTTCGACAGTGTAAAATGGTGCACGATGTTCGAAATTCTGAAAGAAGTGGGGTAAGCTATAGGGAGAGACGGGTCATATGCAATATGTACAACAGCCAAGAGGGAGTAATAAGAGTGGACGAACTAGAACGAAGTGCTCGTATTAAAAAGGATGTAAGACGAGGGTGTAGCCTTTCGCCGCTACTATTCTATCTGTCCATCGAGGAAGCAATGATGGAAATAAAAGTAAGGTTCAAGAGTGGAATTAACATTCAAGGTGAAACGATGTCAATGGTACGATTCACTGATGATATTGCTATCTTGAGTGAAAGTGAAGAAGAATTACATCATCTGCTGAACGGAATGAACAGTCTAATAAGTACAGAGTATGGATTTAGAGTAAATCGAAGAAGGACGAAGGTAATGAGAAGTAGTAGAAATGAGAACAGAGAGAAACTTAACATCGGGATTGAAAGTCACGAAGTAAATGGAGTTAAGGAATTCTGCTACCTAGGCAGTAAACTAATGACGGACGGAGCAAGGAGGACATCAAAAGCAGACTATCAATGGCAAAAATGACACTCCTAGTCAAAATGGCCGACAGAAAAACAATTATTAGTCTCGAGTAGGTAACAGACAAATGCAAACACGAAGAACATACAATTGCGCCGAGTTGTCAGAAGTTGTCGTCAACGACAGGATAACTGATACAAACGGAAGCAAATCCCTGAATGATAAATCTGTGTGCGTGCTCAGCGTAGGGACAATTAATGACAAGGAACAATAAAACTGGATTCAAACTTTAATTCTTCGTGTCGCCCTCACAATTCAATAGACATTATCATGTGTATTAGTGACAATTAATTGACTATTACAATATTATGAAGTGAAAAGTGAATTCATGGTTATTTAACAGTGAACAGTCATCGATGTGTCCCAAGCTTACGACGCACTCTGCGTTGCTTAAGTATATGTTATCCCTGGAATTACGTCGTGTAGTTATTGAACACGCGACTTAGCGATGTCTTGACGACGGAATGACAACTTATTAACTTAACATCTTCGCAATTCCATAATGTGGCCACAACTTGGGTGATGAGTTGAAAATTCAAGACTTTATATTATTAATATTCAATATCCATTATCTAACCGGGCATAATAAAAAGAAGAACTACAGTTAGACAGTTCACGCCAGCTGAAAATCTGTTGCGGACTCACAACAAAAGAAAACTAGTGATCATCATTTCGGGTCAAGGGAGTTCTCGCGTCATCGAGTGGTGCAATTGCCGCGTTTATCAGTGAAAAAGCAGGAGCGGCTTACACATTCTGGTGCGCTGCTCTATAGGAATATTGACATTAATCGCGAAAGACGGTATCTGAAATATGACCAAACCATGCGAGGATTTTGTGTTTTTCTTCTAGTTACAGGGTGGCGTTGTCGTGAGCGATGGACGCCGTTCCACGTCATACCGACTGGCACAACCATCACCACCGAGTCGTGTCAACTCTAAGGAGACGCCGGCGCCACATTACCCATTCTTGTAATGCTAAACCCTAGCCTAGGAACACAAAGCGAATATTATTCGGAAGCTACACACGACTTTGTGCTGACCATTGTTAATGAATCAACCCGCGCACCACAGTTGTGAGACTGCTGCACTGGGGAAACGCTTGGTCCTCCTCTCACGTTATTCCAGGTTATTACCCAACGGCCGCAGGTAGCCGAGATGAACGGAGACAGTTCGCGGAACGGCGGTAGCGGTCGGCGGGGACCGAGGTTGTTATCCCGGGGCAGCAGCGGCAGCAGTCATTTGTCTGCGTCAACAGCGGGTCGGGTCGCGTTGTGTGGGCTTAGCGGGCCGTGGGGATCACAGGCGTCGCGTCGCTCTCTCATTAAACCCGCCGGACGCCGCACATACGAGCACACTGGCGTGTGTGTCTGCGCACGCGGCTTTCAGAAGCGCCCTGTCCCTGTTCATTACACCGGCGCGCGTCTGCGTCGTTTGCCTCGCTCTTATGTCTCCGAGCGGTTGTTGCGCTGCTGTAAAGGTCAGCCTACTGTGCTTCTACAACTATATGAAGATAACGAAGAAAAATCTGGCGCAGTGTAATAGGGCTTCTCGTAGGCTATGCCAGAAACTGACTTAATGAGACAATGGCATGACGTCATACAAATATGGAGCCATCCGTTTTGTGGTGAGTGAAAATGCAGGTTGATTCTTACAGAAATTAGAAGGAATTACCAGTCACTGTTTATTAATCTTTTTATCAGTTTATTAATCTTTTTATCTGCAGACGGCTGTTCCCAATTATATTATGTAATACAGATATGACGCATCCGTCTTTTAGCTGTTGTAAAGGTTTCTTGGAGAATTGGACGTCAAGAGCAAGGAAAAATCTTAGAGAAAATTATTAACTTACGCTTAATTATTTAAAAGGGTTCGTTAGTTCTACAGGTTTTTCGGTATTCTTTGAAAAATTCGAATATTCCAAAAAATTGATCTATACAGAAATACATATATATATTGTTTGGAGTGTTACATAAATGATGCATATTTCTGTATAGATCAATTTTTTGGAATATTCGACTTTTTCAAAGAATACAAGGTGTCCCAGCTATCTTGTCCACCCAAAATATCTCTGGAACAATAACAGCTATTGGAAAACGACTTTCACCGGTATCAATGTAGGGCTGGGGCCTATGAATGTACATATTTGGAAACATTCTAAAACGAAAGCATATGTCTTTTTTAACACAAACTTATGTTTCTTTAAATAGACCTCCTATATTTTTTCTTCAGCAATCCATAGCAAGAGAAAGCACATACACAATGGCGTTGATTGCATCGCAATATTCCCATTACATCCCGAGATATTAAGACGCGAAGTTGAAGCTTGAAACACTCGACATGCGCTGCTAGCGCACGTCCTGAGGTTCAGGCGTGAACCCCATGCTGCCCGTAATCGCGATGTGATTGACATGTATAATCACACCACCATACTTATCAAGAGGTCCGAAACGAATAATACGGTCTGCTGCCATCAACTCTCATAAGCACATAATGGTTTCTCTCTTGCACGTTTTACGTATCTACGTACACAATATGAACCAGTACCGATCGGTGTACACCCGTCAGGTTGTCTTATTTATCCTGCACACCCAAAATAAGGTTTATTTAATGTGTTATATGACCCATTGTGCCTGTCGCGCAGGGCCTGGCTCTACCTAGTCAAGTGTCCAACGTAGTTCCCACTACTGCCACAGTTACCACTTCGCCTTGTTTATGATTTGCGACCCATGCAAACTCCTGTACTCCACCACCCTCGGAGCATCCCATTTGTTGTTGCTTTGGCGTGCAGTACACCGCTTGCCAGTGTAGTCGTGCATCAGAGTAATCAAGTGACGGCACGGAGGTAGTACACATTGTGAATAAAAGTTGTGTTGTGGAACTTACACTGTGCAGTATGATGTACACACATGAAGATATGGTAGAAATGCTGCTGATCTATGGAGAATGTACGTTGACGGGAAATACGTTATGAGATTGCTTGTTTGTTGATAGTACTGTTAGCGAACATTATGATTATTAAGTTAATATGTCTGTTTTCTACCTTACTCTACATACCTGTACTGTACCCTGTTGTAAGTGGACGAAATGCTGTTCAGGCAGAACGACTGTACAGATGACTATTCCTTGACAAACCATCGCCTTCGCGCCGGATGTTTGGTCGTCTCACATCACGTCTACGTGAAACGGGAAGCTTAAATCCAAGACCTCGAAATCGTCCTAGAACACGCACAGATGAACGTGCTGAAGTTGCTGTGCTCGCTACCATAGCTGTGAATCCTCAAATCAGCACACGTCAAATTGAACGTGAAGTTGGTGTGTCGAAATCAAGTGCACAGCCTACTCTTAAACGTCATAAATTTCATCCTTACCATGTTCATTTACACCAGGATCTTCATGGAAATGACTTCCGCAATAGGGTAACATTTTGTCGGTGGGCTCATCAAAAACTTCTGACTAATCCAAATTTTTTTGCAGATGTTCTCTTTACCGACGAGGCATGATTCTCCAACAAAGGAATTGTCAATATGAGGAATACGCATTATTGGTCCCCAGACAATCCAAAATGGCTCCGTCAGGTAGAGCATCAACGTCCGTGGAAAGTTAATGTTTGGTGTGGGATTATTGGAGATACCATTATCGGACCTTTCTTTATAAATGGCATCCAAAATGGCAGACAATAGTCCAGATTTATGCGACACAATCTTCCTATTCTCTTGGACACCGTACCTCTGAACCGGTGAATGGTCATGTGGTATCAGCATGACGGACGCCCTGCACATAACGCCTTACGAGCACGACGACTTCTGAACCGTAAGTTCCCTGGTAGGTGGATTGGACGAGGTGGCCCAGTTAGGTGGCATGCCCGATCTCCGGACCTGACACAGCTGGATTATTTTCTTTGGGGAGCAGTGAAGGATGCTGTTTACCAACATGAACCAACAACATCAGAGGACATGAAGCAACGCATTATTGATGCTTGTACAGCCATCAAAGAGGAAACAGTAGCACGAAGTAGGGCATCCTTCATCCGCAGAGTGACCCTATGTCTGAAAGCCAATGGGCATCACTTTGAGCATGAGATGGGAACGCTATGTTTAGTATGTAGTGCTGGTATCGCTGTGGAAGTTTCTACAAAGGGCCATTTTACCCAATGATGTTAAGAAACATTTGTTTGCAACTATTTGTCATTTAACGCATTAGATAAACATAACATTGATATTTATGTGATAATAAAACTAATTGGTTAAACATGTTTACATTCATCTTCTATGTCCTACCTGAACTTCCCAAATCAAAACATTTGTGTGTGATGTCTTTAGGTTAGTTAGGTTTAAGAAGTTCTAAGTTCTAGGGGACTGATGACCTCAGCTGTTAAGTCCCATAGTGCACAGAGCCATTTGAACCATCTGCGATTGCGGTGGTGCCGTAACTGGGAAGCACGGGCAGTTGATTAACGGCGTCGCATTTTGTTCAGCGATGAATCGCTGTTCCGCACTAGCCAGGCCGGCCATCGTGGGGGGCATGGTGAGAGGTCTCTTCTTCCACTATTTAGCGGGGGCGGAGTGTTGTTAGTCCTCGCGTCATGTGTGGGGAGCCATTAGGTGATTAGGTGTGACTTCAGGGATTGAGGGAATTTTGACGGCACAACGGCTCATCATGGACTCCCTGCGTTCTCGTATATTACCTCTCGTGCGGCATCTTCAACAGTACTGCGCTCGTCCACAGATGACATATGTCTCTATGAAGTGTCTGAGTGATCTTGAGATTGGACGGCAAAATCCCCAAGTAGGACAGAGCATGCGCAAGACCATCTTGGGCAACAACTCCGTGTCAGTGCTGGTATCCAGACTATTGAAAACCAGTTAAAGCAGATGCGTGCCAACTCGCCTCAGACGATACAATGGTATATGATTCCCTCCCAAATCATGCATCCTGATCAAAAATGGTTCAAATGGCTCTGAGCACTATGAGACTTAACATCTGAAACCATCAGTCCCCTAGAACTTAGAACTGCTTAAACCTAACTAACCTAAGGACATCACACACATCCATGCCCGAGACAGGATTCGAACCTGCGACCTTTGCGGTCGCGCGGTTCCAGACTGTAGCACCTAGAACCGCTTGGCCACCCCGGCCGGCCATCCTGATCAGAGGGGATGAAACGTCATAGTGATAACTGGGCTCATGATGCAAAGTTCTTCGTCAATTTGACTCGATATTGCGATCACTGAAATAATAACACATACCCACTGAACCTGTGAATTTTCATTTCGTATCCTCTTCCCCTTCTAGGTGCTTCGCTTTTTCTTTGTCTGGTACCGTATCCCGTTTCTCTTCTCCATGCTGCAGCACCCTCTTGCAACCTCATTGTACTGCCTTACTCTATCCCACACGTAAGCGACTCCGAGGAATCCAGTTACAACTCCCACATCTCCATACCAAACAGGGAACACCGACACCTAATGATTCATCCAAGCGTGGTATCAACCTTGCGAAAATATCTTAGAGAACAGCTCCGTTACAACTAACTCCCGTCAACAGCGCTCCATTGTATCTCTCAGACTGTCGTAAGTCGCTTCTTTTCTTGTGCGATGACATCAACCATTTCAACAGGACCATGCCGCTACCGTTTGTCTCCGTCCTAAGAGCTTCGTCAACGCAGCAGTATCCCACTTTTTGTGTAAAAGAAACTATAGTACCTTCAACTCGTAATTGTGCTAAAATACACGTGAACTACACCTTTGGAAGTACATGAGGTACATATCGCCATTCCGAATTGTTGCTATCAAAACAATGAAATCGAAAAACAGCTTACATATTGTGGTAAAAATATTATTTAGAATAATGGGTATTTACAACAGGGGCATAACTCATGTCGCACAGTAACACAGTTCCAATGCTGTATTAATACTTGGGACAGCAGGATTCCTTCGAAGTACGTGCTAAACAATCTCCTCAGTATCCGAGGAGCCACGAACCCGCACTTTACTAGTAGTCGTTCCATCCCCAGGGTATATTTATACCTTCCCGCCGTGTACGTCGCAAATGGGCAGTTTAGGACGTCGTATAACGGTGCCATGAAAAGCCTTATAAAGCTGGGCACCATAGTGGCGATGAGTTAGCTTCGATGGGCGTTACTTCGGATAAAGACGACGCCGTACGTGATAGTGGAATGTGGGCCTCGGGGCCTCCAAGCAGGTAGGGACCAGTGGCGCCCTCTTAATAACTTAAACGACGACGTTTGTATTTTATGCAGCAGTCCACAAGAAACCATAACACTACCAGCGTTTCTTTTGCCAGCCGTTCCACGATCCTTATTCTAGTCTATATGAAAAATAAAAATAAAATTCCCTTTCTCATTTCATCGACCGTTTCTAAGCTCATTTAAAGAATGAAATTACTCTTGCAGTACCTCTATAATCGATGTAAAAAAGTGAGTGCTACACACTGGAGTTTTTGTAGATCTAGCTGGTGATAACAAAGAGAGGAGGGGTGGGGGGGATGTGGGTTACATCTTACTCGTATACAGCGTCAAAATATATAAAATAGCTCTTGCTCCAGTAATGGACCCGCATTGATATCAGATTACCGTCATAAAGATTTTTTCTTCCAAGTTTAATCTGTCATCTGGATGAAACATATTCATTAGTAATTACACTTGACATTAAATTAATAAGTGGCATTATGTTCTTTATCTTTGCATAGTGCTGAAATGTCTCTTTGTCCCTTTTCACGTATCATCGGACATCATCCTTTTACGTTTGCATTGGAGCCTAATTCTGATTCTAAACAATTAACCTCGAGTAATTTTGACTTCTTCGGTTGCTTATTACTAGATATAAATTTATTAGTTACTGAAAAACATTAAAACATAAAATGAAATATATCTTTTTTTAGCTGGTCCACACATTTGTACCTCACAATACATTTTTGTTGTGTCTTTATATTATTATGATCGAATTGGCTATCTCAGCCCCATGTGATATGTATGCGATGGTTCCTTCGTTCTCGTTATTTCTTATGAAAGCTAAGGAGACTAATTGGGAATTATCATTCAACTGCAGAGGGTAGATTTAAGAATCTGACATCGAACTGATACAGACAATACAATCAGTATACGGGTTGGCCAGAAACGGTCTAAAAAGCTTCTAAGGATGTTGCAGGGTAAGTTGCGCTGAAAAATAATTGTAAAGATAAAAATCAGATGCGTTGCTCCGTTTTCGACTTAGTTAGCACTGAAGTTAGTCAATCACGCTGTTACTCGCGCAATTCCAAGCAGCCCGCCAGAGGCAGTGTCGACAAACGTGTTGTTCGTTTTATTTCCTAAAACAGGAAAAAAGAGTGGTACAAAAATTGAACACAGGGCAAAGGCAAAAGGTGAACAGACTTGTTTGCTATCATCTATGCTATGAGAGCAACCGATACTCAATGCATCTGCTGGGGCGCCTGAATTTGTGCGCGCAACAACCTGATTGGTTAACTTCAATACTAATTAAACGACACAACATATAGAAGTTATTCTTACCAAATTATTTCTCAGCACAGCCTACCCTGCAACACCCCTCCAAGATTTTGAGACGGTTTCTGACCATCATGTATATATTGGTGTATACACTGAACAAAAGCTCCTGTTCTATTTCATCTTTATTCATTATTTTCATTCATTATTTAGTTACTTGCAATATTTTGTTTTTAATGCTAAAGTGTCTACGATTCATATAAATGAACTACCGACATTCACTTTGTACGTAATCCCAAAATCCTGAAAAAGTAATCAGTTTTTATCATAAAGTTTTTGAGACCTGCAAAAGGTTCATAACAAGGCTTGCTGATATTCTAGCTCTTTATTGTCGGGAGAAAAGTACAGCATCTGTCAAGTGATAATGGTACATTTTACTGTGGACTTCAAACGGCGTATGGTCAAAGAGGAATTCCATAAAACGGAAGCCACAAAAACTGGAAAACTGGTTTGAGAACTTGACTTCTTGGAAGATAAAAACAGTTTCCTACTATATCAATTCTCCAAACGAATACCGCTGACAGAATACCAATGCCACGGAAATGAATCTTTTTAGGAGACATTAACTTCTTACGACATACATTCGTGGATATATTATTTCCTGTAGAATGATAATTCGGTGTTCTTCAGTATTCGTGTAATCAGTTGAGTAGTTCCCTTGTAGAAATACATTTCACTCCATAACTGCTCTTTATTCCATTGATATTAATTTCTGTACTATTTCTATTCCTAGAAACAAGTTAGTTATGTGTCATTAGTGGTATCTATTGGAAAGCAGAACACACACCCTTCTAGAAAAATGCTCTATATAATCTGAGTTTAAATTGTCATTTCAATTTTTTTTTATTATGTGTCACTGATATTGAATCATGACACCGTTTCGTATATCTTCCCCAACGTAATTTCCGGAGTTCTAAAAGAAAAGTAACGACTGCCGTATGAACTTTGCTATTGAGGCTAGGTCCTTGATGAATAAACTGGAGGCTTACCTCTGAAATGTTTACATTCGTCATAGGCAGGATAATATTCATTAAAGGTTTATAAAAATGATGCCGATGTTTCAAAAACCTATTTATGCTATCACACAACGAAGGAAGAGATTATGGTGCTCTCTGGTAAATTAGTGCAAGCTCTCATAAATTTTCAGAATCTGCACCTATTTAGAAATCCAAATCCACTAACAACGTCTTGCTCTGTTGTGGTTACGTACAGTATACCACACCCCAGAAAATAAGTTACAGTATATGCATAGATATATTGATATATAGATTGGAAACGATAGTACGGCTTGTTCTTCCATTTTTTCGTTACCAGAAAAATAATTTAATTAAGGCATTAACACAAATGTCGTTAATAGCCCTTCAACAGCCTGTGACATACTCATTCTAATCCACTGTCTTATATTATTAATTTCAAATCATTTTTCTGCCAATAGTGGATGATGTCTCTGCACTGACAGGAAACTAATCATGAGTCTCTCGTTTTCACACTTTCGGTACTGCCGAAATTATTTGTTCCAGAGTTGACACTAACATTCCCTACCAGTTGCTACATAAGTCTCTTTAAACCAGTCGACAGCAAAACATGCACCATTATTTGCATGTTGTTGCTGTTGTGGTCTTCAGTCCAGAGACTGGTTTCATGCAGCTCTCCATTCTACTCTTTCCTGTGCAAGGTTCTTCATCTCCCAGTACCTACTGCAACCCACATCTTTTTGAATCTGCTTAGTGTATTCATCTCTTGGTATCCCCCTACGATTTTTACCCTCCACGCTGCCCGCCAATACTAAACTGGTGATCCCTTGATGCCTCAGAATATGCCCTACCAACCGATCCCTTCTTCTAGTCAAGTTGTGCCACAAATTTCTCTTCTCTCCAATTCCATTCAATATCTCCTCATTTGTTATGTGATCTACCCTTCTCATCTTCAGCATTCTTCTGTAGCACCACATCTAGAAAACTTCTATTCTCTTCTTGTCTAAACTATTTATCGTCCATGTTTCACTTCAATGCATGGCTACACTCCAAACTAATACTTTCAGAAACTACATCCTGACACTTAAATCTATACTCGATGTTAACAAATTTCTCTTCTTCAGAAATGCTTTCCTTGCCATTGCCAGTCTACATTTTATATCCTCTCTACTTCGAGCACCATCAGTCATTTTGCTCCCGAAATAGCAAAACTCCTTTACTACTTTAAGCGTCTCATTTCCCAATCTAATTCCCACAGCATCACCCGTTTTAACTTCACTACATTCCATTATTCTCGTTTTGCTTTTGTTGATGTTCATCTTAATCAAACTGAACTGTTTTGAGGGAACAGACCAAACTGCTAGGTCATCGGTCTCATCGGTTTAGGGAAGAACGGGGAAGGAAGTCGGCCGTGCCCTTTCGAAGGAACCATCCCGGTATTTGCCTGGAGCGATTTAGGGAAATCACGGAAAACCTAAATCAGGGTGGCCAGACGCGGGACTGAACCGTCGTCCTCCCGAATGCGAGTCCAGTCTGCTAACCACTGCGCCACCTCGCTCGGTATGATGTTCATCTTATATCCTCCTTTCAAGACCCTGTCCATTCCGTTCAGCTGCTCTTCCAGGTGCTTGGCCGTCTCTGACAGGATTACAATGTCATCGGCAAACCTCAAAGTTTTTATTTTTTCTCCATGGACTTTAATTCCTACTCCGAATTTTTCTTTTGTTTCCTTTACTGCTTGCTACAGATATACAGATTGAATAACATCGGGGAGAGGCTACAATCCAGTCTCACTCCCTTCCCAACCACTGCTTCCCTTTCATGCCCCTCGACTTTTATAACTGCCATCCGGTTTCTGTACAAATTGTAATTAGCCTTTCGCTCCCTGTATTTTACCCCTGCCACCTTCAGAATTTGAAAGAGAGTATTCTAGTCAACATTGTCAAAAGCTTTCTCTAAGTCTAAAAATGCTAGACAGATAGGTTTGCATTTCCTTAATCTATTTCCTATGATAAGTCGTAGGGTCAGTATTGCCTCACGTGTTCCAACATTTCTACGGAATCCAAACTCATCTTTCCCGAGGTCGACTTCTACCAGTTTTTCTATTCGTCTGTAAAGAATTCGTGTTAGTATTTTGCAGCAGTGGCTTATTAAACTGATTATTTGCGCATTAGTCTGGAAACCCGCAGTATCCCGATTCCTGTAGGACTTGAACATTTAATCCCTGTATTCCCTCCACAGTTGTGATTCTTCCTCTCTTCGAATACATACCATCCTCTTCCTTACTTTCGTTCCCAAGACAACGGGATATCTAACTCTACGTCAAAGCTATACACAGGAACAAATACAATAACAATATAAAAATGTCACTTCCTCTTTTGGTGCAAACAGCCACTAGGCTTGGGAACTTCTTTTACATCACAAACACTTAGCAAAGAGTATACAGTGGTGTCACAACGACTGCATCGAACTGAAGGAAGACCTGCCGATCGAAAAAATCAGCACCGCAGTGCTGCATGAAATGTCGTGCTGTACCCGAGTACTTCCAAGAACTACCCAGCAAAACCGAGATAGGCCGAGCTTCGGCCCTCACGCACCCTTCACATCGCTGTAGTGTGCAGGTTGACGCGCCAGGGCCGACCCTGCTCTATACCATGCAGTGATTCTATTGTCTGCGGTACGGTGACATCAATAAAGGACGCACGGAATGTCGACGCTTAATCCGTCAGAACCATCAAACAAGCCTTCAGTCATCTCTTAGTACAGTGACTGCTTTCCTTGTGACGCCGTTGTCCTGAGTTTATCCAGACACCACCCGTTTTGCGGTCAGTGCAGTAGAGCCAACAGTGGGCTTATGTCGATGAGATGTTCCCATGTCCCTCATGCCAGTGATTCGAACATTCTGAGCATCTGAGACATGGCAATAAGCTACATGTGGTCGTCCTCCGGGAATGCTGTGTTCCAATCTCCACCTCAAAAACTCTAGTAACGTTAGAAACACTCAACAGTCTTAAGGGACTCACATCATATTTATCTATACAAATTCCATATCTGCACCAAAATTACTAAAAATAAAGCTGACATTTCAATCAACATAACTTACAGTCATGGAAATATTGGAATATCAGTTTGGTGACGTTTGGTCTGGGTGTTCATAGTCTTCCACTTTCCGTTTTCGTAATTGTGTTTATCTACACGTGTTTTGACATGTCTAGTAATTTTCAGTTGCTCTCGTTTTCATTTATATTAAGTGCTTGTGAAAAGTCTTGCGAGAGAAAGTTAATGTTTGTGAGATTTGTGTATCAGTTGTCTGCAATTTCAGCTTTGGAAGACAGATCGGCGTTAAAATGTACGTAGTTTTCTGTCATTACAAGATTAAATAAATAATAAGGCAACGCAATTTGCAGAAACTATATATTAGTGATTTTTGCGTTATTTTTGTTTTATACATTATTGTGTGAGCAACAGACAAACAATAAAGAAGAAAAGATAGTGGATTGCAGTTATCACACCACGCCAATCTTCATTTGGATCATTCATTAGACAGCCTACAGCGTTCTTGCATATAGACTATGAGGGCCGTGAACGTATAAAAACACTTCTGTGTGGCAATGACTGCAGCGAGTTAAGAGAGAAGACAAATTCCAGTTTACTATTTCCTACCACCAATTAAGGTTCAGGACTTCTTCGAATTGATGATATGCTGGCTATTCATAAATAATTGTAGAAGAGCTGGTCAGACAGTACAACCTAAATTAGTGATGCTTTAGAAATAAAAAAAGATATCCGCAGAGAGACTACACCGATGTTAAAATATCTATGGGCAAATCATAAATAAAAGTGATGCGTTTCGGTGAAACTGAAACTTTTTAAGTGAATGGAGTTTGCAGCGGGCACGATAAGCTCTGTCTCGTTCCAGGTGATGTAAATGAGTATGTTTTGAGTAAAAGCTCTCCAGAGAGGTGCTGTATATTCTGCATTCGACTAGTTGTCTAACGAAATAAAATTTTGGTCCTCCGAAGATAATACACCTGCCTTGCATTTTGAAAAACACTGAACTTTTCTGTCTTTCAGCGTCTCAAAAACTCCCATGTAAGGAAAACGCTGAAACGTTGCATATCAAATTCGATATCAGTGCCGAATCTCATTTCTTATACACTCCTGGAAATGGAAAAAAGAACACATTGACACCGGTGTGTCAGACCCACCATACTTGCTCCGGACACTGCGAGAGGGCTGTACAAGCAATGATCACACGCACGGCACAGTGGACACACCAGGAACCGCGGTGTTGGCCGTCGAATGGCGCTAGCTGCGCAGCATTTGTGCACCGCCGCCGTCAGTGTCAGCCAGTTTGCCGTGGCATACGGAGCTCCATCGCAGTCTTTAACGCTGGTAGCATGCCGCGACAGCGTGGACGTGAACCGTATGTGCAGTTGACGGACTTTGAGCGAGGGCGTATAGTGGGCATGCGGGAGGCCGGGTGGACGCACCGCCGAATTGCTCAACACGTGGGGCGTGAGGTCTCCACAGTACATCGATGTTGTCGCCAGTGGTCGGCGGAAGGTGCATGTGCCCGTCGACCTGGGACCGGACCGCAGCGACGCACGGATGCACGCCAAGACCGTAGGATCCTACGCAGTGCCGTAGGGGACCGCACCGCCACTTCCCAGCAAATTAGGGACACTGCTCCTGGGGTATCGGCGTGGACCATTCGCAACCGTCTCCATGAGGCTGGGCTACGGTCCCGCACACCGTTAGGCCGTCTTCCGCTCACGCCCCAACATCGTGCAGCCCGCCTCCAGTGGTGTCGCGACAGGCGTGAATGGAGGGACGAATGGAGACGTGTCGTCTTCAGCGATGAGAGTCGCTTCTGCCTTGGTGCCAATGATGGTCGTATGCGTGTTTGGCGCCGTGCAGGTGAGCGCCACAATCAGGACTGCATACGACCGAGGCACACAGGGCCAACACCCGGCATCATGGTGTGGGGAGCGGTCTCCTACACTGGCCGTACACCACTGGTGATCGTCGAGGGGACACTGAATAGTGCACGGTACATCCAAACCGTCATCGAACCCATCGTTCTACCATTCCTAGACCGGCAAGGGAACTTGCTGTTCCAACAGGACAATGCACGTCCGCATGTATCCCGTGCCACCCAACGTGCTCTAGAAGGTGTAAGTCAACTACCCTGGCCAGCAAGATCTCCGGATCTGTCCCCCATTGAGCATGTTTGGGACTGGATGAAGCGTCGTCTCACGCGGTCTGCACGTCCAGCACGAACGCTGGTCCAGCTGAGGCGCCAGGTGGAAATGGCATGGCAAGCCGTTCCATAGGACTACATCCAGCATCTCTACGATCGTCTCCATGGGAGAATAGCAGCCTGCGTTGCTGCGAAAGGTGGATATACACTGTACTAGTGCCGACATTGTGCATGCTCTGTTGCCTGTGTCTATGTGCCTGTGGTTCTGTCAGTGTGATCATGTGATGTATCTGACCCCAGGAATGTGTCAATAAAGTTTCCCCTTCCTGGGACAATGAATTCACGGTGTTCTTATTTCAATTTCCAGGAGTGTATTTAGCCGACTTCTTTATATGTGTGTGGCGCTTCGGTGGAGAAACGATCTTCATTTTTGCTTGATTACGAAGCTTCATAACTATGTGCCGTTGGCACCTCTTTATTCTTCACAACCACATTCTGTGTAGCAGGTATCTCATTTAGTGTCCGAGGTATAGGTATTTGAACGCAGAGTGACTCAGTGTTAGTGGAAACTTTCACCATATCTAATATATGGCAGCGTAGCGTGAATGTTACGTGAGTTGGGGAAACTTTTCACGAGATTAATCCTTCGGTTGGTACTTATCAAAAGATTTATAACAGGCTGTCAAAGGAAAATATGACAAACGAAAAAAATTTTTAAACTGTTTACAATTTCAAAAGCGATCCACATATCTGTTGATACATTTCTTTCACTGTGTGACAATCCGGTCGTTTTCTAAACGGTAAGCGTCGGTGACTGCCTACGGAAACGTGACTGATCTCAGGCGACTAGCCTGAGGAAGGCGTCTTGTAATAGTCGCCGAAACATCGGAATTTTACAGTCAACAATGCGGTCCCGAACCCAGAAGAATTTTATTGACTGTGGCAACGGCCACGGAAGCCTACATTTACACGTCTTGCTTCATGGTTCCAAAAAGATGGAAGTCGCATATGGAGAGATCGGGTCTTAATAGAGGATGTGTAACGGCTTTCCAGCGATACTTCTGCACCGTCCTCGAAACAATCTTGCCAGCATGACGTTGACCCAACATCAGAAACTCTATCAAAATCCGTACAATAATTATCATTTTTCTTACAAAACCTTTTAGTAGTCAAGATCACAAATAACCATAAAACATTTAATATTGACTACATTCGGCAGATCAGTTATAAAATAGACTTCAGTGTCAACTGGTAAAACGAGGCTAAGCACAACGTTTGCACATCGCAGTGCATTCTTTTATTACATTCTAGCTCAATAAAATGTTGGCTGTACAATGAAATAAGGCAGTAATCATTCAAGACAATGCAGCGTACATCCTGCAGTAATTCCTGACATTGGCCTTCACATACGTGTAAATCATCTATATCACTACTCTGTTGTGACAGAATCGGTTTTCTTTCCCTTTTTATGTAAAGGGTATATTAATGCCGATGTCCATTCTGATGGCAGGCTATTTGCTGTGCACATTTCATAAACGATTTCTGTTAGACATAGAATAATGCTGTCACTAGAGTGCTTCCACAATTCAGCAACTGTATTGCCTTCTCCTGATGCTTTGTTATTTTTAAGTTGTTTTTTTCCCTGATTCCATTTGTTGTTGGTGGCTTGAGAGTGGTTGTATTTGGATTATGTTTTGTGGACTGGCAAGACAGCCAATCCACGAGGACGGGAGGCCGAAGGGCACGCGTTTAAGCTCACGCAGGATGGCGTGAGGTCTGGAAAACGACAAGGAATTGAGACTAGCAAAAAAGGTACATAGCTGCTGGAATACTTAACTTTAATCCATAATTGGTGAACATCGGTCTGACGGTACATGCATCACAAGATAAATAGCAATTGATAATGGCGCCTTGCTAGGTCGTAGCAAATGACGTAGCTGAAAGCTATGCTAACTATCGTCTCGGCAAATGAGAGCGTAATTTGTCAGTGAACCATCGCTAGCAAAGCCGGCTGTCCAACTGGGGCGAGTGCTAGGAAGTCTCTCTAGACCTGCCGTGTGGCGGCGCTCGGTCTGCAATCACTGATAGTGGCGACACGCGGGTCCGACGTATACTACCGGACCGCGGCCGATTTAAAGGCTACCACCTAGCAAGTGTGGTGTCTGGCGGTGACACCACATTATGTTAACAGAATGAATTTCTTCTTTTAGCAGTTGTGTTCCCATTTCAAGTAGTCCACATGTATTCCATAGTTCTCCGTGTTATTATAACCAGTCTGTTGTGTCTTTGACCAATAAATTGTAAACTTGGTGATTTATGCTTCTTTAAAGGATTTTTTAATATTTTCTTGGCGTTCCTTGTGTTGTTCTGCTTAAAATTTGACTCAGTTGATCTTTTACATGTTGTACTCTGATATTTTAGATCTTTTGATGCACGTTTCCTTGCTTCTACAAAACTGTTCTTATTCTTAACATTTTTATTTGCGTTCCAGATATTCCAAGCTCGTTGTTTATAAGTAACTCATCACACTCGTCATTCCACCAAGCATGTTTCCATTTCTTTTAAGAGGGATCGTTTCTTCTGCAATCTCGGTAATGACTTTTTGAAGTTATTTGCATCTTTTAGGTATTCTTTTCTCCAACTGCATTCTGCTACCATTTTCTCTTGATATCTTCTGTATGTCAAACTTTCTGGTTTGCTACTGGTTCTTTTTTCTAAATACTGGTCAAGCCTTTTTACTTATTGATAATAGTTCTGAGTCGAAACTGGCACTCTTGGCGATTCTTACATTGAGTCCTTCCATTACATAACGTCTACTTGCAGCAACGCGATCTAGGTGTCTTTCACCTCAAATCGGATTTGGTGATACCCAAGCAGTTCATTTTCTAGAAAGTTTGATTTTAGTACTATATTATGCTGCCTGCCCTGGGTTTAAGAGACTTTCTCCATTTGTGTTGGTCCTTTTATGTGCAGAGAATTTTCCTGCTGTTGATTTGTGCTGACGTTCTTTACGAGATTGTGCATTACAGTCTCCAAGTAGTAATACTGTGTTTTTCGATGGAAAGTGATCCGGGGTGTTTGACACAACTTGCCAAGAATTTTCTGTTTGCTCTTTTTGTGTTACGTTTTTCTCATTTGTTGTTGCATGTCTATTTAAAAAGCTTTTAACTTAGTTCGATGATTTAAATGTCAGTGTGAACAGCCTTCATTAATTGATTTAAGTTCTACTACTGAGTTTACTATGCTTCTGTTTACAAGAAACTTGTTCCAAATTGGGGTACGTCCTTCATAACTCTTTTTCCTGATTTTCCCTGAATTATCCTGAATCCTTCTGATTCCAAACGATGTTCGTCGTAAATATTGTTTTCTTTAGAAAGTTAATAAAGTTTTCAGTTTTCCTGTTTCTAAGAGTGAATTTACATTAAAAGTGACTAGGTTATTCATGTTTCTATGTTTGATTTTATAGGTTTGTTGTTTAAAGTGGGTTTCAGAAAACTCCGACTCATTCTTTACGCCATGTCGTATGCCGCCAGAATCAGAATGCCTACTTTTCATTTCCCTGGAAATGAGAGATTTTGTGCTTCCTGTGGTAAAATCTCTTACATCGCGGATCTCCACTGTTGATTGCTTGTTGAGTTACAGAAACAAGTACCTTAAAGATACTTCTCAGGCTTGTTAGCTCTGAGGAAAATGTTTCCAGCCGCAACTCTGGGGAACAGAATCGGACCACTTTACCGTTTTTTGCAATTAAGACTCGTAGTGGATTTTTTTCTTGTGTTGCTTCTTCTACTAGTTCCGCCGTTCCAATGTCCAATCTTTCCGCCTTCACAACCGTCGACGTCTTCATTGAACCCCAGCATGGAGCCCTCACAGCGTTATGTCACCATAGCCAGGTGATACCTGGTTTCTTTACGAAGTTGTTACTCCTGTCTACATCTACATCTACATCCATACTCCGCAAGCCACCTGACGGTGTGTGGCGGAGGGTACCTTGAGTGCCTCTATTGGTTCTCCCTTCTATTCCAGTCTCGTATTGTTCGTGGAAAGATTGTCGGTATGCCTCTGTGTGGGCTCTAATCTCTCTGATTTTATCCTCATGGTCTCTTAGCGAGATATACGTAGGAGGGAGTGATATACTGCTTGACTCCTCGGTGAAGGTATGTTCTGAAACTTCAACAAAAGCCCATACCGAGCTACTGAGCGTCTCTCTTACAGAGTCTTCCACTGAAGTTTATCTATTATTTCCGTAACGCTTTCGCGATTACTAAATGATCCTGTAACGAAGCGCGTTGCTCTCCGTTGGATCTTCTCTATCTCTTCTATGTACCCTATCTGGTACGGATCCCACAGCGGTGAGTAGTATTCAAGCAGTGGGCGAAAAAGCGTACTGTAACCTACTTCCTTTGTTTTCGGACTGCATTTCCTCAGGATTCTTTCAATGAATCTCAGTCTGGGATCTCCTTACCGACGATTAATTTTATATGGTCATTCCATTTTAAATCACTCCTAATGCCTACTCCCAGATAATTTATGGAATTAACTGCATCCAGTTGCTGACCTGCTATATTGTAGCTAAATGATAGAGGACCTTTCTTTCTATGTATTGGCAGCACATTACACTTGTCTACATTGAGATTCAATTGCCATTCCCGGCACGATGCGTTTCCTTCCTCCTTCGTCATCACTTGCATGATGAGGGCCCGGGCTTTGGACCAGCATAGCGGAGTTGTTGGATAATGTATCAATGAAAATATTTTTTGAACAGAATTTGTATATCAACTCTGGATCTCCTATTGACATCGCGTCGTGCTTCAGTCAGTCGAACACGTATTTGTGGAACAATTCACACGAACTGTACTGTCAAATTTTTCGGCATTGCATAAAAACCATTTCATTCACTGTGAAAGCTTGGTGAATGGACATTTGCGGAAGGACAAATATATGTTGCGCCAGTATCCACTGATTGTGTCAACATTAGCAGCGCTCGTTGTTAACAGTGTAGTGCTTGTGTGTATACCACAACAGGCCGCACAGTTCCCTCAAGCGAATGTTTGTACAGCCGTCAGCACACCAATGTACAAACCATTTCATGTCAGTACACGGTGCAAGAACTATGATTCCACATACGTCTTGAATTACATTTGTCATGGTAGCTATAACTGCATTTTCTTTTGATAGATACTAAGCATTAGCAGAACTAATGCCGATTTGAAATGGAAAAAATTAACATTAATTCTTATCCGTGACAAACACAAATGTCAGAGGTAAGAAGTTTTGAATTATCGGATTCCCGCAGATGCAACACTCATAATTCAATTGACACACCTTCAACACCGAGTTAACTGTGAAGTCACATGGTGGAGAAATAGCCGCACAGGTATCAAAATCCTGCACTACCGTCTGAGTGAGCGGCGTATTTCCCACGCTCTTCAATGACACTAACCTTTTCTGAAGCATTGATAGGTTGGACTGCAGTATATCCTACTAGAGCTACAGTCTCAAAATGTTTAAATTGTAACTTTAAAAGAAGGTTATGATTTATTCGACAATTAATTCCCGTATAATGTTCTTCAGCACCAAGCCATAGGAATTATGGGATGCTTCCAGAAAGTTTCATATTTTGGTGATAATACGCTTCACATAATGTTTTGTGAAACATTGACCTTTCTTGAGAGTTTTAGGCTGTATCCTGTGGTTACACAGCGGTCAAAATTTCGTTAATTTTCTTTCAAGAACCTGCGCATTTCATCAACCATTACAGCGCTTTTCTTTTTCTTGGAAGATATGGCACACCATATATGCAATTGCAATGCAGTTACCATTTCTGATCTCTTTTGATGATTAAAACTGTTGTGTAACGAAGAAACTTCATTGACTACCGAAAAGAACTTTCAAATAAATTTCAGTTTTGCTGCAGTGAAGACACAGCTTTAAGGCTACGAGAAAAGTAATCCTACGTTCTAATGCCGCACTGAAGGCGCATTGGAGGCGGAACAATGTCGAATAGTCGTGTCGTTTAAACACGATCTAAACCGAGAAAAATTCGCAAAGTAGTGTCACAACATCCATTTAAAAGGTCAGATGCACGTTGACTAGCTTGGAGAACTTTACCTTTGCCTTTGTTCCATTGGAACTGTTCCGGCGTATCGCCAAGCGCAGGCACGAAGGTGAAGATCGCAAGAGCGAAGAAGGCGCGGTGAGTAAACGTCAGCCACTAGCCCGTCATCAAGGACCGCATCACGTCAGCGGCGCCCTCTAGCCTAAGAGAATTTAAGCGCCGCCGCTCCTGCAAGCCTCGCAAGCACAGTATTGGCACACTACTAGCAGAGCGCACTAAGACAGCAGTGGCGTCTGATCCATATCAGTTTCTTACATGTACCTTATAAAGTGAAGGACAGACTTGTTTGCATGTCGCCCATCGCTTGCGACGCCATAGTAAATTCAAAGTTAACTATTGTCAGTTTGCTTGTTTGTAATAAAAGCTATTAATGTGATTTGCTTAAATGTTGTAAAATATTCCGAGAACGCGGAATCTTTATGGCATCATATACGAGACGAGTGGGAAAGACCCCACAGCAATAACAAATTTATTAGGTACGATGTAATAAACGAGAATCTCCAACGTTAATACTGAAAAGGGAAGATGGAAAAATGGAACATAATGACAAGGAAAATTCTGAAATCATGGCAAAAGCAGTTAGCAAACTTTTGAATTGTGAAGAACCCCAGGAACATTCACCAATTAATACAGACACACCCATCAAGATTCCACCTGATCTCATAAATCCTCCAACAATCCAAGAGGTGGAAACGGCACTCAGTGAGATGAAAAATTATAAGGCATATGGAGAACACCAAATTTTTGCAGAAATGTGGAAATATTCTTACACATCCTTACACATAGACATAACAAAAATCTGGATAACAGAAAAGTTTCCAAAACACTGGACCACAGTCATAATCCACCCACTCAACAAAAAAGGAGATAAAAGCAACCCAGATAACTGCAGAGGTATCTATCTCTTACACTGCACATACAAGATTTTCTCCAGAATCCTATACAAGATTATGAAAGAGCAACTATAGGAAGAATTAGCTGAAGACCAAGAAGGCTACCGACCTTGGAGAAGCTGTGCAGAACAGATCATCACTTTAAAATTAGTCATAGGATATCACAAGAAACGAAATAAATCTCTTATAATAACCATCATGGACTTTAAAAAAGCATATAACTGTATCCATAGACCATTAATGTTAAAAATCTTAATAAATTTCAGGCTCCATACAAAATTAATCAAATTGATAGAACTCACCTTAACCAACACTCTATCAAAAGTCAAGTTCAGGGGGGGGAACTCTCTGAGCCATTCATCATAAAAACAGGTTTAAGACAAGGAAATTGCTTGGCACCCCTGCTGTTCAACTGTGCTTTAGAATAAGGAGGGAATGGTACAAGACTAACCCAAAGAACATCCAAATTGGAAGACCCAAAGACAACATAAGTTTAAATTCTCTAGTATTTGCTGATGACCTTGCTCTCTTGTCCAGCAGTATTCAGGAAACCAAACAACATCTCACTACAGGAAATAGCACAGAAAACTGGTCTTGGAATATCCTTTGAAAAAACAGTCAACTTTTTAACTGATCCACCACTTATAAACAAAATTGGCATAGGAAACTAAGAAATGAAATTTGTAGATAAATTTAAATATCTGGGAGAAATCATAACATATAACCTCAATGAAAAGCCAACATGGCATAACAGAATCAACAAATTGACTAGAGCACAATATATCACCAAGAACACCTACAACAAAAGGAGCCTACCTATAGCAAAAAAAATAAAAACACTACAAAACAGCCACTCAACCAGAAATAACATACGCAAGTGAAACCATATTCAAAACAACTAACACTGTACAAACAGACAGAATAGAGAGAAGAATCATCAGAACGTGCATCAACAAATCGTACCAGAAAGATGGACACTAGAGAGTAGCTACAAATGAAACAGTCTACAAGGAAATAGAACCAGTAATGAGTATAATCAGGAAGAAACCCATTTCATTTTTCGGACATCTAATCAGAACACCATAGAACAGCATCATCGGGATAGTAATAGGAAAATTGTGGAGTAGTAAGTGCAACATTAACTGGATTACAGAAATCAAGGAAGATATGGATCAGCTATGGATTACATTGGAAGACCTAAGAGAAGAAACTGACAAAATCAAGAAACTCACAGACGAACAACCAGACTGCAAACGAGAATCAACAGACAATAGGGTCATTTCCGATGAAGAAAGAAGCATGATATCCGAGAGAATGAAGACGTACTGGGCTGACAGGAAACTAAAATATTCTTTGTATAAAGTTGGCTAGAGTGGTTCAATAAAGGCCACAAAATGTAAATAATAATAAATAAACGAGAAACTCACAAAAATAGAAAATCTCTACCAAATAAAGCTAATTCCTCGAAATGAATGTCTCATCTTATGTCTTCGTAATAACAACCAGAACACATAAAGCGAATTAATCGGTAACACTGAGAGATAAAATAGGGTGTGGTGGCGGGAAGGGGTATAAAAGTTGTAGAGGGAGCCAAGGTTGGTTATAGTAAGTTGGTTCAAGTGGTTATAAGCAGGAGTAAATACACCGAGATGACAAGGCTTGCATAAGATATAATGCTGCATGAAATCAGTCTTAGAACAGCAGATCAATTCAGAAAAAAAAAGCTAGAACTTCTTCCTGCGCGTAAAGAAGAAAGCAGCGTACGAAGTGAACACAGAAAAAGTTTTCCACCAGATTGGTTAGAAATTGGTAATAATCATGTTTCAGATTCCCTTACTCCTTTTGTAACAGCGTGTGTTTCTTGAAATAACATTGTTTGCTGCTGTTGTCTGATATCTATGTAACGCAAGGCACTAGAAGAGCAGTAAAGGCAACCTTCAACCTGGAGTACTTCCTTCATATCACTGATTCACACAGCGTCCTCGTACTTCTTCTCATTTGAACATTATGTTCGCCTTCGCTCTGGTCGACGGCAACAGCAACAGCACTTTAAAGGGAGCCTGCTGAACGATATATCTGTATAAAAGATTATAAAGGGAGATGAAATCGGTTTTACGGGAAGGTACTGAAAGCACACCAACATTGCGTGTAATGAAAATATTACCAGTTTTTCATTAATTTAGTGAAACATCTCATATTATGACCACATCTTCCCTGCTTCACAGTGCATTTGAATCTATTTCCCCTTTTAAATATTATCGACTTTGTTTCTTACATAATTTACTTTTATTAAGTTAGTCTTCAGTTTCTCCTGCGGTAGTTGTTGCTACATCAGTCCATGGATATACTGCCGGTTGATAGTGTCCAACAGGCACAATACTTCGGCGATCAAACAATGTCACTGACGAACTGACCTGCCACAGGCGCACGGCCGTCTTATATCCCCTGTCCTCGGGTGGTTATCTGTGCAAGGCCCACGGCCGAGAACAGCTATCGGCGGCAAAGGAGGCGGCTGGGTCGTCGTCTGCGGCCGACAACGCCCGATAGGGCGCCCCGGTTGCGGTGGGGCAGTTGTGGGCATGGTGGTCCACCATGGCCCCCGGAACGGTGTGACTGAGAGTCGTCTTAATTATACCCAGCACTGGCTACAAGCCTTTGTGAGGTTGTGGCCCCAGTCCCTGATCATGACATTCCGCCTGGTGCGTATTTCGATGGCCTCTCTACCAACATAGTCCGAGCACAATTCGGAAGTGTGTGCTGAAGTCATGGTACTTTAGTATTCCATCGCATGAATCTCGGACAACAGTGCTCTGCGGTCGCCGATTTGTCAGAATACGTTTATTGAATACGCCGCTGGTTTTCCTTGCATCGGCCTTCGAGGACGGTCACTGTTAGCCCAATATACACTGCCGGAAAAAAATAGTACTATCTTTTAGAGGTTTCCAGTTACCTCAAAATATATTGTTACAACATTGCATGTGGACTGCATGAAATGATTACATTTGCGGATCGATAGCACAAGTGGTTCTGAGGTACTGGATATCGACCCACGCCGGAACACCCATATCAGTATGCGGTAAAGCCCCTCTGGCGGCAATCTACATCTACATCTACATCCATACTCCACAAGCCACCTGACGGTGTGTGGCGGAGGGTACCTTGAGTACCTCTATCGGTTCTCCCTTCTATTCCATTCTCGTATTGTTCGTGGAAACAAGGATTGTCGGTATGCCTCTGTGTGGGCTCTAATCTCTCTGATTTTATCCTCATGGTCTCTTCGCGAGATACACGTAGGAGGGAGCAATATAATGCTTGACTCTTCGGTGGAGGAATGTTCTCGAGACTTTGACAAAAGCCCGTACCGAGCTACTGAGCGTCTCTCCTGCAGAGTCTTCCACTGGAGTTTATCTATCATCTCCGTAACGCTTTCACGATTACTAAATGATCCTGTACCGAAGCGCGCTGCTCTCCATTGGATCTTTTCTATATCTTCAATCAACCCTATCTAATACGGATCCCACACTGCTGAGCAGTATTCAAGCAGTGGGCGAACAAGCGTACTGTAACCTACTTCCTTTGTTTTCGGATTGCATTTCCTTAGGATTCTTCCAATGAATCTCAGTCTGGCATCTGCTTTACCGACGATCAACATTATATGATCATTCCATTTTAAATCACTCCTAATGCGTACTCCCAGATAATTTATGGTATTAACTGCTTCCAGTTGCTGACCTGCTATTTTGTAGCTAAATGATAAAGGATCTATCTTTCTGTGTATTCGCAGCACATTACACTTGTCTACATTGAGATTCAATTGCCATTCCCTGCACCATGTGTCAATTCGCTGCAGATCCTCCTGCATTTCAGTACAATTTTCCATTGTTACAACCTCTCGATACACCACAGCATCATCTGCAAAAGGCCTCAGTGAACTTCCGATGTCATCCACAACGTCATTTATGTATATTGTGAATAGCAATGGTCCTATGACACTCCCCTGCGGCACACCTGGAATCACTCTTACTTCGGAAGACTTCTCTCCATTGAGAATGACATGCTGCGTCCTGTTATCTAGGAACTCCTCAATCCAATCACACAATTGGTCTGATAGTCCATATGCTCTTACTTTGTTCATTAAACGACTGTGGGGAACTGTATCGAACGCCTTGCGGAAGTCAAGAAACACGGCATCTACCTGTGAACCCGTGTCTATGGCCCTCTGTGTCTCGTGGACGAATAGCGCCAGCTGGGTTTCACATGACCGTCTTTTTCGAAACCCATGCTGATTCCTACAGAGTAGATTTCTAGTCTCGAGATAAATCATTATACTCGAACACAATACGCGTTCCAAAATCCACGTTAGAGATATAGGTCTATAGTTCCGCACATCTGTTCGACGTCCCTTCTTGAAAACGGGGATGACCTGTGCCCTTTTCCAATCCTTTGGAATGCTACGCTCTTCTAGAGACCTACGGTACACCGCTGCAAGAAGCGGCGCAAGTTCCTTCGCGTACTCTGTATAAAATCGAACTGGTATCCCATCAGGTCCAGAGGCTTTTCCTCTTTTGAGCGATTTTAATTGTTTCTCTACACCTCTGTCGTCTATTTCGATATCTACCATTTTGTCATCTGTGCGACAATCTAGAGAAGGAACTACAGTGCAGTCTTCCTCTGTGAAACAACTTTGGAAAAAGACATTTAGTATTTCGGCCTTTAGTCTGTCATCCTCTGTTTCAGTACCATTTTGGTCACAGAGTGCAGGCATTGACTCTGGCATGCAGCCGATCGTACAGATAGCAAGTACTCTATTGGGCTACATTATGCGTCACCTGCTCTGCATGTTCACAGAGTCCTGTAAGAGTTGTTGGTTGACGAGTCGCACATGCCACGTCTAGTTCTGTTATGTCCCACGTGTGCTGGATTAGAGAGAAATCCGGAGACGGTGCTGTCCAGGAAAGTTCCCAGTGCCTTGCGTGGTATGTTGAAACTGGCAGTATGTGAGCGGGCGTTACGCTGTTTGGCAACATACCACATCATCTTCACGTTGCAAGAACAGCAAAAGAACGGATCTAACAACATTTTGCACGTACCGAGCGTTGGTAGCGTCCCATCCAGAAACACCAAAGTGAACAACAGTTGTAGCTTATCGCACCCCAGACCGCAGACCATTAGGCCTGCGGTTGGGTCGGTGTGTCTTGGACGAATGCACTCAAAGAGACAGCGTTCGCCAGGTGTACGTCCTCGCTTCAACAACCACCACATCCATGCAGGCGGAATCTGCTCTCACTGCTGAAGACCACGACGCACCATTCTATCTTCCAAGTGACGAACTGACTGCACCAGTCGAGTTGTGCAAGTGGATGCTGTGGCGTGAATGGAAGTCCAGCAAGAGGTACGCATGTCCGTAGACCCAGTGCTAATAACCGGTTCGGCCGGCCGGTGTGGCCGAGCGGTTCTAGACGCTTCAGTCTGGAACCGCGCGACCGCCACGGTCGCAGGCTCGAATCCTGCCTCGAGCACGGATGTGTGTCATGTCCTTAGGTTAGTTAGGTTTCAGTAGTTCTAAGTTCTAGGGGACTGATGACCTCAGATGTTAAATACCGTAGTGCTCAGAGCCATTTGAACAATAATAACTGTTTCGCAACAGTTCGTGTTGACACGTCTGGGTTCACTAGCCCTCTTATCTTTGCTGTGGTAGCTTTACGAGCTGCCAGTGTTGCCCTTACGACGATCCTGGCGGGCGTCTGTGCTGCGTGGACGTCCAGAACCTCTACTATGGGTATGAGAATGTTGACGTGACCGTTGATACCAGCTAATCCGTAGTAAAAATTGCTGTTTTGAAGAGCGTGCCGCAGCGCGTAGTGTGAAGCAGTCGCCCTCCGTTTCTGGCGGAGGCACCGTTGTGGCAATCCCAGCTTTGGTGTCTCCCTCTGGTGGGAAAGGGGAAAGGTAGCCTGTTCTCGTGCATTTAAGGGGCGCTATGAGCACGCTAGGGGCGAGTCTGGTCAGTTGGTCAGCCGGGTCAGTGTGGGGCAGTCTGTCTGTCGTCCGGACTGCTAGTAAGTGTTAGGCCGCCAGTCTGCTCTAGTTGATTCAGGCAATGGTCATTGGCGGTTGGATTGATCGTTTGGTCGGTCGCGCACTGGGACACAACATGACTTGTCCGTCTTGAGCGTCGGCGCATGTGAGGTCGCCACGTCAGTCTAGTGGGCCGCGCCGTGGAGCGAGGGGTAGTGGCTTCGCGGCCGACACGAGAGCAACAGGAGTCAACCCACGACATCGGTCTGGCCGGTGCGAGCTGCGACGCCGTGAGACGTGAGTTCGGCGCGCCTTCCTGCGTCCGTTGAAGCGGCTGGCGGCGAACGGTTCGGGAGAGCGCTTTGAGGGTGCTGTGCCAGGTCTTCGCCATACATCGCACTTTATTAGAGGTTAAGTGATTCGTGATATGTTGTTTCATTAAATTATTAAATTCTATTTTTTTTCTTGGTCACTCTCTCGTCCCCAGCTTTCTCGTCTGTCTCCCGTCCGTATTTGTTAGGCAGTTAGTGTCTGTCTGTCTGTCGGTCTGCCTTACGTTAATAGATGCCTCTGTCATGTTTGTCGGATTCGGTGTTAACGAATTTATTGCTTGAAGTGTAACGGTTGAATTCCTGAAATATGTTTTTATCTTGCCTATCATCTTGAGAGGCGGTATATGTGTAATGTAGAACATGTTTGTATATTTTATGTAAGACTGCATTTCATGGGTTTTTATTTAAATGGTCATTTTAGGATATAAAGTTGCCACCCTTCCGCAGTAAGAGTTTTTTTTTTTTTTTTAAAATCTAGTTGCAGCTTCGGTGGCAAGTAATTTTTTTTTAATGTTAGTGTTTTGTTCCATTTCCATCCTTCCTACGGGGTGCATAGTTTATGTGCTTGTGTGAGCTGTTAAAATTTTTAGTTTAAAGTAATCTGGTGTGTTGCAGATTTACACCAGTGTAGTCTTTCAGAGGTTGTTGTGAGCGGTCGTGACTACGGCCGTATCAAAAGGCAGCGGCAAGGTTCTCAGCCCGAAAGCTCATACTGTCAATATTCGTTCTTTCTGCCTCTGTATAAAATTGTAACTTGATATTTTGAGGGTGCTTTCTGAATATAATTTTAAATCTGTTACCAAAAAAAAAAGGCTTTTACGAATAAAATTTACATTTGTTGAAAGAAATTTCATTTGTTTTCATGAGTTACCCACTGGCAACTACTTTCACGCTCACATAGTGTGATTAACTGTGTTAATGTTCTTGATGAATCGCTAGTAAATAAAGTAAATTCTTAAGAAAAGGTTTTGAAAGTAAATTCACGGTTCACCAGCGTCGTTGCTGAGCTGACTCAACATGTCCAGCTTGTGAGTAAATCTTCCGTAATTACCATTCTCACACTTGGAGGGCCACAATTTGACCCCATTCAAACTTGCTCGGTTGGCAGTAAAAAGCACGAGAGCGTCTCAGTGGTGTGGTTGCCGGCTTGCTTCACTCGTTTGCCTCACACTGACGAAGAGCATTCCCTATCAGAGGATAGACGTGAATTACGCTATCTGTTAGCGGACGACGTATAAACCAGTATCAGTTCATTTGCTATCTCCGAGGTGACATATGCCGTCATTGGATAAAAACCGGCGTCGTCTTTCAAGGTGTACTAATGCTTTTTTTACGACCTTGTATTTCTTGCCACATTGGTACGGAATCTGATGCACGCCGAACATCTTTGACGCTCCACAGTAAGGCTCGTGTTTTACTGGACGTTCAAAGGTTTCTTACTCGATGCTTTTTTGGGATGGACCCGGCTTTTTCCTGATAGCACGGTCGTGCTTAGTAAAAAATGTGGCTATTTCTTTCTCCGTGTCTTCCGTCTCTACAGGTTGTACTGTAATGGAGGTGTGCAGGTCGCGTCTATTCTGCGATCCCAAGTAATCTTTTTTTCGTAAATCTGTTCCAGTTCCTGGTGAAGTCTCTGTATTTGAGATGGTGCGAGCCCTGCGTACGAGAGTTTGCAGTACCCCATTCCTCTGCGCAGCGTGGTGACACCTCTCTGCGTTCAAGTAATGGTCAGTTCGTTTTTTTTTTTTTCGGTAAGCAGTAGCCCAGAGTGCCGTCAAATCTTTTCTTGACCATGACGTCCAGGAATGGTAGTTTTCCTTCGCTTTCGTCTTTATAGTGAATTTGATGGGATTTATGGAGTTGAGATGAGCAAGGAAGTCAAGTACTTGTCCCTTCCATGAGGTCAGTTGACGAAGTCTCGCCCACGCATGCGGCAAAGCAAATGGGTTTCCATCTGGATAACTTCAGGGCTTCTTTCTCGACGTGCTCTAAATACTAATTCGCAGTCATAGGTGAGAGTGAGCTGCCAGTGGCTAATCTCTTTGTTTTTTCATAGTATTCCCCATTAAATAAAAACTCTTCGTGGGCAGGACACTCCTTAAAAGGTCTGTCATCCTCCTGTCAAATTTCGGGCGAGTTCAAGTAACTCTCGTAGAGACTCTCTGGTGCGGAGTGAAACATCCGAGCTAACCACGATACATGTCAGCCTGAAGTTGTTGAGACCTGAAATTGTTGAGACGTTTCAGAAACCCTCAGAATTGGGGACGTTATGCAGACATTTCCCCTTATGAGGGCGTACTATATACTTCAAGTATTTTACCAGTAAATATGTAGGAGCCCTGCTTTTCTGACAAT
Source organism: Schistocerca serialis cubense (assembly GCF_023864345.2). Lineage (NCBI taxonomy): Eukaryota > Metazoa > Arthropoda > Insecta > Orthoptera > Acrididae > Schistocerca > Schistocerca serialis. Next base: position 123,575,119 of record NC_064645.1, read on the forward strand.
GCGACGTAACGGAACCCCGTAATTTATTTCATTTGTACATAAAAATTGCTCTTCAAGTAAATAAAACTAATGGTTCTTATTAGTTCACCAGCCGTGGTTCTACACACAGGTACGTAAGAAAACAAAACTGAAGAACTTGGAGGGGTTTGGAGGCTCTCTTTAGAATTATATGGAGTATTAGAACCCAACGATGTTACTGAGTGTCGACGCTAGAGAGGCCAGTGACTGCTGCTAGCACATCCCCCTGCCCCTTCAGCAGCGATAATTGGGAGTTTGTACTTTCCAACGCTTCTCCTGTGTTTGTGACAGGCGTGTACGCCTTCACTGACATCAAACGCCGTCAGGCCAATTGCGAGGAGTTCCCTTAGTAGCCAGACTGCGTATGAACTCAGTTTAGCTTCCAAAGGGATGGTCTGGAGGCAGGCGTTAACCCCTGTAAATTAGCTCCGTAACGTCACTGGATGCTGTTTCCAGGCGTGGGCGCCTGCTCTCGACTGGTTGTTCAAGACACACTGTAAGCACTGTCAAATTTTCTGACTGTTTTGATGTAAGCGATCCCTAACCCCAGTGAATCGTCACAGAGTAATTGCATTCATATGATTTCTTACAGTCGTTTACATGTATACTGTGTGATTCGGCTGCCCCTAACGAAGACGTTTCATGCAACCTGCAATGTTATATCTATTATCCTAAAACCAAACTCGAGATCTTCGTATTCTTGCACTCGCTACGCGCGAAATATTAATCCTGCACATGATCTTTTTGCAAAAAATTTAATGTAGCAAAGTTTTGTACTGGGAAAAGTTTTCGAAATTCCTTTCAATCGCATCCCCACCCGCATGATCAGCTCCCACAGGTCAGAATTTCTACTATATTGTTAATGGCACTCCCTCCTACCACTGTACAAAAATTTGCGACTCCGCGAATTATGTCCCATATTCGAACTTTTTTGGTCTTATTGAACCGCCTTATTATGCCACCAGCTTAATCGAGCACTTAGGAAGCGTAGAATTGAAGTTTTTGTAAATGCTACCCAAAAATTTTGTGAATTCTAACAGCATAAAATAATGACATAGCTGTGTTCGATAGGTTTTCTGACTAAGAGACTATTGTGCTTCTTCGGGTTAAGTTTAGATCGAATTTTCAACGTAATTTGTTTTAGCGGAACGTTAACAAATATCGTTTTTCTTTCATCAGCGGCACGTGTATGTTTAAATTAGTAATATTAATGAAATAGCCAACTATACTGGTATATCCCAATCAACAGAAACAAAAAAGGTCGAATATCGACAGTAGTTCGTGTAGCCGGAAATTTTTGTACAATGCTAGGATGAAGACCCATGAACAACATGCTAGAAATCCTGACTAGCGTCGGATGGTTGTGGCGATGGAGGTATGTTTGAAGATCATTTTTCTACGTTTTCCTTGACTAACTAAAGCCAGGGCCATCCAGAGTGATACGAAAATCTTGCTTTCTTAATGCAGCATTGCTTATAACATGGACTCAGGGAACATGTTCGATCAATGTCCTCTGTGAAAATGCTGAGAGTACACTTTGCAATGTTTGGTCGGTTTCCTATCTTCCCTTCTCACAGCATTCACCAAGAGAGCTTTTCGAGTTCGACAGATAGGAAAACTAAAGTCAGATAACAGAAATAAAATCGCTACACTAAAGATAAACAGCGCAACGAAAGTTCATGTATATAAAAGAAAATATCACTTGAACGAGTGCACTTGCGGATGAAATACGATTCCTTTACTCTTTAGATTATAATCAAAATGATTAATACACCCGCTGCAGCCTGGAAGCGAGCGACCGCTATGGTCGCAGGTGCGAATCCTGCCTCGGGCAATGGATGTGTGTGATGTCCTTGGGCTAGTTAGGTTTAAGTAGTTCTAAGTTCTAGGGGACTGTTGACCTCAGAATTTAAGTCCCATAGTGCTCAGAGCCATTTGAACCATTTTTGTACCTGCTAATGACGAACGTTCACCAGAACCTAATGTTTTGGGCAACTAACATGGCAGACGTCTGCTTCAAGCTTCTGACGTCATGACAGCTCCTTATTATACCTCCACGCGCAACACTCATTGCTGTGAAAGTTATCGTTTCATAATTGGAACGACACTTGCGTCCCTATCGGCGAGAAAGGCTGCATGAAGATTAATGGTTGTTTCCAATTACTCACTGAGTTGACAAAAGTCATGGGAAAGCTCATAAAATCGTATCGGAGCTACTTTTGTCCGACGTAGTGCAGCAACATGACATGGATTTACAATTCGTTGAAGTCCCCTGCAGAAATATGGAACCATGGTCCCTCTTATAGCCAGCCATAATTGCGAAATTGCTGCAGGTGCAGGATGTTCTACACAACTGGCCTCTGGATGATATCCAACACAATTTCGATAGGATTTATCTAGGGCGATCTGGGTTGCCAAACACATTGCTCGAACTGTTCAGAATATTCTTCAAACCAATCACGAACAAATGTAGCCCAGTGACACGGCACATTTTCATCCATAAAAAAATCCATCGTTGTTGGAGAAAATGACTGCAAATGGTTTCCAAATAGCTAACCGAACATAACCGTTTCCAGACAATGATCGGTTCAGTTGGACCAGAGGACCCAGTCCATTCCATGTAAACACAGCCCACAGCATTATGGAGCCATCGCCAGCTTGCATAATGTCCTTGTGACAACTTAGGTCCATGGCTTTGTGAGGTCTGCGTGAAGAAATCGGAACTCATCCTAGCAGACTACGCTTTTCCAGTCGTCTAGGGACAAACCGGTATGGTCACGAGGCCAGGAGATGCGCTGCAGGCCATGTCGTGCTGTTAGCAAAAGCACTCGCGTTGGTCGTCTCTGCCGTATCACATTAACGTCAAATTCCACCGTACCGTCCTAACAGATACTTTCATTATAACTGGTGATCAAAAAGTCAGTATAAATTTGAAAACTTAATAAAACACGGAATAATGTAGATAGAGGTAAAAATTGACACACATGTTTGGAATGACATGGGGTTTTATCAGAACCACCCCATATCGCTAGACGCGTGAAAGATCTCTTGGCGCGTCGTTTGGTGATTGATGATCGTGTGCTCAGCCGCCACTTTCGTCATGCTTGGCCTCCCAGGTCCCCAGACCTCAGTCCGTACGATTATTGGCTTTGGGGTTACCTGAAGTCGCAAGTTTATCGTGGTCGACCGACATCTCTAGGGATGCTGAAAGACAACATCCGACGCCAATGCCTCACCATAACTCCGGACATGCTTTACAGTGCTGTTCACAACATTATTCCTCGACTACAGCTATTGTTGAGGAATGATGGTGGACATATTGAGTATTTCCTGTAAAGAACATCATCTTTGCTTTGTCTTACTTTGTTATGCTAATTATTGCTATTCTGATCAGATGAAGCGCCATCTGTCGGACATTTTTTGAACATTTGTATTGTTTTGGTTCTAATAAAACCCCTTGTCATTCCAAGCATGTGTGTCAATTTCTACCTCTCTATTTACATTATTCCGTGATTTATTCAGTTTTCAAATTTATACTGACTTCTTGATCACCCGGTACATCCCACGGATAGTTTCATTATACATCCCACGCTCACAGCGGCGATTATTTCACACTGTGTTGCTTGTCTGGTAGCATTGACAACTCTGTGCAAACGCCTCAACTCTCTGTCGTTAAGTGAAGGCCGCCAGCCACTGTGTTGTCGGCAGTGAGAAGTAGTGCCTGAATTTTGGTATTCTCGGCACACTCTCGGAATATTGAATTCCAAAAGCATTTCAAAAACAGAATGTACCTTCTGTCGAGCTCTAACTACCATTCCGAGTTCAAAGACTGTTAATTCCCAGCGTGCAGCCATAATCTCGTCGTAAATATTTTCACATGAAATACCTGAGTACAAATGACAGCTCCGCCAATCCACTGTCCTTTTATACTTTGTGTCCGTGTTGCTATGTCCGTATACGTTTGTCCATATAGCTGTCCGATGACTGTTGTTACCTCAGCGTACTTCGATTTACTAAAGAAAATAGTTATTATATTTTTGCGTTCCAAGCATGATGATAAAGCAAATGTAACAAGAGATGTATCTTATTGATTCAGTGGCATAAGGTGCAGTACAACTTATGAAGAAATGGTTTCGAATATCTGTTTAATTGCAGCTTACTCCGCTGAAAGCAATAGAAGATAGACACATTATTTTATTCATGAGCTGCATATATTTCTGATGCTGTCTCTTCTAATTATGATAACCATTTATCCTGAGGGGAAACAATTTTGTATGGAGTCGAACGATTCGAACTTTCTTACACTTCACTAGCGTTCTACTATGCTAGTATTGTTGTAAATGTAATTACTTTTCCTTCAAAGGACGACTGTATGGAGACTCTTTCCGTTTGTGGATCAGAGGTAGCAACAATTGCAGAATCGGGTTCTTCTGTGACGCGATCATTAGACACGGAGCACAAGCTGGGATTATGAAAGAATGTGGAAGGGAATCGGCCGTGTCCTTTTCAAAGGAACCATAGCGGCATTTGCCTGGAACCATTTAGGGATATTACGGGAAACTAAGACTGGATAGCCGGACGTGGATTTTAACAGTCGTCCAGTGTGTAAGTACTGGGAAATAGTGTCATTACTTTTGACTTTTGATATCATGTTTTTTTTATATATATAGTTTTGTCTTTAGCAGCAGTTGTTCTGGCATATTTCATATGTTGAATTATATAGGTGTTGCATTCCGTACAAGTTTCCTACATTCTACAGTGATGTAGTTGGAACTGTAGCTTCACGTTGTTGAGTAGATACACGCAGTCTTTCAGCAATAGATCAGGTCTCCTGCCGTTATCCAGCCACCATTTGTTCTTAAAAGAAAACGACATTGGTTAGCAAATATTTGTACGTTTCAGCAGACTCTTAAGTAAACTGTGGCACCATTCTGTACGTCGAAGAGTCTGAAGGAAACTAAGGAAAGACAAAGGGGGTTTAATTTTTAGTTGTTCCAGACTTTTATTACTCTACATAAACTCCCTATCGTAAAAACTGTGTTACAGATCAATATAAACGCTACTATTCGCACTCATCCCATCTCGTATTCGAAAATGTAGCTTACTACACGCTAGGAGCGCGGCTGTCACAATTTATAACGAAAATAGGCAGGAATGTCGTGACCATCGCAAAAATAACTGGAAGCAACTTTGATGCAGCAATTAATAGCAAAACTGAAACATCACACTCTGCAGTTAATTTCAGTAAATAACTACACTGTACCACACGTTCACTCAGCAGAAAATAGCATAGACCACTGAACTAGAATTCTAATTATATTCCTAAAGTAAGAGTTGACGGAAGACATCGAAAAGCTTCAAAGAAGGACAGTTCGTTTGGTATCATCACAAAACAGTCAATTACTTTCTCCACCGAATGCAAAAATACAGGGTGTATGAAAAAGAACTTCCTAGTTCTGAGTATAAATTTACTGTGAAAATTAATGAAAAAGTACATTAGTGAGTACATATCATGAAAGAAAATTCCTTCAAGTTTTGTTTAATGTTAGTAGACTTCAACATGGGATCCATTTGTTGTCCTGCACACGTCGACACGATATTCCACTTCTCCCCACGTATTCACCAACATTTCAATTGTAACTGTCCCAACCGCCACGACGATTCTTCCGCGTAAATGATTGATGTCTCTGATATTTTCACTGTACACAACATTTTTTATGTGGCCCCAAAAGGAAAAGTCCAGCGGGGTTAAGTCTGGGCTTCGTGGTGGCCGAGGTATTGGGCCAGTCCTGCCTATCCACCTTCCTGGAAGGCGAGTGTCAAGAGCGGCTTGCAGATAGTTACTGTAATGAGGTGGGGCGCCATCATGTGGGAAAAATACAAACCCGTTTGCCGCCTCAATACCGTCCACTTGGGGAAAGACGTACTCTGTCAAAATGTCACAGTAAACGTCCACATTTATTGTTTTTTCTACAAACATGAAAGGTCCAATCACACGATCTTCCATCAAACCGCACCAGACTTTAACTTTGGGAGAATCACGTGGATGCTGAATAACTTCATGTTTATGCTCTGCCCCAAACTTCTGCAGCTATGACGATTAACTGTTCCACTGACATGAAACGTAGCCTCATCAGAAAAGAAAATATTTTTTATAAATAATATTATATGGAGAGATAAAATAGAGAAGACAACAAAAGATCAATAACGCAACACGACAAAGCCCAGTGAAATTCTTGGGCAACAATCGAGATGCTGAATTTAATTTAAATATAGAGAAAATATGAAATATATTAATAAATTGACATTAGCATCAATTCTGTGTAGAAAGTCAACAGCAAACTCATACCTTTCGATTTTGTAAGTGGGTTACATTTCACGTAACAGTTGCAATTTGTAGGCGTGCAACTTAAGTCTTTCACGCATAACATCATACACAGTACCTTGAGGCACTGACTAAGTCTGGCCAGTCCCTTCTTCGGGCTCCAAACACACAAAACGAGGATCTGTTCACCAACATCTTCAAAAGTTCTCGGTCTACCTGGTGTATCAAGTCGGAGAAAAATGGATGCATTGCTGTTACACAATTCGGTTAGTCTTCATTTTCTTCGCGGAAATAGGGGTTTGGGATGCCACCACTTAAATGACTGTCCCGCTCATCCACCAATTCGACAGCCGTTTTCGCACAAAAACGATTTTCCTCTGATGGCAGACTTTCTCCTATCGTTAAGCAATAATTTGAATTTGAAACCATTCTCATTTACTCTTCAGTCTCAGTTGCGTGGTTTCAAATTCGTGACATGTTTCGACCTCTCTCGATCATCTTAAGGTCTACAAGGATTTGAAGATGATCTAGAGAGATCGAAACATGTCATGTGATTTAAAATGTGGGGTGGGGTATCACAGATATGATGGATGTTTGATGGAACTACATGAATATAAAAATATACAGCGAGACCGAAACATGTTACATATTCAGAATAAATGAGAATTGTTTAAATGTCAATAAAGCTACTGTTACCTCGCGACGAATATGTCAACTACAGTAATTCTGAATTTAATATTTCCCTAACTTGTGTTCGAATTTAATATTTTACAGTTGAAGAAATGTGTAACTGGACCGAATATATTCAGGCAAGTCACTTTTCTGCGTAGGCTGTTTTTGTTTTGAAATAACCAATGTTTCATTATTTAATCAGTTTCACTTCATTGTACATTATCAAGCTACACTCCTGGAAATGGAAAAAAGAACACATTGACACCGGTGTGTCAGACCCACCATACTTGCTCCGGACACTGCGAGAGGGCTGTACAAGCAATGATCACACGCACGGCACAGCGGACACACCAGGAACCGCGGTGTTGGCCGTCGAATGGCGCTAGCTGCGCAGCATTTGTGCACCGCCGCCGTCAGTGTCAGCCAGTTTGCCGTGGCATACGGAGCTCCATCGCAGTCTTTAACACTGGTAGCATGCCGCGACAGCGTGGACGTGAACCGTATGTGCAGTTGACGGACTTTGAGCGAGGGCGTATAGTGGGCATGCGGGAGGCCGGGTGGACGTACCGCCGAATTGCTCAACACGTGGGGCGTGAGGTCTCCACAGTACATCGATGTTGTCGCCAGTGGTCGGCGGAAGGTGCACGTGCCCGTCGACCTGGGACCGGACCGCAGCGACGCACGGATGCACGCCAAGACCGTAGGATCCTACGCAGTGCCGTAGGGGACCGCACCGCCACTTCCCAGCAAATTAGGGACACTGTTGCTCCTGGGGTATCGGCGAGGACCATTCGCAACCGTCTCCATGAAGCTGGGCTACGGTCCCGCACACCGTTAGGCCGTCTTCCGCTCACGCCCCAACATCGTGCAGCCCGCCTCCAGTGGTGTCGCGACAGGCGTGAATGGAGGGACGAATGGAGACGTGTCGTCTTCAGCGATGAGAGTCGCTTCTGCCTTGGTGCCAATGATGGTCGTATGCGTGTTTGGCGCCGTGCAGGTGAGCGCCACAATCAGGACTGCATACGACCGAGGCACACAGGGCCAACACCCGGCATCATGGTGTGGGGAGCGATCTCCTACACTGGCCGTACACCACTGGTGATCGTCGAGGGGACACTGAATAGTGCACGGTACATCCAAACCGTCATCGAACCCATCGTTCTACCATTCCTAGACCGGTCTGCACGTCCAGCACGAACGCTGGTCCAACTGAGGCGCCAGGTGGAAATGGCATGGCAAGCCGTTCCACAGGACTACATCCAGCATCTCTACGATCGTCTCCATGGGAGAATAGCAGCCTGCATTGCTGCGAAAGGTGGATATACACTGTACTAGTGCCGACATTGTGCATGCTCTGTTGCCTGTGTCTATGTGCCTGTGGTTCTGTCAGTGTGATCATGTGATGTATCTGACCCCAGGAATGTGTCAATAAAGTTTCCCCTTCCTGAAACAATGAATTCACGGTGTTCTTATTTCAATTTCCAGGAGTGTATTTCTGTTATCTGTACCACAGTAAAAATCTCTAAGCATACAGCATCATATATTCGACATATATCTGCAACTCCTTTATGAAGGACACCATCACATATTGTTTCCTGTACACAGATGTCTGGAATATATGACACTGTATGCTTACAATTTTTACTGTGATGCAAGCAAAAGAAGTAGTTTGATAATTTGCAAGAGACCAAATTAGCTAGCAGCAAGATCATAAAGTACACTATGTCATCAAAAGTATCCGGACACCTTTAAAAACACACGTTTTTTTTTATATTGGGTGCATTGTGCTGCCACCTACTACCAGCTACTCCGTATCAGCGACCTCAGTAGTCTAGACATCGTGAGAGAGCAGAATAGGGCGCTCTGCGGTACTCACGGACTTCGAAAGTGCCAGGTGATTGGGTGTCACTTGTGACATACATCTGTATGCGAGATTTCCTCACTCCTAAACATCCCGAGGTCCACTGTTTCAGAAGTGAAGTGGAAACGTACAGTTCAAAAGCGTAACGGCCAATCTCGTCTGTTGACTGCCAGAGACCGCCGACAGTTGAAGAGGGTCGTAACGTGTAATAGACAGACATCTTTCCAGACCATCACACAGGATTCCCAAACTGCATCACGATCCACTGCAAGTACTATGACAGTTAGGCGGCTGGTGAGAAAACTTGGATTTAATGATCGAGCCGCTGCTCAGAAGCCACACATCACGCCGTAAAATTCTAAACGACAACTCGCTTGCTGGAAGGAGCATAAACAGTGGACGATTGAACAGTGGAAAAACGTTGTGTGGAATAACGAATCACCGTATACAATGTGGCGATCCAATGGCAGGCTGTGGGTATGGCGAATGATCGATGAACGTCATCTGCTAGCGTGTGTAGTACCAACAGTAAAATTGAGAGGCGATGGTCTTATGGTGTAGTCGTATTTTTCATGGAGGGGGCTTTCACCCCTTTTTGTTTTGTGTGGCACTATCACAACACAGGCCTATATTGATTTTTAAGCAACCTTCTTGCTTCCCACTGTTGAAGAGCATTTTGGGTATGGCGATTGTATCTTTCAACACGATCGAGCACCTGTTAATAACGCACGGTCTGTGGCGGAGTGGTTACACGACAATAACATACTTGTAATGGACTGGCCTCCACAGAGTCCTGATCTGAATCCTATAGAACACATCGGCAATGTTTTCGAACGCCGGCTTCGTCCCAGGACTCACCGACCGAGATCGATACCTCTCCTCTTTGTAGCAACCCGTGAAGAATGGGCTGCCATTCCCCAAGAAACCTTACAGCACCTGATTGAACGTATGCCTGTGAGAGTGGAAGCTGTCATCAACGCTAAGGATGGGCCAACACCATATTGAATTCCTGCACTACCGATGGAGGGCGCCACGAACTTGTAAGACTTTTCAGCCAGGTGTCCGGATACCTTTAATCAGGTAGTGTATTTTTTATTTCTTTTTTGTTTCAAAAATAAATCAGCCGAAGCATGAAAATGACTTACCTCAAGATACCATGTATATTATTTGGAAACTAACTTGTTCCATTCACTGACGGTACTCGCTTTTGATAACAACGATGCCCACTTTAGTCTATCTGCTGGCTCCCATACTGCAGTACTCGGTTCGTCTGGGTTGTGTTTTCCCGGCAGTTTCGGATCTACGTTTCACACGCAGCAGTATGGACAGGTTTAGAAATAAAGCGTTGACTGATATTCATCCCGTATATCGGTTCGCTGAATGCAGAGGAACAACGGCACCACTGTGCTACGCTAAGCTGTAGTGAGCCACCGGGAACGGGTCCGTTATGCCAAAATCCTCAGAAAATGTCAAACACTTCTTCCGCAGTTCGGGTTCACATAGTATAAGCGATGATACTCACCTTAAATTTCCTCCTCTTTTGTGGAATATCTCCATCGCCTTACGTACACACCGTAACAATGGGGAAACTCAAAGCTTGTGGCATTTATCCGGACGCCATCTGAAATAGGATTTAAATTAATTTAAAGTAGCAGAGATATTTGACCTTTCCTTTTTCTCATTACGTTCTTGATCCATTCTTTGCCGCAACAATACTAACGAGACTAAAGGAATAAAGAAGAAAATTTATTTTCTGTCTCAGGTTTTCACTAACAGAGTTAATGATCTCACTTCAACGAAATTTTTTGTCTGCGAGGTTTATATCTGGCCGAGACGAGTAACATAAAAACAAAAGTTCACTCCGCACTCTTTATCCAGCGGAAGACGTAAGATAAAGCGAAGCTGGCGAGCGCCACCTGCGAGGCTTAAATTGCCTGCTGGAGATTCCCTTCCTTCCAGGAACTCTCCAGCAGACAGCCAAATAAATGAACCCGTTTCTCTTCCTCTGACAACCACGGTTCTCAGCTCCAGGTTCCCGGAAACTTTTCTGGGTATAAATAAGATGCATTTTGGGAGTACAGTACCACTATGTCTCAAACTAACGGATGAAACACTCCGGTCCCTCGTCACTTTGCCACGGTTTGTTATGATTATATCATACAGAAGAGACAATTGTTCTAACAAGTAATTTTAAAGCGGACAACGTGATCTTTCAGTGTTATTGTATTTGGTGATGATCAGTTTATTTATAGTTATTCAGAAAACTACTTGCAGTTAGGAGCGAATAAGGTGGAAAACGAAAGTTTTTAATTCATTACATCCATTTTGGATGGCAAACTGCAAATGTGATTTAAACTGACGGATTTTGTAGGTAGTCAACCAGTCACTTTATCAGTTTCATACAGTATATTGAACCATCAACTAGTTTCCGGGACATTGGAGGTTCATTATTAGATGGAGGTATTGTGGTGTCATTGTTGTGTGCACCATGTACAGATTGTTGCTAGGGTCGTGGCAATGGAGAAAATAGCGAAAACGCAGACATAAGTTAGCAAAACGTGCGCGAATCAAGAAGATAATTTCATTTTAGGGCACCTGCAATCATGCTAATATATTAAGGATAATGCTGACATATGGTGAAACAACGCTCTGGTCGGCGGTTTGCGGGTTTAAATCACCTTGGGGTATGACCATGTGGTGCATCTGACCTGCGGCCGTCGCACGGTGGGGCTGGCAGTCCACATAGGCAGAGGTGTGTTGGTGAATGTCAGAGTGCAGTGCAACGAGTAAGTGTGCAGATGATTTCAGATGTGCTGATGGTGACTGTGTGTTGAAAATGGCTCAAAGAACACATATTGATGACGTTATGTGAGGTAGAATACTAGGGCGACTGGAGGCTGCGGTTAAGGCGCTCAGTCCGGAACCGCGCGACTGCTACGGTCGCAGGTTCGAATCCTGCGTCGGGCATGGATGTGTGTGATGTCCTTAGGTTAGTTAGGTTTAAGTAGTTCTAAGTTCTAGGGGACTGATGACCACAGATGTTAAGTCCCACAGTGTTCAGAGCCATTTGAATCAATTTGACTGGATGCTGGTCACACACAGCAGGTAGTAGCACGGGCCCTCCGTGTGCCACAATGTATGATCTCAAGATTATGGCAACGATTCCAGCAGACAGAAAACGTGTCCAGGCGCTACAGGACGGGATGTCCAGAGTGTACAACACCACAAGAAGACCGATGTCTCACCATCAGTGCCCGCAGGCAGCCACGGAGTACTACAGGTAACCTCGGGACCTTGCCGCAGCCATTGAAACAGTTGTCTCCAGACACACAGTCTACAGACGACTGAACAGACATGGTTTATTCGCCCAGAGACCTGCAAGATGCATTCCACTGACCCCTGGTCACAGGAGAGCCCGTAAAAACTGCTGTCAAGTACACAGTACATGGTCATTGGAACAGTGGTCCCAGGTTATGTTCACGGACGAGTCCAGGTATAGTCTGAACAGTGATTCTCGCCGTGTTTTCATCTGGCGTGAATGAGGAACTCTTAATGTCCTTAAAAGGGACCTGTATGGAGGTAGTGGTTTGATGATGTAGGGTGTGATTATGATTACTACACGTACACCCCTGCATGTAACAGGTCAGGCGCATCGGGACGTCATTTTGCACCAGTATGTCCGCCTTTTCAGGGGTGCAGTGGGTCCTACCTTCCGCCTGATGGACGATAACGCACGGCCTTACCGAGCTACCATTGTGGAGGAGTACCTTGAAACAGAAGATATCGGGCGTATGGAGTGGACTGCCTGTTCTCCAGACCTAAACCCCACCGAGCACGTCTGGGATGCTCTCGGTCGACGTATCGCTGCACGTCTTCAGACCCCTACGACACTTCAGGAGCTCCGACAGACACTGGTGCAAGAATGGGAGGCTATACCCCAGCACCTGCTCGACCACCTGATCCAGAGTATGCCAACCCGTTGTGCTGCCTGTTTACGTGTGCATGGGGATCATATCCCATATTGATTTCTGGGTACTTGCGCAGGAAACAGTGGCGTTTTGTAGCACATGTGTTTCGGGACGGTTTTCTCAACTTATCACCAATACCATGGACTTATATATCTGAGTCGCGTGTGTTCCCTGATGATAGTCGCCGTGGTATACTCCAGGATAAAAAGAGAAGAAAACGAAGAGGTGAAGCACGGAAGGAACACGAAACATCACAGAAGAACTTCCGGCCTAAGCCTGGACTATATCGTTCACACAATGTGGGTGAACGGCTCATTGTATCATTCGTGCACTCACTACCTTGCTTCATTTGGCAAGAGGTAAAATCGCGACTAGTTAAACCATACGACACACATCCAGTCATCTGTTGTATAGTCGCAATGTTGCTTGGCCTGCAGGAAACCAGTAACTCTATTTTCTACTGGTATCAATGGTCTTTGGCGATGTACCTGTCTACCTACGTATGTCCATTACATGCAGGTACCTTTACAATGTCTACCCTGTAACTGGTTGTGATGTACGTGTATTTACTGACAGTAAGTAATTTCTTTCGGATTTAATATATTTTCATTGGCTAAGCGTGAAACTCGTCATCGATCCCTGTCGGTTAGGATGTTTTTACGGTCATAGTTATTATGCTGTATTATCTGTTGGCGTGACCTACACCATTCCTTATAGGCACGCTGGACACGGCACGTTGGTAGAACAACGAATCAGGCATCTTTATTCGCGGTGTGCCAACGGACACATCCAAATACGGTAGCTTAGTTTTGCCTCTCCTACACGTCTCAATGTCAACTCATGCTAATGCGTTGAAAAAAATGGTTCAAATGGCTCTGAGCACTATGGGACATAACGTCTGAGGTCATCAGTCCCCTACAACTTAGAACTACTTAAGCCTAACTAACCTAAGGACACCACACACATCCATGCACGAGGTAGGATTCGAGCCTGCGACCGTAGCGGTCGCGCGGTTCCAGACTGAGGCGCCTAGAGCCGCTCGGCCACTCCCGCCGGCTAATGCGTTGATTCCCTACAACCTACTGATGCATGCATTAAACTTAATTGTCATGACTGATGTCAGCGGTGGAGGGTCACCTGACTGTCTGGTACTGATTGCACATTTTACTTCCAACGCTACGAAGCGACCGTAGTTGCAACTGTTGTGGACTATTTTTTCCCAGTGAGCTTATAACTTGGTTTATTGAGCATTCAGAATGCCAAATTAACTTCTACTTCATTTTCCTTATTTTGGCTTTTATTCCCAGTTGTCGTCTTCATTTTACCTTTAGTGAAGTCCCATATCATTCCCATTTTTGGATCGGTATATCCTTACAGGAAGACTTGCAGCTCAGTTCTCTGTACTTGTTCGATCCACTTTACTATGTTTATTTCTTACTTTTCCTTTTTTCCTTTCGTTCCTATTCTGTGACCAATCTGTCCTGTTATATTCTTTAATTGTGCCTAAAAATTCATTTCTGCTCTGTTTAATCATCAATGTATTACTTCCATATAGTGATAAGGTAAGGGATTACTTAATGGAGAATACACCCTGGTAGAGCCAGGCGACCAGACATGGCACTACCTATAAATACGGAAAGGTCTTGATCGCAGAATTTTTTATTAAGCGTTACATGTTTCAAAATTTGACCATCAGACAGAAGATGTGACATAAAGAAATTAACGATTCCAAATATTTACCTTAACAGGGTGACAATTACTGAAATATATGAAATAAAATCGTCATAACTTCTGAACACTTTGCGTTAGGACGTTCAAAATGCACCGCTGGTAACGGGACGTGATGGTGATAAGTATGCGCGTGCACGCATGGCTTAGTGACGAAGCTTATTTTCATTTGGATAGGTTCGTCAATAAGCAAAATTAGCGCATTTGGGGGACTGAGAATCCGCATTTCACGATCTAGAAGTCTCTTCACTCTCGACAGGTGGCTGTGTCATATACACTGTCCAGTCACGGAATAATCACCGTCCGCTTTGGCCGAGCTGTTCTAGGTGCTTCAGTCTGGAACCGCGCTGTTGCTACGGTCGCAGGTTAGAATCCTGCCTCGGGCATGGATGTGTGTGATGTCCTTAGGTTAGTTCGGTTTAAGTAGTTGTAAGTCGAGGGGACTGATGACCTCAGATGTTAAGTCCCATAGTGCTTGGAGCCATTTGAACGATTTTGAACGGAATAATCGGTGCGATACCGAAATGCACTTGAAGGTTTTGGAAGATGATTTCATCCCCATTATCCAAAGTGACCCTGATTTCGTGAGATGTGGTTCATGCAGGCGGAACTCGACTCCATCAAAGCAGGAGAGTGTTTGATGTTCTGAAGGAGCACTTTGGGGACTGCGTTCTGGCTCTGGGGTACCCAGAGACTTCTAGCATGGGCCTGGGTTGGCTGCCATATTCTCCGGATCTGAACACATGCGACTCCTTCTTGTGGGACTATATTAGAGATAAGGTGTACAGCAATAACTCGAAAACCGTTGCTGAGCTGAAAACAGCTATTCAGGACGTCATCGACAGCATTGAAGTTCCGACACTTCAGCGGGTCATGCAGAATTTCGCTATTAATCTGCGCCACATGATCGCCAATGATGCCATGAATATCGAACATGTCATAACCTAAATCCGAAAATCTATACTTAAGTTTACATCTTGAATAAAGTGTGTTGACGGCGTAGTTCATAAATATTTTACGTTTCGTTGTATATATTTCAATAATTGTGATCAATACCAATACAGAATTTTCAGTTATTACAGTTGATATAATACCCACATTTAATTCAAATTTTAGTAAAAGTACACGAAAGAGAGCACATAGACCGATTACGGTGCAGATCTCATATACGTATATTTGACAGAGCCACTGTCTGTTCGAAGAGGACCAGTGCCACACTGACTGTGACGAATAAGCTATCCGAGAAGTAAACGAAGGCTAGTAGGTGAGGCTAATATTGGCGATAAAAATAAAATCAAAGACTAACTTTACAAAGAAACCAAAAAAAAAAGATGTTCAAATGTGTGTGAAACCTTATGGGACTTAACTGCAAAGGTCATCAGTCCCTAAGCTTACACACTACTTAACCTAAATTGTCCTAAGGACAAATATACACACACACCCATGCTCAAGGGAGGACTCAAACCTCCACCGGGACCAGCCGCAGAGTCCATGGCTGCAGCGCCTTACACCGCTCGGCTAATCCCGCGCGGCAACTAAGAAACCATTCTGTGCGATGTCGCATACTAACCTTCAGTACGGTGTAACATATTGAAAGAAATCTATGTTAGTTGTAAAAAGAAAAACTTGTGTTAAGTATTGACTTTTTATACACAGCGATGAGCTACATATAATAAAACAGTCTATCACTAACGTGCATTCTTACGTATATATTTGTTTTCGTTAATTTCTTTGTACCACATCTTCTGTCTGGTGATGGAATTCTGAAGCGCGTAATGCTTAATAAAGAATTGTGCGGTCAAGACCTTTGCATATTTCGAAGTCGTGCCAAGGGCAACAATATCACACACAATTTCATTCGAATTCCTTTGCGTGCTTTAGATTTTAAGTGCGTGCTTATAGTTAAAATGTGTGTGCAGATATTTCTGTACTGTGTAAACACTGGCGGACGAAAACAGTATACCCAGAAAAAGAAGGAGAAACTTTGTAATGGAAGCCTCATAGCGACAGTTATCGGAGGGCCTCACCGAAACGGACAAAACAAACGGAGGTCGAGCGGCAGAGAGGCGCAGCGAGAGCGTCGCCGCAGGCAGGCGGCGCCCTTAAAGAGACGCTGCCCAGGGCGGGGGCGGATGCGGGGGCGGTAGCGGGGGCGCGACGGCGCGGTCGATGTCGCGACACGCGGCGGCGGCGGCGGCAGCTTCCCGCCAGGGTCAGACCGCCACGCACCTAGCGGCCGGCTCCGAAATCACTCAGCCACTCGTCCGGCACGCGACACGGCGAAACTTGTCATGTCAGTCTCTCGTGCACTGCGCTCATCCATCTCCAAGTGCGT
The DNA here is from genome assembly GCF_023864345.2 of Schistocerca serialis cubense. NCBI lineage: Eukaryota > Metazoa > Arthropoda > Insecta > Orthoptera > Acrididae > Schistocerca > Schistocerca serialis. Next base: position 123,592,026 of record NC_064645.1, read on the forward strand.
GGCTGCGTGCTACCTGAGCCAGGGCTAATAACTTTTGAACATATTGTGACTGACAGAAAAGAAACTTGAACTGTATTTTTATATTTGAAAGGAGTAACAACGACAGACACTAACATATAATATTTTAACTAAAGTTCAGTCTCGATTACAACCCTTATGTCTATGTTATTGAGACATAAGTGTTGTGATCAAGGCTGAACTTTAGTTAAAATACAGTAATCTATTGATAACTGTATTCCAAAAATGTTAACCAAAATTGTACTAACATATATAACGACGGTCCTCTTCATATTTGCTTGCGGACATGTAGCATGGACATCTGTTTCTCCAAAATTTTATCGTTACCATGCGACGCGAAGTAATTGGCATTAGCAACAACATAAACTGTGGATTGGATGTGACTTGGGGGGGGGGGGGGGGCTGTCAAAGCGCAATCATAATTCAGCTACGACCGCTAAATCACATACTCCCTAAATAATCGAACTTCCATGAATAAAACAGCTCCAAACTTGCTTAACAAGCGAATTAATGTGTGAAATGAAATGTTTGCCTTTAAGAATGTAAGCATAAAAAGCTTAGGTAAGATTTAAAATAGTTCTCGATGGTCGTTAGAAGTCGCAACGTACTTTCATTACAAACCACCGAAATGGAGTACTTTGTGCTCAACTTGAAGCAAGCTAGTTTGCTTAAGTTTTCAGGCATCTCAATTTTTATGAGGTCGTCTCTCCTGAAATATGTGCCGCAAAGTAATATAATTCTGCAGGTACTTTCAGTGGTCAATGTGCATACTGTCTGCAAACTGTGTTGCGAATAGAGGTGGGAGTAATGACGTAATAAATTAAAACGTCATGCCTGATGCTGCCGTTTTATGCCATGAACAGCGGAAGTGTGTTAATGCATGAACTTTTTACTTTTTCCATTCATCCTTTTTTTAGGGGTCACTAAGTGTTCTCATTTTCAAATACTGGACGAATATAGACCGGGTATTTGTGCGCCGTCAGTTATCACGGATCGAGACAAACACACTATTTCAAATGGTTCAAATGGCTCTGAGCACTATGGGACTTAACATCTATAGTCATAAGTCCCCTAGAACTTAGAACTACTTAAACCTAACTAACCTAAGGACATCACACAACACCCAGTCATCACGAGGCAGAGAAAATCCCTGACCCCGCCGCCGGGAATCGAACCCGGGAACCCGGGCGTGGGAAGCGACAACGCTACCGCACGACCACGAGCTGCGGGCGGACGAACACAATATATCTAACAATAATACTTGCCTTACGCGTTACACTTTTTTACTGCTAAATTTTAATGAGTAGGTTGTAACTAATTTTTAAATTTTTAAATTTAGTGAATAATTTCGCAGCGTATTGAAAATAAAAAAATTTGTTGCCCCAAGGAAGCCGTTAGAAACCAACCTATAAACGGGTCTGGGTACAGTTCCCGGGATTCGGGGATAATCATTTACTAACAACGCTACAGTTGAATATAAGCACTAACCTATTAAGAAAAATTCTGCTAATATAACAATTGAAAAGTCACTCTCTATGTATATTACGCATCGCACAATTCATAAGGTATTCTAACTGATCAACACTCCAAATACTCAATCAAAGAGTAAGTCAACACTAAAAACCTTTTCAATTACTATGATACTTTCGGAATTATTCTAGGTGGCAATAGTTAGTGACTCATCCTGTATATTGAAAGTCGAGGGCCTGGTGTTAGTGAATAAATACGAAATAGAAGTGCCTGCTGTATTAAGAAGTTCGATGTAATGTTCCTTCGTACAAGCATACCTATGCGGAGGAATGTTGCATTGCAGTTCTTAATAACACAGGCACTGCTAGTTCGTATCCACTAGCTGCTTCCCACTGTATACATCCGCGCGTGTTCTTAAGACGCCGCTCACCTAGTTCCAATATCAGACCTCGGAAGACTTACAGTGAAATTGAAACGAACGTTGCACGACACAACTAATCTTCGTAATATTCAGTGATCTACAACTGATAGATATTCCACGAAGAGTTTCCGATCTTAGAAGTTGAGAATGTTGCATTTTCTGCACATATTGTAAATAAAAGTGGTGATATTTTATTCATGTAATAAACTTTTGGGGTGTTCACAGTTGGTCAGGTCGTCTCGTACCGGACTCAGAAACGACACGTTGAAACGTCCCCTTTGAACAATTCTACATAACTGTGCTTAACCTGACACACAATATTTTGTTAGCGCAACGCAATCTGACTTTCAAAATTCCCTACAAAAGAATGGCCCTGACTAACATTAAACTATACCTTTCACAAATCACTTACCTCACAAAAATCTTCGCTGCTCAAGCTACTGCAATACAGCGAGCGCCACTACTGCCAGCTAAATAAAAGATTCAAACTATGGAAGGCACTAACTACTGATAGGGATTCCATAAAAAGTTCTCGGTTTACTTGCCGCGTCAAATTTGGATAAAATCCCAAGCTTTCGATGACTACCTCCGTCATCTTCGTCAGGGGTAAAACTGACTGTCGTGGACCGGTGAGGCTTCCGCTTTTATAAGCAGTGGACGGCTTCTCATTGGCTGGATGACGTCACGGTGAAACCGATGCCTACTGAGGTGGCGGCCTCTATATCCATAGATTTTGTTTGCGCGCTTTATCCAGCGTTGCTTGCAGCGCCATCCATCGCAACAGGCGGAGAACTGCGAGGAATGTAAGAAGTCTCCCTCTGTGCTCTTTCTATATCAATTGCGCGCTTCCATGCATTGCTGAGTGCATAACCGGAATCTCTGTTGAAATTATTTTCACAGAGTCTAATTTCAACTGCTTCCCTGAAATTAGACTCTGTGAAAATAATTTCAACAGAGATTCCGGTTATGCACTCAGCAATGCATGGAAGCGCGCAATTGATATAGAAAGAGCACAGAGGGAGACTTCTTACATTCCTCGCAGTTCTCCGCCTGTTGCGATGGATGGCGCTGCAAGCAACGCTGGATAAAGCGCGCAAACAAAATCTATGGATATAGAGGCCGCCACCTCAGTAGGCATCGGTTTCACCGTGACGTCATCCAGCCAATGAGAAGCCGTCCACTGCTTATAAAAGCGGAAGCCTCACGGGTCCACGACAGTCAGTTTTACCCCTGACGAAGATGACGGAGGTAGTCATCGAAAGCTTGGGATTTTATCCAAATTTGACGCGGCAAGTAAACCGAGAACTTTTTATGCAAGGACTCCGCCGCGAAAGACTTCGTAGTCACTGATAGGGATAGTTAGCAAATGAAAGATATTAATAGAGAACAAACAATGTATTTACCTTAATATCATCACAAGCCATAATATATATATCAGTTCATGACAAATTGCAAACCTCCGCCATCTCTCTCCCCACATCCACCACTGCTGGCGGCTCACCTCCAACTGCGCAACGCTACGCGCTGTTCACAGCCAGCTGCCTAACACTACAATGGCGAGTATTACAACAATGCAAAGCAGCCACAGACTGCACACAGCACAGCCAGTGATTTTCATATTGAGCGCTACGTAACGTTGCCAATAAGAAAACATAAACAGCCTACTTACATAGCCCCCATGCTCCCCACAAAAAATTTTACAAATTGGTTTGGGCAGTGCCCAATACAGATTTGAAAAAATTTTTCATAATTACAATAACAAAGATATCAAATGCACACACTTATTGATACAACGTTGGTCAAAAGCTAAAATTTTGTCACAGTCCATAAAGACAGTCCTGATCATTGATTATGACAAAATATAGTGTTTTTCTCAAAGTCTGAGCAGTAGAAGAAAATGCACACGGAAGTAGTGGATTTCCATGCAGTCTTGAAGAAGTAGTGTTGTCCTTCCAACGGAAAGACAGTGCTGACTCTCGACATGCAGACAAGTATTGGGTCACAACAGAGCAAACCCACAGCAGAGTCATTAGAAGTTTGGAAGAATATAGGTAGGTAGGTCTTCACAGAGCAGACCCACTGTAGTCCTGGTAGAGATTACGGTATTGGTGGGCCACCAGAGGTGCAGACTCACTGCAGTCCTTGTAGAAATAGCCAGCAGCCATCTGTTGTGACTGTGCAGGTGCACAATCACCATTGAAGAGTCTTGCGGATAATATAGCAAGTCCATAAACCACCACTTGTGCACTCACAAAGTTTCTGGAATTGTCCTTAGAACCAGCAATGCTGTTATCCAGTCCCTTGCTGAATTATAAACACACGTGCAAACACTAACAGTCCCAACTTCTCACATATTGTCCATATACTATGACCAACAGAAACGTGTGCAGTGAAATGTAACTTACAAGTTAATAATAAGATGATCTGGTGTCAATTACAATTTTATAAATTTACAACATGAAAATACAATTACAAAGGTACAAAATACATCATTAAAGAACATAATAATACAGATAACATTTGTAGTACAGGCTTTACAAAAGAATAGAAATAAACATATACATCAGTGGAATTATGACATGAGTACATACATAAAGGATCACAATAACTTTCGAAACATCAACTTCACACATGAGCATTAAACAGAACGGAATTAACAATATCTAACATCTTTACAAAGTAAATAACATATTATTAATGCCAATTATATTTGAGGATAACAGTATTCCTCATCATAGTGAATGTAGCTTAATATTAAAAGAAGAAAAAATTCTATGAAACTACACAGAGACAGGAAGAAAACAAATACACAAGGGTACACACACACATAGTGGGATAACACCAATAGGAAAGGACAGGGTTCGTTTTCAGTGTAACATTTGGTACTGCAGTCCAACCCAAAACTTCATATATCTTTCCTCTTATTTCATCCTTTGTTTCCACCCAAAAAATTCTATCTAAGCATGCTTTCTGTATTTATATGTTCATACATTTCTTACCTCAACATTTATTTCCAAGAAAATCCTACCTAAACCTGTTTTCTCAATGCATTTCTTTACCTATTCTCCATAGTCAGTTTCTTACATAGTCTACCCCCTCTTAAGCTAACTTAAATCTACTGAGCTCAGATGCTAAACTAAGGGACGAGGCAATGCAGCAGCACAAAACAATTAACACAAGCAGCAATGACAAAAAATACAGATTGGCAAAGCTAGCAGCATAAATGAGCAAAAGTCAAATTCAATAACACTATGCCTGGCAAACAGCAGCAACTTATACCTAAACATGACATAGCGCAAGCAGAAAAAATATTACACTAAAATGGCCATGTCTAATACCTATGTCACATCTTAACATTAGAGTGATGCATCACAATTTTTTCTACAAAAGAAATTACCAAGTACTTGAAAAGAAAATTATAGATGCAGTTACTGGTATTAGTCCCTTCTTATTGTTCTCTCCATTCCAAGTGCTCCTTTTTTAAAGAATGTGGATCATAAAATAATTATTTAATAGATCTGTTGACAGAAAGTGTTCACATTAGCAAATGCATTTCATTTTATAAAAGCAATGCTGCAACACAGCTGGAAACCAGATATCAAATGAAATAAGCAACTATGAAAAGCAAAGCATAAAAATATCATTCAGTAGTCATGTGACATTTCATAAGTTAGTAGAAATTCTCTCAACTCTCATAGAAAGACGCTTGTCATAATCAGGTGTGCAGATGTACGAATATTTCCCATCAATTCATAAGCATTTCAGTAATTAGCACAAAGTGCGAGTAATCATATGTTTTCAAGTAACGAGGGTGTCGCATTAGCGATGAAAGGCACACCCTAATGGCTTGTTCTCCAGGTGTTTGACACGTCCCACGTCCCCTTTTTTTTTCTACCTGTGCCGCTGAAAAGGGCTCGCAATAATGGCTTTTTCTCCAGGCGTCTGACACAGCTGGGTGCCCGCGACGCATTACGTGCAGGTGGTCACTTAACTTTCGTACGGAAATATTTACGACAGGAGATTCTGCTACCGTTGCAGTCTCATTTAAAAATATTTCACAGGTCAAGAATTAGCGTTGCAAATCTGTAGAAACAAGATCCTATAAATATAAGTGTCCAAAAAAAAAATTTTCGTCAGCATTGTGATACAGTCACACATTTCATAACTCTTAAAGTACGTTTCTTGGTTTCCAACATCCTTTTCATAAATCAGAGTCCCTAAACACTACTCATTATTCCTTACCTCATTATACATATACATATTCGTCGACACTTCTTCAATATTTCATCGTGAGAAATACGTAGCATAATAAACATTCCTCAACAACATAATACACATCGTCGTCGTAATAATAACATCATAACACCTCAGTCAAATCTCAAAATCGTCGTAACATCCTCCAATAATTTCTGAGCCTAAAAAAATTCTCTGCTCATTTCAATAGTGTCATCTACCTCAAACGTACTTTAAAATCATGCTCCCTTACGAAATACGTCATTCAAAGCTCTCATAGTATCACAATGATTCCGAAAAATATGAGCGTTTCTCAAAGTACAGACAAAATACAGTTTCATAAGTGTGAAGTTACCCAACTGTGTATTGCGTAAACATGTGTCACTGATGTAGTAAAAAGAATGTTTGTTTCTCTGTCAAATAATCAGATAGCTGTGTAATTCTGTGTTAGAGAAATATGGTACCGATGTGTAAAGTTGTATAAGCAAATACCATATTAGCTAGGGTTCCTTGTGGTTGCCACACCCATGGTACACAAAGCAAGCGTGTACCCCCCCTGAGGATTAATGTAATTATACCCTCATGTGTTACAGATTACAGCAATGGAATGAAATGTATCACGCAAAACTTTCTTTGTAATTCAAAAATCTTTAAAAATAAATGTTTTAAGTATAAAATTGATCACTCAAATACGTGTACTGTAGCGCTAAACTGTGCGTCTTGTAACATAATCTCTGTGGAAGTGTCGTAGTTATCGTCCTCCGAAAGCTAAGTTCTGCAGAAGTCAATGTACTTACCTCATAATAAACGAAAGTGAAATGCTTTGCGTATAGATATCTTAGTTATTACGCTTATTGTTGTGGTGAAGAACGTACTGTGCTGTAACGTATTGTTGTGCTATGGAAAACCCTGTCTCATTGTAGCTATACTACAAAAGTTACTACTAAAACCTGTTTTACTTTCCAGAAGAATTCAGAAAACTGTGCAGATATAAAACAGATACACCGCAAAAGCAACATTGTAAATTGTCACTCATTAGTAGCGTCGTGATAAAAATCGTGTAGCTGTCACATAAACTAACCTCTGTGTCATCTGGTATCTCTCAGAAAGCACTTTAAATTCAGAATGTATTTTCAAATAAACCAAAATGTTGCATTAAAATCTCATTAGCAGTACTGGTAAATGTTCTAAGTATGTGAGCCTTATAGTCGTTACGTAATCGTGCAACAAACAAGCAAGAATGTACACACACAATAACACTGTGACGTCTGTTTACTATAACAATGCATTCGTCATTTCTGTTTAAATAAGTTCTCTTGGTTCTTGATTGGATATTTAACTTCACACATTGTTGTATGTTAACAGTTTCTTAAGTCTGACAAAGCATACTAGTAATGTGAAGCGAAAAATTTTATGACAAAGACTAAGTTAAAAAGCAGATTATCTCTCAGTAAGCGGTTTTACATGTGAAATGTGGTACAATCTTTACTCTTCATAGTACTCAGAGTTTGAACTTGAATGCAATTGTCAGGCGGTATACGTCGGTAAAGAATACTGGAGTTTTTCTCAAGGTTAGCGTCTATGTTATTTTTCTCTGAGCCACCTGGCGCACGCGGCTGCCTGCTGTGCGAGTCATTGTCTGTCTCTTTGTTGGCGCGCGTCGTTATTGGGATTAGGAGACCTAACTTCTACAAATTCGCCTTGCCGAGAGGGCCCTGCTCTGTTTGAATCCCGCCAGTTCTGATGAAATTCAGGTCTGTCGTTACGATCATATCGTCTGTCGTCATGTCGGTAGATTCCATAGTTTCTTTCTTGTCGGTCACATGGTGGAGAATTTCTCCCTGAATCGTAACTGCGCGCTGGTCCGTTGCGTCTAAAGTTATTCTGTCTCCCTTGATAGTATTTATTTTGGTTCCCATATTGTCTGTTTCTCTTATTGTCTCTGTGATAGTCATTACCACGGAGAGGTGATCTTTCCCTGTAGTTATTACTACTCTGCCAACGGTTGTCATACGGGTGGTGTCTGTTTTGGTCACGATATGTGTTGTGAGAATAGCCTTGTCGTGTCCAGTTATTATTTCTTTCATCGTGGAATTGTGACAGATGTGACCTGTAATTGTTGTGCTCCTGTTTCCGCGTTCCCCGATTGTCAGTGTCAATTTCCAATTCTTGTAACAGACCCTGAAATGCTTCAATGTCATCTTTGCAACGTCCTGCTAAAATAATATGTCGTAAATGTTCAGGCAATTTGAGTAAGCAAATGCGGATGAGTTCTGAGGGGCTGTATGGGTTTGAAAGATATTGATTCTTATGCAACATGTCTTCAAAATATTTGACAAGACTGGAAAATTCAGATTGTTCAAAGTGTTTCATCATCATGATGCTATGTTTTACACGGTCTTGTGTGGCTTGAGACCAATATGCTGAGAGGAAGGCATGGTAAAACTCTCCTTCACTGTGGCAATCGTGAATTACCGATCGCATTCTTACAGCTGGTTCATTCTCCAAGTAGCCACACATAAATTCTAATCTGTGTTCCAACGACCAGTTGGGAGGAAAACAATGAGAGAATTGATGGAGCCATGCTTGTGGATGAATGTCGTTGCCAGAATTCTTAAATGTTTTGAATTTACGTGTAGTAATGAACAGCTTATAGTCAAAATCATCATGTCGGCGAGTAGCATATCGGTCATTGTTACGTCGTGTCGGCGGTTCCATATCGAAATTCGGTGCACATTGCCAGTTTCTTTCATAACTTACGAAATGCCCTGTGTTATTATTTTGCGTCTTTTCCGTATTTCTAAGTCCCTCTTCCCGTGTTGGAGCGCGAGTGTCCTCTGAAATACGTAATTCTTGTATTACCTGTGTCAGCTGATCTTGTACTTCCCGGATTTCTCTTTGGTGTTGTGTATTAATTTGATTCTGATTTTGTTTGAATTTTCTTATTTGTTCATACTCTTCTGTGTCAGTGAAGGCTACGGGTCTTGTGTCATTCAGATCATCATCTACCTTTGTAGATAAGTTAGTGACCTGATCCGAAAGTTCGGCTACTTTCTCCGATAGTGTACTTATTTCTTCAGTGTGTTTTTCTGAACCAAGTTTCAGAGTATCTACTGTGTCCTTAAAGTTTTCCTGAGTTTTTGCAAGTTGCGTAACCGAATCGGTAGATGCAACTGAGTCAAATTTAGCTTGCAAGGTCTCATGATTTTCATGAACAATAATTTGCAGTTCTTTTATGGCTGCTTCGTGATTCTGTAATGCATTTTCATGCCGCGAAAAAATAGGTTGAAAATGCTCACAAATTTGTGTTTTTACGTCATTACAGACTTTTTGACATTTCGATTCAATGTTATGTAACTCAGTAGTTAAATCTTCACGTGTTTGTTCAAGTGTTTGTTCCAATGAGTCTAACTTTTTAAGATTTTGTTCCACTGTGTCTAACTTTTTGAGATTTTGTTCCACTGTGTCTAACTGTTGCTGTGTTTGTCTCTGATTTTGTTCCATTTGTTGCATTAATTGCAATAATAATGTATTAGTGTCTGGAATCTGTTTCTCTACGCTTTTCGGCAGTGCATTTGCACCGACAACATTCACATTTTGACAAGCAGAAAATGTGTCTTGACTTATTTGAGAAAACGGTGATGACCCAAAACCTGAATCTACAGTATTTGCGAAATTGTGTCCTGTCATTTCGGATTCCTGAGGCGAGCTGTTGCCGACCGATCGATCGATAATGCGTCCCTCTTCACTAATTGTTTCACTGTCCACGCCATTGTTTGCCGCCTGCTCCATTTCCCTATGAACAGTTACCAAATTACTACTTTGAACATCAGTTAATTCATTACTCGGTGGCGCTAACACACTGCTTTCATTTTCACTGTCATTTCTCAGTTTACTTTGGAGCCTAGTATTACGTTTTTCACACGCCATTATTGTCACAGTATTTCACACGACAACACAGAAAAACACAATTTGAAGATCAAAAATAAGAGAACACATTAACATAGCACTGAAAATAATATCTAGTTAATTGCAAGCGCAGCTGCGAAATACTTGGTGCAAATCTACATGCATGCCACAACTGTTTTACTGTACAACAATGAGAGGCTACAACTACAAAGGAGATTCTCTCTACAATTACGCGCTAGCAATAAACAAAATCTACACTAATTACACAAACTACAACAAAAATCAGAAGATTCCAGTGAGGTATCCTAGGCTAAGGGTCGCCATATGAAACGTCCCCTTTGAACAATTCTACATAACCGTGCTTAACCTGACACACAATATTTTGTTAGCGCAACGCAATCTGACTTTCAAAATTCCCTACAAAAGAATGGCCCTGACTAACATTAAACTATACCTTTCACAAATCACTTACCTCACAAAAATCTTCGCTGCTCAAGCTACTGCAATACAGCGAGCGCCACTACTGCCAGCTAAATAAAAGATTCAAACTATGGAAGGCACTAACTACTGATAGGGATAGTTAGCAAATGAAAGATATTAATAGAGAACAAACAATGTATTTACCTTAATATCATCACAAGCCATAATATATATATCAGTTCATGACAAATTGCAAACCTCCGCCATCTCTCTCCCCACATCCACCACTGCTGGCGGCTCACCTCCAACTGCGCAACGCTACGCGCTGTTCACAGCCAGCTGCCTAACACTACAATGGCGAGTATTACAACAATGCAAAGCAGCCACAGACTGCACACAGCACAGCCAGTGATTTTCATATTGAGCGCTACGTAACGTTGCCAATAAGAAAACATAAACAGCCTACTTACAACGTTTAACTTCATACTGCCACAAATTGTTACACACTGGTACCTATACGAGGCACCTGGTTCCATTTAACCAATCGACACTGCAGTGTAGGGTACTACAATCCTCAATTTTACACTTCGGAACATTTAAAGGAAACACTTAATCTGCTTTAAAATCTAATTAAGAGCATGTTAAAAATGTTTGAGGTTACTATTTATAGCGTCTGCTAAGTCCTACCACACCATACAATACTTCATCTGTCGTTACTCTCCATCCATGTCATTTTATAGAATCTACAGAACGTGACGAAGGAATGCATTTAAACCACAACGCAAAATTGTATCCAGTACTGAGTAGTCACGAAACAGAAAAAAATAATTCTTATGAAAAATCTTGTACATGGCTGCACGTTCAGAGACCGTGAAATGTATCAATTGAAAGAAAATCAGCCCTTGGTCACTATTTTTAACAAATTAACCTGGTTTCGACACTGCTAGGAGTGTCTTCCTCAGAATTTAAATCAAAGAATTGCCTATATTCTATAACATGGTCACATATAAGTACTGCCAGTCTTTCACGACGATTCCGTACGTCTTTAGTCATGATTCTGTGACCATGTTATAGAATATAGACCGTTCTTTGATTTAAATTCTGAGGAAGACACTCCTAGCAGTGTCGAAACCAGGTTAATTTGTTAAAAGTAGTGACCGATGGTTGATTTTCTTTCAATTTTAATTGTTATGAATACTCTCCTAAGAAACATTAAGACACAGATTCAGTGTTCTGTTTGTACCGAAATTATTTTTGTCTTCCCGTAATTATGTAGAACCCAAAACAAGGGGGGAACTGTCAACATTATTCCAATTTAGGAATTAATTTGCCACCAGCCTGCACTGCCGGATAATTTACCAGAGTGAACTGATTAATTCAGTCTATATGCAAACCGTTAAGCCAAATATAATCGTTTGGCAGCTTCTGGGGCAGTAACTCACATGAATTCATGTAATGAATCCCTGCTACAGTTTCGCTTGAAGTTACACAAACTTGCGAGAGCAGTAATCGATGCCATCAACAAACAAATTTGTATCACTAAAGTTGTAACAGAGTCAGAAAAATTTGCCTTCAATATTAGCACAAATATACCTTACTTCGTTGTTTGCTTATGTAATGGGGTTAATACAACATTAATTCTAGGACCTGCTATTTATGATAGGTTTAGGAAATGACTTATCGTGTCACTAAGAATATGGAACAAGCGGTTATCATTTTCAGTCAGTTGCTTTGAAAATTCTTGAACACTGTACTCTTAATTTCATTTCTTTTACAGCACCACACGTCCATTACAGTCCATTAAATTAATTTTTTACTTCTTTCTGGGCAGTCTTTTTACAATCTCTCCACCCGCTAAGAGGAACTTTTGCTTATGCTTATGCTTCCATTGCAAGGTCGGCCCTTTTGGAGTGAGTGACAGTAATACGATGTTTTATGTTTCCACGAACGCAGATACCAAAATAGAGGGTTTTGTCTCATCAAAGATGGTATGTTCAATTACTAATTGTATATCAGTATGTCACGATAGAACTCTTTAAAGCAGGCAATAGCAGCACGATAAGAGATAGTAAACAATCAATTTCATAGCACAATGAATCTACCTTCACCGCAACAGCAATTAAGAAACCTCTTTTTAGTGTGTTATGTACGTTTCGTGTATATCATTTGCTCTTCGAGGTGTCATCATATTAAAGTGTATGTCAGAATAAATCTTTATCAGTCTTTCACACAACACTCGATAAGCACCTCTACTGATTTGGGCCGAGAGTATGCCGTCTCCTCTTCTTCTCAAATCCCACCTAGTGCTCCTTACCTTGCGAGAATTCTGCTGTCCCATGTTTAGCAGCAGAACTGTCGACATTTTTAAAAATATCGGTAATCCTATATATCGATGAAACAGGGACATTATCCGCTATCGAAATTTCGGGAGAATCGATATATTGACATATCAACGAAAAAATGTAAATATACAGCCAAGTCTAGAGCTGTATATTGAAGTATTTATTTATTATTGGATATTCTGTAACTCAAGAAGCTAGCATTCTGCCTATCACTCTTAGAGCAAAAATTGGGAGGAATACGATGCACATTCTGGCTTGGCGACAAGCACTTTGCTAACAGTTGCAACTGCATGTAACTGGCACAATAAAAGGCATCCGACGGGTCCATCGTTCGGTATCGTCATATATCGCATTTTTTTCCTTTCAACGGCAGCAACCTAGCAGTTGTAGCGTCAAAATTGCGTGATGAAGCTAAGCGTTGCAGTTTCCGTTGGTAGCGCCGAGTGCCAGTTACGTCAGCATTTCCCCTCACATATCTCCGCCCACCAAAAAGACCAATCTTGTCATTTAGATTTTTGATTTTCAACGCAACTGGTGTTATATTTCTTCAAATATGAAATCTTGTTATTCCATTCACCCCGCCACCCCCGAGTGCAATCGGACTCATTTTCTGCCGCATATACTTGCTTCACACAGTCAGACAGGTAGACTGGACCTGATGAAAGCTCGAAATGTAGTGAGACTGGTTCACACAGTAAAAGTAAAGCTATGTTTACTACAATTTCTAAATGATAACTTCAAATATTTACCGAAAATTTTGAGAAAATATAGTATGGCACTCGATATTGGCATTTTTATATTGATATATCAGGGGAGATATCGCAGATATACATAGACATTTTTGTAAAAAGCATCGGTATATCGATATTTTATCAACAGGTCTAGTTAGCAGCAAACGATAAGCCCACAGCCCATTCTTGAAAGAACCAAATTCTCCTGTGTAAAACAGCCCAGTTTTAAAAACTTTTTCACGCATCTCAATGATTGTGACGTCATATCTCCTGAAGTATGTGTCATACGATGATCTATATTTGCAGATACATTCTGTGTTGTATTTGGATAGTATGTGCAAAATGTGTTGCGAATAGAGTAGTAAAGAAGTATTAAATTAAAAGGTGATGTCTGCTGCTACAGTTTTTTATTACTTGGACTGAAAAAATATGCAGGAAGCAATATACTCTGCTCCTTTCATCACACATTTGAAGGTGTCAGGGAGAAAAATTTTCGATAAGGTCTGAAATTTTATGTCTACTGTACAAAGATCGTCTGGGTAATTTCCCTATTCTGATTTACACTGTTTCAAGGTACTCACACTGACTATCCTCTGACACGCCAGCCGTATTTTCTCTGGAGTTCCGTCAGATATTGGCGATTTTGTTTTTACAATGTGTATGTGGAGTCATCCCAAAACAAAAAAAAATGTTTCTCATCACGTCTTTCATGTGTCGCCCAGAGCCGGTTTGTTTCCCGTTACAAGCAAAATGACTTTTGAAGATGAATGTTACGGGTCCATTCGACAGAGGGGTCCAAAACTAGTCTAGTGCGGTATTTGTTTTAGCGAAATTTATTAACAGGGACAGTAAAACATGAAGAATTCCGAGTACTCCAGCAGCTACAACACCGCCGTGGCCGGTGTTGACTGCTGCCGCCTTGCAGAAGTGGGCTGCTCACTCGCTGCTGGAGTACCGGTCATTCCTCGTGTTTTAATGTTCCAGTTAATACGTTTGGATAAAACAGATATCGCACTAGACTAATTTTGGACCGCTCTGTCGAGTGGGCACATAAAATTCTGATAAAACTCGTTTTGTTATAAACGGGAAACAAACCGCCGCATTCCGCCGACGCTTGGCTTTCCATGAAGGACGTGATGATAAGTATTTGTTTGTGCTGAAACCAGCTACACGTTGGAAAAACGAAATTGCAAATATCTACCGAAACACTTTGCGAATCTTAGAAGATATACCCTGTATTTGCGACTGAAATACCTAATTTATTGCGTTAAACCTGTGAGGTAAAATGAGTTAATTATGAGAATATATTTAAATTCTTAAATTCGGTAAATAATTATATGAAATACTGATAATCAAATTTTTGTCGCCCCTGGGAACCGTTTGAAGGATTTCAACTAATATTGGGTGACCAGGAGACCGTACAACTCTTTCACTAATAAATAGAATACTGCTACACGGCGTGGTTCAAAATGGTTCAAATGGCTTGAGCACTATGGGACTTACCAGCTGAGGTCATCAGTCCCCTAAAACTTAGAACTACTTAAACCTAACTAACCTAAGGACATCACACACATCCATTCCCGAGGCAGGATTCGAACCTGCGACCGTAGCGGTCGCGCGGTTCCAGTCTGAAGTGCCTAGAACCACTCGGACTCACCGGTCGGCGCACGGTGTGGGATCCTTACCAGATAGGACAGACGGATTACATAGAAAAAGTTCAAAGAAAGGCAGCACGTTTTGTATTATCGCGAAATATGGGAGAGAGTTTCACAGAAATGATACAGCGTTTGGGCTGGAAATCATTAAAAGAAAGGCGATTTTCGTTGCGACGGAATCTTCTCACGAAATTCCAATCACCAACTTTCTCCTCCGAATGCGAATATATTTTGTTGACACCGACTTACATAGGGAGGAACGATCACCACGATAAAATAAGGGAAATCAGAGCTCGTACGGAAAGATACAGGTGTTCATTCTTTCCGCGCGCTATACGAGATTGGAATAATAGGGAATTGCGAAGGTGGTTCGATGAACCCTCTGCCAGGTACTTAAATGTGATTTGCAGAGTATTCATGTAGACGTAGATCTTCGGTGTAATTCCGATAGTCTCAATTATATTCCACCGTCCACAACAGTTACAGCCAGACACAGCTACCAAGCAACATAAGGAAAGGCAGTATCTCGTACTTGAAGAAAAATCCTTCGTTTTCCACTTCAGATCAGCCCTCAACTGAAGGAGACTGAAATAGACGCTTAATTCCTCAAAACTCGTGCTGATGTTGAGCGATAATAACGCTCAAGTGCACGTGCATGAGTGCATTCCACTCCTTCTACCCTCTCTCCAACTATTAACGTTCCAAATTCGTGCAGCAAATCTGCTGCTCATTCCGCACACGCATCTATCACCCTGACTGCCGGTCATACAGTGCCAGGCATCCTGCCTGCACCTACCTGAATTACACACTCCAATCTCCCCATCAGGCAAACGGCCTTGCCGCAGTGGTGACACAGGTTCCCATCAGATCACCGAAGTTGAGCACTGGCAGGCTGGGCTACCACTTGGATGGGTGACTATCCGGTCTGCCGAGCGCTGTTAGCAAGCAGGGTGCACTCAACTCTTGTGAGGCAAACTGAGGAGCTACTCGATTGAGAAGTAGCGGCTCCCGTCTCGTAAACTGACACACGGCTGGGAGAGCGCTGGGCTGACCACATGCATCCAGTGACACCTGTGGTCTGAGGATGACACGGCGGACGGTCGGTACCGTTGGGCCTTCCCAGGCCTGTTTGGGCAGTCTGTCAGTACGTGCGCCAAACTCGCTCATTGCTCGCGAGCACGGGGTGCTCGGGAGTGGGGCAGCGAGTAACTCGTGGCTCGAGCACGGGCGCTCACGAGTGAAGCGACTCGGTCATACTTGTAGCGGAAGGGAAATCGGCCAAGTGTGATAATCAAAGGCCTGCGATGAAAATTGCATGTATGATGTGTACTCGTCTGATGAATTCATTATTTTATCTTAGTAATATTTTGGTCATTGCATTTTCGTACTGTCTTGTTTATTAACACCGTAGAAGCAGGATTTGTTTGGAAATTGGGAAATTTGTGGTAAGGTCTTTTGGGGCCAAACTTCTGAGGTCGTCGGTCCCTAAGCCTACTTAATCTAACTTATACTAACCTACACCTTGGACAATACACACACCCATGCCCGAGGGAGGATTCGAACCACCGACGGAGACAGCAGCACGGACCGTGACAAGGCGCCCTAGACCGCACGGCTACCCCGTGCGGCCACGATCTGTTCGTTGAGCATGTGCCAAGAAGTGAAACTTTTCTCTGCTATGATCAAACTCGATTTCTGAAGTCATTTCATGGCTGTTTCATGGAAGAAATAAACTTATTTATACTTAAATGAAAAATAAGAATTGAACTACTAGCTTAATGAATGATCAAATGCAGTCAGTGGAACAGTGACTGCAGATAACGTAACATAGCACATGACATCTATGTCTCTAGAATGCAAAAATCTATAGGTAACAGAAACCTCTCGATACAAACCTATATACTGCATTTTTGCACATTATACAGGTTGAGGCTATTTACACAGATTATTTGAGATCTATCTTGCGTGATATGCTTGTCACCATAAAATAATTTCCTTGTCTCTCCTATTGTTGTGATATAACGAAAGGTCATTGACACGTTCTGGATCGACGCAGCAGAGCTTCTCGGATGCAACTGAGCCAGTCCTGCTAAAATTTCTTTCGCTTCCAGCGCTGCTATCGAGAATGCAAATAATTCCTTTCGACCCTTTAAAGAGATTGGTGGAGGCACAGGCGTTGCCCCTAAGCCACCAAAAAACGTTTTGAGGTATCACTTGGGACATCAAAGTTCAAGTATTTCTCAGATTCATCTTTGCGTTTAGAAGTTGATGAGCGCTAGCTTCGGAACTTCTTTACGGGGAGGGAATGAGCTCTTCTTTCACAAATACACTATTTAGCTTCTGACGAAAAGGTTGATAATTATTTTCTGTCTTCTCTTCACTTAGTATTAAGACTTCCATTAAACGTGGATGAACAAATGTAGCCATGTAATGAGAATCCTGTAGTTTGTTAACGGCTTTCTCTTTTAGGTGGGATTTTGCAAGTCTTTTCAGCAATTTAACTACAGCACTGCCATCCTCACTTTGTCATGTACCTAGTGAACTAAAAGCCAACGGTACCATAAAAGACAGGGTCCGTTCAGTTTAACAGTCCAGATCGTTTGTGGCCTCTTTAAAAGATGCAAGCAATTTAATTACGCACTCTATTACATCAGGCTGATGCCAAGATGTTTCCTGCATGGTTTTATCCAATAGCGAACTCTCAGATTCATTTTTTTTATGAATGAAACGAATCCGACGCCATGTAGATGCTACTCCATCTCGTATCAGTATCTTGATACAATTTTATTTTAATCCTGACACCAAACCGGAACTTTTCATATACCCTACAGATCTGCGCACTGCCTTGATGGATTCATAAATATCAGGCAATTCCTCACTAAGGAAATTGTCATCTAATGTGTGCCTTAACGCTGTGTTCATACAGTGCAGCTCTCGTAGTAGAAGTTGGCGGTGTTGAAGAACTTTCTTTATATTCGGCTCTTGATCCGTCAAAAATGTCACTTCGTTTAATTCCAGATGAGATATATCTATGTGAGACAAGTTTCGTTGTAACTCTTTAAGAATACTTCGACTCGTATTAGAAACGCCTGGAAAATCCTTTGTGAGGAGTACAATGTCCCCAGAGTCTACAATAATACTAGATGTGACTGTCAGATAATGTATTTTGCTTCCCCGCCGACAATGTTGAACGGCCTTGGATCCAAAGCAAACATTTGCACATGCTTATCCCTGATAGTCTTTTAATCCTGTTCGAAACTGTTGTAGTTGTCGAATATGTAATACTTTTACAGGTATGTTGCTTCATGTTCGTGGTGCTTCCGTCGAACACATCTCCTACTTTTTCTCGTATGTCCTTAACATAATAAAGCAAGTTTTTCTGAAACTAAAAGGCAACAAAGCATAAAGCAGAAAATATTGTGTTTATAGTTCCCACAATGTTCCAAATGGAAATCTATGGACAGTTCTTCCGGCACATTGTAGATACCAAGAAGCGCATTTTCTAATTCCGTTCTTATAAAAATATTGTCCTTTTATTTCATTTTTTATAGCGAATTTCGTCCGTGACTGACGTGGAACTTAGTTAAATTAGATTACGACCGAAAGAAATGCGTTAGTTTTTATAGTTCGTAATGTCTACGTTTAACGTCCTGGCTATCTGACGTTCATGGTGTTTTCTAAAGCTTTGTACTGAACATAAACAAACTTGGCATCGGACTGGTGAAAACACAGCGCAGGTCCAAAATTGTATCGTGTTATCTAATAAAAACACTCCAGACAACGAAACGTGGCGCTACACACCGTATTATTATTATTATTATCGTTATTTCTTTCTTTGCCGGCCGGTGTGGCCATGCTGTTCTAGGCGCTACAGTCTGGAACCGCGTGACCACTACGGTCACAGGTTCGAATCCAGCCTCAGGCGTGGATGTGGGTGATGTCCTTAGGTTAGTTAGGTCTAAGTAGATCTAAGTTCTAGGGGACTGATGACCACAGATGTTAAGTCCCATAGTGCTCAGAGCCATTTGAACCATTTGAATTGCGTTGATGTACTGGTGGATATTGTGTGGTATGACTCCTATAGTTGATAGTATAATTGGTATAATGTCAACTTTATCCTGATGCCACATGTCCTTGACTTCCTCAGCCAGTTGGATGTATTTTTCAATTTTTTCTCCTGTTTTCTTCTGTGTATTTGTTGTTTTGGGTATGGATATTTCGATTAGTTGTGTTAATTTCTTCTTTTTATTGGTGAGTATGATGTCAGGTTTGTTATGTGGTGTTGTTTTATCTGTTATAATGGTTCTGTTCCAGTATAATTTGTTTTCATCATTCTCCAGTACATTTTGTGGTGCATACTTGTATGTAGGAACATGTTGTTTTATTAGTTTATGTTGTATGGCAAGTTGTTGATGTATTATTCTTGCTACATTGTCATGTCTTCTGGTGTATTCTGTATTTGCTAGTATTGTACATCCGCTTGTGATGTGGTCTACTGTTTCTATTTGTTGTTTCCAAAGTCTGCATTTATCTGTTGTGGCATTGGAATCTTTAATAATATGCTTGCTGTAATATCTGGTGTTTATTGTTTGATCCTGTATTGCAATCATGAATCCTTCCGTCTCACTGTATATATTGACTTTTCTTAGCCGTATGTTGGATGCGTCTTGATCGATGTGTGGCTGTGTTAGATGATTGCCATGTAGTGTTTTCTTTTTCCAATTTACTTTCTTCGTATCTGTTGATGTTATGTGATCTAAAGGATTGAAGAAGTGGTTATGAAATTGCCATGGTGTAGCCGTAGTATTTGTGTGAGTGATTGCTTTTTGTATTTTGCTAGTTTGTCCTCGCTCTATAAAGAATATTCTTAAATAGTCTACCTGTCCATAATGTAGGTTTTTTTATGTCGATAAATCCCCTTCCTCCTTCCTTTCTGCTTAATGTGAATCTTTCTGTTGCTTAATGTATGTGATGTATTCTACATTTGTGGCAGTGTGATCGTGTAAGTGTATTGAGTGCTTCTAGGTCTGTGTTACTTCATTTCACTACTCCAAATGAGTAGGTCAATATTGGTATAGCATAAGTATTTAGCGCTTTTGTCTTTTTTCTTGCTGTCAATTCTGTTTTCAGTATTTTTGTTAGTCTTTGCCTGTATTTATCTTTTAGTTCTCCTTTAATATTTGTATTATCTATTCCTATTTTTTGTCTGTATCCTATATATTTATAGGCATCTGTTTTTTCCACTGCTTCTATGCAGTCACTGTGGTTATCCAATATGTAATCTTCTTGTTTAGTGTGTTTTCCCTTGATTATGCTATTTTTCTTACATTTGTCTGTTCCAAAAGCCATATTTATATCATAGCTGAATACTTCTGTTATCTTTAGTAATTGGTTAAGTTGTTGATTTGTTCCTGCTAGTAGTTTTAGATCATCCATGTATAACAAATGTGTGTTGGTATGTTCCAGTAATATTATATCCATAATTTGTATTATTTAGCATGTTGGATAGTGGGTTCAGAGCAAGGCAGAACCAGAAAGGACTTAATGAGTCTCCTTGGCATATTCCACACTTAATCTGTATTGGCTGTGATGTGATATTATTTGAATTTGTTGGATATTAAGTGTGATTTTCCAATTTTTCATAACTATGTTTAGGAACTGTATCAGTTTAGGATCTACTTTTGTATATTTCCAATATCTGTTGTAACCATGAGTGGGGTAAACTATCAAAAGTTTTATGGTAATTAATGTATGGATAGTGTAGCGACCTTTCTTTAGTTTTAGCTTGATATGTCACCTGTGCATCTATTATCAGTTGCTCTTTACATCCTCATGCTCCTTTGCAGCAGCGTTTTTGTTCTTCATTAATAATTTTGTTCTGTGTTGTATGTGTCATTAATTTCTGTGTAATGACTGAAGTTAATATTTTGTATATTGTTGGTAGGCATGTTATGGGGTGATATTTTGCTGGGTTTGCTGTGTCTGCTTGTTCTTTAGGTTTCAGATAAGTTATTCCTTGTATAAGTGTATCAGGGAATGTGTATGGGTCTGCAATGTAACTGTTAAATAATTTAGTTAGATGTGAATGTGTTGAGGTGAACCTCTTTAGCCAGAAATTTGGTATTTTACCTTTTCTGGGGGCTTTCCTATTGTGCATAGAAATCATTGCTCGGGTGACTTCATGTTGCAAAATTAGCACTTCAGGCATTTGTGGTATCATCTTGTATGTGTCTGTTTCTGCTTGTATCCACCGTGCATGTCTGTTATGTTGTACCGGGTTTGACCATATGTTTCTTCAGAAGTGTTCCATATCTATTATGTTTGGTGGATTGGCTATTTTTATGTGTGTGTTATCTATTGTCTGGTAAAATTTCTTTTGCTTTGTGTTGAATGTTTGGTTTTGTTTCCTTCTGTTTTCACTTTTTTTTGTATCTTCTAAGTCGTTTGGCCAATGCTTGTAATTTCTGCTTATTTTCATCTAATTGCTCCATCGGTTCTTGTTGTGAGGTTTTACCTAACCTTTTTCGTTTTTTGTCTGATATTTCATTTCTTATAAATTGTGTTAGCTGTCCGATGTCTTTTCTTAGTTTTTCTATTCTGATCTGTAGCCTATGTTGCCATGCTGGTTTTGTGGGTTTCTTCTGTGTGTTGGTTGGTTCTGATCTCCGCCTAGTGTGTATATTTAGTGTAGTGAGTGCTCCCATATAAACCAGTAGTTGTAACTCTTCCATAGTTGTATTTTCATTTATTTGGTTGTGTAAGATTGTGTTGATAGTTGTTATTGTTGTTTCAACTTGTGGGTTATTTGGTGGTCTATGCAAGAATAGTCTAATGTCTATATCTGTGTCTTTGTATTCTATATGTGTCAGCTGAAATTCTTCTTCTATATGTAACATTTAGTGTTCTATTTGAGCTTGTTCCAGTGGCTGTCATAAGATTTCGTTTTCCTCTGATTGTTTAATTGATGTGTATTATTATTATTAGTCCATCAGAGCAGAATGGACATCACAAAATTCAGATATTAGTATCTAGAGGCTCTTTGATAAACTTTCATTTAATGGAAGTGATGGTTGTTCATAAAACTGCGCATTCAGCGAAGTGCATCACTAATTAATTCAACTAGTGTAATAACGTGATAATTTGAATTATACATTCAAAATACCTGGTAGACACTGATTTGTTTACACTAGTAAACAAAATCCAGCCTTTCGTAGCAAGTGTTAAGCAGATGAAGCGAACATTAGAAGTGAGTACAAAATCGAGCGAATTTTGATTTACTACCCTTTTCAGTTAGCAAGTGGCTGCAGTTAGCACCATTGACAGCAAGAACTACAAAAGTTTTAATTCAGCTTAGTGTTTTTGGTTCACTTATTTGCAAAGTATATCTGTAATGGGCCCCCAAAGACCGCGTTCGTAATAACATTAGAAAATAAACCGAACGCTCTAATAATATGCTACAAGCTTTAATCCGTCACTGTTCAAAAAATAAAATAGATATGAATATAAATCTTAAGCACGCTGTTTGACACGGCTGTAAGAGTAAACGCCAGCAATGTCGGATAACATTACCGTGGGCACCTCGTTCATCTAACATGTAATGACACAGATTCGCAATAAAATTTAACTAATACCCAGCGGCAAATACCCTGGCTTTTTTCGTGTCTGTCTAGTAGAATGTGCGTCCCGTCTGCTAACAGTTGAAGAACGTAGTCTTCCGTGTCATAGCTCTGTAAGAAACGGCACAGGAGAGTCTACGAGTCTCACGAGTGCAGTCGAAAAACGTAGCAGGCTCTCCCTGCCCCTTGTGGCTGCGAGTACGACTCACAGCAGTAACGAGGTGCGAGCGAGCCGAAAGGCTGAGGTGAACGTCTCAAACCTGTTCCAAGCCGCACCCACAGGCTGGGCAGGTGATGTTAAGTTGGCTTTTCTATCTTAAGGTGCATAAAATATTTTCTCCGCCAGTTTTATTTCTCCATACTGCAAAAAACAGTCAGTCTCCTGTGATAAGATTTCGATCTGCAACGTCTCACTTTATGTCTAAATGTACCTAGTTAAGTATATATTACTCATCACATCGACTGCAGACTACGGCGGGCTCGACTCACCCCTTAGTTACTAAGACTCGAGAGCTGATATTAGACTCACATGTTACACTGATCTGTCACAACATTACGACCACCTATCCAATAGCCGGTATGACAACCTTTACACTGATAACAGCGACGTGGCATCCTGCATAGTGGTTAGCGCGCTGGACCCGCATTTGGGGGACAATGGTTCAATCCCCCCTTCGGCCATCTTGATTTAGATTTTCCGCGACTTCTCTAAATCGCATCAGGCAAAAACCGGGACAGTTCCTTTGAAAGGGCACGGTCGATTCCCTTCCTTCCCTGATCCGAGCTTGTGTTCCGTCTCTAATGACCTCTTCGTGGACGGGACGTTAAACACTAATCTCCCTCCCCCCCCCCCCCCCCAAGTGCAAGTGAGCGCGTGCGCAAGACATCCGCATGGGCGTGGCCAGCGCTCATCCGGCTGTGTGGGCGAGGTACATCGGTCAACTTCGGCAACTTCCGTCAAGCGACACAAAGTGTATTCGTGCTCTCCACGCACACAGCAGCCGCTTGCTACGCTCCCCCAGGGCTGTAGTATCATCTAGGTACGTATAAAGTACCAGGTGGCGAACACACCAGGAACTATTTTATGCCGTTACAAGATATTCAAGTAGTCCATACATCAGCCATCACCTACGCATGCCATCAGAGACCCTGAACTATTTGACATACAGCCATACGGGTCGCAGTTGTACGTTACTGCCCTGAGCGCATTATTTAAGCGACTTCAACTGCCTTCAGTTGCTGTAGTGATCGTACAGTTCTCATCCGCAGTCATCAACCGCTGACCGGTTCCAGTAGTCGAACGGTTGATGTCGAGTGCCGAAGGTTAGTTGAAGCGATAGTCTAAGTAACAAGTTTGTTTGCGTCGTCATCCTCCGCAGCCAGCATATAAATACTTGTTTTGTAAATAAAACTGCCTTTTCCTGCTACTAAATTTATTTTCCCCGTGCGCGTTTCGCCTTATCCTGTTCTAAGGCATTATCAGTGGGATCTATAACGATACAGTTTTGTTAGTTTTAGATTATGAAACAGTTCACGGCGCTATTTTTTCGTAAAAAAGTAATTAATTACGATATGCTGATCTGCGTTTCCTCAAATCTGGTCTGGAGGTCGCGCTACCGCTTTTTTTCCTGCTATATAAGCACAACTTTGCCTTCTGACCTTCTTCACACTGTTCACCATGTTTCTCTTTCTTTCCTGTAGTGTACTATTGTTCTTTTGCTACTCAATATAACTATTTAGCCGGATACTGCTTTTCACAACATAAATATTGCGACTCAATTACGTGTTTCCTCCTCTTTGGTATGTTTACCTATTTGTTGCCAACCTATCAAAGTACGAAGTATATGTTCAAGACTAACTTCTATTCATGATGTTTATACCCGTCTCCCTCCCTCTCCGCGCGCTCTGCGCAACAACTGCCTACCCAAAGATTATACAACGCACAAGCGCTGTTACTCGTATTATCGTTGCTAGTCGATGCAAATAATAATTCCTTTGGCTTTTTCCCAGAGCTTACAAGTTTCACAGTAAAACACAGACAATTACAATGAAACGTAAACAAACTTCTACCTAAATGTACACATACAGTGATGCAATGTCCTTACTTATTAAAAGAAAGCATTTAAATTACAAATATTTACATACAATTAAAAAAAGAGTTATATATCGGTAGCAGCTGCTATGCATCCTGCATTTTCGGTGTTACAGTGTGACTCTAATATACACAGTTTGCAACCATTACAAAACAGGAGTTTGAAGTGGAGCCTAGGCACCCCAAGGTGGGCCATGATGAGAGAAATACACGAGCTGATTGGAGAAGAATACGTCACTGAGAAGATAAAAGACCAGTAAACTCGACTTTTTCACAAATTAGACGACTATCGGCGAAATTTCCGCCAATTTGCGAATGTAGGCTAGGCCCTACCACGACATTGGCACAAATAAAAGGTGCCTCGAGCACCCCCACAGGACCGTCAAAGATGATGCAATCTTTAATTATTCGGTATTTTACATGTAAATAGTTACCGTCAATCCCTTTTACGACTATCTAACCAAGAACTCAAGGACCCACAGAGAGCCCAAGTCCCTTTGCAAACGAATAGACAATAAAGTGAAACTATTTCTCACACATTGCCACTCCAGAAGAAAAAAATCGCCGAAGGGGAACACTTTTTGGACACAACATGCCACAAAAACAAAACAGGAAGACGGCTCAATCAGTTGTGCTCTTTATCTGATAGTCTTCGTTACTACTTCCACTGTTCTACTGCCTGCTCGTTGACGACTTCATTTTCGTATTGGTTTTCCTCTTTTGTCTCGGTTTGGATTGTGGTTCGTACTTAACCTGTTGACAGCGTTGTGTCGAAGGTTTGTTGTCCTTCATGATTGCATAGATTGCTATTGACTTGCTCTTGCTGTGTCGGGTCCGCCGTTCCGTCGGCCTGGTTGCTCAACCCCAGCGTATGTTTGAGTCCTGTTCGCAGGCGCTCTTCCCGTCTTGCGTCGTCATCGTTTCTGTCCAGTTTTCTGGTGTGTGCACTGGTATCCAGCCACACGCCTGTGTATCACATTACAGTTATATACATTCGAAATTTTTAGTTGCATTCAAGCATTTTTATTGATATTAATCATGCACAGCTGCCACTCATTAAGTAACTACTGCGTACGAAACTCTATACGTGCATAATTATGGTCCGGCATGAGAAGTCGTGAAGGCGCTAATCTGTTCAGATTACAAAAATGAAATGGAAACAAGTTAAGTCTAGGAAAGACCGGTGAGTACACTCTCAATCCACAGAACTGACACCCCGCTATGGTTTACATGAATCACGTAGTCATTCACATAACTCTTTCACATCACACAACACAGAAATTATGTGAAAGTGCTGTAACTTACGAAGACAAATGACAGAAAGGCAGGGTGACAGGAGGTGGTGCAGGCAGGTGTAGGAGAATGGAGGTGACAGAAAACACATTCAGGGAATGCATTATCTTGCACAGCCCCCCAAACTGTGAAAACGTTCTTGGTATGAAAACAGTAGTTGCGACAGAAATTTTCAAGCGATTTCATCGCACCTTCAGTTCAATCACGGGAGGTACTGCCAATTCCTATATAGACTCAGTCTTTTTCTGTCTTACTGTGACTGCAGTTCCGTAAAAGAACTCAGTCATAATTTTTTGGCTCCTGTCGAAAACACCACAAGACCAAATAGTTAATAATAGAAATGGTGCAGTCGGGAAACTAACTACCAACTTCTACGAAAACCCTATTAGCGAACAACGATAAAGCGATATACAAGATGAACTCGAATCCACAGACAAGGTTTCAGAGGTTTTTGAGTGATAGTTTCCACATATATAGGTCTCCTGCGGCACCTTACAGAGTAACAAAGTAAATATGAGACATTCAGCTTGTTACCACAAGGCGTTCACAACCGTGAAAAAAAAGTGCATTCACCAAAACCTACAACACAAAACACAGACTAATGCAACAACCCTCAGTTGCGGGAACAGCTCACCATATCGCTATTGTGTTCATATTCCGTTGCTTTCGGTGAACCCATATAAACACATCAATAAAAGTTTTGCATCACCCCGGTTCCCGGAACTCCAGAAGATAGACGCTGACTGTGGATATTGTACCACAGATACAGCCACTTTGACTGTTCAGATGTGTCACCAAACCCGCCCAAAGACGTAAACAGGCATGCATGAGCAGCGCCTATTACACAGAGGGAGTCCGAAAGCCGATCAGTATCAGTCATTCCACCTGGAAGCAGATACACGGCTCGTGTTGTCTGTAGTTCAACTCTGCCTAGACAGTCAATACCGCCGTTCGATCGCTTCCGCATTGTTACTTTGTACCAGGAAGGGCTCACAACAAGGGGAGAGTCCAGGCGTCTCGGAGTGAACGAAAATGTTGTTGTTCGGATGTGGAGGAGATGCAGAGAGACAGGAACTGTCGATGACGTGCCTCCATGCCTCGCTCAGGCCGCCCAAGGGCTACTACTGCAGTGAATGACCGCTACCTACGGATTATGGCTCGGAGGAACCCTGACAGCAGCGCCATCATGTTGAATAATGCTTTTCGTGCTGCCACAGGACGTCGTCTTACGACTTACTGTGCGCAATAGGCTGCATGATGCGCAGCTTCAGTCCCGACGTACATTGCAAGGTCCATCTTTGCAACCACGATACCATGCAGCGCGGTACATATGGGCCCAACAACATGCTTAATGGACCGCTCAGGATTGGCATCACTTTCTCTTCACCGATGAGTGTCGTATTTGCCTTCAAAGAGACAATCGTCGGAGATGTGTTTGGAGGCAACCCGGTCAGGCTGAACGCCTTAGACACACTGTCCAGCGAGTGTCGCAAGGTGGAGGTTCCCTGCTAGTTTGAGGCGGCATAATGTGGGGCCGATGTACGCCGCTGGTGGTCATGGAAGGCGCCGTAGCGGTTGTACGATTCGTAAATGCCATCCTCTGACCGATAGTGCAACCATATCGGCAGCACATTGGCGAGGCATTCGTCTGTGTGGACAACAATTCGCTTCCCCATCGCGCACATCTTGTGAATGACTCTCTTCAGGATATCGACATAGTTCGACTAGAGTGGCCAGCATGTTCTCCAGACATGTCTGTGAGCGTGTGGGTGCTATTCTGTCATTCGGCGTAAGGGATTAATCTGAGATGTACCCTTTACCCTGTGGCTCCTGCAAGGTGCAATTCGCACCCCCACACAACCACAGAAGTCAGACATACGCTCCTAACGTTCTAAAGAGAGATGCCTGAAAAGCTTTCAGCAATAAAGATCTTCTGGAGTCGTCCGCTGTAAGCAAATGACACAAAAAATCACAAAATTTCTTATGTAACTAGTGGGATACTTGGGTACTGGAGTAGTGCTAGTTAGTGTAAGAAAAACACAAAACAAACGAAAATTATTATTTATATTCCAAAAATTCTGAGAAATCGCAATGGCACTTTTAGTTATGAACTCAACAAATTATTTCGGGGTTCTTTTCAGAATGTGAAGTTACCTCTTACGGATAGGATTCGCTAATGAAATTTCTATTCAACGTTTAAGATTGTTATTGACTTGGCAGAATGGCTTAGAGCCACGCCTACTCAACTTGAATAATTGTCCGTTAGAATGTTGCTAGGTACAGTCGAGGCTGTCGTGTGTGAAATGCAGTGAAGTGTACTGTTGTGGAGGAAATATGGGGCTCGCAAGAGCTGTAGCACACAGTACTGTAAGCTGCGATGGCTGCTGTCTGCGCCGCTCGCTGCTGACAAATGAGATAACACTCGTTCTATCTGGATTGACCTTCGCCAATCAAACTCTCCATACACCTTGATGAAGTCAAGGACTCCTATTCGCCCATAGTATAACTATTGGCGTTGTACACTGGTCAGATAACTGGTCCACCACGATGCCACTCAAAAATTCGCTCGCAGGCATTTAACTATAACTCTGTCCATTCACACTGCACAATAAGTGTGGGGGCCAACACAGTGAACAACGCTTAATCGCAAGGACTCAATATAGAGTCGCACTCCGATTCACTCTCGACAGAGGTGCTCTCCTAGTGAAGTACTGAGGAGAGACTTGTTCCTCACTCTTTGAGTACACGTAGGAGCGCGCACGTGTTCCCGCTCCAAGATCGACAACGGAATGGCCCCTCTCAATACCAGACGTGAAGGGGTATATCTTTCGGTCTCTTCCATTACTCATTCAGCTCAAGGTTTCAGAAATATCGTCTGCCAATCAGCATTGCCCTTCTAAAACGGGAGAATGACGTTTCGTTCAAGGCGATCAGTCCGGGAATCTGTAGCAGCGGCGTTTGGCGTTTGCTGTCTCCCTCTGAAAATCTCTGAAAGTGCGTGCTATGTTTTGTATAGAATGCATAGGCTGGGCGCTCCCACACAATGTAGCGGAATTTACTTTGAAGCCGAACACGGGGTCGTTCTTCCTTTCACTCGGACAAGTGCTGTGCTCTGAAGGGACCTGCCTCCCGGCGTGCGGTCCGCCTCTTTCGAACTAAAGGCTCCTGTGACCATCGTGTCTTGAATGTGTGTGTGTACGCCAGCCTCGAGTATTTCAACCACAGTGCACTTACTTGTTCTTTGCATATCGTTTACATAAATTTATACGACATTGACTTCATCTTATCGAGTTTGAGTTCGAATGAAGCGTCTTGATGTGTGGAATATGATTGTGAGGGGAGAATATGTAAGCAATGAAGGTCAGGAGACCACGATGTCTTACACATGAACACTATAGAACATGCCAGGGATAGACTGAAAACGGCTTTTTATGGACGACGTGACCCACTCTAAGGGATCTACGCCGAATCGCTGTTGAGGAGTGGGACAATCTGGACCAACAGTGCCTTGATAAACTTGGGTATAGTATACCACGACGAATACAGGCATGCATCAATGCAAGTGGAAGTGCTACTGGGTATTAGAAGTATCGAAGTGTACAACAATTTCGACCACCACCTCTGAAGATTTCGCTATATGGTGATAAAGCATGCAATGTGTCGTCTTGATGAGCAGTAAAAAGGGCATAAATAATGTTTATGTTGATCTCTATTCCAATATTCTGTGCAGGTTCCGGAACTCTCGGAACCGAGGTAACGCAAAACTTTTTTTGATGTGAATATGTCGTGCATTTGGCGACCTCTTCATCAGCAAACATATCCAAATGCTATTTATCACTGTTGAGGCACAACTCACACTGCTGGGGGAAAAAAACTATAGATCGAACTCAAGGTGACGACAACGAGTTAATGACGGCATTACTATTATCAACAGCAGGTACCGTTAGCGAGATGAAGCAAGATACACAGCGCATCTGTTGTGTACTGTGTTCAGTGCTATGCAGGCACAAAGCTAACAGGGGAATGAAGCCAAACGAAATAAAATAACTCTGCAATGAAACGCCGAAGACCGCGCCTCCGTTACGTCGTAATACTCAAGATATCCCTCAACAACCTCCGAAAGTTTGTCGGTGGGATTTTGGTTCAACCTGCACAGACATACAACAACTCTCAAGAAGAAAGTCAGACATATACAAAGTTTCCACTACGTAGATCACCTAGTACCAAAATAATAATATGTACCAATGACTCTGGATGTAATAGTCGTTTGATGCGTAATTATGCCGCATTAGGTAGTTTTACGTTACAATACGTCATGTGTCTCCAGCAGCACACTACGCGTGAATTTTTATGAAACAGATAGGTTTGGCTGTACGGACTTGACCCGAAGGCCAATAAAATGAAAAAAAAAGTAGGCAGAGACGAATCAGGAAGTCGGCGGTGATGTCTGGACTATATCAAATCGTGAACAGCGAATCTGAGTGTAAATCAAAATCAAGCTACTAGCTGCAGCTGATATTTTCGACGGTTCGAGTGTGCATTTCAAGGACGGAATCTGCTGTTTACATCTCTTTACTTAATGTTTATAATAGGGGATAATATTAAATGGAATTCAATCGTTTCGGAGCCTACCGTGCGGCCAGGATACTTTCTTACGATATGGATGGAATCTTAAAACTACGACTTCAAATTTCTCTGGTTTCCTTCAACCGTTGCAACGTGGTCCAACTCAGGTAGAATTCACATTTCACATGTGTGGCACATCGTCTGCAAATGACGCCCCAGACTGTGTTAAGATACAAACAAGTGCAGGGTGAGAGCTCGTACCACCAAGTACGCAGTACATGTAGGTTACACGATTAGATCACGTATTTAGATGATGAAATTAACAAAATTAATGACTGCCAGCTAAATGCCGGCATGAAGCGCAACAGGTTGTGTTGACGGAAGACGAAATCAGCAGCGGTATTTGAGTAAACATTGCGGCAAACAGGAAATATTACTCGAAAACTATTTTGACTAATGAACTCATTAACATAGCTGACTAATAATTCTTTTTAAATGGAACAATCAGCCGAGACTAGACTCAAAACAATTCCCTAACTAAACTTTTGATGGAGTATGTGCCATACGTCGGCTGCTTGTGCAAAAACAAGTCGCTTCTTTAGTCTCCGTATTTGAACCTCCTTATCTCCTTTCTCAATTTGAAAATGAAATTAGGATTTCTTGCTCTCAATATGTGTAGGAAACCTCACCCCAGAACAGAGGATTGAAACGCTATGTCACTCTTTCACTAGCAAAAGTAACTTTATTCGTTGACATTGTATTGCTGTGAAAGGCGTGAACGCATTCGAAGGGGCTGGTTCGCATCGGAGAAAATGGAAGCGAAGTGAACGAGCAAGTGGCTGACAAATCGGCAGAGTTCACTATCATCCGCTTGTAACTGTGAACAAGCGTTTCCATTAGAGGAGCCGGCCGGTGTGGCCGTGCGGCTCTAGGTGCTTCAGTCTGGAACCGCGTGACAGCTACGGTCGCAGGTTAGAATCCTGCCTCGGATATGGATGTGTGTGATGTCCTTAGGTTAGTTAGGCTTAAGTAGTTCTAGGTTGTAGGGGACTGATGACCACAGATGTTAAGTTCCATAGTGCTCAGGGCCATTTGAAACTTTTTTTCTGCACTAGAGGGAACGGAAGAGTAGATGAGAGAAGGAGGACAGCCTGTGAGCGCTGAGTTATTGTTTTCCAGTGATCATAATCGCTACTCATGATACGCAACTACACAGTTACCGCCACGTTGCAAAGGTTTGATTTTCAGAGAGGACTGTTTTGCACAGTCAACGCAAGTAACGGAAATGTGGCACGAAATGAATAATCATAAGCGTCTGAATTCTTACGTAATCGTCAAATGCGCGGAAGTGCCGCACTTAACACTGAATTCCAGGTCCGGCTATCATCAGTACAGTTCCAAAACCTTGCACATACGTTGGTTGACGCTTTTCACTGAGTTCTCGTTGCAACTGAGGGGGCAATTTAAAATGAGAACGTTAATTAAACGACAACCAATATAATCTCAAAAAAGGCTAGAATTTACGCTTGACTCACCAGGAACTCAAGACGACGTTACTCGTTGAATTTTTGCGCATTTCTCTAGCTATTAGGGGGTGCTGAAAAGTATTGCCTCCGAATTTATGTAAGACTTTCAGAGATATTTAAATAAAACAAATTTTATCGACCATCTACATATTTATTCTTCAATCTTCATATTTATTTTTCAACACCGTCATCCTGGCAACGAAAAGATTTCTTCCAACGTAAGACCAGAGTTTTGATACCGCCACAGTTGAATGTTTGATTTTGTTGACGCCGAACCTCACTTCTGTTTGCACCGCTTCATCACTGTCAAAGTGAAGTCCTTGCAGGAGTTCTTTTGGTTTTGGAAACTGATGAAATCGAATGGGGCTAAGTCGTGACTGTAAGGAGGATGATCAGCGACAGTGAACCAAAAGCGTAGGTTTATTGCAGATGTCGCAGCTTTCGTGTGTGCCCTGGCATTGTTATGTTGAAGGAAAGGCCCCATATGTGGACGAACTCGTGCTTTCAGACATCTAACGCGCCAGCAGTGAGAATACACACCGCCATGTTGCTCGCTACTATCCGGAGCCCTACAGCGGCAGATGTTTGTAACTTGTGTCAGCAAAGTGGAGAAGTCGAAAACGTGGTATGCATGACACGTGATACTTCAACAAATGTTGAGAACAGAATAAAAAATTTGGAGGCATTACTTTTCAGCTCGCGCTCGTATATCTCAGATAGTTCTTAATATCTTCATTGACATACGAGAAGCACTTTAAGAATTTTATTAACCTATAGGGAATATAATGTCACTAAATTTTGATTAAGGAAATGTAAAATATGGGTACCACCTGTCACAAAGGTTAATTGATAAAATCGGTTGGATTTCATTGTTAGAAGGCAGGTCGTGTGATCCCAGCTAAACACGAAAAATCTCTAAAACTACAATAATTCATAAACAATGTAATTACAGCTACCATTAACGTTAACAACAAAAATGACCAGATCCTTCGTATATTTTCAGTTTCAATCGGCATAATGCATATGCATTTGCACATGTCTACTTTTTGTGCTTTTTCTTCCTAAGAAACTGAATTAATAAGTCTGTATTTATTCACTCTGTTCCCTCCTAAGCAAGTAACGTCCTTTTTACGACCACAGTTGAACCTTGGAGTGCTTCACAATTCTCTACCAGTCATATTTCTTTTCCTCTGACATTTTTGCTGCGCATCTGTTGGATTCCAGAAACGCGAATGGTATATACATTCTTTACCTGAAGAGCCAAACAAACGTGTACTTCTGCCTAATATCGTGTAGCGGTCCCACCAGCACGTAAAAGTGCTGCAGCACGACGTGGCATGGAATCAACTAATGTCTGAAGTAGTGCTGGAGGGAACTGACAACATTAATCTTGCAGGGCTCTCCTAAAATCCGTAAGAGTACGACAGGTTGGAGCTCTCATCTGAACAGCACGTTGCAAGGCATCCGAGACATGCTAAATAATGTTCATGTCTGTGGAGTTTGGGTGCCAGCGGATGTGTTTAAACTCAGACGAGTGTCCCTGGAGCCACCCTGAGGCAGTTATGGACTTGTGGCGGGGCGCATTGTCCTGCTGGAATTGCCCAATTCCGTCGGAATGCACAAAGGAAATGAATAGATGCAGGGGATCAGACAGGATGCTTCCGTACGTGTCGCCTGTCAGGGTAGTATCTAGATATATTAGGGGTACCATATCACTCCAACTGAACACGCCCCACACCATTACAGATTCCTCCACTACCTTGAACAGTCCCCTGCTGAAATGCAGGGTCAATAGATTCATGAGGTTGTCTCCGTCTCCGTACACGTCTATCCACTCGATACGATCTAAAACCAGAGTCGTCCGACCAGGCAACATGTTTCCATTCATCAACAGTCCAAAGTCGGTGCTGAGAGGGGCAGGCGAGGCGTAAGAAGCTGTGTGTCGTGCAGTAATCAAGGTACACGAGTGGGCCTTCTGCTCTAGAAGTCCATGTCAATATGTTTCGTTGAATGGTTCGCGCGCTGACACTTGTTGTTGGCCGAGCATTGAAATCCGCAGCAGTTTGCGGAAGGGTTGCACTTGGGACACGTTGAACGATTCTCTTCAGTCGTTGTTGGTCACTTTCAAGCAGGATCTTTTTTCCGGCCGCTGCGATGTCGCAGATTTGATGTTTCACCTGCTTCCTGGTACTGACGGTGTGGAATCCTGTCCACTGGTGTAATACAGGGGTCCTGGGAAGCTGTTTTCTCTGATACTAGACGACATAGAGACAAATCTTATTAATGGAATTTTTTACAATAAATTGAATTGACAATACTTAACTTTTAACCAATTGGCGACACGCAAATAATCAATGTTCTTCGATGTATAATTTCCATACAAGCTAATCACATAAATTCATGAGGCACTGCTATAGAGAATTCATCTCACAGCTCGTCTTCTGGTGTGGGTCTTTTAGTGCGGTTTCTCTAATGCCGGTCTTCTAGTGCGACCGAGGTTGGCAGGAGTGCCGTCCTAGTCAGCATACTATTGGCCGACATCGTCTCACAGCCTTCTTTGCGGTTACGTTCCATGCCGACGTGCTGGTGTTTAGTGTTACGCTAGAACACGCGGGACACTCGTGAAATAGTCGTACGGAAAAATCCCCGCTTCATCGCTACCTCGGAGATGCTGTGTCCCATCGCTCGTGCCCGATTATAACACCACGTTCAAACTCACTTCAATCTTGATAACATCCCCTAACAACTCCGCCAGACACTTGTCTCATCCAGGCGCTGGCGACCGGAGCGCCGTATTCTACCTGTTGACGTATGTCTGTATTTGAATACGCCTGCCTTTACCAGTTTCTTTGGCGCTTCAATGCAGCAGCAACATTACACTCTTATCATATCACTTCATCGCTCCCAGGACTCATGTCAACAACTAAAGTTAGCAGACTTGGTGTTCTGCTAGGGGGAAGTGCCCAGGTCGAGAATTTCCTTTGATGGTTCGCTAAAAGGCCGACAACCAGTGGAAGACGAGGGAATTGAAGCGGATGCGAACCAAATAGGACCGAATGCAGTTTGCTCTCCGTCTCTTGTCGTTTACATCAGAGAGAATTCTCGTTAGCTGATGCTCTTTCGCACGCGTTAGCATCGGGATCAACCACGCGTAAAAGCCCAGATACTTTCGGGCACACTGCCACATAGTTCCGCCTGCCGTACGTCAGAGCACAAAGTCTCATTAGCTGCCGAAGTACCGTACAGCCTTGTGGGAGAAGCTATAGTCTATCTCTATAACGGAGTTGTACGTTGCGAGAGCTGATATGAAGAAATAGGTTAAATTGGGGAGCTATCAGTCTTCGAACGCAGGACGATGAAAACAACAACAACAAAAATAACAAGATGTTCCAACATGAAAGAACGTGTTGACACACGTTCAACAGTGTATCACGATGTATTCATTTATCAGGCACAAATTTCCTACGCAACTTTTACGTACTGCTAGATCAATTGACTTTGGCTGTTTTACCCTCTGTGTGAGCTCCTGCTAGCTAAATGTGATGCTGAAGTTCATATATTGCTATTGGTGCCAAACAGTTTGTCGCTTTCTTTCTCTTGCTGATTTATGTGGTAGGCAGAAATGTAGTGGTAATCTGCTGGCAAACTTTCTTTTCTAATTTTCATCAACCATGGAATGTAATACTCCTGTGATTAAACGATATTTCCCTCGAATATGAAAAGAGGTCTCCTGTACCGGTCGAAGCATTGTTTACAGGAAACAGGAATGTTTTA
Organism: Schistocerca serialis cubense; assembly: GCF_023864345.2. Lineage (NCBI taxonomy): Eukaryota > Metazoa > Arthropoda > Insecta > Orthoptera > Acrididae > Schistocerca > Schistocerca serialis. The sequence continues at coordinate 123,628,092 of NC_064645.1, forward strand.
CCGGTAACATACGGTTGACAGTTACGTTGCTGTGTTTCACTCATAGAGGATCTGCCACATCTTTCCCACGGAACCATCCACATGGGCTAACTGGGAACGCTTCACGGAATGACTCTCACACACATTTTGTTGCTCCCTCTCTCCACTTCAAACACCGGCACAGCATTTGCAGCAACATTTACAACACCAACACCCTTTGACCAAATTAGAAATATCTCTGACGTCAACATATTCATGTTTCTAATCCATGTGGTGCTATAGACGAATGTTGAAAATTAGGTGGACTGATAAGGTAAGGAATGAGGAGGTTCTACGCAGAATCGGAGAGGAAAGGAATGTGTGGAAAACACTGATAAGGAGAAGGGGCAGGATGATAATACATCTGCTAAGACATGAGGGAATGACTTCCATGGTACTAGAGGGAGCTGTAGAGGGAAAAAACTGTAGAGGAAGACAGAGAGTGGAATACGTCAAGCAAATCATTGAGGACGTAGGTTGCAAGTGCTACTCTGAGATGAAGAGGTTAGCACAGGAAAGGAATTCGTGGCGTGCCGCATCAAACCAGTCAGTAGACTGATGAACAAAAAAAAAATTCCATAAAAATTTTTCGTGTATATCTTTCAGAAGCGCTAAAAGGAATTCCCACTGCAGATGTCACAAAAACGATGAATAAAACAAATTTGTGTTCCTGCAAGAACGCGAAACCTTTGAATACATTATTATTTTTTGCATGTATTGATCGATAGAAAAGCTAAATTCCATTGCGGTAAAAATTGTTTGTAATGGGTTCCGTATTACATACTGCGCCGACATTTATCGTCAGAAAGCTAACCTGTATTGGTGATTCTAATTCTTTAATGGATTGTAAGGTCCTATACTGATATGCATTTTAATACAGACTAATATACGAAACACCCTGTTAAGAATAATAGCAGGTGGCAGTTTTCAGGCGAGCCAATGGAACTCATATTTCAAACAAACGCTTGCAATGGTCTGCTGCAATTTACCCAGTATAGTGTTTACAGAGGAAATTCATTCCTTCATTAGTAAATAAAGTACATCTCTTTCACTCATATACACTTTGAAAAGCTGGCATACAATGATTCATTCATAGAGATAATAGAAGCAACTTCACAATCATTTTAGTGGACAGCGTATCCCAAGGGCAATCGTTAGTATTCAGGGATGTGACAGGACCGGCAATTCGAAGCAAAGTGGGCTCTAAAATGCTTATGATAGGAGCTAAGGGCACTTATTCATCTTCGACACTGTGAAACAAATCTTTTCTTCGGCAAGCTCTTTGCTTTGTCTAGTAAAAATGAGCTGAAGAATGCATAATTTATCAGCTAGAGAGCGTATAAGAGATAGAATTCAAAGCGGCGAAGAAGAACAAATGCTTATAGCTCTTAAGGTATGCAAATTAGAGCTTCTATTTACTGATCTTTTCTTCTTCCATTGGTCCAACTACTACCTCTCAGAAATGCAGAAAGCAAAGATCTATGTAATGGTATCTTTGTGTATGCAAGAGCCCTCTATATACCCGTAAGTGCAGTTGAATAGATCGTTGGAAAGCGTACTGTATTTGTAAACGAACGAATGAGTTTCCTCCGTAAAAGTTGTGGTGAGTAAATTATTTGTGGATGAATGTCGTGGTAGTCACCCAGCAGAAACTCCGTTGTTTATATTTTTTGGCCAACCGCCATTAAATGTCCCACAATCAAAATTTTGTTATCAATCACTTATGTAAAGGTGCTTTCCAGGCTCTACGACGAGTCTTGACGATAGCGAAACATAGATGTTAGACAAGAATTACGGACGGAAACGCGTTGTCGAAGAAGTCATTGCAGAAGGACCGAGTTGAGGATGGGTGGAGATGATAAAACGACCCGAGGCATTCTGGTACATGCCTCAAGCGATTTAAGTAAATCATACGATATATGGATTGTTATGTAGTTTCCAGGTCAAGCGAGCTTTCCTATTCTGTAGCCCACACATCGTTCGCGAAATGGCTTCCGCCGTAAGCCGGGAAGGACCGCCTGTTTGCAGATGCCCTGTCGATATTAACGATCAGCCTGCTACCTGCGAAGCCTCCCGCTGAGCTCAGAGTCGTGGCAGCTTCCCCCCCCCCCCCCCCAATCACCCCCACCCCATCACCCTACTCACCGTTCCCTTCGTGAGAGGGCCCCGGATTTGTAGAGGGCTGCTGTCTTCGGCCTCAGCAGCGCCAGACGCTCTTGAAGTCTCAGGCTGAGGCGTCTTGAAGGTCGCTATTCAAAGCGCGCTGTGACGAAATCGATAATCGCTGGGCAGCACCCACTTTCTTCTCTGCACCCTTGGCGGCGCTGCGAAGTTTTCTCCGCTAATGAGGCGTCGTTAATAGCAAGTAACCCGAAATAACCGGCAGTTCTGCAAATGGCGAGGCAACAATGCCCCAAGTATATACGCAGAAGTTCTGCGTCGTAAAAATGTGGTTCGTTATTACTTATGAGTCACGAAAAATCTTTACTCTGTGCGTCTATACGAACTGTTTGCATCGAAGAATGTTTGATACGATACCATGTAACAGAGAGCCGTCCTTACATTACATCTTCTCTTCATATGTAGTAAAAATATGTTAATTTGGCAGCAGTGATTAAATCACTCTCTATGAACGTCCAGCATACATCATCTCTTAGCAAACTGTATGAAGTATCACCTGCCACAGGCCAAAAAATAAGCTTATCATTCGGAAGTAGATGATTGAACGTAAAAATACCTGTTGTGAGTCAGGCTTACAACCGAACACCACGATTGTTCAACGGTCGGCAGACGGACTACCATATCTGTTATTCTCCAGATCATTCGTCGTTATTACTTCTCAGTGAAAGAGACCATAACGGACAATACCTTTAAACGTCGCATTTATTTCGTGAACAGTGAGTACTTCGCGAATAATATTGACATCTACGAAACGCTCCGCCACCAAACTTCGAATTCCATGGGATTTTCTACAGCGAAGCTCTGCATGAATGGATGATGTAGAGGAACGAGAAGCATTGATGTTTTCCCACTATCGCAGCTCTAAGCTACTGCTTCATACCATCTCTCCCTGCTGTTTTTCTTATTTTTTTCGCCAGACTGGTTTCATGTGACCCATAAAGAAATCTGTCTATTGCCAAACTCCTCAACCCAGAGCTGTGCTTGTACTCTACATTCTCAATCATTTTTTAGATATTTTCCAGTCTCTTTCTTCTGCTATGGGTTTTACCCTCTACAGTTCCCCTAAATACCATGGAATTTATTCGTTGACGTCTCAAAACATGTTCTAACGTCCTGCCCCGTCTTCTTGTCAATGCTTTCCACATATTCCTCTTCTCGCCGACTCGATGGGGAAGCTCCTTATTTCTCAACTCTCTGTGATCACTATGCCGTAAATTTAGTGACATTCTCACTGATTCCTTTTCAATATAAGACCGTTGTCTGATACTAGTACACTCCTAATGGCCAGGAATGTCTTCTTTGCAAGTGAGAATCTGCTCTTCTTATCTTCCGTGCTTTGCTTGGCACATGATGTTTTTGCTTGCAAAGTGCCAGAATTCCTTAAATTCATCTATTTCGAGGTCCCAGTTCGTTTCTATTATTCCCCTGTACTTTCATATTTCTGCTGTTCACTCTCAATACGTGTACTCTGCTCATTACACTGTTCATTCTGTTCAACAGGTTCTGGACGTCTTCCTCAATTTAATTTAGGATAGCGTTGACATTATTGAACATGCTCTTACTCTGAATTTTAATCCTACACGTGCTTTCTCTTATTTCCGTCATTGCTTCTTCGATGTACAAATCGAACAGTAGAGGTGAAAGACTCCATTATTTTGTTAGACTCTTCCTTCCCAGAGCACCTCGGCCTTTGTCTTCCATTTTTCTTTTTTCCTTTTGGTTCTTGTACATATTGCTTATTTCCCATCTTTCCGTGCAGCTTAAACCTATTACCTTTGACAATTTCATGTTACATTGTCGACAAATCCTATTAACGTGTCTCGATTTTTCTCAAGTTGTGCTTCCTTTATCCAGTGCTACGTTACAGTATCCTGGTTGGTGTCTTTACTATTTCGAAAGCCAAACTGATAGTCATCTAACAGATCCTCAGTTTTCTTTTCCAGTCCTTTGCGTGTTACTCTTGTCAGCAACATGAGCGGTGAAGTTGACTGTGAGATAATTCTCGCAGTTATCTACCCTTACTATTATGAGATTGTGGGAATCACAGGTTCTACAAGCCAACTTGAAGAGGCGTTTGCTAGTTACTTCTTGTAATGATTTTAGAAATTCCGAAGGAATGTCATCTATGCCTTCCACTTTATTTTATCGCAAGTCATCCAAATTTGTGTTAAGGGTCCCAAGTAAAATGAAACGAAGGTTCCTTACCTTATTCCACGTAAGAAGAAAGTAGCACCATATACATGATGTTTTTAAATACATGAGGTCTTAGAGACAATACCAGAAAAATCTCAATTCACCATGTTTACGTAACCAACCATACATACGAACGAAAGAGGGCAGGAGAAAACTGGAAACAGTCCGAGCGGAATGTAACTGGTCTAAACAACACCTAGGGTTCCATTCATAATAACATCGTTAATTTCAAATTTGAAATTTGTCGATTAGAAAAAGAAGCCACATGTTAATTATACTACAGTTTTGATGAAATTTGAAAAGAGATCAGACCTTCTCCTTGGCGTCTCTTTCGGCGATAAAATTGCATACATTTTTTAACTGCAGAGACAGTTGCGCTGCATTATTCGTTAATTCCCGTTAATATAACAGTCCAGGAGATTATATTACTGTTTCCAACACAGCAGCTCTCGTAATTAAGTATCGTATACGGAATGAACTGTTAGTGCCCACTTGATAGCCACATGCGCGTAAGGTAAAGTGTTCCCTACATCGGGTGTCTACAAGCAGAATTTCAGCCAAATTACGGTATTATTGTCGAGTTATCAATAAGTTGCAGTTTTCAATTACTTTTTTTTTGTTCTCTTAGGATAAATTACAATTACAGTTTCCAAAGATATTAAACTAAAGTGTAATTGACGAGGATTCTGGGGCTCCACAAAGAGCTAAATAGATTATATTTTGATGCAATTGTGAATTCAGTTCATAACCCATTTCATTAGAACGTTATAATTAAAAATATCGGTCAATTCTTTTTTTAAACAGAACTCGTATTATTTCCTCTGGATGCGCTGTAGAATATCATCTTCCGTTTCTCGTCCGCTGTAATATTTTCGGTTTCCAGCGGATATTTTCATTCAATTACCGCTTTTTTGGCACTCGTTAATTGAGCCGTGCGGGAAAATTCCCTTCACGGGCGGCTAACCACGAAGAGAAACAGATGAATAGCTGCAAATGGCGAGGGGTGTGTGTGGTGGCAATTCTGCCTGCGGAGATTTTATTTTAATTCTGCAGTGAACCACCGCACTAGAAGTAATTACTGGGTGATGAACACATTTAAGTGAATTCGTGTCGCTTGGCCGTAATGAATATGGGCCAAACGCAGGAGCTACTAACCTTCTCTAATGTCTATCTACCCATATTTTATGATGACACAGTCAAGCATAGCAGATGCTGCGATGACCGACAAACGTATCCAAAACTTGGGCGTGTGTCAGGCGTGCAATATTTCAGATGCTAACAGAGTCGCATTCAATATTCCGCCTTTGGAGCCATTCCACATTAGCATAAACACGACCCAGTGAAGCATATCAAAAGTAAAAACGAGCAACTAGTGGAAACGTGACAGGAAATGAAGGCGAGACACGCATAGTCTTCGTTAGTCTGAAGCAGGTTTATGGCAGTAGAGGCAGAGTTTTGTGGGAAGCAATAGAACACAGGTAAGTTTCAGCAATCAGTACAGCAAGAAGAATATCAGAATACGCCTCCATAGCCATGGTTGCTAACGCCCGACTATGTAGTGGCACTCGATACAGAGGTACCCAGTTGGAATCTTATTGGTCGAAAAAGGTACTGCACCAGTACCTCCAGAAAATGTAGGCGAGATTGTGACGTTTAGTTCCTGCTCAACAGACTTTGCTCCAGTGTTGTCAATTAAATTCCAATACTCTCCACAGTGACGGCATGTGATCCTACTTATACTGACCCGTTCGTGTTGGATAGGGACGTTAAGAACGACGGTCCCTTTGGTGCTACCTGAGAGAAGTAGTTCATTTGCCAGCACCGTGGTTTAACCTTCCATTCTACTACCATCACTGAACATAAACGTGACACCACGCTATGCACACGACATTTATAGTCACCTATACTAACATATACGTTAATAGACAACTGGCCGGCCGAAGTGGCCGTGCGGTTCTAGGCGCTGCAGTCTGGAACCGCGAGACCGCTACGGTCGCAGGTTAGAATCCTGCCTCGGCCATGGATGTGTGTGATGTCCTTAGGTTAGTCAGGTTTAACTAGTTCTAAGTTCTAGGGGACTAATGACCTCAGAAGTTGAGTCCCATAGTGCTCAGATCCATTTGAACCAATAGACAACTCCCACACATCGCCTGGAAAGAGGACATTATGCGTGTAGCAAGAAAGCTATTTTCCTATCAGGTGGTTCAACCTGCCCATCGGGCCTCCAAGTGAGCGGTTCGATTCGACTGTTTACTTCCTTCCTTTATCAGAATACTAGCAAGCCCAAGATAGGAAGTTAGCTGTCGAAAGCGTTTACAGTTAACGAAAGATTGAGACAAGGGCGTTCTGCCTCACTTTCTTGTAATGTAATATACTCTTTTAAAAGAGCCGAGATAATGTATAAGAATTATAGTATAAGAATTATTGACCTGAGTGTAGGAGGTGGGTGTAAATTGCGTCTACTGTTTTGGCAGGCAAATACTGTAGCTGGGGATGGATGAGTCTTATGTTACTTCATTACAAAGTTATTTTGGGATATAGGGATTTTGGTATAGACGTTGAAATATTTGAAAAATGCAGTATATATCCGTAGGTGCAGAAGTTCATTACTCGAAAGCAGAGTGGGTAATGATTAGTAATACGAGGGGTGGGTGTTCAATAAGTAGAGCAACACATTTTTTCTCGGCCATTTTCAGTTGAAACAATTCAGAATTTGTTGTGGGACATCATGAAATATTTCCGCTTTAGCCGCTATAGTTTCATGAAGTCCTAAACGTGGCGGCGGTATAAGTCGTCTCCAAAGTGGCGTGTGTAACGGAGGTACGTTTCAAGTAGACAGCTGCCATTGACTCTATTTTCTCGGAAAGAAAGAGCATTGCAGATATTCGTAGGTGGTTGCAGAATGTTTACAGACATCTGACAGTGAACAAAAGCATGTTGAATCGTAGTGCGAGGCGTCTGTCAGCAACACAACAAGGTGGCGCTAACCTGTCCGATATCAGTGCGTGCCGGAGAGCAACACGCACCTGTCACTCCCATAATGTTGGAACGTGTGGACACTCTCATTCAATGTGATCGACGGATCGCTAACAAAACTTCGCTGCACAACTTGACGTTTCTGTTGGTAGTACTGCTAGTCTCGACCACCAGTTGGAGTACTCAAAGGTGTGTGCCAGCTGGGTCCCTCAGCGCGTAAAAAGACCATAAAGAGTAACGAAGGACTACCTGTGCGCAACTTAAAAAAAAAAAAGAAATGGCTCCAAGCACTACGGGACTTAACATCAGAGGTCATCAGTCCCCTAGAACTTAGAACTAATTAAACCTAATTAACCTAAGGACATTACACACAGCCATGCCCAAGGCAGGATTCGAAACTGCGACCGTACCAGCAGCGCGGTTCCGGACTGAAGCGCCTAGAACCGCTCGGCCACCGTGGCTGGCTGTGCGCAATTGCGTGAGTGTTACGAGACTCATCGTGACACTAATTGTCGAACATCGTCACAGGTGATGAAACTTGACTTCATAATTTCGAACCAGAAACAAAATAGTAATCAATGAAGAGGTGCCACACCACCTCTCACGTAAAGAAAAAGTTCAAAATCGCACCCTCAGCCGAATAACTCATGGTGATGGTTCTGTGGTCCTCTGAAGAAGTCACTCTGTTTGATGTCGTACCTCACCTTTCAACGATTACCTCGTAAGTGTATTGTGTAACCAATGTCCTCAGTTATTTGCTGAATGTATTTAAATCTCTGTCTTCTTCTGCAGTTATTACGCTCTACGGCTCCCTTCTGGACCAACGAAGTTACTCCCAGATTTCTTAACAGATGTCCTATCACGCTGTCTCTTGTCTCTGTCGCGTTTTCCATAATTCGCTTCCACCTGATTCTGCGCAAACCTCCTTATTACTTATCTTATCGATCCACACAATTTTCCACATTCTTCTGCAGCCCCACATCTCAAATGCTTCGATTCACTTCTGTTCAGGATTTCCGACAGTCCATGTTACACTACTACGCAATGGTGTGGTCCTAACGTACATTCTCAGAAATTCACTCCTCAGATTAAGGCCTCTGTTTGATACCAGTAGACTTCTCTTGGCCAGGATTGACGTTTTTGCCAGTGCTAATCTCATTTCTGTGTCCTGCTTTCTACGTCCGTCACGGGTTATTTTGCTGCCTAGGTATCAGAATTCTTCATCTACTTCGTGATCCCCAGTTCTGACGTTAAGTATCTCTATATACTTTCTTTTCCTTCTCTTCCATCATTTGCCGCTTCTAGGTCATTATTATAATGGCTTGCTTTAACTATGGCCACGGAGACCATCTTTCGGCCTCTGCTTTTACCGTTTTCCCCCTACACAAAAAGACCAGAAGCCACCGCCGAGATGGGCATTTAGCCCACAATCTACGTCTTTACGCAAGAAATGCCTACCGTCAGCCAGCACGACCGAAATTTCAATAAACAAAGAATGATTAACGAGTCAAGATATGACACTTTATGCAGATAGATCAACAGATAGATTGTGATTCTTGAGTTTCTCCCGGCGTATTTGATAATCAAAATATCCACGGGTATGCTGCCGGTCTATAGTGTCCAACGGGCACAATATTTCGGCGATCAAACATGTCGCCAAAGATGACCTCGGTTTGAGGAAGGCCGGCGTGTACCAGATTCCGTGTCAATGTGGCAAGTCGTATATTGGTCAGACGATGCGTACCGTCGAGGATCGATGCCGTGAACACCAGAGGCACACTCGACTGATGTATCCGAGCAAGTCGGCGGTCGCTGAACATTGTTTGTCGGAAAATCACGCCATGGAGTATGACCGCACGAGGATTCTGGTACAGACGTCGAGATACTGGGACAGCGTTGTTAGAGAGGCCATCGAAATTCGCACCAATGACGACCTCATAAACCGTGACTGTGGCTATAATCTTAGCAAGGCTTGGGAACCAGCGATCGGGTTAATCAAGAGTAAATCGAGCAGACGTATAGTTGTGACGACCACGGCGGACAGAGCCATCACACCGACGTCATCTCAGACGCCGTCGCAATCTGTTCCACCGCGCGACCGTGGCGCTGGGCGCGGACGGCGGAGGGAGCGCGCCGCGGGCGGAGGGTATTTATATCGGCCGCCGCCGCGACCTAACCCAGTTCCCTCTGAGCAGCCATAGCGTACGGATCTCCGTGCCGGCACGTTCACAGGAGCTCAGTCCGTCAGTTCACCTGATGATGGCGACATGTTTGATCGCCGAAATATTGTGCCCGTTGGACACTATAGACCGGCAGCATACCCGTGGATATTTTGATTAACAGATAGATTGCTGCAGAATTCCTCAAGTAGTGGGATATTTATTTTTCCTTCTCACACGAAGCGATTTCATAACGCTTAACTCCCTGTTTAATCTCCCCTCAGGACAATACATAGAAAATGTAGGTGACGTTTCCCCTACTTACTTTGTGTTGTTGCGCTGAAATCATATTGATATACCCAAGCATTTAGCACTCTTAATGTCAGTTTGACTGTTTTTTACCTCCTTCATTCTATTCCCACACAGGTAATTTTTCGGAACTTTACCTGTCATACTAATCACAAATTCCAAGACATTAAGAAATATCATTCACTGCTTAAAGCTGCTGATAAAAATTTCCTTCCGGTTCAAGCAGTTTCGGTCCACAGACTGTCATCAGGTATAACAAAAATATTTACAACAGGTTATCAGGTGATTTAAAATAAAGAGAGTGAAATCATATAAAATCAATGATTCGTCTCTGATATCAAAAGTAATATAACTTACATCGTGAATAGTAAAACTGTACCTCTCTTCTCATTGAGAAATCATGGGTTTTCATGTTACTTGATGCTATTGATTTTATATCGTCTTGTAAACTGTTTTAAATACTTTGTGGTAACTCATCATCGGCGGTGAATCATAACGGTAATGAAATATTTACGGGCACCATCTTTGTAAACTATAATACTATAGAATATGAAAACGAAGAAATATTCTGAGCTTGTCAGCCGAAAGGCCGCACCTTCTTAAAGTAACCAGAATGATACATGTAGTCTGGAAGAAGCTGAGCAGGTCGAAAGGAAATGAGTTACTAACTGAATACAATACGACATTATTGATAAAAAAATGAAGCGTTTCGGCGTATGCCATATATCACACAAAAAAATAGAACGTTACATGTAACTAAACATGAAATAGAATAACAGTTGTGAAATAAATACGCGCAGTTCTTCTAAACGTTTAGACGTAAGGCACATACGCTGACGCTATAGGTAACCAGCAACTTGATAGTTACACGATGTTAACGTAACCAACATGAACAGAATGAACGAGACTCCTGATCTGTGTACAAACTAAATAAATTTTCACACCAAATGGCCTACCGTGGTGGGTATTACAACGTCATGAAGCTTGGCGAAGACTTAATTATGAATAGCAATAATTCAGTACAATGTTTCAAATCTCTATACATAAAAGGCAATGCCCTTGCTGGCTGGCTGACTGAATGACTCATCATCTCCCAGCCCAGACCGTTAACGAAAGAAACTTGAATGTGGGACGAGGCGTGGAACTTACATTGTACGCGTCGTTGAAGAAGGGATTTTTCGAAATTCCAACCAGAAGTGGACGAAAGCTTTTTTTAAAAATTCTCTATTAAGGCAATGTTGAAGCTAGACCTACAAAAACTGGTATTTGGATTCTCGGTCAGAAGTAATGAAATACGTGTATTAGCATTTTTGGAAATTAAATGGGAATGAAATAATGGGCGAAAGCTTTTTTTTTTTTTTTTTTGAAAATGTCATTGTCAAGGAACTAATAAAATATTTTTAAAGCTACATCTGTTTGACTTCTGGGTTATGTATAAAAATACGTGTTTTTGGAAACTGAAACCCTAAGGGGCTGAAATAGGGGATGAGACATTTTGTGAAAATATTTTATTATGAAAGCATTTTTAAAGCTTATCGTATGAAAATTTAAATTTGGCTTCTCAGTTAGAAATAAAGAAACGCGTATTTCACTGTTTTTGGAAATTCAGCCACTTTGGGGTGCAATGGGAGACGAAAGTTTTTACGGAAATATTTCATTATGCAAGCGTTTTAGAAGCGAAGGCTATTAAAATATGTATTTGGCCGCTCTGTTAGAAAGAAAACACACGTATATCACTGTTTTTCTGTAAATTAAACCCTTAATGGGGTAAAATAGTGGGTGAAACGTTTTATGAATATATTTTATTGCGAAAGCATCTTTAAAGCTAAATTTTTGGGAATTGATGTTTGATTTCTCGGTTGGAGGTGAGAAAAGAATAAATGTTTTACTGTTTTTGGAAGTTGAGCCCCTTGGGGCCAGACTGATTCAGTGATCCATCATCGCCCAGCCGAAACCGCTAAGGACAGAAACTTGAAGTTTGGAGAGGGTGTGGATATTGTACTGTAGGCGTCGTTTAAGAAGGGATTCTCCGATATTCCACTCCTAAGGGGGTGAAATAGGGGATGAAATGCTTTTTGAAAGTATATCGCCGTTTAGGGAATTTTGAAGCTACAACTACGAAAACTGGTATTAGTTTTCTCACTCAAAACATAAACAATAGGTGTTTCAGCACTTCTGGAAATTAAACCAGTAAGGGATAAAATAACTGGTGAAATTAGTTGAAAAATTTTTGAGGATAAATAATTACTAAAGAACTACTAAAGGGTTTTTAAGAATACCTTTACCACAATTTGTATTTGACTCCCGGGTTGGAAATAAAAAAATATACTAGTTTGATTGTTTCTGGAAATTCACCCCCTAAGAGAGTGGAATACGGATGAAATTTTTAAGAAAATATTTCGTCATATTACAAGACTTTCAAAGCAAAATTTATGAAAATTGATATTTCCGTTCTCGTTAGATATAAAGAAAAATTTATTAGTTTCTATGGAAATATCTCCACGCACAAGACATGATAAACAATAACTATGAACTGCAGCTACCAGAATCACTTTTTGGTCAGAATTACATTCGGAAAAGATCATGCTTATGCGGCCTTAATTAGTGTAGAAAGCTTAGAAGGTGTTGCAGTTTGTGAACAACATAAAAATTCGATGAAAAAAATAAAAAAACCGCAGCCATATAGTCTGCGCAAGCGAAGAAGTGGTCTCTAAGGTAGTTTGTAATAGAGACAACAATATTCACAGGAAAATATTTCTTTTTAGGTGCAGGCTGGTTACAAGATATATTATTTCCGGTTGTAAATAAATAGAATATGTTTTGTACACGCAGCTGAATTGCTATATGGCATTACTATTTTTATAAAAGTTCATACCAAATGTAAAGTACAAAAATACGAAGAGCAAGAACAAAAAAAATCATTAAAGTGGTGGATGTGACCTAAACTACAACAGCACTGATCCTATGTGTGTTGGTTGATTTGGGAGAGGGCATCAAACAGCGAGGTCATCGGTTCCATCGGATTAGGGAAGGATAGGGTAGGAAATCAGCCGTGCCTTTGGAAAGAAACCATCCCGGCATTTGCCTGAAGCGATTTAGGGAAACAGCTATGGGGTGAGAGAATCCAACGCCACAATATATTTTTATGTGCTACCTAGAGTTGAATGTATTTAGCAAAATTGATCGTGAATAGCAACTTTTACGGCCTGTACTAACACTGTACAGCAACGCAATTGGAATAGACACGGTACAACATATTATTGAACCATAAGCAAAGCAAAACACAGCAGCCGTGTAACATTGATCAAGGAGTACTATCGACGATTAGAAGGTAACATGTGCAAAAAGTAAAATGCAACATCAATAATAAAACAATACGCGGGACAGGGATTTAATGATGAGGGGGAGGGAGGAAAGAGAGGGAGATAAATGATGAGGTAAATGAATCGACTTCATTTAGTTCCGGTACGATGGACGTGGAAGAATTATGGGCAAATTTTAAACACATTGTAAATCATGCATTGGAGAAGTATGTTTTGCAAAAACAGACATAATGTCTTATGGGATAACAGCAATCAGTGATTTTATAATGTTACTTTAAATCCGTCTTGATTGCAAATTTTTTATTATTCATATGACCGGTTTCGGTTCATTCAGAACCATCTTCAGATTTGATATTTAAGTTACAGGAGTAACCCGTCCAATTCAGCAACTTTCACATGCTACGTCACACAGTTTATGTGATGTAGCATGTGAAAGTTGCTGAATTGGACGGGTTACTCCTGTAACTTAAATATCAGATCTGAAGATGGTTCTGAATGAACCGGAGAAGTATGTGCCGAAAAAGTGGGTTACGGAAGGGGAAAAGACCCACCGTGGTTTAACAGCGCAATTCGGAGAATACCCAGGAAGCAAAGACAGTTGCACTCGATGTACAAGAAAGATCGGGAGAGTGAGGACAGGCAAAAGTTAGTAGAGATTCGTGCTGCTGTAAAAAGAGCGATGCGTGAAGCATACAACCACTACCACCGTCATACCTTAGCAAAAGATCTTGCTGAAAACCCAAGGAAATTCTGGTCTTACGTAAAATCGGTAAGCGCGTCGAACGCTTCCATCCAATCACTCACTGATCAGTCTGGCCTGGCAATGGCAGACAGCAAAACGAAAGCTGAAATTTTAAATTTAGAATTTAAAAAATGTTGCACGCAGGAGGATCGTACAAACATACCGCGGTTTGAGTCTCGTACAGATTCCCGTATGGAGGGCATAGTGATAGACATCCCTGGGGTTGTGAAGCAGCTGTATGGGTTGAAAATAAATAAATCGCCAGGTCCTGATGGGATTCCAGTTCGGTTTAACAGAGAGTACTCTACTGCATTGGCTCCTTACTTAGCTTGCATTTATCGCGAATCTCTTGCCCATCGTGAAGTCCCGAGCGACTGGAAAAAAGCGGTGACGCCTGTATATAAGAAGGGTAGAAGGACGGATCCTCAAAACTACAGACCAATATCCCTAACATCGGTTTGTTGCAGGATTTTCGAACATATTCTCAGTTCGAATATAATGAATTTCCTTGAGACAGAGAAGTTGCTGTCCATGCATCAGCACGGCTTTAGAAAGCATAGCTCCTGCGAAATGCAACTCGCCCTTTCTTCACATGATATCTTACGAACCACGGATGAAGGGTATCAGACGGATGCCATATTCCTTGACTTCCGGAAAGCGTTTGACTCGGTGCCCTACTGCAGACTCCTAACTAAGGTACGATTGGTTCCCAAATATGTGAGTGGCTCGAAGACTTCTTAAGTAATAGAACCCAGTACGTTGTCTCGATGGTGAGTGTTCATCGGTGGTGAGGGTATCATCTGGAGTGCCCCAGGGATGTGTGGTAGGTCCGTTGTTGTTTTCTATCTACATAAATGATCTTTTGGATAGGGTGGATAGCAATGTGCGACTGTTTGCTGATGATGCTGTGGTGTACGGGAAGGTGTCGTCGTTGAGTGACTGTAGGAGGATACAAGATGACTTGGACAGAATTTGTAATTGGTGTAAATAATGGCAGCTAACTCTAAATATAGATAAATGTAAATTAATCCAGATGAATAGGAAAAGGAATCCCGTAATGTTTGAATAGTAGTGTAGCGCTTGACACAGTCACGTCGATTAAATATTTGGGAGTAACATTGCATAGCGATATGAAATGGGACAAGCAATTAATGGCAGTTGTGGGGAAGGCGGATAGTCGTCTTCGGTTCATTGGTAGAATTTTGGGAAGCTGTGGTTCATCTGTAATGGAGACCGCTTACAAAACACTAATACCACCTATTCTTGAGTACTGCTCGAGCGTTTGGGATCCCGATGAGGTCGGATTGAGGGAGGACGTGAAGCAATTCAGAGGCGGGCTGCTAGGTTTGTTACTGGTAGGTTTGATCATCGCGTGAGTGTTATGGAAATGCTTCAGGAACTCGGGTGGGAGTCTCTGGAGGAAAGGAGGCGTTCTTTTCGTGAATCGCTACTGAGGAAATTTAGAGATCCAGCATTTGAGGCTGACTGCAGTACAATTTTGCTGCCGCCATCTTACATTTGGCGTAAAGACCACGAAGATAAGATAAGAGAGATTAGGGCTCGTGTAGAGTCATATAGGCAGTCATTTTTCCCTCGTTCTGTTTGGGAGTGGAACAGGGAGAGAAGATGCTAGTTGTGGTACGAGATACCCTCCGCCACGCACCGTATGGTGGATTGCGGAATATGTATGTAGATGTAGATGTAGATGTAGAGGGGGGGGATGGAAGGCTATCTTCCTCCTGCGTGGTTTTACCTCAGGACATTATGGCGAGAATGAATTTTCACTTTGTAGTGAAATGTGCGGTCGTATGGAACTTCTTGGTACGTTAAAACTGTGTGTCAGACCGGGAATCTTTGCCTTCCACGGACAAGTGCTCTCGTAACACAACGACGCGCGGCTCGTCCTTACAGCTTTATTTCCGTCAATGCTTCACCTCTCACCTTACGAACTTGACAAAAGTTCACCATAGTAACTTGCTGGACGTGCACTTCTGCGAAATGAGTTAGACACATTTTCCCAAGCGTCGTCTGCAGGCTCCGCTGTTCCTCGTCTGATAAACCAACTGCATGACATCACTTTCTGGTACAGTGTTCCAAACAATGTTACAGAAGTGCCCAAGAGCGTTGTAACACAACTTCCACAGTGAAATACAAGCGTCAGGGTAACAGTAAATAAAAACGTGACAGGAGACAAAGAATGCTTCCAGGAGATCGCTGTTGCAGCGCGCGCCCGTGAGGAAGTGCTCCCAGTGAAGCGAGAGTGTGCGATCGATCAAGCCCCCACCCCCCTCCACCCAGCACACGAGCCAGAGAAAGCAGCCTTCAGTGCGACAGTGGCAGGCAGGTAGTCAGTGGTGCGCGGTGTCGGGGCACCAACCATCACGCGCCCAAACACGAGTCCCGACACTGAAGGCTACATCTATCCTCCTTTATCAAAGGGAAAGCAATTCTGCTATCGGTGAGAATTCCTGTGAAAAAGTTTACCTCGCAACTGCCACCGCTGTTCCGTATATACACTGTGCGAACCAACACTTTGCTTCACAGCCAGTACACGGGCACATCGATTCTGTCGTCACAAACAGAGTGGCTCTTAGATCAGAGTGAAGGAGTGTCAGGAGGACAACATCAGTGATAGCGCTGTGTGTGCTGCTTAGAATACACCCATAGATGTTGCTATCAGATATCTTGCTCCTACCTTGTCGGCGGAGGGTAAAAATCGTAGAGGGAGACCAAGAGATGAATACACTAAACAGATTCAGATGGATGTAGGTTGCAGTAGGTACTGGGAGATGAAGAAGCTTACACGGGATAGAGCAGCATGGAGAGCTGCATCAAACCAGTCTCTGGACTGAAGACCACAACAACAACAACGACAAGCTAGCGGTTAACGATAAATAGGCTGTATCAGTTTCAACTGACAACCGGTGTGCCTATTAATAACTCTGGCAGATGGAAACTTGAAAATGTGAATGGGAAGTCAGCGACAGGGGACGGAAAGGTTACACATTCTTCTCCGACATTCGGAGCCGTTAGGAATGAAATATCCCGATCTTAACCGCAGCATTGTGCTCTTCTGGACACGGACCTTATTCCATCTACTGAACGCCAAGTGTACGAAATCATTAGGAACTTTGATCAGTGTAAGCATCTACAGGAAACAGCATACGAAACTGTTAAAACTTACAAATAATACCTTGCCCACTAGGTCATACAGACGGCAAATCGTTAAGCAGCGATACTAGAGAATCGATAGGATGGGAGAAAAAGGAGTCTCTTAAATAGTGACGACTATGAACTACAAACACTTTGACAACAGTGCCAGCAGATATGCTGCATGTAGATACATCAGGCTAGTAGAAATCGATCATACCGAAAGGTCACTATGAATTTTTATCAGTGTCGATGTAATATTATCTAAGGCGCTATAAACCAGTATATAACCTTAGTTCCACGTATATTACAACAAACAAGCAAGATATAGCTTAATCAAGGTGTCCTACTGTTAAAACATAATCAACTATGGTGCCTGGAAATAAATGGCTCAGTAATGAATACCGAGGTTCAAATGTTCAAATGTGTGTGAAATATTATGGGACTTAACCGCTAAGGTCATCCGTCCCTAAGCTTACACCCTACTTAACCTAAATTATTCTAAGGACAAACACACACACCAATGCGCGAGGGAGGACTCGAGCCTCCGCCGGGGCCAGCAGCACAGAAATACCGAGGTATTTAAGTGCAGATACCAAGGTGGCAGCTCTAACGTATATCACCTACGCCATCTTTTATTTATTTTTTCTCCAAATTATCAAAAGATGTATTTACAAATATCCATTTCATGAAATTGTTATATTATTTTACCCAAGTAAAATGGTACTTTAGCAAGGTAAAATGGAAAACCAGCAATAGAAATAACGCGCCTCCATTTGACGGACACATTGACTCAGGGATTGGTGATGGTCTGCTTGGTTCCTCCAGGCTCTGTGCCTAAGAGGCCAAAAACGACCCGTCATGAGAGATCAGGCTTTTCGAGTTACATCGAACAGCAAGTGGAAATAAAAATGTTGCGTATAAACAGCATGGATAAAACCTTTGCGGTGAAAATAAGATACGTTGTAGAGAATTCTAAATTCAGTTCAAAATGGCTCTGAGCTCTATGGGACTTAACTTCTGAGGTCATCAGTCCCCTAGAACTTAGAACTACTTAAACCTAAGTAACCTAAGGACATCACACACATCCATGCCCGAGGCAGGATTCTGACCTGCTACCGTATCGGTCGAGCGGTTCCAGACTGTAGCGCCTAGAACCGCTCGCCCATTCCGACCGGCCCTAAATTCAGTAGTCTGCCTTCAGCAAGTGAAGTCGCTACGAGAAGCGCCTTTTTACTTATGTAAACAACTCCCACATTACAGCATTAATCTGGAGGCAACTATTCGAAGTGCTGACCAACAGTCTCAGTGCATCACTGTAATGGCGTTAAAAATTGCGCCGCGCTCCCTCAGATACGACTGTAGTCTCTGGCGACATCCAAGCTCGCAAACTCGATCTTTCAACGGCTGCCTCCATCGTGTCCGTCAGAAATGGTGTCCTGAAATTCGCACCCAGTGAAATTAGCACCCAGAAAAGGTCGAGGAAACGTCCTCTAATCTCTCCGATCTCCGCCCGACTGGTAGAAACGCCGCTTCTCAGGTAGGAGAGCCAAAGACCTTATTTTACGGCACTGTGTTGCGGCAATAGTGTTGCCAGCAACACTGCTGCAACGCGTCAATTCCCAGGCCACATCTGTCTCAGTTCTTGTCTGTATGTGTTTATTTTTCACTCGTAGTATCGATTCATGTATTCTTCTTCCTCAGCCGACAGTGCTGTTCGTTCTTGGAGATTAGGTTCGTCTAGTGAATTACACGAACCACTGCTTCAAGTATACAGAAATACAGAAACAGCTAGAGGTAAGTAAAATTCGGCAAACGGGATAACCAATGAGTTATCCAGTAACATGATAAATACATCTACAACTAGAACGGAAGCAGCAGAAAGTAATGTATACAAAGAGCGTTTTCTGAAAAAGGGTGTTCTCACTGCTGTCGTTTTAACAGATCTGCAGAACTGAACAGAAATTTTATTCTACATCGGTTATTAAAAGCTGAACGTATTTGAATCTTCATAGTGCGTTTTAACCGGGCATCAATTTGCTGACTGTTATTATTTTATTGCTTTGGTTGTGTACATTACTTTACACGCCCTATAACTCTGGTCAACTACTACTTTAATGTAGTCTTTGAGCCCTTCCACCAAAGCATTGCAAATGCTTTGTATCGTGAAGCATATGGAAAATTTTTCAGTTCATCGCGTCATGCAGCTCAAAAATTTGAACGAAAAGACATTTTCTCAGCATTTACATCAAAGCTGCTAATTATTTAGTGTTGGTTGACTAGTTTCGGACTTCGCCCATTTTCACAAGCCACATATTACACAGAACAAGATCTGTTAAAAGTGGATGCGTTGATTGTAGACGACACAGGTGTTACAAATAATATGGCTCATATGCTAACTATTTACGTAGATTGTATTTAGGATGTGTTTGGTGTGGACAGTTCTACTTATGTCACCACACTTAACTGTCTCTCATATCTGCGTTCGAAGATGTTACACCTGACTGTCTCTTATTATTTTAATGTATGTGCAATATATATAATTGTGGTACCCTCATTACCCAGCATTATGTGATCCACGTGACAACGATATCGTACATACAGTGGAGAATTTGCTCTCATTGGATTACGCTGGCTTATTTATTGTCGGCATTATTGCAGTTTTGACAGAAACACAGTCGACCACAACATCATTTTTAAAGTAGCCAAAACATATAATTATTCTGGCAGTTAAAAACACGAATGCAACGAATGTAACCAAGCCAACGTTACACAGACGGACTTTTAAGGAGACCTAGACGTGAAAAAGACTGAAATTTTCGAAAACATATTTTTGTCACCATCTGAAAGACAAATTTCTCCCGTTTCAAAAAATGTATTTTTTATCTACTATTCAATTGTTGATTTGGTCTTAAACGCTCTTTGAACAAAAGTCTGCGAACCAGCCACGCTCGTGCGATAGGCAAGGAATATTAGCAAAAGCATTTCTTGCCTGCCACAGTCATGGAAACAATAAAGCCAATATACAGGGATCTTGCAGATTCAGAATTACTTAGCAGATGTCTACACGGCCATACACCAAACCGTAATGAGAGTTTCAACAGTTGCGTGTGGCAAAGAGTACCAAAAACAGTGATTCGATTGACAGCACTCAGGTTCAAAAATGGTTCAAATGGCTCTGAGCACTATGGGACTTAACTTATAAGGTCATCAGTCACCTAGAACTTAGAACTACTTAAACCTAACTAACCTAAGGACATCACACACATCCATGCCTGATGCAGGATTCGAACCTGCGACCGTAGCGGTCGCGCGGTTCCACACAGTAGCGCCCAGAACCGCTCGGCCACTCCAGCCGGCCAGTACTCAGGTATAATGGATGTTGCTTCAGTGATGGTGTAATTAGCAAGACAAAATTAATGGACAAATAAGGTGCCCGACCAGAAATAATATGATAGCTTTGTTGAATGCCAAAAACTGTCAGCAAGTAGTTGAAGCTGAAAGGGTTAAAAAAGTCAGGCCCAAACGGTCCAGAGTAAGGAAAAAATTCCTGATAAAGTGTACAGAGGATGAAGAAGCAGCTGGCGAGGAAGAATTATGCTGCTGGAATGCTCTGGAAGAGCCATACGGTGAGTCAAAAACATGAGAACAATCTTTTCTCATTTCATTGAAACTCCATTTTCAGGACATTACGTGAATCTTCACAATGATTTGAGCTATGTTCACAAAATTTCTCCAAAGTGAACCGTCTATTATACAGAATGTATTTCTTAAACTTTAACAGATAATTAAATAACTTTCCTTGCACAGCTTCAGTTAATGTCATTCACTGTTGGTACAAAAACGCAACTTCCTTCGCATTGTACATCAAGCGTAACACGCATTGAAGGCGAGGAGTGGATATGCAGTCTGTTGAACTCCAGGTCCCCTTAAACCGAGATATACAAATTACATAAACAGAAGCAAAAATAACCTTTTAATTTTCAGCACGCACCTCAGAGAATAATACCCGCCCCACTGAAAATATCGAGAGAAATTTCACGACGTTACGTATCTCGTGAAAGGCCAATTGATGGACATGGTAGGAGAAATACCTGTACAGATCTATTCACAGGACTAAGCTCCCAGAACAAATGCTAACTCAACAAACAGAATCGTGCAGCACAAAAATCTTAGAAAATTTCCATATCACCTTAATCATCATATGAAAGGCACTCCACCTTGCAGTAATCATGAAATAAGCGACTACAAACGATTCATAGAAACGGACATGGTAGGAGATCTATTCACAGGACTAAGCTCTCAGAACAAATGCTAACTCAACAAACAGAATCATGCAGCAGAAAAATCTTAGAAAATTTCCATATCACCATACTCATCATATGAAAGGCACTTCACCTTGCAGTAATCATGAAATAAGCGACTGCAAACGATTCATAAAAACCTTCAAGAGTACCTTAATCAGCTTATGAATCGTAATCTATACCGTGAGAATTATAACAGCAGAATATTACTATATGTATATTTGATTGAAATACAAATTAAATAATATTTTTGCTTTCAAATAGTGCTGAAAGGAAATGAAATATTTATTGTACAACTGTGACGTGATTGAACACTGTCTTAGATGAATATAGTCATTGATCTTAATACAATCGCAAAGTAAATTGAATAAATCAAAGATTATGTAAGGCATAATAAAATTCACGTCATCAACATGTGTCAAAATTATGATAATATTTACGATAAATAAACGTGTGTGCCGCACAGTGTAGTTCATTGAAGAACTTCTCCGTTGAATATAAAATATCGTTGTCACGCGAATCACATCATGCTGGGTAATGAAGACACAATAATTAATGAAAATATATGTTATGCAGATATGTTAACATTATATAGTAATGTGCAACTACAATTGTGACTTATTTTAACTAAAATCTAAGATACGTGTAAGTGTTATGACACAAATAGGACTATCCACACCAAATACATCCCAAATGCAAAATAATAGTTGCCATATGAACCATACTATTACTGATAGGCTACATTTATTACCCACATTCGACGCATCGACTCATTACAAATTTTATTCTCTGTAACGGGTGGCATCTGAAAATATTCAAAGCCCAAAACTTGTCAGCCAACACTAAATATCTAGCAGCTCTGGTGTAAACTTTTAAAAATGTATTTTTTTCAGCCCTTGAGAGAGGAATAACAGACATCTGAATCAACCCCCACTAGCCGAAAACGAACGGTTCCAACTCGGATGCAGTAGATAATAGCGGTATTGGTTTTACCAATTTTCGGACGAATTACTTTTAAACGATATATTTGAAATCGGATTTCAGCATTCTGGAAAAGGTATGTTCCCAGTCCCAAGGTAAGGCTCAAATGGTTCAAGTGGCTGAGTACTATGGGACTTCTGAGGTCATCAGTCCCCTAGAACTTAGAACTACGTAAACCTAACTAACCTAAGGACATCAAACACATCCATGCCCGAGGCAGGATTCGAACCAGAGACCGCAGCGGTCACGCGGTTCCAGACTGTAGCGCCTATAACCGCTCGGCGACCCCGGCCGGAGCCCAAGCTAAGGTTTCGGAAGCAGTTCGCCTGCTTTAAAAAAGAACGCATCCATGATGCCCTATTCCTTTCGTTCTTGCTAATTTTTTTCCTTGTAGAAAGCAAATGTTGGAAGAGTTCCACTCAGATCCACTATCTTGCTTTTGTTTATTACGCGGCCATTGCGTGGCTCATGTAAACAAATTTGGTCCGGAAATGTGTCTCTGCAAACATTGCCGGGCAACACTGGCCGGCAATGTTGTCGTACAATTGGCTGTAATTCGTGTGGCCGAGACGTTGCCAGACAACACTGTCGGTCTATATTGTCAGCAATAGCCAATTTATACAGTCCGTGTAAACGTACCCTTACGTGGTGTACAGGTGAAGGGGACTAGTGATGATCGATTAAGATTCGTAGTGCCACATTACTTGTTATGAAATCATTTTTTCCGTTAGGTGATACTATATCTTCAGAGACTGCATCGAAAACAGAGAAACCAATTTACAAACACAGAATTTGAAGATGTAATCACTTCTACTTCACAAAGAACACATTAAAATAAACGTAATGTAAAATATGGTCCACGGTCGTGGATCAACATATGGCACATGTAATATATCAAAGACTCATTGTCATATTAACTAAAAATCCAGAGTTAGGCACGAATGTAGGTGAAATTAGTGTACATGGCTTCTCGCGTCATACCTAGTGCTACATATGCGCAGCGCTTATACAGGGTGCTTTCATCTCCGCAAATTATGCGACAACACATGTTATGTACTTTACATCACATATACATATTATACCATCCTTAGTTATGAGCCATAGTTTTTTATGTTTATTTTAAAGTATGCTTATGACAACGAGAAGAGATACGATTTTTAAAATGGTTCAAATGGATCTGAGCACTATGGGACTTAACTTCTGAGGTCATCAGTCCCCTAAAAACTTAAAACTACTTAAACATAACTAACCTAAGAACATCACACACATCCACGCCCGAGGCAGGATTCGAACCTGCGACCGTAGCGGTCGCGCGGTAAGTACGATACAGTCTTTGATCTTAAGTATCCCTCGTCAATATGTTGTTCTGTGTTTCGAACAGCGCCGTACCACAGTCTCATTTGTTTTGGTTCTCTTTAAGATGTACGAGAAACCATTACAATGCGCTCATGTTTTACCATGGGTGGTTGTTGATAGTTCACACAGAGACACATGGCGAACGAGCTGAACACTCCGAAAGTTAGACTCCCACTGACAGTGACTAGCCAAGCGGTCAGTCACTTGAGTGGACGAGGAGTTCCCGAGTGCAGGTCGGCCGTGCCGCACAGGGATCGTTCCCGGTGGATGGCAACTCCCGGGGGCGCAGGTAGGCTCTGCCCTTGAGAAGGTAGCTTCCAGCAAAACTGGGTGCGAATTTCACAGATTTCTGGCCGGCTGTGATTTTCACTGGGTGTGATTTTCAGATATCCGTCAGAAATAGCTGACGTCTTAATCGTTGCTGTTCAAATGGTTCAAATGGCTCTGAGCACTATGGGACTCAACTGCTGAGGTCATTAGTCCCTAGAACTTAGAACTAGTTAAACCTAACTAACCTAAGGACATCACAAACATCCATGCCCGAGGCAGGATTCGAACCTGCGATAATCGTTGCTGTGATAGCTCTTTTGGGAGATGAAGAGTTGTGACTGGTTTGGAGCATTCGCTCGATTTTTACTCCTGTACCAGCCTCTTTATATCAGAGTAGCATCGTCTTCATTTGTGCTATGTATTCTAAACTTCGTCGACACCTAGGATTTTTGACGTCTATGAGTGTGCTATTACAACGCCCCGTTTTCGACGTACTGGGAGGTTACAATTACAGTGTGGCTACTGATGTAGGTCCAGTGTTAATTGCAATAATCTATGACAGTGAAACTTAGTAGACCTGCTAATGCGCTAGTGAGGAATCGATTTATGCTGGGAAAAAAGTTAGTTCCACATTTGGGCATCAAGGGCAAGGAAGACGTATAGAAATGTTTCCATATGCAGTGGGGTAGAAACAGGCAGGTAAGGTCAAACAACTGAGAACGGAATAATGTTGGTTTTATTATTAACCGCCGCTTATACAGTTTGTTGCGTTTTGTACCAGCACCGAAGACGTCGACGAGAAGGTGCACTCGTATAAGGACGTGATCAACAGTTGCACGCAGCATTTCCGGTTGAATCTGAGCAACGTATCCTTATTACTGGCTTGCAGATGAGGTTGAGACCGAACGTGTGCGGGGCAAACGCCTTATTTTACATATCCCCAGAACCGAGTCACGTGGATACAAATAAGTTGATCTTGCAGGCCACGAATTTGGAAAACCTCTGGAGATAACAGGTTGGCGGGAAGTTGCTTTAAGCAGATCTTTCATTTGGTGAGTGACATGAGCTGTAGCCCCATCTTGCATGAAACCGGCGGTTTCCACACAATTGCGCTCATCCAAAGCAGAAATCACATGCTGCTTCAAGACGTCTTGATGAGATCTTGATAATGTGCACATATTTAGCTCACCTACGCATGAAATATTGGCAGGATTCCTCCATTATGTCCGAAGCTGAGGTGCTATGATACTACGGGAGAGCCTCTGCAGTAGTAAAAAGTTAAGAAAGGGAGAATAAGCTGAAAATGTGAAGTTCGTGTTAGAGAGGGAACTGGGATAGGGTAGTCCGTGCAAGGCTTTTACCAATACTGCTACCATGGTGTAATGACCACCACACCTGTCTCGTAAGCAATGAGACCTCGGTTAAAGTCACAGCTGTGGCACATATTTTAATTCATTCCATCAGCTTCAGTAATTATCATAAAGAAATATGTGTTTCACTGTTTTTGGAAATTCGACTCTTAAAGGGTGAAGTAGGGCTTGACTCATTCACTGACTAATCATCGCCCAGCCCAAACCACTAAGAATACAAACTTTAAATTTGGAGAAGATGTTGACATTAAAACGTATGCATCACTTGAGAAGGGATTTTTTTTTAAATTACACTCTTAAGGTGGATAAGTACGGGATGGAAGGTTTGTGGAAAATTTGTCGCCATTTAGGCAATATTGAAGCTAGAATAGCCCAAACTGGTATTTGGTTTTACACTGTTTTCACAGTGCATTGATTTGCACATTAGCAATGGACGTAATAACATCGAAATCTGATTAAATAAAACAAAAAAATGTGAAGACCATAGAGCCAACGCAAGTGAAGCAGTGGGCGCTAAGCTAGTAACCCGGAAGTGAAATCAAGAAGTATGATCAAAAACTAGTTACAAGTTAAAAATTTTTGTAATAGGAAATATTGGTAACTAAAACAAATTTCCAGTTTCTATACAGGGAACATTCTTAATGAACTATAGAGATAGTTCATTGACAAATGAAAGGTGTTGCATGGTATAAAGATCTTCCGTTGCAAGGTCTAAGACAGTGAGCGACTGATGAAATATGCCGTAACTGTCGAAATGTAATGTGGCTTGTTTTTAAAATACGCATAGTTTCACTCACCTTAGAGCCTGTAATTAAACAATTAACAATATCCTCGTCATAAATTCCCACAAAACACAACCTCAAGTCTCACAACAACAAAAACAATAGGGAAAGCCGGGAAATCGTTTTTGGCGGGCTCTTGTTTGCGTTTCTTCATAAGACTCTAAACTCGGTCACTGGAATGAAACAACGACCAGGGAGTAACATGAATTTTTAGGTACACTGTCTTCCAGGTACAACACATTTACCTACTAAAATGATCAATAAAATTTCGGTTACAGGATACACCAAACATATTAAAAGTTGCCGATTCAACTAAATATCTAGGTATTACAATTACTAACAACTTCAATTCGAACCATTGGACAAAAATTTTGTGGAAAAGACCAACCAAAAACAGCACTTCATTTGCACAACTGTTGGAAAATGCTCCACATCTACACTCCTGGAAATGGAAAAAAAGAACACATTGACACCGGTGTGTCAGACCCACCATACTTGCTCCGGACACTGCGAGAGGGCTGTACAAGCAATGATCACACGCACGGCACAGCGGACACACCAGCAACCGCGGTGTTGGCCGTCGAATGGCGCCAGCTGCGCAGCATTTGTGCACCGCCGCCGTCAGTGGCAGCCAGTTTGCCGTGGCATACGGAGCTCCATCGCAGTCTTTAACACTGGTAGCATGCCGCGACAGCGTGGACGTGAACCGTATGTGCAGTTGACGGACTTTGAGCGAGGGCGTATAGTGGGCATGCGGGAGGCCGGGTGGACGTACCGCCGAATTGCTCAACACGTGGGGCGTGAGGTCTCCACAGTACATCGATGTTGTCGCCAGTGGTCGGCGGAAGGTGCACGTGCCCGTCGACCTGGGACCGGACCGCAGCGACGCACGGATGCACGCCAAGACCATAGGAACCTACGCAGTGCCGTAGGGGACCGCACCGCCACTTCCCAGCAAATTAGGGACACTGTTGCTCCTGGGGTATTGGCGAGGACCATTCGCAACCGTCTCCATGAAGCTAAGCTACGGTCCCGCACACCGTTAGGCCGTCTTCCGCTCACGCCCCAACATCGTGCAGCCCGCCTCCAGTGGTGTCGCGACAGGCGTGAATGGAGGGACGAATGGAGACGTG
Source organism: Schistocerca serialis cubense (assembly GCF_023864345.2). Lineage (NCBI taxonomy): Eukaryota > Metazoa > Arthropoda > Insecta > Orthoptera > Acrididae > Schistocerca > Schistocerca serialis. Next base: position 123,655,339 of record NC_064645.1, read on the forward strand.
TCGTCTTCAGCGATGAGAGTCGCTTCTGCCTTGGTGCCAATGATGGTCGTATGCGTGTTTGGCGCCGTGCAGGTGAGCGCCACAATCAGGACTGCATACGACCGAGGCACACAGGGCCAACACCCGGCATCATGGTGTGGGGAGCGATCTCCTACACTGGCCGTACACCACTGGTGATCGTCGAGGGGACACTGAATAGTGCACGGTACATCCAAACCGTCATCGAACCCATCGTTCTACCATTCCTAGACCGGCAAGGGAACTGTTCTAACAGGACAATGCACGTCCGCATGTATCCTGTGCCACCCAACGTGCTCTAGAAGGTGTAAGTCAACTACCCTGACCAGCAAGATCTCCGGATCTGTCCCCCATTGAGCATGTTTGGGACTGGATGAAGCGTCGTCTCACGCGGTCTGCACGTCCAGCACGAACGCTGGTCCAACTGAGGCGCCAGGTGGAAATGGCATGGCAAGCCGTTCCACAGGACTACATCCAGCATCACTACGATTGTCTCCATGGGAGAATAGCAGCCTGCATTGCTGCGAAAGGTGGATATACACTGTACTAGTGCCGACGTTGTGCATGCTCTGTTGCCTGTGTCTATGTGCCTGTGGTTCTGTCAGTGTGATCATGTGATGTATCTGACCCCAGGAATGTGTCAATAAAGTTTCCCCTTCCTGGGACAATGAATTCACGGTGTTCTTATTTCAATTTCCAGGAGTGTATTAAACATACTGACTACACTGCATTTGTCCGTCTTCTTGTTGTCGCAGCATTTCCATGTATGATATTGAAGGCGTCGAAAGAGTTCGAAGAACGGCAGCTCGTTTTGTATTATCGGGAAAAAAAGAAGTAAATATCACAAATATACTGAAGCGCCAAAGAAAGTGGAATAGGCATGAGTATTCAAAAATAGAGATATGTAAACAGGCAGAATACGGCCCTGAGGTCGGCAACGCATATATGAGACAACAAGTGGCAGGTCATCAAGATTTAAGTGAGTTTGAACGTGGTATTATAGTCGGCGGATGAGCAATGGGACACAGCATCTCCGAGGTAGAGATGAAGAGGGGATTTTCCCGTACGACCGTTTCACGAGAGTACCGTGAATACCAGGATTCCGGTAGAACATCAGATCTCCGACATTACTGATGCCGGAAAAGATCCTGTAAGATCGAGACCAACGACGGCTTAAAAGAATCGTTCAACGTGACAGAAGGGTAAGTGACAGAAGTGTAACCCTTCTGCAAATAGCTGCAGATTTCTACGCTGGGCCATCAAAAAGTGCCGGCGTGCCAACCATTCAACGAAACATCATCGATATGGACTTTCGGAGCCGAAGGCCCACTCGTGTACCTTTCATGACTGCACGACACAAAGCTTTGCACCTCGCCTGGTCACTGCAACACTGACATTGGACTGTTGATGACATATTGCCTGGTCGGACGAGTCTCGTTTCACATAGTGTCGAGCGGATGGACGTGTACGGGTATAGCCAAAACCTCATGAATCCATGGACCCTGCATGACAGCAAGCGACTGGTCAAGCTGGTGGAGGCTCTGTAAAGGTGTGAGGCCTGTGGAGTTGGCGTGACACGGGGCCCCTGATACGTCTAGATACGGTTCTGACAGGTGACATGTACGTAAGTATCATGACTGGTCACCTGAATCCATTTATGTCCATTGCGCATTCCGACGGACTTGGCCAGTTCCAGCAGGACAATTCGACAACCCCAACGTCCAGAATTCCAACAGAGTGGCTCCAGGAACACTCTTCTGAGTTTAAAATTCCCCAGATATGAACATTATTTACCATATCTGGGATGCCTTGCAACATGCTGTTCAGATGAGATCTCCACGTACTCTTACGAACAGCTCCGCAGTGTTGGAGGTGTGAATTCCCTCCAGCACTACTTCAGACATTAGTCGAGCCCATGCCAGGTCCTGCTGCGCCACTTCTGCGTGCTCGAGAGGCCTTACATGATATTAGGCAGGTGTACAGTTTCTTTGGCCTTACAGTGTATGATACTCGAGTTGGGGTCCCAGATTTCAAAACAAGGGTGCTTTTCGTTGCTACAAGATCTTTCCACGAAATTTCAGTCACCAATATGCTCCCCCGAAAACAAAATTTTCAGATTCCCACCTACAAGTGCATAGGGAAAAATGACAGGAATCAGAGCACACGTACAAAAATCTAGGTGTTCACTGCTACCAAGCGCTGTTAGAGATTGCAATGGGCGAGAAACGGAGTGAAACTCGTTCTGTAATCCCCTTACCAAAGACTTAAGTGCGAATTATAGACTAGTCATACAAATGCAGAAACTGGACGGTAGTTAGCTGAAGTCCTGAAGTGTGGTAGGACGACTTTTTTTTTTGGTCATCAGTGTACTGACTGGTTTGATGCGGCCCGCCACGAATTCCTTTCCTGTGCTAACCTCTTCATCTCAGAGTCGCACTTGCAACCTATGTCCTCAATTATTTGCTTGACGTATTCCAATCTCTGTCTTCCTTTACAGTTTTTGCCCTCTACAGCTCCCTCTAGTACCATGGAAGTCATTCCCTCATGTAGCAGATGTCCTATCATCCTGCCCCTTCTCCTTATCAGTGTTTTCCACATATTCCTTTCCTCTCCGATTCTGCGTAGAACCTCCTCATTCCTTACCTTATCAGTCCACCTAATTTTCAACATTCGTCTATAGCGCCACATCTCTAATGCTTCGATTCTCTTCTGTTCCGGTTTTCCCACAGTCCATGTTTCACTGCCATACAATGCTGTACTCCAGACGTACATCCTCAGAAATTTCTTCCTCAAATTAAGGCCGGTATTTGATATTAGTAGACTTCTCTTGGCCAGAAATGCCTTTTTTTGCCATAGCGAGTCTGCTTTTGATGTACTCCTTGCTCCGTCCGTCATTGGTTATTTTACTGCCTAGGTAGCAGAATTCCTTAACTTCATTGACTTCGTGACCATCAATCCTGATGTTAAGTTTCTCGCTGTTCTCATTTCTACTACTTCTCATTACCTTCGTCTGTCTCCGATTTACTCTCAAACCATACTGTGTACTCATTAGACTGTTCATTCCGTTCAGCAGATCATTTAATTCTTCGTCACTTTCACTCAGGATAGCAATGTCATCAGCGAATCGTATCATTGATATCCTTTCACCTTGTATTTTAATTCCACTCTTGAACCTATCTTTCATTTCCATCATTGCTTCCTCGATGTACAGATTGAAGAGTAGGGGCGAAAGGCTACAGCCTTGTCTTACACCCTTCTTAATACGAGCACTTCGTTCTTGATCGTCCGCTCTTATTATTCCCTCTTGGTTGTTGTACATATTGTATATGGCCCGTCTCTCCCTATAGCTTACTCCTACTTTTTTCAGAATCTCGAACAGCTTGCACCATTTTATATTCTCGAACGCTTTTTCCAGGTCGACAAATCCTATGAAAGTGTCTTGATTTTTCTTTAGCCTTGCTTCCATTATTAGCCGTAACGTTAGAATTGTCTCTCTCGTCCCTTTACTTTTCCTAAAGCCAAACTGATCGTCACCTAGCGCATTCTCAATTTTCTTTTCCGTTCTTCTGTATATTATTCTTGTAAGCAGCTTCGATGCATGAGCTGTTAAGCTGATTGTGCGATAATTCTCGCACTTGTCAGCTCTTGTCGTCTTCGGAATTGTGTGGATGATGCTTTTACGAAAGTCAGATGGTATGTCGCCAGACTCATATATTCTACACACCAACGTGAATAGTCCTTTTGTTGCCACTTCCCCCAATGATTTTAGAGATTCTGATGGAATGTTATCTATCCCTTCTGCCTTATTTGACCGTAAGTCCTCCAAAGCTCTTTTAAATTCCGATTCTAATACTGGATCCCCTATCTCTTGTAAATCGACTCCTGTTTCTTCTTCTATCACATCAGACAAATCTTCACCCTCATAGAGGCTTTCAATGCATTCTTTCCACCTATCTGCTTTCTCCTCTGCATTTAACAGTGGAATTCCCGTTGCACTCTTAATGTTACCACCGTTGCTTTTAATGTCACCAAAGGTTGTTTTGACTTTCCTGTACGCTGAGTCTGTCCTTCCGAGAATCATATCTTTTTCGATGTCTTCACATTTCGTCTTAGCTTCCCTGCACTTCCTATTTATTTCATTCCTCAGCGACTTGTATTTCTGTATTCCTGATTTTCCCGGATCATGTTTGTACTTCCTTTTTTCATCAATCAACTGAAGTATTTCTTCCGTTACCCATGGTTTCTTCGCAGCTACCTTCTTTGTACCTATGTTTTCCTTCCCAACTTCTGTGATGGCCCTTTTTAGAGATGTCCATTCCTCTTCAACTGTACTGCCTACTGCGCTATTCCTTATTGCTGTATCTATAGCGTTAGAGATCTTCAAACGTATCTCGTCATTCCCTAGTACTTCCGTATCCCACTTCTTTGAGTATTGATTCTTCCTGACTAATGTCTTGAACTTCAGCCTACTCTTCATCACTACTATATTGTGATCTGAGTCTATATCTGCTCCTGGGTACGCCTTACAATCCAATATCTGATTTCGGAATCTCTGTCTGACCATGATGTAATCTAATTGAAATCTTCGCGTATCTCCCGGCCTTTTCCAATATACCTCCTCCTCTTGTGATTCTTGAACAGGGTATTCGCTATTACTAGCTGAAACTTGTTACAGAACTCAATTAGTCTTTCTCCTCTTTCATTCCTTGTCCCAAGCCCATATTTTCCTGTAACCTTTTCTTCTACTCCTTCCCCTACAACATCATTCGAGTCGCCCATGACAATTAGATTTTCGTCCCCCTTTACATACTGCATTACCCTTTCAATATCTGTTCATCTTCAGCTTGCGACGTCGGCATGTATACCTGAACTATCGTTGTCACTGTTGGTCTGCTGTCGATTCTGATTAGAACAACCCGGTCACTGAACTGTTCGCAGTAACACACCCTCTGCCCTACCTTCCTATTCATAACGAATCCTACACCTGTTATACCATTTTCTGCTGCTGTTGATATTACCCGATACTCATCTGACCAGAAATCCTTGTCTTCCTTCCACTTCACTTCACTGACCCCTACTATATCTAGATTGAGCCTTTGCATTTCCCTTTTCAGATTTTCTAGTTTCCCTACCACGTTCAAGCTTCTGACATTCCACGCCCCGACTCGTAGAACGTTGTCCTTTCGTTGATTATTCAATCTTTTTCTCATGGTAACCTCCCCCTTGGCGGTCCCCTCCCGGAGATCCGAATAGGGGACTATTCCGGAATCTTTTGCCAATGGAGAGATCATCATGACACTTCTTCAATTACAGGCCACATGTCCTGTGGATACACGCTACGTGTCTTTAATGCAGTGGTTTCCATTGCCTTCTGCATCCTCATGTCGTTGATCATTACTCATTCTTCCGCCTTTAGGGGCAATTTCCCACCCCTAGGACAAGAGAGTGCCCTGAACCTCTATCCGCTCTCCGCCCTCTTTGATAAGGCCGTTGGCAGAATGAGGCTGACTTCTTATGCCGGAAGTCTTCGGCCGCCAATGCTGATTATTTATCAAAATTCAGGCAATGGCGGGGATCGAACCCGGGACCGAAGACGTTTTGATTGTGAATCAAAGACGCTACCCCTAGACCACGGACTACTAGCAGGTACAAATGTAACGTTTCCCTTGCATTATCAACGCTGTTGGCAACTCAGCGGAAATAGTACGTAATTGCTTGTAGCGTGCTCTGTCATTCTGATGATGGCCACTAATTGGCCGAACCATCACAGCGTTGTGATAAGCTTATTGTGATAAAATAAGCTAATTCAGGAGTTACTCGAATGATAAGTGCGGGCCCAAGCCTAAAACGATTGTGACAATAATTTGCAGACCTGATATCCCTCCATACCGTGTCTGATAATGTGGGCAGAGGATGACGCAAAGGCCAGTCATCATCACAAGCTGATGGTGCATTTAATATAGATAATAGAGTGAAAGTGCAAGAATTAGATACTAATTAAGTAGTTAATATCACCAGATGATGGGTAATCTGGGAAGTATGGGTGAAGAGAGCGACAGAGAGGCTTTTCGATGTACATGTAGTGGAACGTGAGGTAACCAGGTGGAGAAGACGCTTTCTCTGTTTTCATTTAACAATATCAGCTCACTGCGACGTTGACGATAACTCGGACTCTGCTACGTGCCATCCGCCGGATGACAGCGGGATTACTGCAGAGTCGCCCTGCTACTGCCCGGCGACTCATCGGCAGCCCATCGCCGCAAATTCCAGCGGCCGGCCGGGCGACGGGATGGAGCCGCACGTGCGCCTGTCAATACGGCAACCCACAGCGCGCGTAAGCCCGCCGGGTAGCGTAATCGCATCTGCGCCGGTGCTGCACGGAGCACTCGCGCTAATTCGCTTTCCCCGCGAATTCCCGGCAGCCGGGGCCGGAAGCTTTTAAACACCGACTGACGCAGGCAGTCTGCTGCCGGGCTAACGTTATTACTGGCGATCAGGACGCCGCGCCGTGCCGCTGCAAATAGCGTTCCGGGCCCATAGCCGTACGTCTGCTGCGGCAGCCGTCTCACTGGCACGGGCGGACAAGCGGCGCTGCCTCCGATGAAGCCATCCGGGACATTTCAGGAAGCAACGCGGACGCCTGTTTGCATCGGATCAGTGTCAGTTTTTGCATACTAATTTAATCGTTGCGTATCGCTGTCATTATTTCGTACTACCAACTTGTTGCTGCAGTCTCTGCGTTTACATACGCAGCTTCGCCTTTTTTTCAGCCTGACAACCTTCTACAGAAAGGCATGCTTGAACAGGAAACTAACATTGCAAAAGCTACCTCGTTGATTCTCAGTTATTTCTGCTCTTCTGAAAAAAATTACACTGCCTGACAAGAAAGTCAAACGACGAAATGCAGGAGTATGTGATGTTAATTCAGTGATAACAAAATCGCGTCAGACATACAAAGAACTAGGCAGTATGAGCCTGCTTGTCAGCTTGAATTAGCATTATCCTATAGCCTGGATGCATACACTTATTGGGTTGAGAAGGTTGCAATGAAGTCGTATTCCCTGTCCTCAGGCAAGATGGCCGACAATTATTGTAACAGGTCCTGGCTACTGATAGAACTGCGTTGGAGTTGCCGTCTGATCTCATCACAAATGTGTAACATCAGGGACAGATTTTGCAAAAACAGACATAATGTCTGATGGGATAGCAGCAATCAGTTATTGTATAATGTTACTTATAATCCGTCTTGATTGCAAAATTTTTTATTCATATGACCGGTTTCGGTTCGTTCAGAACCGTCTTCAGATCTGTAACGATGATGATACTAATTTACTATTTCACGGAAGCAAATCGTTTTCATCCTATCTAATCAACATCAAATGTACCAGAACGTACCTGATATTTCAGTTACAGGGGTAACCCGTACAAATCCAGCAACTTTCACATGCAGCGTAACATAAAATTGCTTGGCAGAATGCACGTCATTTATATTAATTATAACACTATTACCGACAGGTGGCGTCTGGTACATTTGTTACATTCCCTTTGCACATACCGAATTCAGTAGACTTTTTTTTACTAACTTTTATCTCCAAAAATACTTAATTAAAATATGTAGATGTCAAGGCTAAAATCTGTAGTTATCAAAATTAAAAAACAGTAAAAATATCATTTTTATACGATCTAAAAAACATAGGGCGATATATATATCTATGGCGTTTGTGTCGACCTGTTTTCCTCTACGGCCTGCTTCCGTGGTTCCCGCCATTTCGGTGTTGTGCCGAGATCCGCTCAGTCGTCTGACGTCCATCGGCGTGGGCAAGAGGCCGCGCAGGAGGGCCCCGTCAACGACGCCAGGCGCTGCACGCGTCTTTGATGTTGATTAGATAGGATGAAAACGATTTGCCTCCGTGAAATAGTAAATTAGTATCATCATCGTTACAGATCTGAAGATCGTTCTGAACGAACCGAAACCCGTCATATGAATAAAAAAAAGTTTGCAATCAAGACGGATTATAAGTAACTTCAGGGACAGATCTGTGGCTCTCGCTGGCCACAGGAGTGCCTCAATATCACACAGTGCCTAGAGACACTTGTCATGTGATGACGAGCAATATCCTGTTCAGAAATGGCGCCACTTGAGGCGCAGGGTGTTTATGAAGTACCGCTATGCCGCCATAGTGCCCTCAATCACTATCAACCATGATTCGAGGTCATACGCGACGGCTTCTCACACCATGACGCGGTGGGTACGACCGCTGTGCCACTCCAAAAAAACGAAGAATGAGACTTCTTCCCAGGTCGCCGATGGAAGTGGAGAAGCACGATTCATCGCATGGCACACTGTGACACCATTCGTCAGCACTACGACACCACTCCGAACGGAGCCTGTTGTATTGTGGTGGTAATGGTAACCCACGCATCATACTATACTTTCCTAGTCCAGCTGCGTCTAGTGATGAGGGATGACGCTGGGGTTTCAGGTAGTCTATTATTTGTTCTGTGATGGCAGCTGCAGATGTGAAGGAGTTAGCACGTTCCTGACGTACGATACAGAATTCCTTTTTGTCGTGGGCAGAGGTGGTTGTCCTCCTAATCTGGTGTTCCCATGCAGCCAAGACGGGGTCATGTCACACAAATGTATGGGTAATGGACGATTCGACTAGCCGGAAAAATGGTGACTCAGATTGACGCCTAGGTACTGATAACGCTGTCTCACACGCGTACACAGCACTTCTGTGTTTTTAGCAGTAATTATTAAAAATTTGACGTTTCTCGCATATCTTATATAGACTACCAGGCCTGGGAACAACAATAAATACGCATAACAATAACGCACATGTATCAAAAATATTGCAACTCCAGTCATTTATATACGCGGCGGTAGTGTCTAAGTGTCTGAAATGACATTGATATTTTCTTTCAGGCAGTGTATCCGTACTATATGCAGTATTCTTGGCTCTTTTGTGATTAGTATCGCACGTGCCATAAGGCCTATAGGACTGCAGACAGTCGTAATGTTGGCTGAGGGCGGTGGTATACGTTATGCGTACAAAGTGAATCACTGGTGACTGATGAATTTATGTCGAAGAATCAAACCAGATAAACATGTTAACCAGTCTGTGACTATTCAGTATTTCACTATTCAAAAATGATCAATTCGTTTATGTAATATGAACATAATATGAAAAGTGGCAAGCAAAAGAATCTCATTGACGTCAAATCAGAATCCAAATGTTTCGATTGTTTATTTAATGTAACACCAAACCGAAAACAAAGTAAATATATGCAACATAGTTCTTACTATATTAAGCCAACAGATATCGATGAAAGTTGACGCACAATGTGACAAAAAGTTTAAAAGTTGTAAAATTAAACAAAAGTCTTAGACCTCAAACGTATATAGACGGTTCCGATCAGCATGACCATATTTCTAAACTAGCAAATAAAACATTGGAAAAACGTTTAGCCACCACAAGTACCGCCATAAGACCTTAGAGTGCACACTACCTAGTAAAATTTCGCTACAAGTTCTTATATATTTATTTTAGGAGTGGATGATCAAATTGAAAAGAGGACGAACTACAGGAAAGGAGTTACGTAGGGAAAAATGTCCTAGCTTGGGACACTCCTCAGACTGTCGCCTCCAGACGGAGCTCTGTAACAAATGTTTAATGTTTACGCAGAAGTATTACAAACTGACTCTACTGGAAACTAAGATAAATTTCCAATTTAAAGACATGCACAATTGTTAAAGCATTAACGAAACTACGTTAATTTTGAAAATCCCGTGTTCCATGGTAAAAGACCTACTTGTGTTTCAAGGTACAAGATGGAGTACGGCCGACGAAGTACGGCTTTATAGAGGACGTCTACACCGAATTCCCCTATTCTGAAGCAGTTTAAGAGTAATTAATCTCTTTCTGTTTTTAGACTGACTAGTTATTTTGGTGCAGAAGGACCTAATTAGTTTTTGCCTAATTTTTGTCTACGTTGTCATTGTTTCTTTGTTGTCTGTCTAATGCTCAAACTATGCTTTGGAAGGCAGAGCTTCAGCCCCTTGTTATGGTTCTGTTTAAAGAAAGTAGCACCAGATGCCAAGAGGATAAAAGAATGATACATCCACTTTTTCTGAACACTGGCAGCTTTCTGAAGCGGCATGCAAGGTGTCGGTGTGTCTCGGAAGAACAAGTTGAGAATATCCGCCATGTGTTCCAAAGACGTCCACGCAAATTGTCAGGCTACACGGGAACTTCAGCCGAAAAGGGTTTCTATTCGTAACAGCCTTAAAAAGAGCGGTAGCCTCTGTAATTACACATGGTACAGATTCTGCAGGCCACAAAGCCCGATGACAAGTGTCGGCGATATCGATTTGCATGTAAAACGCTTAAAGGAATGTACTGGAATCCTCTTTTTGTTGTTAAGCGTAATGTTTTCAGATGAGGCCGCATTCGATGTCTCTGGAACATTTGCATTTGGGAGTCATAGATCTAAACAGTATCAGGTAAAAGGTGCGAGATAAACGTTTGGTGTGGCCTCATGTGCCACAAGATAACTGAATCGTTCTTCTTAGCTGAGGAGACTGTCACAGGAAATATTTGTTTTTGCCCAGGTTGTAAACTTGCACTCAAACTCTGTTTTTCAACAAGATGGGGCTCCACCTCACTGGTCTTTTATGGTCGGAGAACTCTGAATCGAACATTTCCAGGAAGATGGATTGGTCGAAATGTATCCATGAATTGGTCTCCACGTTCTTCTGACATAACACCATTGTAATTCTTGAATCTGGTGCTACGTGAAGAACAGGGTGTTCACCGATGCAGTGCGACCTTTAATATCTCAGAATTCACATTGAGGAAGTAATCAGTACCATCCCTGCGGAGATGAAAACTGAAGTGAGACAAGACATTCTTCACGGCACCGCAGGGGCTCACGTGGAGTGTATTGATTTGATGCTGTAATTTTTTTAAATACCGAAAGCTTACATAAATCTTGTTTTTAAAAGGGAAATGTGTTTATTTCATTTAATGTTGTAATGGGAGCAAATTGAAAGTTGGTCATTTCGGTTTAGATATCCTGTATCACTAATTTGTTTAGCATTTAACTTGCAATAAAATTCTGTAACTGAAGAACTAACAGTATATGCCGAATAGCTATAGTATTTTATGCAGTACTTAAATGTGTAGAACTCAAAATATTTACAAAGACTACACAAAGCACAACCTCATGACTAACAACAACAAAGGCTGTAGAAAATGACGGAAACTGCAGATGCTGATCTCCACTTCGCATTCCTGCGTGTTGTTCTAAAATCAGACGCGAGACTTTAGTGACCAAAAATATGTGTTCGTAGGTACACTGTACTTTAGGTACAATGCTCTCCCATACGCTGAATTCCGGCGACCTCTGTGACATCGTCTTTCAGACAACTTTTTCTTTGGCATGAATGTGACTTCATTTTATGGATTTTTTAGTAATCTCCATGTTCTTACTAAAAATTTACTTCAAATATTAAATGAACTAAGTTTAAAAATAATGTGCCTCTGGATTTTCGCTGGACAGGTTAAGTGGTTGCAGTCTGTCGACCCATGAATGCCTTAGATTTACAACAATTTGTTTTCTGTGTTGAAAAAACTGTAATAGGTTTGCATTAAACCTGGATACTTTCGAGGATCACTTTCTATGCATTACTTCCCCGAAGCAGGAAGTTGGTAATGGATTCAGATATTAACGAGAGTCGGCCTTAAGTTCGCAATCGGAAAAGAAGCACGGCAGTTGTTGAAACTTTGAACAGAATCTTCTCTCTTGAACTGGAGGAAGTATTACCGAAACTCTCGAATCGGTCTATTTAATTCTATAAAGTTGCTGAAACTTGCAAAAAATATCTCTTTAGCGGACGCTGGCCTCGACAGTAGGTATAACAGCGCCCGTTAAGAATTAAAATTGTAGAGCAGCCGCAAGTCCAATGTTACTTTCCTTTACTGGCATGTTTCAATCGATTAACGCAAAGATCTTTAGAATTGTGAAAATACAATGTATTACACGACCATGAAATGTAATAAAATTAGAGACTCAACATAAAACATGATAAATTACGTTAAGTAGACAAGGAGAACACATTAAACATATCTGGCTATGTATAGCGCCAGAGCCGTACATAAAATGGAGTAAGTTGGTTGTGTACAGTTAACTTAAAGTCTCTCATCTGCTACATTCTAAAACTAAACACCAAGACGTACTAGTTCTTTTTGAGCGTGTCAGAGACCTTTAGATATAAGCTTTGGTGGAAACTACTTCATTACGACTAATGTAATACATAAAACAATAATATAATTAAACTGTGGCAAATATCCACCGTTTTTAGGGGCGTTATGAAATACTAGTCTAAAACTCATAATTGGTTATTAAAATAAATTTAAAATGACGTAGTAAAGTCACAAACTGAAATTATAATTCCGCCTTTACATGCGTTAATGTGCACGTCATATCTTCAACAGGTTGTTAATGGCCTCGAATTTAACCTATATTATAAATAAGCGTAGATTAAGCGTACCATTCAGACGTAGTTACATGGTTTCTCTTTCGTCTACGGTTCATTACTGTGAAATACTGTGTATCAAAAGCAATGTATTTACAGCGTACAAGTTTCGTAGGTACACGTATTTTTGTATACTCATGAACATAACAAATTTCAGACTGCATGTCGCGTTTATATTTAAGCAAAGCGGTAAATAGTAAGACTTGGCAAATAGCGCCACTTTCACGTGCGTTAACATACACATCTAAAATTCACAAACACTTACACAATTAAAATGACACACATGGAAATAAATTAAAATTTTAATTGTGCCAAGAATATATTATACATGAGACAGACTGCGTAATAATCGTCATATTTCCACTGTATGCAGATCTTAAGGAATTAATGTATGGATGAATTACACAATTTAAACCGAGGCTTTCTAGAAACTATTTTTGTTTAACCGCATGAAAACGCCTCCAGCAGCCAGCAGCTACTACGTATAAAGGCATCGTACACAGTATGTTCACATATCTTCTAACACTACTTGCATACGTTGTTGATATAGACGCATCTCAGGTCGTACGTGTTTATAGGTAGAACGGCAGTCAGTTAACTGCTATTCATGGTCGAAAGGTGCGTAACATTCATTCCTGCGGACGTTTATAACTACTTTATATCGGCTCATTACTGATTTTACTAATAATTACTTCAGAATCACCAATCTACATCATCGATCAACCGGAATAATCCATCGTTATTAAACTCGTTTCCTCAGTTTGAGAAATTTTTTAAGTTTTCTTCTTTTCTATCGAGACACCTTTCTTTATTTTTATGTCGAGATTTTCCTCTATATACAGGTTTTTCTCCAACATATCCTGAAATTATTACATGTGTTACATAAGATCTTAATTTATGTCTTCAGGATGCCCTCCAGATGTCCCGATCTTGTATATCTTCTTCCTCTGCGCCAAATTTTCGCATTGTTAATCGTACATTTTGGAGACAGCTAGTCGTTGGCGTCCTCTTCTCTTCTTTCCCTCCGTTTCCCATTGCAGGATCATTTTCGGAATTCTGGCTTCCTCTATTCTTCAGACACGCCCGTACCATTGTAACCTCCTTCTGTCCATCATGTCATGTATTCTTTCTCTTATTTTCATTCTTGTTATTATTTAGTCGTTTCTTATTTCCTCTTTCCTAGACTTCTGAAGAAGTCCATTTCTACTGTTTGCAGTGTTTTTATGTGTTACAGATTAGTAGTCCAAATCTCTATTCGATACATAACTAACCTCTCTAGTATCGATTTATATTTATTTTGTTCGTTTTACTATATTTCTGCTGAACAAGAACATCCCAATGACCTTTCTTTCACTGCTAATTCTTTTATTAATTTCTGCCTCTGATTTTGCCTCCATCTCTACAGTGGATCCCAAATAACAGAAAGTGTTGACCTTCTTTGTTTTATTTCCCTCTACGTATAAGCCACCTGCATCATTAATGAGATATTCTGTTTTCTGGTAATTAATTTTCAATCCTCAGTTTCTGTATTCCATTGCTAATTGGTTACACATGTAATTTGCAGCCTCCCTGTCTTGTACTGTAACTGCTTGATCATCAGCAAATAGTAGGTGATGTTAAGATAATCCATCTTTACTTTCTATCCCCACCCTATGACATTTACGAGACCATCTCTTAAGACTGATGTCTACATAGATTTTAAATAGGATTGGTGACATGAGACAGTCTTATAACCGAAACTTTCTTGTTCTAAATTTCTGTGAAAGTGTACTACCAATTTTCACTTGACATATGTTATCTTTATATATTTCTTGTATCATTTTAATTAAAGGACCTTTGTGTTCGCCATACGTAGTGCTGTCCAAAGTAGTTTTCTCGGAACAGTATCAATGCTTTTTCTTAATGTATGAAAATTAATCCTATGTTTTTTGCTTTTTGCCTAGATCTGCCGTAAAGTGAAAATATGGTCCACGCATTATCTACCATCTGTGAAGCCAGATTGTTCTTCCTGAGTTTTAAAATTTATTTCCAGCTTATTTTTAATTATTTTTCCAAAGCTTCTCATTAATGTGTTTATAACACAAATTCCTCGACAATTCGAGCAGCTTTTGCGATCCCCTTTGTTAAAAATGGTATTATTATAGCCCAGCTTCATTTCCTTGGGTGAGACATCTAATTCTTCCAAAAACTTCACCGTTCGGCCTTTATCTGCAGTGTGGGTAACTCTCATAGTATTTTAAAATTCGCTTCAGGTATGGTTGTTTGCCTTAAAGTGTTTCATGTGGTGGAATGCAAATTACAGAATTCTTTATAACGTATCTGAAACTTTCCCTTTGTCTGGCCGACGTATGTACTTCGAAAGTTTTGAAAATTTTATATATTCTTGATGACAATTTTCGTAATTAATTTTATGTACTCTTGACCTTCTTTATTTGTCCTCAGCCACATCTTCCCTGTATTTCAAAGCATGCCTAATCGAGTAGTTTGTCCCAAATTCGTCGTTAATGTTCGGTGTATCGAAACACCTTGCAGTGCAGTCCATTACAGGTTTATACGTAAGTACGACGCAACGTTTACTTTCGTTTCGAATGTTTATATTACGATGTTTCGCCCTCCCAATGTTTTCCTTTATTGTGAGGTATAACTCTGCAACTTCACGTCAAAATAACCGATAGTGAAATCTTTTACTAATAGATAGCTTCATAGCTCTTTGTGAGCGACAAGGGACACATTTTATGCAATGCTGAATAAAAATATATTATTTTTCTTTGTCGGATGATTGGATTTATTGTCACTAGTAATTCACGAGTACGTAGATTTTTTGTATACTTCACAAATGCGTTTCCCAGTCTATCTGTTAACGAACACGTGGAGGAAGTTAATACTATTTTCAGATTCATGTTCAAAATGAGTTTAATTTTTGGGTGCTTTAATTTTGTCACTTACCTCAATTAATTCTTGTTTAGTGTCCCAAAATAAAATACACTATCTTTAAGGCCAGAGTACTTCTCGAGAAACATAGTTTCCAAGTTATCTAGGAAGATCTCTGACAAGAAACTTGATAGACAGTCTGCTATTCGGTAAATTTTCCCGTTAAAGGTAAGGAATCCGAAGTCGAGGCTAAATTGTAAAAATTTATAAATGTTCTTTGATTTTTCCCCACTGACATAATTGCATGTGTTACCAACTGACGTTTAATTACCTCTAGCGTTTCATCCACTGGTAAATTCTTAATGCAATTTTTCACATCCCACTTTGCGAATATTGCATTTTCTGGAATATCTACATCCATATTCCCGTTTGCGTATTGCATTCTATTTGTATGGAAAAACTCTTTTTAAATTTTTAAACCGCTTGTTGTGTTTTAACGAGCACGTAATTCGGTTCACCATGGGGAACATCCTCATCAGTATTAATAAATCTTGCTGACCTACCAGGTTTGTTGTGCAATATAAACTGTGCCCTAGGAATAGGAAGCCTCGGATTCATTATGTTTAGTCCACGTTTACTCATTGGATCACACAGAAACTTTTTAAGAAAAATTGATGGCTCTCAGTTAGATTTTGAACAGGTCTTAACTTACTTCATATATTCGGTGTCGATTATAACTTCAGTTTGTAATTTTGCTGTCATTTTAATATTATTTTTACGACCAGTTATGAATTTTAGACATGTGCCCCCAAACTCCCATAAACGCGATGGATATTTTCCACAGTTTAAATGATATTATCGTCTTTTGTCTCACGTTAGGCTTAATGAGGTAGTCTCCACCAAAGCAGACATCTATGGTGGCTCCGACTCGCTCAGAAAGAAATGATATGCTGTCGAATCTTAGAATTAACCAGACTACAGAATTTACGTTAATTATACACAACTAATTTTTTATGTATGACGGCAGCGCTATACACTGCTAGGTAAATTCTCATGAGGCCCTTTACTACGTAATGTAAGGTATTACGTTGGAGTGGAATATGTGATTTTATTTCGTTTTATGGTGGTATAACACATAGTATTCCACAGTTCTCATGATGCCTCAGTCTGCCGAGCGACGGTGGTAAACACAGGTCTACAATTTTTATTTAAATCTCTTTAGAAATGGAAGAAATATTGCTGTAACATTTAAACCAGTATAGACGATACTTTGTAAGGCATTTCCAAGACTTATTCGATTTTGCAGCCGAGATTTCTCCTTCAAAATTTTGGCCACTATTTTCAGTTGACCCAAAGTTTTTCATTTGAACCTTTTTACGAATGGGGATCTTCAGTCTCCAACTCCACTATTGACAACATGGCGCATAGACATGACGCTGGTTCCGTATTCGAGAGAACTGTGGTTGAAAACCTCGTTCAGCGAACTTAATTTTTGTTCTCTATAATTTAATAACTCTTAAGATGGATGCGGGACTCTTTTCTTTGGAAGGAAACGGCCGATTGTCTTGATCCTCTCCCATACAGGGCTAATATTCCGCCTCTAATTGTCTCAGTGACGACGGGACGTTAATCTCTCACGTTTCCTTATCCTTTTTATACCATTATTATCGTAACTGCAATCGAATATTCGAAGGACCATTTCATTCATATTCTTTTTGACAACAGTAATACAGTATGATTCACCAATGACATTGCTAATCTCAGCGGAGGCGAGAAAAATTTACAGCACGTACTGAAAGAAATGGTCTCCTGAGCATAGAATATGGACTGAAAGTAAACCAAGAAAAGACTAAAGTGATGCGGGGTAGCAGAAAGGAGATTAGCGATAGAATTAAGATAGAAACTGGTAGCATCGAAGTGGACGAATGAATGATTTCTGCTACTGTGGGAGCAAAATAACGTTTGACGAACGAAGCAAGAAGGTCAGCACAGGGAATGAAGAATGCCTGGCCAAAATAAATCCACTACTATCATACATAAGCCGAGTGGAAGAAATTCTGAGCATATGCGGCTGGAGACAGCCATGCATGGAACTGTATGGCAGACTCTACGGGTAGCTGAGAAGAAGCGAATCGAAGCATTTAAGATGTAGTGATGTAGACGGATGCTGAAAATTGGAGTAACTGACAAGAAACGAGGAGGTTCCCCGCAGAATCGGTGAGGATCCAAGTTTGTGGAAAACATCGACAAGAAGAAAGGATAGGATGATAGGAGGTCTGTTAAGACATCGATACTAGAGGGAGCTGCAGAGGGAAAAAACTGCAGAGGAAGACTGTTACTGTGAGATGAAGAGGCTGGCACAAGAAGGCGTGGCTCGCCGCGTCATACTAGTCGATAACTGAAGACAATAAAGTAAATAAAAATAGAGAAAGAAAGAAAGATCCGCAGGCACTGCGAGGCGCGTCCAATTACATTGTTATGCAAAATAAGTTCATGTAAAACTTGTAGCTTCAGATAAGTAGGTGCTCTTACTGTTGTTGGACGCGGTGTCACAGAGGCAGGAGCATAGAGGATTCAGAAATTGATTAAGTTTTGAATTCAAAGGTAAACCTCGGTAGTGAATCTTTATTTCACTCTGCGGTAGAGTGTGCCCTGTTTTGAAAACTTGTGGCAGATTTAAACAATGTATACAGGTGGTCACAGACAATCTGAAACGGTTGTAAGGGTGTTGCAGGGTAGGTTATGCTGAAAAATCATTGAATAATTGTTAAGAAAAAACATCGATACCTTGCACCGTTTCCAAGTTAATTAGCATTGAAGTTAGCCAATCGGGCCATTGCATGCACAAATTCAAGTGGTCCGCCAGATACGTTATTATTGTCAGTTGTTCTCGTAGAGCAGATGATTGCGCACGAGGGTGCTTAGTCCTTGGCTCGTGTTAGATGCTGGCGATGCCGTCTCTTGTGCGCCGCTTGAGTAGGTGCGCGTATCGAATTAGTTTCTTAAGAACTGTTTCTCAACACAATCTACTTTGCAACACCCTTGCCTGCTTTTCAAACTGTTTCTGACCGCTCTGTATACCAGACTGCGACTATATCTCGGAACCCTGCGTGTTAGGGCAGAACTCTTACCAACTACACCTTGCAGAAGCGACTCACCACCCGTTATCGTCGATTGATTTCTGCCAGTGTGGGTTCTATGCTGTATCCTTTCTTACAGCAGTGCTAGCACAGCAAAGCACAGCAAAATTTAGAAATTGGAATGGAGGTACGAGTGGAACTGAAGCTGTTAGGGTGAATCGTAAGATATGTCTGGATAGCTCAGAAGGAAAGACAGTTGCCCGCGAAATGAAAGGTGCTGGTTTCGAATCCTGATACAGTCCGCAAAATTAATCTTCATGAAAATTTCAGCAAAAAACTGAATTTAAGATGCAGAGGCCTTGGACCCGGTGACTGAGTACTTTGACATTAAAAATATTTTATTACTGGGCAGTTATTGCGTATCTGTGAAAGGAAAACTAAAGGCGACATCACGTCGTGTGACCTGTATAACAGAGATACTGGACTTGAGTTTACTGGTGAAATGGAAATTTTTATCAAAATATATTTTAAAATTGTTCTAGTTGGAGGCGTCATAGCACAATACCGCAGAGAATGCAAAGGACTTGGAAGAGTAGTTGACTGGGTAGTGTATTGAAAAGAAATTGCAAGATGAAAATCAACGAAGGATAACGGATCTGAAGTAGGACATTATTCCACCAATCTCTGCTTATAATATCTCATTTGCATTACTAGTTTTGGGCACTACCCATTCTCAAGCGTGTCTATTGTAACAGGCGTGAATACATCTTTGTCGTTTCGTTAAAAAGTCGCGTTCCATGAGTATTTATGAACAACACGGTCGTCAGCGGTCCTCATATAATATTATTTACGACAAAGTACGCTGTATACACTTGTTCACGTAACTGTGGCATTTGCGTGACTGCGTGCGAAAATGATAGAAAAAAATGAAATTTAATGGAATGTAGCGAATAAGTCTGATGATGTTTCGGGAATTACATTAGAAAATGAAACACTAACAGTAGCATATCAGTTTTGTTATTTGGGCAGAAAAATATCTGACGATGGCCGAAATAGAGACAATGCAAAGGGCAGACCAGTAATTGTAAACAATGTGTTTCTGAAAAAGCTACAAATTTGTGGAGGATGCCTCTGCAGGTACACTTTTTTCATACTAGGTGCATTGTGCTGCCACCTACTGCCACCTACTCCACATCAGCGCCCTCAGTAGTCATTAGACATTGTGAGAGAGCAGAATGGGGCGCTCCGTGGAACTCATGGTTTTCGAACGTGGTCAGGTGAGTGAGTGTCACTTGTGTCATTACGTCTGTACTCGAGATTTCCACACTCCCAAACATCCCTAGGTCCACTGTTTTTGATATTACAGTGAAGTGGAAGCGTGAAGGGACATGAACAGCACAAAAGCGTACAGGCTGATCCCGTCTGTTGATTGGCGGAGACCGCCGACAGTTGAATAGGGTCGTAATATGTAATAGGCAGATATCTATCCAGATTATCACACAGGAATTCCAAACTGCATCAGGATCCACTACAAGTATTATGACAGTTAGGCGGGAGGTGGGAAAACTTGGATTCCATGGTCGAACGACTGCTCATAAGCCACACCTCACACGGGTAAATGCCAAACGACGTCGCGCTTGGTGTAAGGAGTGTAAACATTGGACGGTTAAACAGTAGGAAAACGTTGTGTGGTGAATCTCAATGTGGCGATCCGATGGCAGGGTGTGGGTATGGCGAAAGCCCAGTAAAGGTCATCTGCCAGCGTGAATAGTGCCAACAGTAAATTTCGGAGGCGGTGGTGTTATGGTGTGGTCGTGTTTTTCATGGAGGGGGCTTGCACCCCTTGTTGTTTAGCGTGGCACTATCACAGCACTGATGTTTTAAGCACCTGCTTGCTTCCCACTGTTGAAGAGCAACTCTGGGATGGCGACTGCATCTTTCATCACGATCAAGCACCTGTTCATAATGCACGGCCTGTGGCGAAGTGGTTACACGACAATAACACCCCTGTAATGGACTGGCCTGCACAGATTCCTGAACTGAATCCTATGAACACCTTTGGGATGTTTTGGAACGCCGACTTGGTGCCAGGCCTTACCGATTGACATCGATACCTCTCCTCAGTACAGCATTCCGTGAAGAATGGGCTGCATTCCCCGAGAAACCTTCCAGCACCTGAGTGAACGTATGGCTGAAAGAGTGGCAGCTGTCATCAAGGCTAAGCGTGGGCCAACACCATATTATGTTTCAAATTACTGATGGAGTGCGCCAGGAACTTGTAAGTCATTTTCAGCCTGGTGTCCGGATATTTTGATAAAATAGTGTATTTGTCTGGAATGTGGTCTTCTACGCAAGCGAGACGTGTGTGATTAACAATTTAACCAAGAAAGACTAAGAGCTTTCGAAATGTGATGGTAAGGTAGGATGCAGAACATTAGATGATTAAATCGAGTAAGTAATGATGACTAGTTAGACTTTTGAATAATGAGAAAGTACTCAATCGAAATGGAAAAAGCAGGTAAATTTGTGATTACATCTTCAGAGGCATCCTGGAGCCATCAATTTGGTTATGGAATGACGTGTGAGAGATGAAAACTGTAGAGGGAGACGCAGGTCAAAATGCATGAAGGTTCCAGTAGTTATGGAGACGTAATGAGGCTTGCGCAGTACGGAATGGCATGGAGAAATGCACTAGACCACTCTTCGACCTGAAAACCACCCCGATAACAATACTGCATAAATGCTCTGTCCTTATTATAACTGTCAACCTCAAGTTAGTTAGTGCGTCCAAGAATTGCTCATGAATGTACCTTAATCTTCGAACAGTTCAGCCTGTCCATGAATCATGTTGTAGCAGTGCTGTCTGTATAACCACGCTGTTAAATTGTCTGATTGAGAAAATATGGGACATTTTAGATGCCTCATAAGCAGAAACAGTGTGCAGTATGAGTTTCCGTCTTTCAGGTGATATATATTCTGTTTTTGCTGGTTTGCTCTCATAACATTTCATTACATACGTTTGTCAATAATGTGTCAGTGTTTACACTCCTACAGAGAACTTCAGTCGTGGATCCAGTGAACTGCATCTTAATCATTTTGAGACAAAGCTGTCACACTTTTACATTCGACGCATCAGGACGCCATTCCATCTTAACAGAATTTATTCCTTTTACTAGTTTCAGAAGCAAGTCCTACATGATTCTCAACCTGTTTATTAGCAACAGCTTTCGGTCACTTACCTGTGGCTGGCAAAACTTTTCCTATCCATCTCTACTACAAGCTCGACTAAACGCGCACGCTGCTCATCCTTCCATGAGCCGATAAGCAACATCTGCCGTGCTGCTATATCATCGCCGCTCGCTGAAGCAACACAATAGCCTCCGCTCTGAAGATGGCGGTGGGAACTTGAGACGGTGAGCGTGGGTGGCTGGATGAATGGATGGAGGCTGGACAGCAATCTCTCCCGTGAGGCGGCTGAGCGGACCAGCGATCCCTGCAATAACTGATAAGTAAATGTTTTCTGTGCGCAAACACACACACACACACACACACACACACACACACACACACACAAATGTTCCGCGTACAGAAACCTTTTCTTCTGATGCCTGACTAGCATCTCACTGCTGTGACAGTACTTATATACAAGATGTTGGGTGTTGTGCATTTCCTGTTACACATTTCCTGAACTTGTAGAGAGTATTTAGTAGATACAGTTCAGCGGAAACATGGTACAAGAGAAATGATTTCGTCTCACGCTTGCGCTAATACAGGTGTTTGTTACACATTTTTGCTGTGTAGCCGACTACACACATTGAGTGCCTACGTGATAATGTTGCTGGGTTCAACTCTGCTTTCGGCTAACCGACTTTCGCTTCATGTGTTTGAAGCCACTAAGTGAACGATACTTGTACCGACTCTTTGGAACTATGTTAGGAATGCACGCCTGACGTCTCTCTTGTAAATGGACAGGACAGAAATGCAGTAATTCTTTCTAATGCTTGACGTAAAAAGGAGTTGATTGCAGGCTACAACTCGGTAACACAAAGTAACAGAACGTTGGTAAGGAGCGTACTTTACCAGCCAATTCACAAAGAAATAAACAATAAACAGAAGACACAAAAAACATATAAAGGCAAAAGAAAAGGAAAGAAGGATCAAGGCGCCCGTGGCGGCTGGGCGTGGAACTACTGAGACGCCTCGATTCACTTGCTAAGAACACTGCACTGCACCGTAACCTACACAACAATGAACTTCGCGTTAGCATGTGGCGGCTGCCTGTATGCCGCTACTCGGTAATCTACATTTTTACTGTCCTTGCGCTTTGGCGTGAGCTCTAATTTCATGATTTTCTGAGGGATATGTGCGTGGAATGTAGCAGTATGTTGTCTGGCTCTTCTCCGAAAGTACGTACTCGAAAATTCCACAGTAAACTCCTCTCTTGTAGCGATTGCCACTGCAGTTTTTTGAAAACCTTCCGTAAGGCTCTCGCGCTTTCAGAACGATCCAGTTTCCAAACGCGACGACCTCCCTTCGGATCTTTCCGACCATTAAATCAACCAGCTGATGAGTAATACTCAAGAATCGCTCGAACCACTGATTTATAAGCCATTTCTTCCTTGACTCAGCTACATTTACTCTGGAGTCTTTTAATGAATTTCAGCCCCAGCACCTGGCTCTCCTGGAACCAGTTTACTTTGCTCTTTCTAGAGAGGGATAGGTCTAGGTCTTTTACTTTCGTTTCAGTATCCAGATATTTGAAACCATCAAAGTCATCGATCACTTTCCTCATTTCATATGATATTCTGTTTTGGTGGTTACTGATGACAACTTAACCGATGATACTGATAGGAGCTCCATCTGCACATAATTAGGCACAGTCATCGAAAAGAGGTATACCTGCAAGTACGTCTTTTTGCTGTATCACGGCATCTAGGGTACTAAGTACGCTGCCTGACAGAAGTGAAGCATCGAGTACACTGTAGGTTGCTACTGTAGTTTCGTCCACCTACATACCATCGGATGGTATGTAAAGGGATGGAGATGTAAGGTAGAACGGCCAGACACTGTTGTTTTTCAACAGGCGCCTTGATCCTTCTTTCCTTTTCTTTTGCCTTTATATGTTTTTTGTGTGTTCCGTTTATTGTTTATGTTTAGCCAGCCGTGACGGAGTATATAAGGGTGCGAACAGCGTCAGTGTTGAATGATCGCTGTGAAGTACACGGAAATACCGGGTAACTGTGTGTGACAGCGTTATCAGCTGGTAGAATCACCCAGTATCAGATTCCTGTAGCATGGCTAGATGTTGGACTGCATGGGAACGTAAGGGCACGCATACTGTTCTTAACGACGGCACCACTTGTCCACCACTAGGTAGAATAGTCGTATTGTGCACTAAGCACATCGTAATCCCTTAAAATACGAGCCTCTTATCCGCGAAGAAGTAATGGACTGCAAGCGACATTCTGTGCAATTCTTCTCCATTGGCAGGAGAGTAGCAGCAGACTGCCGCTAACAGTACAACACAAACAGTTGCGTTTGTAATGATGGCACGACCAAGGAACATGGACCGCTGATGAATGGTATATTGTGATTATGTTCAGAGATGAACGTGGTTCTACAGTACGCCGGCTGATCATCGTCGGCGAGAGGTTGCTTTCCTCCATTGTCTTGCAGAGCGACAGTGGTCCAATCCCTAGAGTTATAATGCGGAGAGCCGTCAGGTTACGGATCGTAGAGACTGGGGAAATCTTAAGGTACAATACTGTGCCACAGACACACTGGTTCGTCATTCAGTACCTCCCGACAGTACTGAGGTTCCATTTTTCAACAGGACATTGCTAGTCCACATATGGCACATGTCTTTATGAACTGTCTGCGTCATTTTGAGGCACCACCATGACCATGAACATCCGCAGACCTCTGACAGGACGTCAACTTTGTCCCAGTGAGAATATCCAGCACATCTAGCACCCGTTATTATAATACAGGGTATTTCTAATGTCACTATACATTTTGTACTGAAACAAATTTTATTAACCAATATGTAATGGCACTGGAACTTATGTTACAAAAGGACATAATTTCAGTACATTTCAATGTGGCCACCTTGCATGTCTAGGCACATCCCCCCAGCGCTTCGCTGTAGACCGAAAAACCTGCCCAAGCATATCTGGTGTAATCTCAGCAGCTGCAGCTCGAATCTGCTGTGTTAAGTGTTCAGTGCTGCAGATCTTCACCTGGTATACCTTAGACTTGATAAACCCCCATGCAAAAAAGTCTAAGGGTGTCGAGTCAGGACAGCGGGGTGCCCACATCCGTGGAGAGGCACGACCAATCCATCTGCCGGGAAATACTTGATTCAGATAATCCCGAACAACGAGGGCAAAATGCACCATCCTGTTGAAAAATAACAGTATCTATAATCCCATCAGATATCAACGGGGGCTCCAATAGCTGTTCCAACATATCTAGGTATGTGGTTCCAGTAGCGGTTTGCTCTGCGAAGAAGAAGGGCCCGCACACTGTTGACCTTGTTATCCCTAACAACACGTTCACTTTTGCCGTGTCCTGTTGCCACTCCTGCAGCACGCTGAGCCCAGATCCTCCAGTTGTGTCTGTTCGCATGTCCACAGGTATGAAATTTAGCTTCATCACTGAACAAGACATTTTGCATCAAATTATCATTTTCCACAGCTTGTAGCAGGTCATGACACATAGCTTGTGCGGCTGCGCAGTCCTCCACTTCAATCTTATGTACGACCTGGATATGGTACACACGTTTGTGCAACTTGTAACGAAGAACTCTCCATGCAGTGGTCTGAGGAATACCAAGCTCCCTACTAAGTATCCCAGTAGATGCGGAAGGGCTACGTGTGATCGCATATCCTGCACACTTTGCACGGTGTCTAGCGGTATGGCCGGCCCACTGGACGTTCTTCATCTGCAACACTACCAGTACGCTTGAATTTATTGGCGAGGGACTTGATAGCAAGCCTGTTGGGGCCTATTTTCCGGAATCGACGGGCAAAGTCTGTCCGCACCAGTTCATACGTCATTCCATGAAGACGATCAGAAACAACAGCTATTCGTTCTCCTTTGGTTAGCATTCTGTCATAGTACCTGCAAGAAACAAATATTCCGTTACTATATCACTGAAATGTATACTGACTTTAGAATCACCCTGTATTAATAACTGAACACGAAAACTGAAGTACCAATTTTTAATGTTAACTGTACAAGGAGGCCAGTGATCCCTACATAGTTTGAAAGGAACTTTACCGTGGATGTGCGCAAAACAAATAAATATGTGTATACATAGCCATTAGGAGAGGTAAAAGGAAGCAGGCACACACATGAGAAAAGTTTTCTTTTGTCTGTCACATTGCTACCAACTTCTACCACGCGTAAAGATTGGGTGCTATTGTAGAAAAGACACACGAAATTAATAACGTTTTGTAAATTTGCATGCAAGGGACGTTCATTTTTAAATGTTGCACATAGTTCATTTGCAGTAACACACGCATACCAGACAGCTACAATGGAGTATCTATTAGTCGTTCATGTTGTCAACAGTGGAAAACGAAAGATAGTAACGAAGCCGTTGGGGACAACAAACGTTGTTTATTAGCGTCGTTTTTTCACTTAGTTTGGTCTAAAAGTAAACGTTACTAACTCTGTGTTCGTTTTCCAAATTAAAAGTGTTTATAATTTTCAGTATCTTCGTTCTGAGTAGATACAACGTCCCTTACTATAAGGAAACCATATTTGCTTTAGACTATGCTTCAGCTGCGAACGGGTCGGATTGAGAGACCAAGAGACAGAACGTAATAGGAATAAAGCAGATGGTGATAACGATATCGTATTGTTGTTCTGAAAGGAACAGTTAAATGAGCACTGACCATAGTTTCAAATAATTTTGAGAACTGTAATTGCGGTTAGATGAATTTACAGTGCAGATTTTGTAATGCAAATCATTTCACGCCTGAGGTGACGATACAAGAGCGTTCACATTGTGTTGTCATAAGGGAAAAGTTAATTTGTCTCCATTACCAAAAATTTATTTTTCAGCGCAGCGTATCAAAGACGCCCTTCAAATGATAGAACAATTAAAGATAAATTAAAGATTTATTACAAGAATACACGTAGTTACAATTCAGCGGTGGCCCCTGATCAGTTCTGCAACTAAAATTTCAGACACTTTAAAATACACGGTATTTTCCATCACAGATCAGGTCCACAAGCGATACTATTGATAGTTGTTAGGCCATCTTGCCTCAGGAAAATGTACAGTGACTTTATGACAACTTTCCCAACGGAATCAAGAACATTTGTTCAGGCCAGAGGGGTTGCAACATCCTACTGTTAACTGAGCTCATAGTGCCCAGTTCTTGTAAATTTGATACTGTAAGCACTGAAACGACATCGTATTTCCTCCTCTCCTTCTCGATGTGTCTGAAATTAATTCTACGTCATGCTGGCCATCGTAGAAGTCGCGCAGTAATCGTGTATTCGACAGCACTTCCAAGAACAGCTAAGTTTAACACGTTAAAACAAGTTTTTGAAAAATTATAAACTTTAAACCCAATACACAAATCTTCATCTCCTAAAACTACAATGGTAACGAAAACAGTGTAGTTTATACGGAAAAACATGCTAGAAATGTTTCACTCATTCGTAATCCTGGTTAGTAAATTTACTTCAGTTGAGCGTGACGTAAATGTGACCAGACGGTACTATGAACCAAACAAAACCTTCTATTGTTGCAGCAGCTGATAAAAAAAGAGTGGTCCTGTCAACAAGAGTACGTGAGAATCTAGATCAAATGCGTCGATGTCGCCTCATCTCTTCTGAATGCCAAGCTTTACATATCACTTTATTCCGTTAATATTAGCCGGCCATGTCAGTCATATGGACTTAAGAGTCATTATCTACAAAATTAACTTCATGAGCACTATGTCACAAATGACTCGCATTCTTCAGATTCTCAATTGTTCTTTTATCCCTTCTTTTTGAATCATTTCCACATTCTTTTTATGAAGTTTTGCGGATGTTATATGAGAAATAAAACTGCAGTAGATATTACGGAACATGAGGCAGATGGTCTCCCAGAGAGGGCTTTTGCAAGAGATGCACGTCGCGAAATTACTACTAATGGCTTTCAGGCTGCAAGAATCCTGCTCCTTAGTTATAATACTATTCAGACTGAGGTCTCCAGTACGTATGTTTTAGGATAGGGTCCACCTTTAGCAAAACACAATTTTGTTTTTTAACCCAAAAATGTTTCTCTGCACTTGCAGCGTCTTCAGTGGGTTTTTATTATTCTTCTTTTTACCACATCGTGTGGTTTTTCTGATGTGTTGTGTTTCTACATCTTCAGTGGGCTTTTATTTTTCATCTTTTTACCGCAAGGTGTGGTTTTTCTGATGAATTGTGTTTCTACATCAGAAAAACCACACCATGTGGTAGAAAGATGAAAAATAAATTCCCATTGAAGATACTGCAACTGCAGTGAAACATGTTGGGTTAAAAAACAAAATTGTGTTTTGCTAGAGGCGGACCCTATCCAAAAACATACGTATTTTAAAGCAAACACGGAAAGAAAGAGATTCAACCCCAAGATGAAGTCTCCAGCTTAGGCCATCTGTGAAATCTACTGTGTTTCGATGTGAGATGTTTACTGTCTATGTAAACAGTCTGCTTTTCCCAATGTCAGCTGTCACCAAGCACCAGTGATGTGTCGTTCAGTGTTCTGCGACCGGTCTGCCATTAATTGTAATAAATTTGTTCATCCTGCTTAAGGAAAGAATATGACCTCGAAAGTTACCAGTAGATTTTCCAGCGTAACGGTCTCCATTAAGAACTTTGGTGATATTCAGTGAGACCTCCAGGCCGTACATATTTGCTGTTATGTGCAAGTTATAGATTGATCTCTATAGCTGCTCCTCGTATTCTGCAGCAGTACATGGTCTTCTGCAAGCCTTAGTGTTTCTAGGACAATCTGTCTATCTTTATTCTTCCATAGGGATTTTGTCTCAATTGACTGATGATTTCATTTGTAGATATGTTGAACAAAAGTGGTGGGCGGGAACATCTCTGTTTAAACTACTTGGTTTATGTGATTCCATTCCGACAGCTGTTTACCCGCTATGAATGCAAGCACGTTGTGGCTTCGTAGTTCTCAACTACTTTTTATGAGGTGTGATTGGATGTTACTTTCCGCTGGGATTTTCAAACGTTTTCTTCCGTCAGCTGTATCGGAAACTTTAATAAGATCGCCTAATATCACATGTGATTCCAGGTTGAATTCTTGCCTGATTTCAAATAGCATCTTGAGTGTGAAATAACCGTTTGCACAAGATCTGCCTTCCCGGGAACCATTATATTTTTTTCCAATAGTGATTCACAGATACAATTAATGTTGTTTTATGAAGCTGGAGTAAATCTGACTACCGGCATTGAGCAGGATTATTCCTCTGTAATTACTGGATACTCCGACATCACTTCTTTTACGAATTGCGATCACAACTGCCGTCTCTCACCTTTATGGTGGAATTTCTCCTCTCCAGATTCTGTTCATAGCGTTCAGCAACAATTCCTTTAATGTCTTGTGACAGCATTTGAAATGTTCCGTATTAATGCTGTCTTGGCGAGTGGATCCCTTACTTTTATCGGATTTCAGTGCTGGTGGATTTCATTTGATGTGTTAGTGTCTGTTAGATATATTTCCTTTGTTTGATGGAAGAGTTTGACTCTGGGTCAATACTTCTTGAAAATATTTTATATAGATCTGTTTATCACTTAAATTTCGCAGTCAGATCTAAATACTATTAACTTCTTAATGATTTTGAACGACGATTTATTACATCTCTTTCCATGTTGTCGACGAAACGGTCCCACTCTTCTCCGTGCCTTTTTCAAGTTTGACTTTCAGATATTGTTTTTTAGCTTTCCTTTCAAAAAAGTCTTCTGCTTTCTTTGTTACCATACTAATACATTGCTTTTCAGCATTTCTCTTGACTCCAATAATTCTCTTCACATTCTCGTACCAGAGAGTAAATCCTTGTTTTTTACCCCACTGATTATTCACTCCTATGCTATCGTTTGCTGCAAGAAAAAGGACAAGAGCTGGAAAATTAATAAAACCATGTTTGGTACATGGAATGTGCCAGCACTAACAAACATAGACAATAAATGTGAAATTACGAGATTAGTTATGAAAATCTGGCGAACTTCTCATCACACAAACACTTTGGGTGAAACTAGGCAGCGGTATGGAATGGGAACGTACACTTAAAATCACACATTAGGATAGACAAATGGAAAACAGACTTGTTGGAAGGGTTCTTCTAAATTTCGCCGTATCTGTAAAGGAAATCGCATACAAGACGATAGTGTAACTAATTCTAAAGCACTGCTCTTCCTTTTGGAATCCTTACTGCGGAAGCATCATACTAGAAATCTAAAAAAATTAAGAGACGCGTTTCTGGGCCTTAAAAAGCCAGTATAACGCTTGAAAAAGTACAGCAGAGGTTTTCTGAGAACTTATGTGAAAGTCTCGTTGTCTCTGAATTCATTGAAGTACCTGTGTAGAAGCTATATAGTGACATACCGTCAAACTTTTGGAAAAATGTCATACAAATTATTCAGCAGATAGTAAGGGCAGATAAGTGAGAGAAATATTTCTTAACAGCTCATGCATCCAAGCTGTTTAAAAAAATAGTATTCAGAAAAATGGAAAACAAGATTGAGGATATGTTAGTTGACGATAAGTTTGGATTTGGGGAAATTAGAGGCACAAAAGTGGCCTTTCTGGCACTGAGTTTGCTAACGGAAGCTAGTATTAAGAAAAATCGTAACGCATCCATAGGATTTGTCGATCTGGAAAAAGCGTTCGACAATGTAGAATGGTACAATAAGTTCGAAATTCTGAGAAAAATATGGATTAGCAGTTAAGGAAGATGGAGTATACAATGCGTATAAGAAATGAGGTGGAACAACAAGATCGGAAGACCAAGAACGAAGTGCTCGGATTAAAAAGGTTGTAAGACAGAGATACTGCGTTTCGTTCCTACTGTTGAAGCTACATGTCGTGGAAGGGTCAAGAGTGTGATTAAAATTCGATGCCAAGGGATATCCACGATAACATACACTGCTGATATATCTATCCTCAGTGAAAGTAAAGAAAAAGTACAGGATCTGTTGAATGGAATAAGCGGTCTAATCAGCACAGAATATAGAATAGTCTATAGACTAATAGTGTCTGGTCTAATAGAATATAGACTGATATTGTACCGAAGAAAGACGAAAGTAACGAAAAGGAGCCGAAATCAGAATAGCGAGAAGCTTAAAACCAAAATTGGTGATCTAAGTAGACAAGGTCAAGAGGTTATGCTCCCTGGGTAACAAAATATCACATGAATGACGAAGCAAGGAGGACATAAATCGGATTGTAACTGAGTTAGTTATTTCTCAGCCCAAATTACATTACAGATCTATAGAAATTATTTTTGTAGCAGCATTCAGCTTGAATATCTGGCCCTGGTAGCTGAGTGGAGCCGGCACGGTAGCTCAGCGTGTTCGATCAGACGGATAGCTGCCCTCTGCAATAAAAATACTGAGTATATGGATCATCGATGAAACTGAACGCGTGTCATGGGACGTCCGCACCGAACAAATCCAACAAACAACATTGAACAAAATGAGATTTTTTAAAAAAGTGGTCTGCGCGACGGAATGTCATACCCCACAGCCCGGGTGCGATTCCTGGCTGGGTCGGAGATTTTCTCCTCTCAGAGCTTAGAGATTGGATGTTGTGTTGTCCTTGTCATCATCATTTCATCCACATCGACACGCAAGTCGCCGAAGTGGCGTCAACTCGAAAGACTTGCACCAGCCGAACGGTCTACCCGACTTGAGGCCCTAGCCACACGGCATTTACATTTTACATGAGCTTGGATGCTTTTAAAACTATTTGACTCAGTTCAAATGGTGCACAACTGGAAAGTCTTTCACTTTCAGTGTTGTGTAACACATAACAGATTTTACGTCCTCTTCACTAAGTAAGTCAGTTGCTTTGTCCCACTTGTCTTTCCGTCAAGAACTTCTTCAAACTTCCATCCGATCACAATACACATTCTGTGCCCACATTATAATGGCAACTACTATTACGTCACACCGCACCAAATTCTATGTTACAGCAGTTATTTTATACTGCCACTTCGTGCCAGTAGTGTCCACTTTCGCTCTGATTCTCCATTCAAAGTCTTCATTATCCAGTTACACTAAATTGCCTTGCCGGTCTTTAATACAAAAGCAAAATATTTGAAAAACTTCCTCCCTCATGTAACAAATTACATAAATCCTACTCTTTCGTTGTAAATGAAACTACACTTTCATCATACATTTATATGACACACGACACAAATATTAAATAACTTAATGAGATAAGAATCACTGGTTGTATTTAACTTCGTTTGCTATTAGTCGTGGCACGTAATGACGCCTAATGCTGAATAGAACTAGTGAAATCGACAGCTGCGCTGCTATACCCAGATATGGCGTGCGTGCGTACATTCACACTCTCACACACTCATTGCTAACACATTTTAAGTACAGTGTTTTGGCCAAGAAGATGCGGGCGTCTATAGAGACTTAACTTTACTACAGTTATCATTACGAAAACTCCGCCCGAAGCAAGAATAACCACTAGCATTTCAGGGCATTTCACGTGACGTCCCTCGCTTGCTGCTTTAGAAATACCAGTTGGATTTCGTCGTATTTTGTTGTCTCTGTAGTGTAAGTTCCGTGTTATGACAGCATGCCGTTCCAGGACAGTGGTGCATTGAATATTTACCACAAACATCACTCTTGATACGATCTGTTACAATTAAATGTCAGTTAACGATGTATCTAGGGTAAAAAGCCTTTAGGAGATCGTAAAATATACGATACTAATAGAGAGAACTAGACGTGAAAGGCGTGGTTGCTAATCATTTCTTTCTTATTTTCACGTATGTAACAGATGCTGTGTTTTCATTATTTATAAATAGAAGTATGATCTGAAATGTTATACGCATATAAGAACTTACTCTCTTGGAAGGTGTTTCTTTGATATTGTGACTTCAGTCTGAATGAAAAACGTAAGATGAAACTGTTCCTAATGAGATATAAGCAGTTACATATGTATTCTAGCTTGTTACGAATACTTTGCTGTTTATTCTGAAAATGTGGCAATTTCCAAGGTTGTGGATAGGCAGGAACGCAAGAGGACAGCTGAAATTGCTGCGAGTGAAACATGCGATTTTCATGGGTGAGGTTAGGCAGAAACCTAGGAGCACAGCTTAAATTACTGTGAATGAAATGGGTATCAATGACTTTTATACCCTTACCTGTGACAGGTAACGATTGAATCAAAAATGGCTCTGAGCACTATGGGACTTAACATCTATGGTCATCAGTCCCCTAGAACTTATAACTAATTAAACCTAACTAACCTAAGGACATCACACAACACCCAGTCATCACGAGGCAGAAAAAATCCCTGACCCCGCCGGTAATCGAACCCGGGAACCAGGGCGTGGGAAGAGAGAACGCTACCGCACGACCACGAGCTGCGGACTAACGATTGAATCGTTAACCTTTCGTAAATGCTGCGGTCAACACAAAGATAGCCCCACACAGCAAAAAATAATGAGCTTCGTGCAAAATACAGAACGCTCACTGACATTATGGTATTCGACTGTTGTTTGTACCATGATTTCCATATTTCACGTCTTACGTCTCACTATATTATCATTTAAGCACAAAATATACACTTAATTGTAATAAGCAGCACTATTCACCAAGACAACTATTGAGTACTATTGCTAAAAATTACAAAAGAAAAGGGTTCCTGTGAATCTCTACAATATGTGAATGTTCCAGGAGCAGAAGCCAGCAGCAAAAGCACTCACGCATTGAAAATATGGACCAAGTCGTACATCCTTCCGTTTTTCACAAAATACACTATTCTATGAAACATTTACTGACAAATCGCTGTCGCAGTGTATTATATCTAAACGTTCTGCCTTCGTATTGTCTGGTACAGTGCCCACAGAACACCAGATATAAAAATGTCTACGCCAGACTGCATATAAGCTGGTCCCGAAGGGAGCAATGCTCTTGGCTCTCGCTACCTAGGAATGCTATTGGCTATTCTAGTTTCGAGCCGAGGCGTCCCTAACAATAAGTCTATTTATGGTTGTAGCACCTGTATGATATAGCAAGAAGCTCAGCAGTAAAATCACTGTCTGTAATTTACTTACTTGATTTAGTGCCTCCATTGGAACTGTAAGCAAAATCTGGTGCGTTCCACAGATAGAAAGCTTCTGTACCGAGTGGTACATCGAATTACGAGCTGGAGTTAGAGCGGCGCTTGTCTCTACAGGCCCAACGCTTGTGGAGCTTCGTAATTCGTTTACGGCCCATCTGCGGTCGTTAAATCCAGTCGCTGTCCCACAGAGCGCAAGCTGTTCTCATCGTTATCTCTTTTTCTGTTCCAGACATGGCAGACTGAAGCCCAGGTTTCGTCCAGTACTTTGCGTGACTTGACCAACCAGCTGATCTCTGGTGAGTAACGTTTCCTTAA
Organism: Schistocerca serialis cubense; assembly: GCF_023864345.2. Lineage (NCBI taxonomy): Eukaryota > Metazoa > Arthropoda > Insecta > Orthoptera > Acrididae > Schistocerca > Schistocerca serialis. The sequence goes on from NC_064645.1 coordinate 123,689,474, forward strand.
GCTTCACTTAAGAGAAAGCGGCAACAGATGATAGCCCTGGATTAAATGTATTTCCATTGTGCACCTTAACTTTGTATGTGCTTAAAAACGTATATTCTGCTTACATTTCAACTGTTTTGGTTGTACTAAATTTTGCGTCTGCACAGATAAATAGCAAAACATAGCACAGTGATGATATCTCAGACCTATTGTACACTGTACTATATACTAATTTGGAGCTACTAATTAATACTGCATATCAGTGTAAGTAGACATGTTAATGTTCATAAACCGCAATTGAAACTATTGGGGTAGTTTCTGTGAATTCTCTAGTGTTCTTCTCTGCGATGAGATTAAACAACATAGGTCCTCCTTGTTTAATTCCTCAGCACTGATCAAAAATTTTAATGCCTCCAACTGGTGTCTATAACACATAAAGTTTTGTCTACACACATTTTAACTAATCTAATTAAGTTTTCAAAATTAACACTTGCATCTCTTAATTGTATGTTGTTCTTTAAAAGTTAGTCAGAAATACGGCCTTCCCTCTGTTCTGACAGTCATATAATCAACTGCCTGTATTTTAGTGCTGGACTTCAGTGGTGAATTGAAGCACTTGTTATACGAGTACTTCTTTAAACGGCTTTTGGGAAGAGCCTATTTAATAAGGAAGTATCTCTTTAAATACTGCAGACTCCGTTCGGGGGAGGACGACGGTTCAATCCCGCGTCCGGCCATCCTGATTTAGGTTTTCCGTGATTTCCCTAAAATCACTCCGGGCAAATGCCGGGATGGTTCCTCTGAAAGGGCACGGCCGACTTCCTTCCCCATCCTTCCCTAATCCGATGAGACCGATGACCACGCTGTCTGGTCTCCTTCCCCAAAACAACCAACCAGCCAATTCCGTTCGGTTCTTACATTTCAAAACGAGAATAAGTACCCTCTCTCGTTAGGGGTTTAAAATTGCGACAGGAAGAAAGTACGAATTAGAGAAAAATTGTGGTTCTGGAATCGTCTTCCGCTCGTCGATGTCGATGCTAAATACCTATTCTTCTTCCTCGAGAGGTAAAGAAATTCAGAAGAAACGTTTGGCCAACAAATTGTCTTAAAAGCCGTAGGAATAATTTTGAGTTACGCGTGAGTTTCGTGTGTCAGATTGGAATAAACCGTTTGCTCGAAAGCCCGCAACGCAATTTGAGATTAAATTACGCTCGGTAAAGAGCAGCAAAAGGGTACGAAAATTTCTGTTTCCACAAGAACTGCAGAGCTCAACGCGGTCTGGTAACCTTAGAGAGCCAATAAGGGTGAAATTAAATTCCAAGAGGGATAGGAGGTCTTGAGGTCTTTCTCTGTGGAACAGCAATTCCAAGCCGCTCTTGCCCTGCCCGCCTCTCTGGAGAAAGTGTTTTGAGATCATTTTCTGAAGCGGCTCGCTGCAGCTCTTTCACTGAAGCCGCTTCTATCTCACAATACACTTGTTTCTGTTTCTAGCAGCTGCTGCTGCACGACATCACTATATTTTCTCTGTACTGCTTTTTGCCAGGACAGCATTATGTGAAGAGTTCGCGTCGTGTTAATTAAACAATCGATTCGGGGTTTAATATTTTTATTTCGAATTATCCCTTTAGAGGGTACATAACTCGACATAGTTTCTGCTTCTCTGTGTTCGATTGCAGTTTCCGTTTGGCCCACACTTCTTCCATTCTCAGAGAATGTTGTTCCTTCTCGTGGCCACTTCTTTCCAGTTCTTGATTTTCTACGGACTTTTCCTTGTTAAAAATCTGTTCCGTTGCTTCATGTGTCCATGTATTTGTATAGTGTCCTAGTATTTTTCTTACGGCTCTTCCTCCAATTTCTAATTTTTCGACCTCTCCATCCGTAGTCAGTTTAAGAGTTTCCACTACGTAGAGTATTTCTGATCTGGCCACTGTTTTACAGAGCTCCAGTTTTGGGTTCCAGGATAATAATTTGGTAGTATATTAATATATATGCATATATTCCTTGTTGTTTGAATGGTCGTCTCGATATTATGTATTCTAATCCCCTTGCTGTCCCATCTTTCGCACAGTTTGATAGTCATTCTCTGCCACTTCAAAATTTTATCGTGTTGTCACATAATATTATAGCTTTTACGTTCACTAAACCACTCGGAACATTTATTTATGCTAACATTTTCCTCTGGCATCTCTGTCAGGCCTCAATGCGGTAACATAGGTTGGTACCCAAATATTTTGGCCGAGCGGTTCTAGGTGTTTCAGTCGGTAACCACGAGGCTGCTACGGTCGCAGGTTCGAATCCTGCCTCGGGCATGGATGTGTGTGATGTCCTTTGGTTAGTTAGATCTAAGTAGTTCTAAGTACATGGGATTGATGACCTCAGGTATTAAGTCCCATAGTGCTTAGAGGCATTTGAACCTTTTTGTTTAACCCAAATATTCACACAGCCGCGTGGAGCACACCATGGGCCGTACAACAGTTTGGTTCTACTGCAACGGACGTGAAGTTACACCCAGGTAAAAAGACACCTGCTAGCTACATAGGTTTTGTCATATTTGTCAAATTTTTCTAATTTTGTTTATAGAACTTCACATGAGTCGTAGACACACCGGCTAAAATACACTGCCTATCAAAGAAAACGAACCATTCGTAATGGGAGGAGAAAATGAAATCGAATTTCACTAGTTGAAAGGTTATGTGATGCTGTTGCAGGGATTTAAAACCGAGTCAAACTTACCAAGAGATAAGTACTATGATCCCACTTATTCGTATGACGTTGCCATCTCTGACCTGATTCGGCTGTGAAATATATTATAAATCAGTTGTATCCTGAGGGAAGATGGCTCACAACTGTTGTAACTTGTCCTAGATATCCTTGAGGCTGTCAATTAAATTCTTAATTTGTTTGATCATAGTGTTCGTAGTTGCTTTACAATTCTTGAGGGTATTTTTGTTCTGTCATTGCAACTTCAAAAATAAGTGATTTTTTTAATCAGACGCGTTTCGCTTTATTGAGGTAAAGCATCATCTTTGGTCTGTAATTAACCTATTTACATTTTGCTTTGGTTCTAGATCGAAAACCACTTACAAGGAAACGGCACGACCGTGGGATCGGGGATTTGTCCGCAATTTTGTGCGGTGAGAGAGGACCCCTAACACCTCACGTGGTTAAAATATTAGGACGCACTACTCGGAAAATCCCGAGAAAAATCGATCCAAAGTTTCTTAGGTGCCTTATGAGTGTAAAATGTTAGTCCACTGCCGAGCAGCCGTCTGGCCTACATGGTTAGCTCTCGGACTCTTACACCGAAGGTCTCGGGTTCGATTCCTTTTCTGGCGCTTTTTTTTTTCTTCTGTTGCTTGCAAAATTGCAGCGCATTGTTACAGGAGAATCGTGAAATTAATTCCCGGGAAGATTGTACAAAAATTCATTCTATAATTCACCATCAATTATCGTTACGAACATTCCGAGTCATGATTTAATATGCCTCGTTTGCCTCAAAATTGTCAGAAACTCGAAACATTTTCGTAAATGTTAATGGGCCATGTTTTTGTACAGATTTATTGCAAACGCCATGTGATTGTAAAAAATCCGCTTTTGTATGTTGCGCAAGATGTCGCAAAAATTATTGCTTTGTTTGTTTTCACGATAATTACCACTGTGGTTCTTGTTTATAATTATTATATGTATAAAAATTGAATGTTTTCCAATCGACTTTGTTATTCTGATTAAAAAGGCAATGTTTCTCCTCGTATACTTTACAATGAAAAATAGAAATCCCACCGCCATGAATTGTATTGTTGGACAAAATGAAAATAATTTGTATTCAATTATGAAACTAATTTGATAAAGATAATGTAGGTTTGGGAAACTTTCTGAATAATCGGTGGACTAACCAAAGAAAATGAAACAAAAGAAACAAAAGCGCCAGAGGAGGAATCGAACACGAGACCTCTGGCGTAAGAATCCGAGCCCTAAACACCATTTTTTTTTATTGCAGAGGTAGCTAATCCTCTGACCGAGCACGCTTTTTTTAATTTTTTTTATGAGTGTTCAGTTATGAGTAGGTGGCACAAGGCGGGCAGGGTCGGAACCCGAGGCCTCGCCGCGATGTCTCCCCCCTCCCGTCCCTAAATCACTGAATCACTCCCTCAAAGTAGCTTTTTCGATTTATTTTTGCTTTATTTTATTATTTTTATTACGTTTTTATTTTTTCACCAGGAAAAGGGTAAATGAACAAAAGATCTTTATTGGTACAGACTTAAATACAACAGAAATGCCATCCTTCCGGCGAAAATAACACAAGACATTATACTCGTACAAGGCGAGCAATTTTTATTTATGAACAAGGTGTAGGAAAAAAAAGAATAATAATATTGATGTAAGCTAAGAGGTGTGAAGCAATATACAGTGGAGTGAGGGAAAAACCAGTGTTTCCTTGTATAGCGCATAAAAGAAAGGAGGCGCGTGTCCATGCGCCAACTCCACTGTGGGTTACAATGTTGAAAGCAGCGCGGGGGGTCTCAGATGTCAGCAGTGGGGGCGGGAGTGCTGTCGGCGTGGGGCACCATTCAACTGAGCGGGGGTGACGTAAAGATCGCATGTAGGTAATTGACGAAGAAGGCGCGGTAGCGCGGTCGGCGTTCGACTTCACTGTGGGCGGTTTGTAGGTACTACCAGAAATCAAGGCGTGATTTGTCGCCATCATTATACATGTAGGTGATCGCCCATCCCTTGACCCATACACTCGCATGATTTTTGGTGGCGGGGAAATAAGTATTCTCGGGATGGATAAAAGTCCATGGGTCAATCGAGTTCGGCGGAATGCGGAGGTAACAAGCAACGAACTGTCGGGCCAGTTTGCAGACGTCACTGGTGGCAGCACAAGTCAGTTGATGGACATCGTCATCCACGAGGTGGCAAATGAAACAAAGTGGAGAGTCCTTTAGTCCGATGGCGTGAAGACGATGATTTGTGGAGAATTTTTCATTTGCGACGTGATACCATTTTGCCCGGACGTTGGAGGGAAGAGAAGGCTGGTGGATGTGACGCCAAACCGTGGGCCGCCGCGTGGACGGATGTCTCAGTTCGATATTGTTGCTGGATATGGAACGAAGGAGTGGGGTGTAAAAATCTTTAGGTCGAGGAGAACGCGTGGTCGGTAAGTGTGTGTGAGCATAACTGAAGTCCACGATGAAATCAGAAATGTGCGTCAGATGGTGCTTGATGTGTCCGACTGGTACTGGTGGTGTTATGGTCGCGGGCACAAGAATTTCCAGCAAGCTGCGCGTAAGGGAGGTACCCCCGTGCCACTGCTTGTGCGTGGTGGACATGTACAAGGACGCCGCGCGGAGTCGCACATTGACAAGTCCGAGGCTCGCGGGGGAAGGGTGAGCGTGTCGTAGCGGACCTTAAAGAGCGTACCGGCCGTAAGGAAGTATCCGAAGGCAGCCTGGAGGCTGCGTCCAATCGTTGATGGCAGCGGGAGGACCTGTGCAATGTGGACCATTCTGGACACCACATGTTGATTGAGGTATTGGACACGTTGTAAAGAATCGAGTCGTCGGAGAAGATTTTGTCGCACCGTCGTGCGGATAGTTTGGAGTGCACGCCGAAAATTGATGGCAGCGGAGCGGCGCACGGTGGAGGTGAAAATGATACCAAGATATCGTAGTTGTTGTACACACGGGAGAGGTGCTAAGTCTTCGTGTGAGAGGCCGCGTCCAATGGGCATCGCCGCGGATTTAGCCACATTCATGTTACTGCCCGCTGCAGTGCCGTACGTTGATATCAAATCAAGTACCGTGTGTGTTTCACTCAGTGAGCGGATCAAGAGGAGGAGGTCGTCCGCATACGCACGACATCGAAAACTGTGCTGTCGCAAAGTGAGACCAGAAAGGTGGCTCGTCAGACTCCTGATGAGTGGCTCCAGGCTTATGGCATAGAGTAGGGTCGAAAGTGGGCAGCCTTGCCGTACGGAACGCTGGATCGCCACTGGTCCCGCCACTCGGCCATTAACCTGCATCAGCGAGTCGGCGGTGCCGTACAGGCGCCGGATCACGTCGATAAAGGCTGGTGGAAAACCCATGCGGTTCGTCACTGAGAACAGAAAAAGATGCCGCACTTTGTCGAATGCGCTGTCAAAATCAATGGCAACCACTGCGGCGCGGAGTCTGCACGCCGCTGCCAGTGCAATTAAATCGCAACATTCTCCTGTGGGCGTTTGTATATTAACTGAGCCGCCCGGGGTTGTCTGTTCCGGGGATAGAATGCTAGGCAGGACCTTGCGGCATCGCGTTGCCAGTAGGCGTGTAAAAATTTACAGTCTGCGTTAAGCAGAGTCAGGGGACGGCAATGTGCTGTCGTCACACCTGGTGTCGGTTTGTGGATGGGTATAATAATTCCAGTGACGAAGGACGACGGTACGGCGTTCCCCATCGTCAGCAGTTCATGAAACTTCGTTGTCCTCCGTGACGCCATTAGTGTGAAGAAAGCGTGATAAAATTCTATCGGCAATCCGTCGACACCAGGTGACGTATTCAGAGCACCTTTCTTGATTGCATCGTGGATTTCGTCACGCGTAATGGGCTCCATCAGCTCGTCCGCTTCGTCGCTGGTGACGGTGTGAGTTACGTGTGGTAACACAGACTCCTCAGCATGGTTGCTGGTAGTCTCCTCCTGGTACATTGTGCGGTAGTGGTCGACAAAGGCACTGACGATTTCGGCCTGGCAAGTGACGTGCTGGCCGCGACAGGTGGTGATCTCGGTGATGAGTTGTTGTCGTCGATGTTTCCTATCGGAGGCAATGTGATGCATGGTCGGATGTTCTTGTTCCGCCGAATCTTGACATCGGGTTCGCACCGTAGCCCCCTGCAGTCTACGGCGTGTCAAAGATACAATTTGCGCCTTAATCCTGCTGCGTTCCCTCTGGGTGTCGGGGGTGGGCGGTTGGGCGTCCAGGTCGCGGAGAACGGCGTAGAAATAGTCAGTAGTGTGCCGGCGCCACATAGCAACTTCCTTTCCATACTGAATCAAAGTACGTCGAATGGCAGGTTTGGCACATTCCAGCCACCAGGTCAAGGTCGTGCAGTATGTAGGTAAGCGACGTTCACAGGTGGCCCATGTCTCGGTAACACGTTGAAGACATTCGGGATCATGAAGATGGGAGGTGTTCAGCTTCCACGGTGCACGACTACGCCAGACCACTTGCTTAGGGAAGAGAATGTTGCAGATGTAGGCACAGTGCACCGAAAAGGCCAGGGGCCAAAGTTCTGCACCTTGGACTGCAGGTGTGAGTTCCCGAGAGACGTAAATTCTATCAAGGCGGCTCGCGGAGTGACTCGTCTGGTAAGTATGTCCAGGCGCGTCGCCGTGCCGAACTTCCCAAGTGTCGCGGAGCAACAGATCTCGGACGACAAGACGCAGTTCTTGACAGGTGTTGTAGTGGGGCACTTGATCTTTAGGGTGCAAGACACAATTAAAATCACCCCCAAGCAAGTAATGGTCGCAGCGTCCAAGAAACAAAGGAGCTATTACTTCTGAATAGAAGAGTGCCCTGTCGCGTCCGCTGGTGGAGCCTGACGGAGCGTAAATGTTGACGATACGCGTCCCCATGACGGTGACGGCCATTCCTCTGGCAGATGGAAGGTCTGTGATATCGGCCACTGGAATACCTTCTCTGGCGTAGATGGCTACGCCTCGTCCCAGGTGGTCACCAGGAGAAGGATAAGTGTTATATCCCGCGACGTCTGGAAGTGTGGCCAAGTGTACTTCCTGTAGTAGTGCGATGTCGTCGTCCGACGCCCATATCATCTCTTGCAGCAGTTGAAGTTTCACGGGTGAGCTAATGGTGTTAGTGTTGATCGTCGCTTTTCGGTAGGTTTGGAGCCGTACCCCGCCGTGGAGGGGTACTCCACCGGCGGAGGATGAAGAGGGGCGAGGCAACGGCGAGTCGTGGCGTACGCCGCCTGACGGCGTTATCAGCGGCGTAACGATGCTTCCGTCTGGGGTAACTCTGTCCCCAGCGTGTGGTCCGGCTCCTCATCGACGTCCTCACTCCACACCATTGAAGGCGCCGTCGTTGTGATGGTCGTGCGTTCCATGTCGGTCGTAGGGGCGGAGGACGTCTCGGCGGCAGTCGCAACGGTGGAGTCCATTGGTTCAGGAGCATCTGGGCGAGCCAGTAGAGTAGGCATCGACACAACCACAGTCGGCGTCATGTTGTCGTCATTCGTATCGTCGTGCAGGCTCTCCGAGGCCTCGTCGGTTCGGACGGCCTCTGCAGCATCAGGGGGAGGTGATCCGTCTCGTTCCGAGACCGTACGGCGCCTCCTCTTGCGCCTCTTACGTGAACGTTGTTTGCGGGTTCGTCCCTCCGTGTCGGAAGACGGAAGGGAGTCGCGTCGCTCTGAGAGGAAGGCCGTCACTGGAACGTCAAATGAAGGGGCGTCCATATGTTCAGGCGGGTGGGTGTCGGAAGTCGTCGCTGTTGGTAGTGGCGCCGGAGTAGCGTGAGGCGTTGAGCGAGACGTGTCGGCCCTTTGCGGTATCCGTAGCAGCTAGAAGGGTCACCGGTACGTGGTCCGACGGACGGCGGCCGGTGGGAGGAAAAGAAAGCGCCGATGCGTAGGTGATCGGTAAAACCGTCGTCGGAGCCGGATGTGTCACGGTAGCGGCTGGCAATTGGGTGATTCGTCGCTGAAGACACTCAGATCTGAGGTGGTCTTCTTTGCCGCACCCGGAACAGGTCATGGGTTGGCCGTCGTATGTGACAACCGCGCTGCACCCGCTAATTTGCAGGTAAGATGGCACGTGGCGATGGAGGTCGATGGTGATCTGTTGTACACCGTTAAGAACGGGGTACGTTTGGAATTGCGCCCAGCGTTCGGCAGTGTGGCCATGTACAGTGCCATAGGGGCGGAAAGCCGCGATAACGTCCTCCGCCGGAAACTCGAACGGGAATTCGAAAACTCGTATGGTGCGCATTCCTAAGCCGTCATGGTCGACAGTGACCACTCCGACATTGCCGTCGGCGTGGCAAAAGCGTAGTCAAATGGCTCTGAGCACTATGGGAGCACTATCTTAGGTCATCAGTCCCCTAGAATGAGATTTTCACTCTGCAGCGGAGTGTGCGCTGAAATGAAACTTCCTGGCAGTTTGGAAGGTAGGAGACGAGATACTGGCAGAAGTAAAGCTATGGGTACCGGGCGTGAGTCGTGCTTCGGTAGCTCAGATGGTAGAGCACTTGCCCGCGAAAGGCAAAGGTCCCGAGTTCGAGTCTCGGTCGGGCACACAGTTTTAATCTGCCTGGAAGTTTCAGTCCCCTAGAACTTAGAACTACTTAAACCTAACTAACCTAAGGACAAAACACACATCCACGCCCGAGGCTGGATTCGAACCTGCGACCGTAGCAGTCCCGCGGTTCCGGACTCAAGCGCCTAGAACCGCACGGCCACCGCGGCCGGCAAAAGCGTAATCCATGGTTGGTGTCAGGAAGTATTCTTTCACATACCGCGTCATTGACGACTTTGACGTACACCGTACTGCTTAATGTGGACAAATGGATGCCCAAGATGTCGGAAGCTGGGATCTTAGCAACGTCGCGTAGGAAGCGTTCCTCTTCCAAGGCCTTTGGTCGTACGTATTCGTTGCAGAAGTTGAATCGTAAAGTTGATTTTCTAAAACGGTTGGCCATGATTCTAGTTCACGTAAGCGACACGTAAGGGACGGCCGCTGAAATGTAAACAACAGCGAGCGCGCGCGCTCCGCAGGCGGAAACAGCAACACGTCCGCACTGCACGGCGGCGAAAGCCGGACTGAAAATGGCGCCTACTAGCACATCGTTGCTTTTCTGCGTTAGACAATGATAATTTTGGTCTTGTATTTAGTTGTTCTGCAGCACTATGGATTTCTTACGTTTTTCCTCAACACGCTTTTATGCACACCATTGTATTCTGTTTGTTTTCGTACTTCTAAATACATGTTGTGGTTTGTGTTTTGTAGTGTTGCCAGTATAACCTTTCCACTACTTTGTCTTTGACCTACAACCTTTTCTTATTTATTTATTATTGTATGTGTTTAATTATATTTAATTATGTTTCTTTGTATTTAAATACTGCGTAAGAGTAGGGAAGGAGTTGTGATGGAGGTTTTTTTTCTTCTTTTTTTTCTAGAGGAGGGAAGTTTGGGGGAGTGGGAGAGGGTGAAGGATGGAAAAGGCTCTTCTATTTTTCTTGTCATTTTATTAGTTATTTTATATAGAGTCCGGTTTCCAAAATTTATTTGGTCATTGAGCAATGCATAGTGCTTCAGAACAATTAAATATTAGACCAAAATTATCGGTGTCTAACGCAGAAAACCAACGATGTGCTAGCACACGGTATTTCCCGATGTAAGCGAGAAATCAAGCGAAAATCACCGTAAGTACAAATCAACATATTCTTAACGAACTGATTTTCGATCTAAAAGGAAATCAAAATGTAAATAATTTAATTACAGACCACTGACGATGCTTTACCTCAATAAAGCGAAACGTGTCTGGTAAAAAAAAAATCACGCACTTCTGTAGTTGCAATGACAGAACTAAAATAACCTCAAGAATTGGAGCTGTCGGTGTGACAGTTGAATGCCGAGATGGTTGTGCAAGTGTTCTGCCGGGGCATATGTGACGATCTTGTTGGCCACAGGAATACCTTAACATCAAGCCGATGGATCATAGGGACACGTTATGTATGGACGAGCATTGTCCTGTTGAAAAGTGTACCAGTATATTGTCGCCTGAGGCGCAAGATGCCAGTGATGTACCGTTGTATCGTAAAAGTTCCTTCAATGACTACCAACTGCGACCTTATGTCGTACCCGATAACCCCTACACCATGAACCACGAGCGACATCACTTTTCCATTCCAAAACACTGGGTGAATGGGATCTCTCAGCATGCCGCCACCAGGCTCCTCGACGGGTTTCATCCGCTGTAGTACAAATCCGTTATTCACCGGTGGACACCTTGCGGCGTCACTCGTCAGCAGTACATGGTTCCTGGTCACAGCACTATTCCAAACGCAGCCACTCGTGTTGTGTTAAAGGCACCCTATGCTTGGGACCGTAATTCCGTGGTCTGGCCGCTGTTATTCGCCGATCAACTGTGCTGGATGACACAGAATGTTGTACGAAATCCATTACTTGTTCTCGGATGGCAGGCGCAGATGTGCTTTGTGTACAATACAGCAATACTCCCTTCTACTTGTTAATAGCGGTCGGCAGGAACATTGATGACTAGTATCCTAGCCATTGCGTTCCCATTCTGTCGATTATCAGCCAATGGTCACATCTGAATGCCTGACAAATCTGGATATAGTATGATTCGACCTGCCGGCCAAAGGAAGAGTCCCGAGAAAACTTTCTTCAAACTTCAGGTGCTAATAGCGCTGTATTACAAGAGTATCTCTCCCAGTGATCTCTCAACATCTGATGCAGGGTAGTACGCGTCAATTTAATAGCAAATCACTCAGTTACAATCACTGTGTTTTTCTAGTCTCGTCCAACTCCTTTCTGACATTCAGACACGTCTCCATGTTGACCAATCTTTCACCATTGATTCCATTAAAGCGACTGAAACAGACTGACACGAATACACTACTTCAATGTAATGACTCTGGCCACTGTGGAGAGTTCCACGACTGATTGGTACCAGTTCTGTACCGTCTACACCGCTTCAGATCGATCAGTGGATTTTTTTTTTATGCTGGTGAGTAAAACGCTTTAAGAAAAAAAAGAGACGCACTACAAAGGACTTGTCCGAATGGGAAGCAAATCCTTAGATGTGATTTATGTGTACAGACAGACAACTTATTAAAGAATAAATTACTAATTATTTCAGAAAAACCGAGAAATTTACTCACGAGAAATAGCTTCACAAATTGAGCAAGTCAGTAACGGGTTTATCCGCCTCTGACCCCTATGCTAGCAGTTATTCGGTTTGCCGTTGATTGACAGAGTTGTCGGACGTCCTTCTCAGAGAGGAAGTGGTAGATTTTGTCGAACTGACGAGTTAGATCGTCGAAATTCCGAGATGGTTCGAAGGTCCTCCCCGTAATGCTCCAAACATACTTATTTGGGAAGAGATCCGGCGACCTTCTTGCCCAAGGTACGGTTTGGCAAGCTCGGAGACAAGCAATACAAACTCTCCTCGTGTACGGGCGAGAATTATGTTGCTTGTCGCGAAACGCAGATAACTGGGTGAAGAATACGACGTACCACTGCTCTGTAAGGGATCCTGCTTTGAAAAGAAAGTACACGCCAGATCCTCACTCGACGTTGCCTGGCTGTACGATGAGCTACAGATAGGTTGGAATCCCTCCGCTGTCTCGGGCGTCTCGAATCACGTATTCGGCCTGGTATGTCATTACCCGTAGAAAAATTGTCTTCAGTGGTGAGACCCGCTTCGAACTAAGCCCTGAAGCCCAGCGAAGACGTGCCTGGAGACGCCCAGGACGGTGCTGGGATATCAACTTGTCAATTGGCCGCCATACGGATGTGTGATGGCCTGAGGTGCGACTTATTTTCATACCTGGACCCCTTTGGTTGTCATCTGCGGCACTCTTACAGCACAGCGGTACGTCGACAATCCTCTACGTCTAGTTTTGTTGCGCTTTATGGAAAGCCACCCTGGCCTTGCATTTCAGCAACATAATGCCTGCCTTGAATAAACCATTCAATTTTTCTGAAGCTATAATCGTTTCTTTGCCTGTATATGCATATGACGTCTACCGAATACTTCCTTTGCTTAGCGTGTACTTTCTTCGGTGATTTTAGTTGTGCTAATTCATACTGTGGCTGACCTGCTGTCTTGGAAGGATGGCCATTACACCGTGTTTCTTCCGCCCTGATGTGTGGATTATTAATTTTTCTGCGACCGTTCAACGTAACTTTTGTTTGTTCTCACTTGATCAACTCAAAGAGAGCCAAATTAGCTTACTGATAATGAAGTCAAATAAAGTGGTTATTTCAAATAATGAAGCAGCCTCTAGCACTGCCAAGAATTTTGCGGCTGTGGGCCCAAGCACGAAGAGGTCCATTCTGCATTGAACATCAGCCGATCATCCAATAATTCCTCAAGCGGACGCTTGAAGTGCAGTTCCCCCCTTCACCAATGCGGCCCCTTCTCTGCTCTTTAAGAGGCCACCCCTCTTTCACAAGGACCTATGGTAAGAGGCGCCAAACTCTTCGATACGCTCAACCGTGAAGCGCGAAACTACGCAATCACCACCCAAGGTCGAGAGTGCGTAACGGTCCTGGCGAGTAACATCGAGATGCAGCTGGCGCAGACAGTACACCGCCCTATCCAGGATATGCTACGACGTGAACTTACTGTGCTGGTTAATTATGCCTATCAGTCGTTCACAAACAGACCGATACAGACACACGCACGTCTCGCACACACATACACACACACACACACACACACACACACACACACACAAAAGAGCTGCCATGGCCATTAAAAGGGATTGGCAATGGCAGGGCCTACCCTTTCACCACATAACGTGGACTTTGCTCACAACTGCCCTATCAGTGTGGCTTTCCCTTATCCAAAACGGAGGACTTGGCTTGAATTTCGTACAGATCACCACATACAAGAATCGTCGTCGCATCAGAAGAGATTAGGGCCTGACGCAAGGATCGTCTATCTGACTGCATAAAATACACTCCTGGAAATGGAAAAAAGAACACATTGACACCGGTGTGTCAGACCCACCATACTTGCTCCGGACACTGCGAGAGGGCTGTACAAGCAATGATCACACGCACGGCACAGCGGACACACCAGGAACCGCGGTGTTGGCCGTCGAATGGCGCTAGCTGCGCAGCATTTGTGCACCGCCGCCGTCAGTGTCAGCTAGTTTGCCGTGGCATACGGAGCTCCATCGCAGTCTTTAACACTGGTAGCATGCCGCGACAGCGTGGACGTGAACCGTATGTGCAGTTGACGGACTTTGAGCGAGGGCGTATAGTGGGCATGCGGGAGGCCGGGTGGACGTACCGCCGAATTGCTCAACACGTGGGACGTGAGGTCTCCACAGTACATCGATGTTGTCGCCAGTGGTCGGCGGAAGGTGCACGTGCCCGTCGACCCGGGACCGGACCGCAGCGACGCACGGATGCACGCCAAGACCGTAGGATCCTACGCAGTGCCGTAGGGGACCGCACCGCCACTTCCCAGCAAATTAGGGACGCTTTTGCTCCTGGGGTATCGGCGAGGACCATTCGCAACCGTCTCCATGAAGCTGGGCTACGGTCCCGCACACCGTTAGGCCGTCTTCCGCTCACGCCGCAACATCGTGCAGCCCGCCTCCAGTGGTGTCGCGACAGGCGTGAATGGAGGGACGAATGGAGACGTGTCGTCTTCAGCGATGAGAGTCGCTTCTGCCTTGGTGCCAATGATGGTCGTATGCGTGTTTGGCGCCGTGCAGGTGAGCGCCACAATCAGGACTGCATACGACCGAGGCACACAGGGCCAACACCCGGCATCATGGTGTGGGGAGCGATCTCCTACACTGGCCGTACACCACTGGTGATCGTCGAGGGGACACTGAATAGTGCACGGTACATCCAAACCGTCATCGAACCCATCGTTCTACCATTCCTAGACCGGCAAGGGAACTTGCTGTTCCAACAGGACAATGCACGTCCGCATGTATCCCGTGCCACCCAACGTGCTCTAGAAGGTGTAAGTCAACTACCCTGGCCAGCAAGATCTCCGGATCTGTCCCCCATTGAGCATGTTTGGGACTGGATGAAGCGTCGTCTCACGCGGTCTGCACGTCCAGCACGAACGCTGGTCCAACTGAGGCGCCAGGTGGAAATGGCATGGCAAGCCGTTCCACAGGACTACATCCAGCATCTCTACGATCGTCTCCATGGGAGAATAGCAGCCTGCATTGCTGCGAAAGGTGGATATACACTGTACTAGTGCCGACATTGTGCATGCTCTGTTGCCTGTGTCTATGTGCCTGTGGTTCTGTCAGTGTGATCATGTGATGTATCTGACCCCAGGAATGTGTCAATAAAGTTTCGCCTTCCTGGGACAATGAATTCACGGTGTTCTTATTTCAATTTCCAGGAGTGTAATACCCACCGCGATCAAACAAAAGCTATTCACTTAATTTACAATCAATTTTATCATCTAAGAGGAGCATTTTCAGTAGAGGGCCTTGCAATTCTAGCGTTTCCTTGATATCTTTATAAATTCGGTTAACACTTTTCACTGAAAGTCGGATTAAAAGCACCACAATTATTTATGAATCGAAATTACACTTGTACAAAAAAGTATAATTATTGAGTATACATATATTGTTACCTATGGACATTAATACAAGACGTTGGGGGATCTGACGTAAATTCAGCAGTCACCCACAATATCAGCGTTCGAAATGGACAAGGAAAGGTGAGAGCTGACTTCTGAAAAGAATTTGCTCTAATAATTAGTGAAAGGTAAGAGGCGGGGATCCAACAGCTAACACGTAAATATATTGAAAAGGAAAACTGTGAACTACTTGTGGATGCACGTTATTAAAGCGGCCTCCCGTCCGTAAACTAATAAAATTCATAAGACTCACTCTGAAATAAATTGATTTACGAATATGAATAACAAGAAACTCGGGCGATGCTATTTCTGGTTCGATTTAGATATTGTGTGCAGAACTACTCGCTACGTGTTCACACGTGGGTGACAAAGAAGGGAAAACTTAACACACAAAGGCTGTTATGAAATGTTCACTAATATCACTGAGTATTGGAGAGGGAAAAACATTCGCTGAAGGCGAAGTAGTTACGAGGGTGGTTGAATTATACCGAACATGGTGACTGAGAGTCCCACGTATGTTTTGCATACTGCAACCGACCTGGCTCCGACGCCAAATCCAAAAATAAAATTGCAAAATGAAGACGAAATAAAAGCAATGAGGCGCAAATCCTCCCGAAATTAAAGATCACCTAACACTTTAATATGTATTCAGGAATCAATCCACTTCTGAACCCAGCAAGAGCACGCATGATTATCAGTTTGCAACCGTCTTCTTCTGGATCTCGCCACCGACTCCTGACGGCTGCAAACCGCCTACCGGCCGTTGCTCCAGCAGAGCCGGGCCTTGTGGGGGTGGAAATCGGCGCATTTTTCGCCTGCCAATCCGGGGGTACGGATCTGTCACCGAACTAGCTGCCGTTCAAGTTCAAGCAGCTTGACTTGGCGGGATGACTCGTGATTGGATAGAATTTAGCCAGGGAGACGTCAGGGAGGCCTCTTTACAGAGCCAAACGTGCAGGAGAAACTGAGTTTTAGGTTGGTACTACTACATAGAAGAATAAGAAGAAGGACTACTATGGCTTCTCCAAGTCGTTCAAACTACCGGCCCATCCTTCAAAGCTAAAAGGTAAGCTCAGGCAAAGGAAAGCCAACATGACTGCTGAATATGAAAATAAAATAAAAGTGCCTTGCTCCAAACCTCTTCCCAGTTTCATTATGCTGTCATACTGAAAAAAAATCAGCAGAATAGCAGGCATGCTATTGCCGGATTAGTAATGATAGTAATGTGACTACAGTATCGTAAATCGTAAATAAGTGAAAGAAGTGCAAGGTAGATGCACGTCTTTCAATATATACAGGGTGTTACAAAAAGGTACGGCCAAACTTTCAGGAAACATTCCTCACACACAAATAAAGAAAAGATGTTATGTGGACATGTGTCCGGAAACGTTTAATTTCCATGTTAGAGCTCATTTTAGTTTCGTCAGTATGTACTGTACTTTCTCGATTCACCGTCAGTTGGCCCAATTGAAGGAAGGTAATGTTGACTTCGGTGCTTGTGTTGACATGCGACTCATTGCTCTACAGTGCTAGCATCAAGCACATCAGTACGTAGCATCAACAGGTTAGTGTTCATCACGAACGTGGTTTTGCAGTCAGTGCAATGTTTACAAATGTGGAGTTGGCAGATGTCCATTTGATGTATGGATTAGCACGGGGCAATAGCCGTGGCGCGGTACGTTTGTATCAAGACAGATTTCCAGAACGAAGGTGTCCCGACAGGAAGACGTTCGAAGAAATTGATCGGCGTTTTAGGGAGCACGGAACATTCCAGCCTATGACTCGAGACTGGGGAAGACCTAGAACGACGAGGACACCTGCAATGGATGAGGCAGTTCTTCGTGCAGTTGACGATAACCCTAAAGTCAGCGTCAGAGAAGTTGCTGCTGTACAAGGTAACGTTGACCACGTCACTGTATGGAGAGTGCTACAGGAGAACCAGTTGTTTCTGTACCATGTACAGCGCGTGAAGGCACTATCAGCAGCTGATTGGCCTCCACGGGTACACTTCTGCGAATGGTTCATCCAACAATGTGTCAATCCTTATTTCAGTGCAAATGTTCTCTTTACGAATGAGGCTTCATTCCAACGTGATCAAATTGTAAATTTTCACAATCAACATGAGTGGGCCGACGAGAATCCGCACGCAATTGTCCAATCACGTCATCAACACAGATTTTCTGTGAACGTTTGTGCAGGCATTGTTGGTGATGTCTTGATTGGGCCCCATGTTCTTCCACCTACGGTCAATGGAGCACGTTATCATGATTTCATACGGGATACTCTACCTGTGCTGCTAGAACATGTGCCTTTACAAGTACGACACAACATGTGATTCATGCACGATGGAGCTCCTGCACATTTCAGTCGAAGTGTTCGTACGCTTCTCATCAACAGATTCGGTGACCGATGGATTGATAGAGGCGGACCAATACCATGGCTTCCACGCTCTCGTGACCTCAACCCTCTTGGCTTTCATTTATGGGGGCAATTTAAAGCTCTTGTCTACGCAACCCCGGTACCAAATGTAGAGACTCTTCGTGCTCGTGTTGTGGGCGGCTGTGGTACAATACGCCATTCTCCAAGGCTGCATCAGCGCATCAGGGATTCCATGCGACTGAGGGTGGATGCATGTATCCTCGCTAACGGAGGACATTTTGAGCATTTCCTGTAACAAAGAGTTTGAAGTCACGCTGGTTCGTTCTGTTGCTGTGTGTTTCCATTCCATGATTAATGAGAAGAGAAGTAATAAAATGAGCTCTGACATGGAAAGTAAGCGTTTCCGGACACATGTCCACATAACATATTTTCTTTCTTTGTGTGTGAGGAATGTTTCCTGAAAGTTTGGCCGTACCTTTTTGTAACACCCTGTATAAACCCATTCCTTTGTTTTTCCTTGCCACATCCCCACATACATTTTGCAGTGTGTCTGTTTTCTGTCTGTAGTGGTTTCGAGTTGATATGGCATACCCGAAGATACTTGTGGACGGTCTCCCCTACCAAACTGAGTTCACCACCACCACCACACCCACCATTATCACCATCATCGCGAACATTTGTTCGGTGCTAATTGTGCAATCCGAGGCGGGAGGTGCACCGTATGTCTATTGATGACAGGTGGTCCCTGGTGGACTAGCCTCCTATCCTTCCATTTCGTGTCAGCATTTTTCTTTTCTACGCTGTTCCTTATCAAGCTTTTTCCGGTTGTTTTCTACAAACAGAAATGCTCCGAAGTGGACGAGTAAACTCCAGGATGAACTGTCGAGGGTCACGGTCTCCCATTTCTTAACATTAAAGTGACACGAGGCCATATTAGCCTTAAATGGTACTTAAGGGGGGTAGGACGTCAAACGCGCCGACTTGGAGCAGGAGAGGCATCACAGGACATTTTGATTTCCACTGTCTATATTTTTACAAATACATTCATAAAACTTTGTCAGCATCACCAGGAAGAATTCAGGATTCACACTCATTGCAGTGGAAGTTCGTAAACATAACAAAATAAATATTTTTATGTGTGAAATTTCATCATTTTTTTCACTTACTAATGGCTGCATTTGTTGCTGTAGGTACACTTTTCTTCATAAGTTAGAGATATTCTTCGATGAATTTTGCACAGCATACATACCATACTTACAGGTGTATGAAACTCTAGAATTTACTTAATTTATGAAAAAACGAATGATCTGTTGTATTTTAAACTTCATGTTTAGAAAAAAAAAACTAAATTTTTAGTTAATTACCTCAGTTTTTACCACAATTTTTAATAGATTTGGAAAATTCTAGAGTTTCATACACCTTTAAATATGGTTTGTATGCTGTGCAAAATTCATCGAACCATCTATCTTACTTGTGAAGAAAAGTGTACCTATAGCAACAAATCTGCCATTAGTAAGTGAAAAAAATGATGAAATTTCACATGTAAAAAAAATTATTTCGTTATGTTTTGGAACTTCCACTGCTATAGTGTGAATTCTGAATCCTTCCTGGTCATGCTAACAAAGTTTTATGAATTTATTTGTAAAAGTATAGACAGTGGAAATTAAAATGTCCTATGGTGCCTCTCCTGCTCCAAGTCGGCCCGTTTGACGTCCTACCCCCCTTAAATCGTTTTCTTCTGATCTCCCACACAGCGACCAACTGTTCACTCAGAGTAAGCAATTTGTTTGGAAATGCGATTATTGGACTTGCGGACCACATGCCTTGTTCATAGTAAACTGGCGTCTTGATAATCATGCTTCTATACTGGTTGTGTGTGGCTCTTCAGTGATAATAACATTTCGACGTCTGTCTTGCCACGTTATTTACAGAATCCTCCTCATGTAACGCTGGCGGCATTGTTCCAGCTTTATCAGATGCCGTATGTAACATGTCAAGGATTCAGACCCGTAAAGCAGGGGGCGAACTGAATTGGGAATCTTTCTTGCCACATTTATATCACGACTGTCAAATGCTCGAGATCTTAGACTGTCGAAGTATTCTCCAACACAATTTATTCTAATCTGAATTTCAGAACCTATATTTGGACTTAATGAGAGGATGCTGCCAAGGTAAAGAAAGATGTTAGCTGTTCCGAAACGCACTCCATCGACGGTGACTCTGATATATCAGAGTCCTTCCTGAGTGAATATGTGTTGTACTGCTATTCAGTCTGAGTCTAATACTTTTGTATGCTGCCTAAAAGGCATTCAGAACTATCCCTAGTTCTTCTTCAGACTGGGATACAACTGTGTTACCTTCAGCGCAATGTGACTGAACTAATACTGCAGAGAATATTAGATTCCTTACTTTCAAAGGACTCATATTACACAGTTTTCAATCCCTGTGTGCATCTTTATACAGGATGTTTCCGGGCCACGTCTGTTCAGTATAAAATGTCAAATCAAAAACTCTTCCAGCCGTCTATACTTCCTGTTGTAATTTGCTCCCAGTTTCGGCGTTACACGACGCCAACTTCAGGTCCCCTGGCAGACGTGCAGGAATAATCCCACCTCTTGTAATATATGAGCCAGCATACGGCCGCCGTATCCTGTACTCTTCTTTCATCCAACGAAGTGATCGCGTTGTTACAAAAGAGCTCTACTGATACCTGTGAGAATTCTGGCAGCTATTTAGATTTTTAAATAGGTGAGATTCTTCTTACAGATCGGTTAGGGGTATCTGAAGATGGCATGTTGTAGCGCCGAAACTGGTAGCAAAGTAAAAAAAGAAATTGAAATATACTGGTGGTATTTTTGATTCGACATTTTAGTTTCCGATCCGTCTTGCAGATTAATTGTATTCCTGCAGAAATAAGGTTTTTGACCAGCGCATGACAGTAGCAGCATCTAAGAAAAATAACAAGGAATGTTTCACCCACAGACTTGTTACCAATGACAGCTGCTATCATATCAGTGTGAAGCAATTTTAAGAAAGCAATAAATTTCCGTGGAAAACAAAATAGAGCCGTGGTCTACCATACACTGTACTAGTGTTTTTTCTCCAGCAGTGCTCATTTTGGTCCGGTGTGCTGACGAGTGCGTTGCCTAAACAAGTGCATTAGCCCATTCAGCCTGTACGATTCAATACAATCGCAAAGAAGTTCTCGTATACACCATTATCTTTAGCGTCACTACTGTCGTTCGCTCTCAAGAGTCAGTCTTCCCGCTTGGGTTAGGCGGTATTTTATTAGACTGCACACTGCATACGGTAATTTGGAAGTGGCAGAGTCTGCTGGCCTCATGTCGTACCTCATTATTTACGGCGTTCGTCTGGAGAACGGATGGCCTACGCGAGCCGCTGCCAGAAACACGTGTTAGCAGCTATGTGGAGAGCACACGTGGGACCCACGTTACAGTGCTGCAGCCAACCGCCGTCGGCCCAGCGGTCACTTGGGATTACCTCCACCCCCTCCATCTGGCCGCGGTCCTCATCCGTGCTTTACGGCGTCGTAAACAAACCGGCGCACATGTATGGCCGCTCGTATATATTTCTCACGTCCGGGCAAAAATTCGGACTGCTAGTGGTCGGTCGTAGCCTTTCGCCGTATGTGTCAAAACCCTCTGTGACAAGTGTTCCATTCTGTTTCCTGAAATACGGTGTACGCGTTCGGGAACAGGGTAGCCCCTATTTGCCTCATAGTACGTGCAACTATAGTCACACATAAATTTTACAGCGCTGTTATACAGAATGTTGACCTCTGCTGATAAATTAAAATTTAAAAGAGCAATTATATCTCTCATCAGCTGTCATTCTTCCACGTACAACTTCATCTGCTGAATTCATTACGAATTAAACAGTGCAGTAGCTCTTTAAAACAACTTTCACAGTCATTGGAAGAAAGCATGGGTCACCTATCTGCAACCGATCCCCGAAACCCCTGTCCAGTATTCCAGACACTCATTTATTGTAGAAACTTAGAACATATTCTGAGCTCAAACGTTCCCAAGTGTATCGAACAGAATAACATCCTCTGCGCGCACCAGAATAGTTTCCTAAAACATTAACCATGTGAAACCGTGAGCGCTTTTCGCTCATGTCATCCTGAAAACATATCTATGCATGTACATATAAATGTTAATTAGCAATTGTTAAGTTTTGACACATTCTATTTTGGTACTTGGAAAATAAGGCACAACATGTTACCGCATGAACTGTGTGATCCTTGTTGATCTCAAATGGTATGGGTAACGTTTAATGTCAACTTGAGCATGTAGTATTACATTTCAATGGTGCGTTTAATAAATAAAGAATCCTGAAAACCATGGCTCAAGGCAGCTGGATGGATGCGTTATTTCTTGACTTCAGAAAAGCCTTTGACACACTACGTCCCCTACATTTATTATCTAAAGTATAATCATATGTCATCCCAAGAAAAATTTTTTACTGTATTGTGTATTTCTTAATAGGGCGGACGCAGCGCGTTGTGATGGATGGAGAGTGATCGACAGATGAAGATGTAAAATATGCCGGGTTACTAAAGGTTTGAGTCGACGGTCTATCAAAAGATCTTGGCATGGTATGCAAATAATATATATCTGTTGTGTATAAAGTAATGTATCCAGGAAGGATAAGCTAGAGAGAAGATATAATTACTTCACAAAAATCTGAAAAGGGCTAGCCTGGGATGGCTTGACTAGTGAAATGTAACTAATAGTTCTAGTTGACTTTGTCTGTGAACTCCTGGGAGAAACAGCTCCTTTTTTTATCAGATCAGGTTGATTGTAGTGACCCAATTCCAAGATCACTATTATCGTGATAATACTCCCTAATACTTTTACTTTTACTTTTGCTTTTGGTCTCAAACAGCCAATACACACTGAATTGATATTAATTAGAAAAAAATACATAATGATTAGAATTAGTAATTAAAAATAAATGAGAACAGGTGTCGGATTGTGGATATAGAAATTGTAGATATCTAAGAAATTTCACACAAGATTTATTAAGCCATGAATGAGTGGATAATACTGTACACAAAGCAATAGATATTCATATAATACAAATTGATCACCACGTAGAAATAAAAAAAATCAATTGCTCAGTAACATTTGAGGACTGAACGTCTTAGCTACGCATAATGCTTCAGAGTAAAGGGTTGTAGCAGCAATCTGATGATATGAGTATAGGGTAATACAAACAGCAGCAGAAAATGGTATAACGGGAGTAGGATTCGCTACGAATAGACAGGTAGCGCAGATGATGAGTTACTGTGAACAGTTCAGTGATAAAGTTGTTCTCATCAGAGTCAATGGCAAACTAACTCCGATATCTATAGTTCAGATATATCTGCCGACGTCGCAAGCGGAAGATGAAGAGATGGAGGAAGTATATGAGGATACTGAACGGGTAATTCAGTACGCAAAGGAAGTTGAAAATCTAATGGTCATTGGGAACAGGAATGCGGTTGCAGGAGAAGGAGTAGAAGAAAGAACTACCGGAGAATGTGGGCTTTTACTCAGGCATGAGAGAGGAGAAAGACTGAGTTTTGTAATAAATTTCCACTAGTAAGGATAATGATCCGAAACATAGCAGTCTTCTCTGTACGGCGTGGAAACAAGACAACGGGGTATCTATGATGGATTAGACTGCAATGTCTCCAGATTCAAATCCTATCGCAATGTTTGGTCGAATTTTAACAAAACACTTAAAGGAAAGCCAATATATATTGTGAAGCAGCTTTCATATAAAATCAGGACAATACGGAGATCGTTAGCGAGAGAATATGTAGAAAACTCGTGAAAAGCATGGCAAAAAGGGGCCAAGCTATAATCGATGATGGCGGCAACTGGATTAACTACTAGGTAACCGTGCAATCAGTAATGACGTGTATTTTCATGTAAACATATATTTATAGCAGTGTCTTTTATTTGATACAGATGGCGTACACTTTCTTGTGGAAGTGACTGTTCGTTAAATTTATTTAATTTGACTTGTCACTCGACAGTAACACTATAACACTACCACTCGTCACATGTGACGCAGCATGTGGAGGTTGCTGTGTGTGGACCGGTCACTCCTGTAACCAAAATTATCTGAAGATGGTTCTAGAGGAACCGAAACCGGCCATGTGAATAAACATTTTTGCAATCAAGACGGATTATTAGCAACATTGCAGAACCACTGATTGCGGTTATCCCAGCAGACGTTATGTCTGTTTTTTGCCAAGACAGTTTTGCATTTTATTCACCAATATCTGAGACTCATTTTCAAACATTTTGCAACACGCGTAGGTTAATAATTTCGCTGTGGAAATGACCATAACTTCAAATCTTCCTCTTTGCAAAATTATGAAACAGAAAATAAAGCTTGTAACGTTTCCTATGTCAGAGGTGGATAAAAATAGTTGAACCCCCATTCAATCATACCTCAAATTCGTTTGAGGATTTCATCAATGTAATGTGACAAGTTTCAGCGTGTGAAGTCAAACTGCAGGTTTCTGGAATGTGCTAGCATGTTTTTCTATGTGCCATGTAAATAGTGACAAGTCAAATAAATCTTCACAATAGAGAATTTATTATGCAATCACAAAAGACTTTCACAGTGGTGTTGCCAGCCTGTAGTTTCATGGCACATTCAGAACATAAAAGTATTGGCGGTCTACACAATGGCCAGACTGGAATTTAAACCACCACCCTTCTGAAAGCGAGACCATGGTCTTACAATCGCTCGGTATTTTTCATAGGTATATCTGTCACAAATCACAAATTTTGTTTATTGCTGTGCCTAAAAAACGCTACAAAACAGTGTCATCACCTTCGTGAGACAAAAGTACTGCCTTATACTGCGTGAATATTACTAATCCAACTCAATTTGGAGTTTAGCTTAGGTTCCTTGCAAATGTGTGGCATGAGAGATATGAGATGAATGATTAAACAACGCTGTTTGAGTCTGCTCGAGCCAGCCGGAATATTGCTCACGTTCCAACATGCTGAGCAAGGGACAGGAAAATATACGGAGGGACAACTATGTGAAGCGCAAGTAGCGAATTCAAACTTGTAACTCTCCCGCTCGGCAACGAAGTTTCCGTTCGACGATGCATTCCTTCCGGAACTCCATATCGGAAAAACTTCCACGCGCCGCGTAGGCAGGCCGTATCTCAAGTGCGATAGAAGGCTGGCGTTTGGCCGTCGCTTGCCCAGTCGATAGTGGGAGCCACCGTATAGTGTCTCAGTATCTGTCTTGAAAGGGACCCCCTGAAATGCAACTAGTAGACTATACACCACAACTGTTCATGATCAAGATTTGTTTTATTAAATAAAATTTTTTGATGTAAAAAAACTGACAAAATTTTCATTACACAATTAAAGCACGATGATTAGATTCTGTTGCTTCCTACAACCATCTTGAGGTTGTTCAAATAGAAAGAAAGAGTTGAATATGCGTTGAAAACCGTCATTAGCTACGGTTATTCAATGGGCCAACAAGAGTTTGACAACATGTGCTAAAAAGTTTCATCGTGAGCGAGCCGAGCTGTAAACTCTAATCTCGCAAGAAGCAGGTAATAAAGTAGGGGAATGGCCAGATGCATTAATAAAAATTGCATCAGATGCCCATTATTTGCAATTGCACAGCAGATGTTGTGCTGATAAAAGTACATGCAAACTAACAAGAATTGTCAGCTGACTAGCTTCATCTTCTCCAACGGCCATCGTCACAATTAGTCGCGATCACTTAATAACAAACAATATTGAGAAACGTTCCGCCTATGGTCCATCAGAGTATGAAGTCACGTTTGCTGCCAAAGGGGTAACTAGTGGCAGGCGCTGACGTCTATAACCTCTACGCTCTGTAGCGTCTTTGGATGACGTTTCCAGAGACACTTCTCCATCGTCAGTCCATTCCTCGGGACACCCTCTAAAACACCTCGAAGTTTTTCGCAATATTTCTGGGACACCCTTATTTAAATGGTTTAGTAGAAAATTTCGGAAGCTCCATGAGGCTGTTCGAAGACGATAGAACAGTCTATAGAAGGGTAGGAATGCCGGAACACTGCAGAAAACTGTGAGAAGAGTTGTATAGAATTGATAAATTGTACAGTAAGTGGCAGGCGGTCTTAAAAATAAATGAATGTAACATATTCGAACCGTGGGAGAGTAAATGCGCTACTGTACAATTACGCTATGGGCTACAAATCGTTGGTAACATATCTGCCATAAAATATATAATAGCAAGCATTCGGAGATAACCAAAGTGGAATTAGCACATAAAAAAAGTGGTAGGGGAAACAGATGGCAGGCCAAAATTTATAGGAAGAATCTTAAGGAAATTTAATTCATCCACGAGAGAAGTAGTTACGAAACACTCGTTCCACCGATACTTGCTGCGAGCCTTATCAAGTCGGATTAATAGAAGACACAGACAAGATCCAACGAAGAGCGGCGTGTATCGTCATGGGGTCATTGATTCGGTGGGAGAGTGCTTAATGAACACCAGCGGCAGATGCTACAAGAGAGGCACGGAGAAGTTTGCTGTTGGGATTTCGACAGAACACATTCTGGGAAGACTCGGGCAAAGTATTACTGAGAAATCTTGAGAATTTAAATACGGAGGTTCACCAGAGAGAGAGAGAGAGAGAGAGAGAGAGAGAGAAAGAAATGTAGATGAGACAGTGTTACTTCTGCAAACTTAATCCTGCACTACACAGTAAACAAAACGAAGGAAAATATATGCCCAAGTGAATTCACAAATGCTGTGTTTCGCCTCGAAAATACCGTAAGCCTTCTCTTTGTGTATGTGATTCCGCGGTTTTATCTTCCCACTTCATCTTTTAATTCAGAACCCTGCAGACTCAGCTTCTGCAGCTAAGACGTTAATCCTGCTTTAAATTCTAATCTCACCCTTTTGTGCTCTCGCAAGGCGAATACAGTCACTGCACACGTTTTCTCGCTTCCGAGTAAAGTTGATCCCACTCGCATTTCCTTGCACTAGATAGCATCTCCACTGACATGAAAGCCTGTGCCTTCGCCGCAGCATATCACAACAGTAGCAGTCACGGGGTCGTGATATTTCTGCAGCTGCCTGTCACTGAGTTATCGCCGTCTCTCTGCTTGGTTCTTATGTTTTGCAGTTCTGCTTTTCGTGATAACCTCACATATTCTCTTATCTCATTCTAGGGCGCCGCAGTGGCTAGTCCGTACTCTGTCCTCCAACCTCCCAGTCCAACTGCCCTACACACAAACATAGACATACACACACACACACACACACACACACACACACACACACACACACACACACAACCATAATCACATAATCAGAGAGAGAGAGAGAGACAGACATAAACACAGATTTGGTTCAAATGGTTCAAATGGCTCTGAGCACTATGGGACTTAACATCGGAGGTCATCAGTCCCCTAGAACTTAGAACTACTTAAACCTAACTAACCTAAGGACATCACACACATCCATTCCTGAGGCAGGATTCGAACCTGCGACCTTAGCGTAAACACAGATTTCCTTCCTTCTAACCCGACCGCTTTATGTTGGCGCCCTTTGTCAGGTGCTTAGAAAGGATTCTTATGTAACACTGTAAGTGACTTGCGTACACATGGCTGCGGTGGTAATTCTCCTTAGTCTTTACACAAATGGGGTCTTCATCTTTCTCTGTCTCCTCTCATTATTTTCGTCCGTACATAACCGTTTTGAATTTTCACTGAAATTTGTGATCTCTGTCTTAACGTTCGTTGGACAAAGTATCATGAAACAACAGAATACCAAGTTATTCATCTCTGCAGCCAATAGAGAAATCACTAATCACACAAGACGAACGAGGGCATTTTCGTTACATTCACTGAATCGTAAGTAACTGATCATTGATTCGATCCCTACGAATACACACGAAACATCATCACAGCTTAGGAATACTTTAGATTATTTTTTATTATTTGAAGGTCACCATCGAAAAGTTGTGTGACAGAAAGGGCTGTTGGAATCTAAGTCGACAGTGAGAGTAAAAGTAATTTATTTATCTTAATAACTTACGTCACATAAAATTAATACAAAGAAAAGTGTTCTAAAACGTCAAGGGTAGTTACCAAGTGGTTATAATTAGAGTGCAGCAGCTCGATGACATCCAGTGTGGACTGCAATTGTCGTATGGAAGCGAAACTTGGTAGATATGCTAAAGCAATTAATGCGGAATCGATTTCTGCTGGAAAAAATTGTTGCAAGTTCGGCCACCAAATTATTTGTATGACGGTATGATATTCTCTCCGTCACTTGACAAGCCGTATAGTGAGTAAAGAGTATGAGTATCGAGCAGAGAGCCCGTGCACCATTATTGAAACTGTTTTACTTGAGCGGCAGCAAAATTGTAGTGCTTCATCGAGAATCGACTGAAAGGTCTGAGGAGAAGCCTAATGTCATTAAATGGTTTAAAGAAAATAACGAAATTCTAAAATGGTTCAAATGGCTCTGAGCACTATGCGACTTAACTCTGAGGTCTTCAGTCCCCTACTGACTAAGGACATCACACACATCCATGCCCGAGGCAGGAATTCGAACCTGCGACCATAGCGATCACTCAGTTCCAGACTGAAGCGCCTAGAACCTCTCGGCCACAACGGCCAGCCTGAAATTCTCAACACAGCTGACTTCGATGTGGCACCTGGAAGAGACAGCTATTGAAAGGGTTGCTGTCGCTGTAACTGACCACGCAGCAAGTGTTCCGGGTAGAGTTACTGCTCGTGCAGCGACACTATAAATCTCTACCCCATGGTCAATGGATAGGAAAGTTTCGCGGTCCATTTTACATTGGTATCCGCACAACATCCACACTGTGCAGCATCTGAAACTTCATGATCCGCGGCAACGTGCAACGTGCAGCCGATCGCAATTAATGATATGAGGCTGGGCAATACATTGTGGAGTGATAGCCACATTTTACAATACAGAGCGCAACGAATGCACAGAACTGGCGATATTGGGGTAGTGTTGAACCGTGTGTTGTGCACGAAGAGTCACTGCACTCGCAGTGTGTGACTGTTACGTGTGGATTCACAAGCACCTTCCTTTTCGGCCTGTCAGGTGCACCGCGACGTCTGGAGGTTATCGAGACCTCGTTGTACAGCATGTGATTCCTGGTTTGGCAGAGCGCAGCTTCGTGGAAACCACGGTTTTTCATGCACGATGTGGCAACACCAGGTGTTGCTCGCCCAGTGACAGATCCGTTTTTCGTAACCTGCCACGAAATGTTATCTGCAGAGGTCTCCCAGATGTATGACCTGCAAGGTCACCTGGTCTGAATCCATGTGACTTTTGGCCCTGGAGATATCTAAAAGAAGTCGTTTACCAAGGACGCGTTCGGCCTCCATCTGATCGTGATGGCCAGTATACGGTATCAGATTGCTCAGATTCTACCGAAACTGCTGCGAGCAACTGGTGAATACGTCGTTTTTTGGACGCAGCACCTCGTCGTTGTCTCTGGTGCTCATACTGAACAAAATGCGAACGCAACTGTTGATATTAAAATCAACATTATGCTTTTATCACATGTCTGGCGTTGTCTGACCACGTTCTGTTCCTAATCCGTTACGTATGGAAACTTGTATACAGGGTATTTCCGTAAGAGCGCGCAAAAATATGATAGGACATAGAGAATGCTCCACTGGACAGTTTGAGTTAGGGAATCTGGGGGCGGAGAAGTCAGCTTAAAGAGATATGGAAGTAAGCTTGTCTACCGTTTTGTCTAGTATTACTGTTTTCCAGTTTATTTACAATTAACATGCTGAAGATTAGATGGGTAGATCACATAACTAATGAGGAGGTACGGAATAAAACTGGGGAAAAGAGAAATTTGAGGCACAACTTGATTAGAAGAAGGGATCGATTGGTAGGACATATTCTGAGGCATCAAGGGATCACCAATTTAATATTGGAGGGCAGCATGGAGGGTAAAAATCGTATAGGGAGACCAAGAGATGAATACACTAAACAGATTGGGAAGGATGTAGGTTGCAGTAGGTAGTGGGAGATGAAGAAGCTTGCACAGGACAGAGTAGAATGGAGAGCTGCATCAAACCAGTCTTCGGACTGAAGACCACAACAACAACACAAGTTTACACGTACTGTGCTGTTTATTTACATGTACATCATTTCCTGGAAGTAAACAAGGAGGACTAGTCTGTTTAATAGGAAGTCGTGATACAGGTCTCGATTACTTTACTTGTCCATAAGGTGGCTCTGTTGTATCGTATTTACATTGCCCCATGACGGACAAATGCTATCGATCAACGACAGACCCATTCATTCCTCAGTGCTATTCAGAGACATACAGTACAATACGATGGAGCAATACCAGTACAGTTTCGCAGAACTCACTGACATGTACCTTGTGTATGGAGAAGTACGTTGCAATGCTTTCACTTCAGAAAGGCTGCACAGTGAAAGATTTCCTAACAGGCATCATCTGTCACGAAGAGTGTCGGTATCTCTGGCTCGACGAATGCCGGAGGCTGGTTCATCGGAAAGAAGAAACGAGGGACCTGGCACTCGCATACCCGATTTTGAAGAGGAGGTATTGGAACATGTTGCACCGGACTCCACTACAAGCACTCGTCGTATTGCACGCTGCACATACTAGCTAGCGGCGAATACTCCACGCACAACAATCGCATTCACGTCGTCCACAACGAGTCTATGCAGCGTCTGTGACTGACTTTGTACCAAGAATCGCACTGTGTCAGCGGCTGCTCCAACAATGTATTGATGGACCCGATTTCCTCCAAATCGTGCTGTTTACTGACAAGGAGCTATGATCGTGATGGTATTTCTCACAGCAGCAATAGCCATGTGTGGGATTAGGAAAACGGTCACGCTGAAGTAGAGTCATACAGTCAAATACGTCTTTCTGTGAATATCTGAGCCATTATTGTAGGCGGCAATCTCGCTGGGCCATATGTTGTAGCTGGCTGTCTGAGTGCACACATGTACTTGAGGTTCGTGCAAAGAGTTCTACCTGAGTTGTTGGAGAACATAACCTTGGCTGCTCGAGAGAGGAAGTGGATGCAACATGACGGTGTACCGCCTCACATCAGTGCGGATGTCCGCAGCCATCTCAATGCCGTATTTCCTGATCGCTGGATTGGAAGGGGGCATCATATTCCATGGCCTGCAACGTCACCTGATCTGAATTCCCTTGATTATTTCCTTTGGGGATATGTAAAGTCACTTGTGTATGAGACTCCAGTGGATACGGAGATGGAATTAGTTCCCAGAATGGTAGCTGCTTGTGATATGATTCGAAACACGCTAGGGGTGTTTGTCAGTGTGCGTCAGAATCTTGTACGCCGAAGTCATGCTCGCATTGAGGTTGATGGCCGTCAGTTTCAGCACATTTTGTAAGACACAGTACAAATGGTACGTTCATTGCGTTATGGTAGTTGCAGTTAACTGCAACTAATGTAAATAAAAAAAGTATACAGTAATGTGCTTTTATTCCTATTATCTCCTTAAGGAGGCTTCTCCGGCCGCAGGTTCTCAACCACAAATTCTTCAGTGGAGCATCCTCTATGTCCTGTTAAATTTTTTTCACATTCTACGGAAACACACTTATATGTCCTTCCTGCATCCAAAACACCAGATTTGCACGTGCTGGCCAAAACTGGAACTAATTGTTTACAGCGCATATCGGTTCCACACTAATGCATTAGCATATCTACCAAGTTTCACTGCCATACGATAATTACTGCCCACACTGTACCAACTTAAGTAGCTGCAATTTAATTATAACCAACCAGCGCTAACACTGTGGGAAGGTACCACATTACTGGACGACTGTCCAGGGTAAACACAGAAACGTGTCCTCATCTTCTCAGTTCATGAATTCAGAGTTAAGGAGAAGAAAAAGAGGCAAAAAATTGTAACCAATTAAGCAACAGAAGTTGTGTGGCAAAGTGAGTACGATCTGCTCAGAGTATGGATCACACTACCGCAATTGCGGTGTTGTGTTGGCAGAAGAGGCAACACCGTGTTACTAGCGGAGGCCGAATTGCACGCGTTTTAGCTCACGCAGGCTGGCGTGAGGAGGGAAGAACTGTACTGTCGTGAGGTCTGGAACATGACAAGTAATTAGAATTCAGAAAGCGGACGTAATTAGTTTGATACTTAACTTTAATCCATTAATGATGAACGTCGCTCTTGATGGTACATGATCCACAATATTATCAGTAATTATAGTAACTGGATATGGCGCCTTGCTAGGTCGTAGCAAATGACGTAGCTGAAGGCTATGCTAAACTGTCGTCTCTGCAAATGAGAGCGTATGTAGGCAGTGAACCATCGCTAGCAAAGTCGGCTGTCCAACTGGGGCAAGTGCTAGGGAGTCTCTCTAGACTAGACCTGCCGTGTGACGGCGCTCGGTCTGCAATCACTGATAGTGGGACACGTAGGTCCGACGTATGCTAACGGACCACGGCCGATTTAAAGGCTACCACCTAGCAAGTGTGGTGTCTGGCGGTGACACCACATGCGGCACTTACATTTCTCCAAATACAACCTAGTGCACGCTTATCAGCATAGACAGCGCCCAGAAGACGAATCGCTAAGGGTCTTAGTTGAGACCGCTTATCTGCTCACTAAAAAATTAAGAAATAAAAAGTAAAATAAACACTCAGGGCAACCCAGCAGGAACTGTCATCCTTTGGCGTTCGAAATACACGTTGTGGTACGTGAGATTGGTACGGCACTAGAAGTATGTCTCCTCGATTGGTTTACCTCTTCGCGCCAATTAAAGTGGTGGGGACGACTCATGTGAATGCATACACCAAAATTTTGGAAATATAGCACCGATCGAATTTTCTCCCGTTGAGAAATCGGAAGCAGCGATCTGTTTTACTTGGTACTTGGCTTCGGAAAGTTTTTGTTTAGAAAGATACCGACTTTCCCACGGTAGCTGGACAGCGCCAAGGCATCGCGTCCATTGATGTGCACACAGAAAAGTAAAAAGATGTCGTGCTCAGTTATTCTCAGGGATGGCAGCGGCGGCACAGCATCCACTTCCCTGAGTGAGAACAGATCGCGGCTCTACCACGACAAGCACGATGCAAGCCACAACCCAGCTTGTGCGAAAGCTGGCCAGCTCCCCAAGGGTGCTCGCCCGTCCTAAAGGAGAGTCACGGACGGCCTCCTACCGACCAACAAGAACTGAGAAACCAGCATCGCACCTTCCTACGAGAAAAATTAAAAGCTCTCTTCCCACGTGCACATGTCCAGTACACTCAATTAAATAACAGCGTATCTGTCAGCTGGTACTGTTTTCTCCCTCTTCTTCTTCTCCTGTGATCATTCTTTCAGCACCTATTATTAAACGTTGTTTTCTTTGACAGTGTCGTAAGCAATTTGAGCCGTGGCTGGCTCATGCTATGAGTTGGATTAAACCTTGGTTGTTATTATGTGTTTAGTCTCCCGCAGTTATTGCGATTATGCCGTTATCCTCTCTTTCCGCGGGCGGCAGCAGTGGTGTGTATCGATATCCGCACCTTGGACAATCTTTGGCCTGGCGCTCATAGTTTCCAGCTTGGATGTGTGCGGGCAGTTGGTCGGTTGGCGTGGAGCAGCGAGGAAATCTCCGCGGCGCGTAGTTTGGCCGGGCCTGCTGGCAGTGTGTGGTGCTGTTCCCATTGCTACGAGGTTCGTGGGTCACCAATTCTGGATATGAAAGTTGACTTTTTGACTTAATTTACCAGCAAGTCACAACTGTTCACACTGTGTCGTTTGCAGTTAATTGTCGGCTATTGGGATATTCCCGCGAGCAACCACGTGTTTTTTCAAGTTGTCAAATTTTAGTCACTCTCTGGTGGAGTTTGACTGTACTTGCTTATTTGAATTGAAGTGCACCAGCGGAATCTTCTGCCTTGTGGCCGGTTACCTGCCCTGGCCATTGACGTAAATTCAGGCAGTGTGTTTTCCTTATTGTTTTGTCACTGTCCCGCATGGTGTGTAGTTTGACAGCTTAATGTATAATTGGTTGTGGGCGCCAATACCTTCTATGTTGTTCCATTGATGTGTGCTGGTCGGGTAAAGTGGAGATTAGCTTGTCGGTGGGTCCGTTAACTGTGTGTTGGTTGGGTTGTCGTCGGATTGACAATGGTTGGGCCGACTGCCTGTCTCACCTAAGCGAGCGTTAGTGTTTGAATTCCAGACTGACCCTCCGAAGTTCTGAGCGCCTATTCTTGTTTGTTCTTGTTGTTTGTACTTGTATGGCTTCTGGCAGATTTTTCCGTTA
This sequence comes from Schistocerca serialis cubense, assembly GCF_023864345.2. Taxonomy (NCBI): domain Eukaryota; kingdom Metazoa; phylum Arthropoda; class Insecta; order Orthoptera; family Acrididae; genus Schistocerca; species Schistocerca serialis. Next base: position 123,723,517 of record NC_064645.1, read on the forward strand.
AGGTTGTTTCAAGATCTGTTTTATGTAAAGCCTTTGCCATTTTTCAAATTAATATTATTGAGTCTCAAGTGCTGGGCCTTCAGCCAATCTTGAATTTAAGTTGTTTGCTCTTAAAGTGTCAGATTCTTTTGGCATTCAGCCTCATTAAGGGACTGTTTTAAGATAAGGCTTTGCCTTTAAAAATAAAAAGGTTCAAATGTGTGTGAAATCTTATGGGACTTAACTGCTAAGGTCATCAGTCCCTAAGCTTACATACTACTTAACCTAAATTATCCTAAGGACAAACACACACACCCATGCCCGAGGGAGGACTCGAACCTCCGCCGGGACCAGCCGCACAGTCCATGACTGCAGCGCTTCAGACCGCTCGGCTAATCCCGCGCCGCTGCCTTTTAAATTTCTGATTTTGGTTGAGCTTTAAGTTATTGGCTTTCAGCCGTTTTTAAATTAAAGAGGTCTTGCCCTTAAGGCATCAGATTGTGCGATGCATGCAGCCACTAATTAAGTTCCAGAACTAAAGCTGTGGTTTTTTTAATCATTTTTTCTTGGCTCATGTAATTTTTGATCAAATAAAAGATTATATGTTCGAGTGCAGCTGACAGCCGCTTACTTTGGCCCCTTTCCACAACTTAAACTACCTGTCCTGTCCTGCAAGGTGTCTCACAGTTCTTGTCTCTCTTCAAAATATCCTATAATATTTGTCTTTATTCGCCATGTTAATACGGCTTCATTCTTAACTCCTTTTGTCCTAGAATGAGATTTTCACTCTGCAGCGGAGTGTGTACTGATATGAAACTTCCTGGCACATTAAAAGTGCGTGAGGGACCGAGACTCGAACTCGGGACCTTTGCCTTTGGCGGGCAAGTACTCTACCGTCTGAGCTACCCAAGTACCACTCACGCCCCGTCCTCACTGCTTTACTTCTGCCAGTATCTCGTCTACTACCTTCCAAACTTCACTGAAGCTCTTCTGCGTACCTTGGAACGTAGGAGACGAGATACTGGCCGAAGAAAGGCTGTGAGGACGGTGCGTGAGTCTTGCTTGGGTAGACGGTAGAGCACTTTTCCGCGAAAGGCAAAGGTCCCGAGTTCGAGTCTCGGTCCGGCACACAGTTTTAATCTGCCAGGAAGTTCCTTTTGTCCTGCTAAATTGCCTTTCCTGCTACAAATCCCCGCCTCAACGATCTCCAGTCCTTTTTTTACCTTCCGTATTGTCCACGTATCTGCTTCACACGAAACCGCAGACCCCACAAAGCATTTAACAAGTCTTAGTTGTTTGCACACTTTTCCATGGCGTAGCTTCTTCTTCCAGTTTAATGCTTGCTCTGATATGATAGACACAAATCCGAGTATCACGTACACCCAATATCTTCAACTATTTGTTGACTATATTTCAGTATCGGTCTCCCCGCACAATTTTTCACTATACAGAACCCGCTTGTAGCATGGAAGTTATTCTCTGACTTTATAATACACATGCTATCACCTTGCAGTGTTGTCGTAGTATTCCTTTCCTCGTCAGTATTACGAAAAACCTCGTGATTTCTTACATTGTCAGTTCACGTAATCCTTGTACTGCACCATATCTCAAATGCTTAAATTCTTACAATTCTAATTTTTATTTCTGAGGTATGTCTCATTTCCTACTTCATTAAGTTGCCAAGTATTTCAAATTATTTACTCGCTTCCTTGTTCTGTTTTCCACGTATTAGCTTTTTCTTCTTGTTAAATCTTGCTTAGGCACTGCCATTCTGGTTTTCATTTCTGAGGTGCATCTCATATCCTCGTTTATTAATATGTGTAGGACTCTTTATGAAATGCATGAGGTGCAAAAAGTTACCCGAATTCATGTGAGAAGAGACAAATTCAATTATTAGTAGTATGACTGACATGAGTTACAGGTGGATCCGACGTGGGATAGGCAAGTACGAGTCGACCGCAACAATCATAGCATTATGTACCCACACCTTCGGCAAAAATGTCGCAGAAAGCATCCTTGAACGAGGAAATCGTATATTCCAAACTATCTCACAAATGTTGTATTAAATGGCTGCAGTTGGTAATTTATCGTCTTCATTAGACCAGATCCACTGTTACAGTCTTGTGAATAGGAGGATTATCATCATGGTTCAGATAGTTGTTTGGCATATCTTTTACAGCAGGCGGGAGATGGTCAACATGAAGGGCATCAGCTAGACTTTCCGAACGTAAAAATGTAGTAAATGGTGTGAACAATGATTCGTCTGGCCAGATGACATTCTCGTTTCATTGTTTGCAGTTTGCATGCGCACGACGACAATTTCAGTGTTTCGACGCACTGAAAGGTGTAATCAATAGTTCCGACGTAACACTTCTAATGTGAATACTTGTCGTATGCAGGTGACGCTGGATAGTTATTGACGTCATATATGATTTCAGATATCATTAGAGCCCACTGTGGATGGTTGTTTTCACTACGGATCCGGAAAATGGGCTCGAAAAATTGTACATTTGATAGCTTTGAAACCACCATCACTTAAATGCTAACAGTAGACTAACGTGTGTGCATTCTCTCCCCTTTGGTGTTACAATTCAATATTAGAGGACAGGAATACGTAGGTGGTTTCCTTTGAGAACTGTTTTCCTGCAGGTGGTCGTATTATTTTGCCCAAACTCTGTATGTGCAGTATAGTTGCTGAGCCGTCGTACACAGCTCGTTCATTGAAGCACAGTACACTGGCTACGAAGAAGCCTAGTATAATTCTCCAGCTCCAGGAGTAGTCGACTATGAGTTGCAAGTGAGAATCGGGCCCGCACAGCAAATCTACAGAAGTCCAGCTCTGTAATAGTGGTAGTCGTATACACAACAGTTGGACCACATTATATGATCATAGGGTAACACGTAAGTGGTCTTCCGGTAGGTGTGTTGGTATCTTTATGCTGCGCCAGAAGAAGCTGGTTGGTGTGAAGTGACGTCACGTGCTGTTGGGAGACGTTTTCATGATTTATAGCGCCACTCATGGAATAATGATGATTTTAGTGCCGCTGATGGTGCGACCGCACAAACCCGATCGCACATATCGGTATCGGAATCGCAGAGAACAGTAGTATTTGTGAGATACGCAGTCACTGAATTGTACCAGTTGTTTTTCTAATTCAAACTAAAACAGTCTTCAAAATTGTTGACAACAAATAGATATGGATTGTGAATGTAACTCTGATTTGCAATACTAGATTGTACTGCACATAATATAACTGCTATTCCTAGCAGGTGGTATGCTTTGTTCCTGTTAGTGCAGCGAGAAATGATTCATAGGCTGAGTAGTGTCTAAGCTGCTTTTCACACTCGATCTCTGTATTTTGGCCCTCTAAAACGTGGCGTCAGGTTCTTTCGCAGTGGAAAAGCCGATACCCTGCTCAGCCAGGCATTGCTTCAATCAAATATAGAGACACAGAGAGCGTCAGCGACATTCCCGGATGGAGGGAGGATGAGGCGCCTATGTGCATCTCTGACGCGACCCAGGGGAGGCGGGGGGGCGGGGAGGGATTCTCACAGCTACCATGACGTTTACAACATACTTTCAGAGTCACGGGGCACCCAATAATGTACGAAGCATCAACAGTTGCGCAGCCGCGATGTTCAGCTGCTCACTGTACGAATATTTTAGCTCATCCCCATCCGCCTTCGTTCCTCCTCTGAGAGACGCACTCCAGTTCTTCGTAGTAAAAGTACTCCGCATAACGATTTCTTTCCCAAAAGTGTGCATTTCACAGGTCGTGCCTTGGAGCAACGAAGTTGTCACCAAGTACCTAATCGACAATTGTAGAGAACTACTTGCTAAAAATTTTCTGCTTCGGAGACCCACAGCAGTAAATCATTATGTGACAGTTAATGCTAAGCGTTTGGCAGAAAGAGAATATCCGTGAGAAAGCAAACGGGCACCACAGTTAGTGAAAGGATTCAAATGTCTCAGATTCGCGTTTCTTTTGATACGAAAGGGCCTAATACTGCCAGTGTTCGGTAAAGAACGTGAAACAATAGTGTGTAAACCTGAAACTTTTTTTATCTATTAGACAGAATGGGTGAAATGTTTTCAGCTAATAGTGATGTAATAAACTACCAGGTGATCAAATGGCCAGACATATAGCACATTAATATTGACGTATCCAAATTACGTGCTGGAATTGTTTGCACATTATTGCTCTAGGCTGAAGAAAACTGATAAGCTTTTATCACCACCATTAAGTAGTATTTACATTGCAGAAGTGACAGTAATCAAAGACGCAGCTAAAGTTTGAAACTGAAAAAGAGAACAAAATTCTCATCGTAGCAGCGCTTTGGAAAAATTATAGTATCTAAAGTGGAAAGCTGATATTAGATGTACTTATGATGTGGCGGGACTAATTTTGAAACCCAACGTAGAAAGAAAGAAAATAAATCTGTTCATCTGATTTGGGTAAAGAAACACTCAGGTATTCAGGATGATGAAATAATAAATGGTCTTTTAAAAGAATACATCAATGAAGTGGACCCGCTGTTTACCCAGCTTCCAGTTCCGACATACTGGCAAGGAGATCAGATACTTCATTTGTAAGAATAAAGTTGTGACACGTATGCTTCCCAGAACATATCTACAGTATTCGACTGATAGAATTTCCCAACCACGATGAACATCCAGAAGCCGACGGAGATTTTGATCACACCACTTTGGGGTGATCTAAATATACTCCATATCAAAATAAAGCTTGAGAAAATTTTGCTAACTTGAAGATTCGATTACCAACAAGTATCAAAACATTAATTAATTGACAACGTCAAAATTAACGGTGTAATGCAACGTTACGTTAAAGTAGCGGATATAAAGCTCAGACATATCAAACAATGAATTTGTAATTTTGTGTACGTATAACATTGTAAACACTAGCATAAGAAACTGTAATGTTTGTATTGTTTGCTGAAAAAAAGCAATAAAGTTAATTAAATAAAAAATTAAATAACTTGTCTCTGCATTCGGATGCTTTCACAGAGATTCCATTTCCTGTTGTTGAATCTTTCCCACAGGTTCAGAGACTTTAAAGCACTTATCATCATTACTCCAGCAATCCACTTACTTACAAATCTATTTTCCTCATGATCCTATTGAACTTCAATCTAGCCAAAATTTTTGCAGAATTGTCGAACTGACACGAGGATCTTATGGAATGGCCCGCTTCGATTTTCTGCATACTTAAAGTGTTTGATGGTTGTGCCCATATATTAGTTTCCTACTGCAGTACAAAGTAATTCTTAAAAAATAAACACGAAAAAATTACCTCTGAAAACCAAAAAATTTCCCAGTGTTGTTAACCACAAAACGTGTCTGTCTTTGCAGTGTATTCGTTGGCGAAAAGCATTGTAATTCTGAAGCTCCTGGCTTTAATATCGCTAGTAGCATATTAATTTTTCAGTGTTATTTAAATTCGTTAGTTATTAACATATGGAAATCTTGCTTAACAAATACTAAATAATAATTTTCCCTAAAAATAATGTCATTTAATGCTGAATTTATATTAAAATGATAGTGACAATATAGACAAAACATAAACAGTTTGATAGAAAATGAGAAATATCGCCGGCCAGACTGGCCGAGCGGTTCTACGCGCTACAGTCTGGAACCGCGCGACCGCTACGGTCGCAGGTTCGAATCCTGCCTCGGGCATGGATGTGTGTGATGTCCTTAGGTTAGTTAGGTTTAAGTAGTTCAAAGTTCTAGGGGACTGATGACCTTAGAAGCTAAGTCTCATAGTGCTCAGAGCCATTTTGAGAAATATCAAATTCTAGAGAATGAATTATTTCCTAGAGACTGAATTATTTTATTTAACAAAAGGTATTTCGTATGTCACGTCAAATTTTATTTTCGTATTATCAGTAATAAAAATAAAGAACATTACTTTCATTATAAATTATCATTCGTTATCTGTTAAGAACCATTTCCATTTGATAATCCATAGGAGATGTAAATAAAAGTAAAAAAAATCTACTAGTGAGTTTTGAACCACTGACTTCACCATTACTAGCCGATTACATTTTATGACACCATTTTTTATACTGAGAAACCGACATATTCGTTAACAAGTAGTAAAGGTTTGTACTTAACTGCCCTGCTAAATATAATCTTCCGAACTCGAAGGTTTCTTTTTTCTTTCCTTTTTCTTGTGACTATAGTCCGCTGCTGGATACGCCTCAAAACCTCTGTCTCACGATAAATTAAACCAGCTTGTGTCTTGTACTGTCTGCAAGTGTACCTCATCTTCTCATGGTTGTTGACCTATGTATTTGTTATTACTAGCTGGAATTCATTGCAGAACTAAACGGGTCATTCTCCTCTCCCTTTCCTAATACATTTTCCACAAGGTCCCCTAATCTGTCCTCTGGTCATTACACTACTATACCTTTTCAATCTCTCACGTTATTAAAGTTTCACCTCTGTTTACATACAGAGTAACCCGTTACATGCCCTAATATACTCTCTCTCTCTCTCTCTCTCTCTCTCTCTCTCTTTCTGTCTCTCTCGCTCTCTCTCTCTCTCTCTCTCTCTCTCTCTCTCTCTCTCTCTCTCTCTCTCTATGTCATTAACTTTCAAGTGCGATTCTGGGCTATTATTCTTTGGGCAAATGAATTCTTGTTGAAACCAAACGTTTTGTCCCATTTTGAGCGGTTTGTAGCTTTTTCAGAAGTTCGATGCACCCCTTGATCTCTCGTTTGGATCTTGGAACGTTTCCAATCGTAATACACGATTGGTTTAATGGATTTGTTCCCCATACAGTGTTTGATACTGTTTCTCCCTCAGTGTGTGAAGGCTCTGGCGGCTGTTCTCACTCTATTCACATATTCTCCAAACACACTGTTCACGCTTATAATGCACATTATGCATATTAACCACGTAATAGCCCTACTAAACAAGCAGTTACCAAAAGAGTGAAAGTTATCAATAGAATACTTCAGCGTGCCGTCTGCTGTGCACATCCAAACAGAGAATGCCAGCAAGAAGGAGAGATTAAAATTTAACTTAATTTGGCCAACCCAGATACACTCATCTGCACTACAAGACTGCACCGATCACCAATGGCATATTTCCTCTATCGATGGCATCAAATACATATCTAACAACAGAAGACTCTTGGCAATGCCGCATTCCATGCATTCACAGAACCAAATACTTCCATTGGCGAAGAGTTCTCGGGCTTCCAGCCGGGTGGCGATGTCTTCAAACTGCGACGTTTCGACGAGTGACATATTCATCATCTTCTGGCGAAGTGCCGAGACTTTGCGGATGCCGGTCCCTTTATACCTGCGGTGTGCCCCCCACCACCTGTTCGCGGGAGGCTGGGTCCAGCGGAGCCGGCCGGCGGGGTGGAGGGGGAAGCGGGTGCGCCGTTCGTGTCTCCGTCAGAGCATTCTCATCGCGTCTCGTGAGCTGGACGGTTCTTGTTGCGTTCCTGGCGTACTGCGGCTAATGCTGTAGAGAAATCTGCTATAGCTGAACATAGCATCAAAGAAAACCACACCTTTGATTTCGAAAACACCAGGGTGCTGTGCCGAGCCGGGAGCTATTGGAATAGCGTCATTAAAGAATCAATAGAAATACGGGTCCACGAGAATCTTGTAAACAGGGACGAAGGCTATCAACTGAGCGCGGCCTGGAATCCAGCATTAGCCGCAGTACGCCAGGAACGCAACAAGAACCGTCCAGCTCACGAGACGCGATCAGAATGCTCTGACGGAGACACGAACGGCGCACCCGCTTCCCCCTCCACCCCGCCCGCCGGCTCCGCTGGACCCAGCCTCCCGCGGCCAGGTGGTGGGGGGCACACCGCAGGTATAAAGGGATCGGCATCCGCAAAGTCTCGGCACTTCGCCAGGAGATGATGAGTATGTCACTCGTCGAAACGTCGCAGTTTGAAGACGTCGCCACCCGGCTGGAAGCCCGATAACTCTTCGCCAGCTGTATACGCCGGGAAAGCATACATTCACATAAATACTTCCATTGTTGACAGGGTGCAGGTGGTCATTGTCTGACGGGAGTCGGTGATGATTTACACAAAATTTTATGAATTAGAAAACTTTTATTGCTTTAGCCTATGTTGTTAGGGTAGGCACAGTTCCCACAATAACGATTGCTGACGGACGAGCGCTTAGCAAGCGTCGCCTGTAATTCTTAACCAGTTGTATTGTGAGAGGAAATCAGGTGATGGTCGTTAGATGGAGCCTGCCAACATACTCGTCCTACACTCACACAACCTACCACCAAATATGGCCACGTAGTACATGAAATGTATTCGGAATTGCGAATATAGAGAACCATCAGGTGTAAAATGGAATGACGACTGAAAATTTGTGCCGTACACGGAATCAAACCCGCATTTCCCGCTTATTGCCAGTGATCGCCTTACACTTCGGCTATTCGTGCATAACTCACGATCAGGATTTAACTTCCATTAGTCGTCGACCATTTGTCTGCAGCCTGTACTAACACACCCATTATGTATATTTCCGTACTTGCTCGGTGTCAGGAGATATATACGATATTGCAGTGCCTGTGTTACTACGAATTACGATTCAATGTTCCATCGGACACGCATGACTACAGCCGTTATGAAGTCGTTTGAAATGCATTAAATGTATTGGCAATTGCGAATATGGACAACCATCAGCTGTAAAATGGAATGCTGACAATGAACATTTTCATAACAGTTGTAGAGGTCGCAGTGTCTGTTCCTTTGGTCATGCATGCATATCAAAAGGAACTTTGCATCCTAATTCAGAATAACATGGGCACTGCAATATTGTATCGGTCACACAGGACCTTCAGACAGTGGCGTCATCGGTAGATGAGCCCCCTGTATTCCAAACCGAGGAATGAATCAGCCAACGCCTTTAACAACTTTCTGTGTTCTTTCTTAGACATTACCTATCTTGGATGCCCAGTCAAAAGTCCTGTCCCTCCTATTATCAAAAGCAGCAAGCCATCGCCAACTGCCTAGGTATTATGCTCCACCACTTCCTGCTCTGCTATGTCCAGCTGGCTTCTCTCTCCACAAGTTGCTGGCCATCTTAATTCTTTTCTCTGCTGCAGCGCCCTCAGGTGACGACGGCGGCCACTCCATTCTCCATCTAAACATGGCTGCTATCACCGGTCAACTTCCTGGGCCAGACGCATCACTACATAAACAATCTGTGCATAGCCCAGCACAGAAGACGGAATATCGTTCACAGCTGGTCACACCCTCTTCTCCCGCCCACTCCAACCCGTCCCCCTCCCCCCTCCTGTCCAGCGCAGTTGATCTGAATCTTCGATTCAGCTGCCACTACCGTCTTCTTTAGCCTCGCGCCCTCAGTACGACAGTAGCTGGCCCGTTACCGAGGTGCTGTTGCTTCCAGGACATCTCAAAACATTTTGAACCGCACAACCCATACATACAGAAGACCAGGTGTCACACCGTAGATGACACAGCGCTGCACGAAAGTCTGGTCCACCACTGCTGCCAATAGCTCTGATCACTGGAAGATGATGTTGCTGGTTGACTGCCGTTCACCACACTGCTGCTGTTCGCTTTGAGAGCACAGCAGTTCATGGCTCGCAGAGCAGCGCTGCGACTAGTTATTTTGCTGTCGCAGGTACACTCTACATCTATATCTACATCCATACGGTGTGTGGCGGAGGGTACCTTGAGTACCTCTATCGGTTCTTCCTTCTATTCCAGTCTCGTATTGTCCATGGAAAGAAAGTCTGTCGGTATGCCTCTGCTTGGGCTCTAATCTCTCTGATTTTATCCTCATTGTCTCTTCGCGAGATATACGCAGGAGGGAGCAATGTAATGCTTGACTCCTCGCTGAACGTATGTTCTCGAAACTTCAACAAAAGCCGGCACCCTGCTACTGAGGGTCTCTTTTGCAGAGTCTTCCACTGGAGTTTATCTATCATCTCCGTAACGCTTTCGCGATTACTAAATGATCCTGTAACGAAGCGCGCTGCTCTCCGTTGAATCTTGTCTATCACTTCTATCAACCCTATCTGGTACGGATCCCACACTGGTGAGCAGTATTCAAGCAGTGGGCGAACAAGTGTACTGTAACCTACTTCCTTTGTTTTCGGACTGCATTTCCTGAGGATTCTTCCAATGAATCTCAGTCTGGCACCTGCTTTACCGACGATTAATTTTAAATGGTCATTCCATGTTAAATCACTCCTAATGCCTACTCACAGATAACTTATGGAATTAACTGCTTCCAGTTGCTGACCTGCTATATTGTAGCTAAATGATAAAGGATCTTTCTTTCCACGTATTCGCAGCGCATTACACTTGTCTACATTGAGATTCAATTGACATTCCCTGCACCATGCGTGAATATGTTGCAGATCCTCCTGCATTTCGGTAGTATTTTCCATTGTTACAACCTCTCGATATACTACATCACCATCCGCAAAAAGCCTCAGTGAACTTCCGATGTTATCCACAAGGTCATTTATATATAATGTGAATAACAACGGTCCCATGACACTCCCCTGCAGCACACCTGAAATCACTCTTACTTCGGAAGACTTCTCTCCATTGAGAATGACATGCTGCGTTCTGTTATTTAGGAACTCTTCAATCCAATCACACTATTGGTCTGATAATCCATATGCTCTTACTTTGTTCATTAAACGACTGTGGCGAACTGTATCAAACGCCTTGCGGAAGTTAAGGAACTCGGCATCTACCTGGGAACCCGTGTCTATGGCCCTCTGAGCCTCGTGGACGAATAGCGCGAGCTGGGTTTCACATGATCGTCTTTTTCGAAACCCTTGCTGATTCCTACAGAGTAGATTCCTATTCGAACACAATACGTGTTCCAACTGATAGGCGTTAGAGATATAGGTCTATAGTTCTGCACATCTGTTCGACGTCCCTTCTTGGAAACGGGGATGACCTGTGCCCTTTTCCAATCCTCTGGAACACTACCCTCTTCTAGAGACCTATGGTACACCGCTGCAAGAAGGGAGGAAAGTTCCTTCGCGTACTCTGTGTAATATCGAACTGGTATCACATCAGGTCCAGCGGCCTTTCCTCTTTTGAACGATTTTAATTTTTTTCTATCCCCCTGTCATCTATTTCGATATCTACGATTTTGTCATCTGGGCGCAAATCTAGAAAAGGAACTACAGTGCAGTCTCTGCCACGGTGAAAGACAGTTCCTGCCCTTGTGCCAACAGCCAAGCACGCCGGGAATAGGACAGTGCCCTAAAAGGCTAATTGACAGCATAACATCATTGCTTTCAAGAAAAATGGTTAATATTATGCAACCTAGAGCCTATATTCAACGCCAACTACTTGTGAAGTGAAGAACTAGAATCTAATTCTAGGTAGATGTATCTCTGCCCATCCGGAAAAAGTAGCTTCTACAGGGGTAGATACGACCCAAAGGCAAGATACATCTAGTTTCTTACTGTGAGACAGTGTCCACCTGTCCCTATCCTTATCCTGTCGACCGATTGTACTCATGCCTAACGTTGGTTGGATGTAGACGATCGTGATGCGCAGGTCGGGCTAGTTTAAGAGTCAATTATCAACCTGTCTTTCACTGAAAGTAGTAGTGCCGACAAGACCACAGTTAACCAAGCACTGTTCGTCAATTTGATATCTGACCACATGATAGTGTCACAAACATCTAGAATACCAAAGGTAGTGTCCGAAAAGAAGAATAGAGGAAATACTACTGCAGCATAGTGCTGCACAGCTTAATAAATGTTTCACTGATGTGAAGAATCAAATAGAAAAGAAAACCGATACGAGGAAACAGAAAATAAATCGGTTAATCTTAAAGATTGGGAAGAGGATGTGTTGGTACTGCATTCCCAGGAAGATAATCCTTTTTCTAGAAAAATTCCAGGAGCTATTTCGGTTGGCTCAAGCATATATCAAACACTGCTGAAGATTCTGATAGAAAGGAAGCTCAGAGGGGAATGTCATAAGCAGATATTTGCCCAGTTGTTGCACCTACGACAACAAAACCGACAAACTCAACATAGTGTACATTCGACTTGAAATGGAAACCTTCAAAGCATATGAAGTTGAAGAAACAAAAAGCATTTACCGCAGCTTCAGAAACTTGTTGAATCAACTGTAACTACAGAACTTTGAATTACAAAACGAAAAGAAAAAGCTTGAAAAAACTGCAAAAGGACAAATACACTTAAACGGGGTATTAGTATGAAATATATCCGTCCCCGGTAGCTGAGTGGTCAGCGAGACAGAATGTCCATCCTAATGGCCCGGGTTCCATTCCCGGCTAGGTCGAAGATTTTCTCCGCCCCGGAACTGGGTGCTGTGTTGTCCTACTCATCATTTTATCCCTATCGACGCGCAAGTCGCCGAAATAGCGTCAAATCGAAAGACTTGCACCCAGTGAATGGTCTACCCGACGGGTGGCCCTAGTCACACGACGTTTACATTTGGTATGAAACATAAATATTGTTTCGGTTAAACGTTTCGTATTAGTGCACCCATTCCACTCCCTTCTTTGTTATCTCAAAGAAAGAAACAAAAATACAGTTTGTGTATTTTTCTCACTGTCTTGTAATTATGTAACTGTCAATTATAATTACACTGCTTGTATGTTCATTCTTACATTTAAATAGTATCCAATTAAACAAAGAAAGAACACCAAAATCCGAGCATTTGCTGACGCTTCTGTTTGCCACGAAACTACCTTCAACTGCTTTCCAGCTGTCTATCGGTATGGTCGTCTTCATCAGGACTCTGCACTTACGTCGTCGTCGTCTTTTTCTACAGCATCTTTCCTGATCTCCAGAAAATACTGAAAGTGACCTTACAGGTGCTTAGGGATGTTATGCAGTACAGCACACATTACTATTAGTTTGGGGACTCTCTCTAAAGAAAGTCTTACACAGTTACCGATGGTCGCAAATCGTTGCTTAAATTGACGAAAGACGCTCTCCACTGCCGCACTTTCTGTGGCATGGACCAAACCGAATCGCTGCCGATCAGCATTTCTTGTTGGCTTAAATTGAGTGACTAACCACGTAAGCCGTTATCCACGTTGTATACTGAAATTATATTCCTACTTTGACTATGCCTCCATATTCCAGCATCATGCCATACTGCTAGTAAATTTTTCACCAGCATCTACGGTGCCTGAACATTAAAAGATGCATAACCTTTGTGGCTGATGTATTCATCTCCATGTAATTGTGTTCTTCTAATTTCTATTTGGGTGCAGTCCTGAGCCCCTGTAACAGCAAACGAAATATTTTTTGATACTCTAGCTTAGCTGTACTTCTCATGTGGGACCGGCAGCAATATCGCCATAGCGCAGACTGACGGTCAATCCTTAACAGATCGCTGCCTTGTCACAGTCTTATGAATAACCTTGATGTATCTCAGTGCGAAAATTAGATTTTACTCGTTATTCACAACTTAAATCCAGTCCGTCTGGAAAAGTCAGTTTACATCCAGACATATTAGAATCCACAACATTTATTGACACACAGCATAGACAGATCTTAAAACCAAGCGAGACATTGCTACATCTCGTTTTTATTTACATCCTCGTCATCTTCCTATATAGATATTTCTCAGCTATACAGCCTCGGACGAACAATTTGAAAACCTCGCTAACGCGAAAATTAGCATAACACTTCGTACTATATTACAAGCAACATATTGACCCTTTGGGGGCCTAAGAAGTACTATAGCGCGGGAATTCAGATAGAAGTCTGCAAGTTGCACCTGTACGTATTGCGAATGCGTTTTTACTCTCTTCGTTGCTGACACCCGTTGCCCACTGGAAGCGAACTCTAATCCGCAGCGTCAGTTATTTTTTAATGAAACGTTGCGGGCTCTTTACGTTGTACTGCGTTTCCGTGTTATGATGCCGGCGTTGCTCACAAGTTTTTCAGCTTTTCGTCGTTTAGCGAGTTTGCCGCGGTCGTTACAGTGATTACGCAGTGGCGGTCAAACGGTCAGATTGCAAACGACCCATTTACACAAGATTACCGGAATGGTCTGGGATGCGAGAATGAGTTTAGCTAACGTGTACCGCAAATCCAGCCTTTGTTACAGAATAACGATGCACGAAGCGGTTATCTACCGAATAAAATATTCACTAAAGCGACAATAACAACTCCCCCACGAAAAAATAAACACACTATGGCAGTTTTCGCTGTTACCTTTAGGGAAATAGACTGGGAGTCATTTGACTCCGGTGCGTTAACAATTCAAACAGGTCTGCCAAGCTTAAAGCGTTGAAACCAATACAAAATAGTTAAACAAACACATTATACATAGATAATCATATGCCCAATCAAAATGTTCAAACTATTATTTGGACACAGCTGCGAAAGCACTACAATCGCGGCACATTGCTGTTCTTCGTGATGTTAGAAGGCTTCAGCTATCCTTATAATCCACAGAATATTGACTTCAGGGACGGGCCCCGAAGTTTCTGCAGTGTCTACTTTCCTTCCTCAAATCATTCATCCCCTCAGTTCGTGTGGCCAGACGTGAATTTCGATGCGTCAGTAGATTTCTACCTAAATCCTATTGTAAAAATTTGAGACGATGGATCGGATAGAAACCGCTCACTTGCTGCGACGAACTAGCTCTTTCTCGCGACTTACCACTCACCATTCACTTATCAAAATAAATTACAGAAAGGTGCCTTGCGTCTTTATTTCAAGGCCACTGTACCTGTTGTTTTACCTAATTGTAATCTCTTTTAAAATTTACGACAAGTCGTACTTTTCACCTTCAGTAAAAATACAGTTCTGAATATTTTTATCCAGTTCGAAAATTATAAAAATAAAACTCCTTCTTGTTACTTTTCCATAATTTAAGAATAATATAAAAATGCAACATAACTGAAATTTATTTTCTACCTCTTGAAATTATATAGACCTTCACAAACATCATGACAATAGGTACGTCAAAGAGGAAGGAGCTAATCCAGTGTTGTCTTTTATAATTTGGCGAATGTTATTCGAAGTGAATCGCTTTCTTTTCTCGGAACAAATCTGTTCTTTTCAAAAGCTACAAACACAGGAAGCAGAGTAGCTGGAAACATAATTGTTTCAGAACCAATTGATGCACCTTTGGAAACAGCACTTATGGAGATTCCCAAAAGTTTAATGAACCACTACCCGTACATAAATATGGCTGAGACAAACATTTGTCCAAGTCGACAATCGCCGCACGTCCTCGGTCTCACGTAGATCCAGATCATCAGGCTATGTGATGACGCTCGTAGTTAAAGCTAATCCTGGCTGCAATGAAGGGCCGATGACTGTGACTTACATATTAGTTGTTCATTTCGAGCTCTTCGAGAGGAGATGTACCGCATTTCATTATTTCGTATTTTTCTCATTATTTTCAACAACAGAAGCACTGGAAAACATATGCGCAGTCATTACGTTAAATAACAAAAAAGAGCAGCACTTCGCATATAACACCAATATTTTCTAGTGGATGATGCCTCAAAAGTGCGAGAAAAAGTTGTAGTCTACATGGTTGTATACCCGTGAAACATTTCATCCATTTATATTTATACTTAGAGAAAGAAGGGGAGCATGTTAACCACTAAGGGACGTCATTTGGTAGGATGATGTATTCAGCAAATTTATATGAAAGCAGCTGCTATTCTTTTAATGACTAAGCATGGTGCTGGACTGATTCATCGAACAAGCTTAATGGGAAAGTTACCTGTGATTTCCATGTAACTGTCCGTTATTATAGTTACTTCGTCGGACGGGTCTATTTCTTTCGGGCTTAAGCATGCTCTGAGTCGTACGATCATGTAATGTGGGGCGACTGTAATAACTTGGGTTTGAAAATGGGTTAAGCGTGGTTCCAAACGCAGTCCTACCACAACGACCTACGTTTATTGCAAGGTCTCGAAACTGAGGGCTACTCTTACAATGAAAGACATACTAGAGACCTTGAGCAGACAACACTGATACTAAAAATTTTCAAATGCATGTGAATTCCTAAGGGACTAAACTGCTGAGGGCATCGGTCCCTAGACTGACACACTACTTAAACTAACTTATGCTAAGGACAACACACACACCCATGCCCGAGGGCGGACTCGAACCTCCGGCGGGAGGGGCCGCGCAATCCGTGACATGGCGCCTCTAACCGTGCGGCCACTCCGCGCGGCAAACACACGTAAATACGAGTGAAATGGAAGCTGAGTGTCCAGACTTTGTTCCCCATCGGAACCACCAGCCTACGAGCACTTACACTGAATGAATTTCTAGAACTACAGTTGCACGTAGCTTTTGAGAACTATGTGATCGGGAATGGAGGTGATAGATGAGAACGGTAATGGAAGTAAATATGAGACAGGGCCGAAAAGAGATATGACCACATTCGTAAGGAATGTGAAAAGTAAAGTGTAGGTAAATACACGGATGGATAGATGGTTCAAATGGCTCTGAGCAATATGGGACTTAACATCTGTGGTCATCAGTCCCCTAGAACTTAGAACTACTTAAACCTACCTAACCTATGGACATCACACACATCCATGCCCGAGGCAGGATTCGAACCTGCGACCGTAGCAGTCGCGCGGCTCCGGACTGAACGGATGGATAGAGACACAAGGAAAGATGGAGATAGAACATGAACCAGCAACGAAGGACGGCGGGCGACACAACAGGATGGAAAAGCGACGAGACAATGTTAGTGTAAGGGGTAGTCAAATGACAAAGAGCCAGGTGGGAAAAAGTAAGTAAACTGTTAATTATTTCAAAAGCAATGGACGTAACTGTTAATACATTCATTCCACTGCGAGACAAGGCAGTCAGTGCCTTTACGGGAAAATGGTTTCGGATGCCTACGGAAACACGACTTGACCCAGGCGTGCCCCGTGCCCCTCTTCTTCGGAAGCAGATCGAAGGCCACGAGTGTCTTTCCACAGGCATAAAAACCAAACCAACCGGTTTCAACAGATTCTGTTCCCATCTTCAGGACTTAATATTTTTTTTTTTTTTTTTTTTTTTTTTTTTTTTTTTTTTTTTTAACAAAGATGACAGCAAAGTCTGTTGAAAGAGGCTGAGTTAAAGATAGAAATATTTTGTGGGATGTTGGCTGTTGAATGGTTTTAACAATTAAAAAAATTGCCCTTCAGCACTCTCAAAATGAGGTAAATCTTTCTTCAGGGCTCTAAGGATATTGAAATCGCAAACAGCCTTGGAAACACGTGGGCTGGCACTGATCGTCTTGTTTCACAGTGGAGTAAATTTATACACAGTTATGGCAATTACTTTTGAAATAATTCACAGTTTACTTTTTTCTATATTTCGTTTTCATTTTACAGCCCCGTTATCCGATACTGGAAAGTCGTGCGCGTGAGGAAGCTCGTGAAGGGAAAGGTAGGGAAATACACTCCAAGGAAAAAATAGGAAACACGCACCATAAAAGAACTGAAAGAATTATCCGAGTGGGCCGGAAATCGGTAGGCAAACTTAGCAACTCGGATATGCGTTGTCCCACCTCTGGTCATATGCAAGTAGCTATTCGCCTTGGTACTGACTGACGGAGTTTTTCGATGTTCTCCTGAGGGATATCGCGCCACATTCTGCTCAATTGGCTCTTCGGGTCCTCAAACACCCGCGTTGACATTAATGCTCCAAACGTTTTCAATTGGGAACATATCTGGCAACCTTACCGGCCAAGGTAGATCAGGGTGGTTTCCCACAGCTGCCCGGGGTGTCTACAAACACGAGTTCTCACTGTGATCTCACTGATGGGGTAAAATTGTCTTCAGTAATGAGTCCCGCCTCGACTTTAGCCCAGATGTGCAGCGAAGACCTGTTTGGAGATGCCCCAGGTAGTGGTGGGGTACCAGCACTGACTGTCGCCCCGCACTGACTGTCGCCCCCCATAGGGCCCTACAACCAGGACAGATGATCTGCGGTGCCACCAGGAACTTTTTGGTTGTCAGCCAAGGCATCCTTACAGCACACCGGTACGCCGACGAAGTTCTACGACCCCCCCCCCCCCCCCCCCCCATTTTGTTCCCTTCACGGTAAGTCATCCTGGAGTTTTATTTCAGCAACATAGTGCCCGCTCGTACGCTGCGAGTGTTTCTACTGCTTGTCTTCTTTAAATGCTCGTACGCTGCGAGAGTTTCTACTCCTTGTCTACGAGCTGGCAAAATCCTTCCTTCTCCAGCAAGGCCGTCGGATCTCTCCCCAAGTGAGAACGGTTGGAGCGTTATGGACAAGGCCCCCAAACCAGCTCGGGATTTTCACAATCTAGCGAGGAAATCGCACAGAATTCGGTACAGCATCCCTCAGGAGGACATCCAACAAAAATGTCAATGAATGCCAAGGTGAATACCTGCTTTCATAAATCTGGTTGGTTTAAAGAGGAGGGAGGGGGGGAGGGGGTGACAAAACTGCAAGGTTATCGGTCCCTCTTGCATAAGGGACAGACGGTGGACCAACGAGTTACTGGCTTCCTCGGTTTGTCAAGTTATTTCTCTCGAATAACTAATTCAGTGTTTTCTGAAACATTTGTTTGTCTGTACATTTACACCTAAGGATTTCTGTCCCTCTATTTTGCCTTAAAATATAGATGAGCTCCAACGATAGGCAGATGACCATGAACACGACGTACATATGTTTCTAAAGGTAACTGTGTCCCAAATTGCGTAGAATTTCTCTTAGCATTTTATTATTGTTACACTTAGCAAATCTGCATTTACATCCATATTCCGCAAACCACAGTGAAATGAATGGCAGAGTCTTCGTTCTAATGTGGCACTTACTAGCACTTCTTCCCGTTCCAATCTCGTATGAAGCGAGTGACTGCTTAAGGGCTTCTGTGCTCCAGTTGTAATTAGTGTAATATTTTCATTGCGGTCCCTACTGGATAAATACTTGTGGGGCTGTAATATGCAGTATGGGAAAATCTTAAAAATCTCATTTTGAGTTTTCCAATTTTTTTTTTTTTTCTGGAACAATACGAAATGGAGTACACGGATTGGCTATACGTATAGCTCAAGCGGCTCTGAAGTACAAGATGTGTTCCCATGCAGAAACACCGATATTATTACGAAGCGTAGCAATGTTTGACGCTAATATACTAATGTTGACCAGGAATGTCCTCTTCGTTTCATATGTCATTTTGATTCCAAGTTAGCAGACTTCCTTTAGTTCGTCTACTTCGTGGTCCCCAATTTTGATAGGTTTCTCACTAATCTCATTTCCGCTACTCGTCATTATTTTCCTGTTTCTTCGGTTTAATCTCAAATCTATAGGAGGCATTCAATGTACCGTTCATACTAATCAACAGATGCTATAATCCATCTTCCATTTCAACGAGGATAGCAATTTCATCTGCGCATCTTTTCACCCTGAATTACAGTCTCACTCCCGAATCCTCCTTTCACTTCCATCTCTGCTTCTTCGATTTATACATTGAACAGAGGCAGGCGAATGACTTCGTTCTTGATCCTCCATTCTTATTGTTAGCTCTTGGTTGTCGTACGTTGTATATTGTCCGTCTATAGCTTACACATATTTTCTTAAGGATTTAGATCAATCTTGCACCATTTTACAGTGTCGAGCGCTTTTACCAGATCGTCAAACACAATGGACATGTTTTGATCCTTCTTGTTTGGTACCACTAACAACCGCAATGTGAGGACTGGGTCTCCGATGCCCTTGCATTTCCTAGAATCGAACTGATCGTTATGTAATAGAGCCTCAACTATTGGTTCGATTCTTCTATGTTATTCTTGTCAACTTGTTGGACGCACAACATGTTACACTCATTGCGCTCATTCCTCTCGCTTATTTACCATAGCTGGAAAAGAGGTGCTCCCGGAATTGCACCTGTGAGACCTGTATCTGAGTCGTCGATGGGTAATAAGAGCATTTCCCGCAAAAGACATAGTTCTGGGTTCGATTCCAGACCTGTACACATTTAAACCTGCCATGGAGTTTCCAGTAAGCCGGCCAGTGTGGTGGAGCGGTTCTAGGCGTTTCAGTCTAGGACCGGGCGACCGCTGCGGTCGCAGGTTCGAATCCTGCCCCTGCCATGGATGTGTTTGATGTCCTTAGGCTAGTTAGATTCAAGTAGTTCTAAGTTCTAGGGGACTGATGACCTCCGATGTTGAGTCCCATAGTGCTCAGAGCCAACCAAGTTTCCAGTAATCATGCATCGAAAAGAACATCTTCTATTGGTTAATTGGTCGTCTTTAAGTATCCATTGACACAACGCTGGCGTAATACTTGACGAAATATGTCGTTGCTATAATGGAAGAAATGCATGCACTATCTGGCGTGTGTTGAAAAATTCTGAGCTGAAACAAGGGCAGTCTACAGTTGCTACTGCAAGCAGTAGTCGCCGAAAGGCACTCTCGATAGCGACTGTGCCTTACACAGGAAACATTGCTGAGCCGTTCCCTGCGGTTTACAGGATACGCCAAACACTGAGGCTAGATGTAAGTATACAACCAGCCGGTAGTGGTCGCAGCAGACTTAATACAAAGTTAAACACAAAGGCGCCGGCCCATTGAGGCGGCAGCGGGTATTGGCACATCTCCCAACAGCGCGACGTATTGCGGGACCAAGTTTGAGGCCGCGCGCTCGCGTTAATCCCGCCGCTGCGGGGGCGGTGGAGGCGGCACTTGCAGTGGGCAACGCCTCCGCCTCCGCCTCCACCAGGCCTTGGCGAGGCGCCAAGGCGCCGAGAGCCAAGTCCGACACGCCACTTGCTGAACACTGAGCCACTGAACAGAGCGCAGCGGGAGGCGGTTACTGCGTGTTTGCTGCAGTCGTTTCACTGCGACGCCGGCACCCACTGTACGTCTGGCTCAAACCCTTATGGAAACCCAGCAGC
Source organism: Schistocerca serialis cubense (assembly GCF_023864345.2). Taxonomy (NCBI): domain Eukaryota; kingdom Metazoa; phylum Arthropoda; class Insecta; order Orthoptera; family Acrididae; genus Schistocerca; species Schistocerca serialis. The sequence continues at coordinate 123,744,387 of NC_064645.1, forward strand.
TCTGCCTTCACAGTCTTCTGCTGAGCGAGGAATGCGCCTCCAGAAAAGAGAGACCCTGCTAAGTGGTGGACTCAATGGAAATGATATTTTCCGTGCTTATGGCGAGTTAGTCACCTCGCATTCCAGTGTACTGCACAAAATTTTAAACAATTCGCCCGACTCAACAGTACGAATTCTGAAGATATCTTGATTCGTAATGCTATACTTTCTGCAGCGTCCGCCAAAAGATACGGGGCGCCATCTACATAAAAGAGGAGTAAGCGCCTACGATTGAGGGGCAACGTAGTTACGGTTAGACTCCATAAAGAGAACACACGACAAGGACTATGTTCCGCATCCGCACGTCACACAAATACACTACAGGCCATTAAAATTGCTACACCACGAAGATGACGTGCTACAGACGCGAAATTTAACAGACAGGAAGAAGACGCTGTGATATGCAAATGATTAGCTTTTCAGAGCATTCACACAAGGTTGGCGCTGGTGGCGACACCCACAACGAGCTGACATGAAAGTTTCCAACCGATTTCTCATACACAAACAGCAGTTGACCGACGTTGTCTGGTGAAATGTTGTTCTGATGCCTCGTGTAAGGAGGGGAAATGCGTACCATCACGTTTCCGATTTCGATAAAGGTCGGATTGTAGCCTATCGCAATTGCGGTTTATCGTATCGCGACATTGCTGCTCGCGTTGGTCGAGATCCAATGACTGTTAGCAGAATATGGAATCGATGGGTTAAGGAGGGTAATACGGAACGCCGTGCTGGATCCCAACGGCTTCGTATCACTAGCAGTCGAGATGACAGTCGTCTTATCCGCATGGCTGTAATGGATCGTGTAGCCACGTCTCGATCCCTGAGTCAACAGATGGGGACATTTGCAAGACAACAATCCAGGTTCTGTTTAAAGCATCGTGATGGTCGCATCCGTGTTTGCCGACATCGCAGTGGACGCACATTGGAAGCGTGTATTCGTCATCGCCATACTGGCGTATCACCCGGCGTGATGGTATGAAGCGCCATTGGTTAAAAGTCTCGGTCACCTCTTGTTCGCATTGACGGCACATTGAACAGTGGACGTTACATTTCAGATGTGTTACGACCTGTGGCTCTACCCTTCATTCGATCCCTGCGAAACCCTACATTTCAATAGGATAATGCACGACCCCATGTTGCAGGTACTGTACGGGCCTTTCTGGATACAGAAAATGTTCGACTGCTGCCCTGGCCAGCATATTCTGCAGATCTCTCACCAACTTAAAACGTCTGGTCAATGGTGGCCGAGCAACTGGCTCGTCAAAATACGCCAGTCACTACTCTTGATGAACTGTGGTATCGTGTTGAAACTGCATGGGCAGCTGTACCTGTACACGCCATCCAAGCTCTGTTTGACTCAATGCCCAGGCGTATCAAGGCCATTATTACGGCCAGAGGTGGTTGTTCTGGGTACTGATTTCTCAGGATCTATGCACCGAAACTGGGAGAAAATGTAATCACATGTCAGTTCTAGTATAATATATTTGGCCAATCATCTGCATTTCTTCTTGGTTTAGCAATTTTAATGGCCAATAGCGTACATTGCGCAACGTAATTGAAGGGACACCTTTTCGAAACTTTTAATTGTCCCCCATTTCAAGGCTGAAGTTTAGAATTAGGCTCAAAGTTGATGACAACTTTCCGCAGTAAAGTTTCTTAACCGTGGCGTCCTGCAACGTCAGCCACGGACTCAGTGATGCTTCAAACATTAAGGTGTCGACACATGCGAAATAAAGGCCAAAGCTATGTGAGCTGTAAGGGGGGCTGATGGAGTCACATTGGTGCCAAATTTCAACGCAACTCAGCTCAGTGCCACGGTTGAAGCGTCGCACGATGAGAATGTTGTCAATGACCCTCTCACTCACATTTCACTCCTTCTTTTGACGCCTCTGCGGTCGAGGTCAGAACCACGACAGCCAGGTATAAATTAGGCGGTTGTTTTGCGGTAGCAGAGGAGAATATTTTAGTCACAGCGCCTCTCAGAATCGATATGGAAGACCCTCAGGGAGTGGCACAAATGATGTCAATGAGACCACCCCTTCCCTTGGGACGTCGAATCGAACACTTTTCGCTGTGGAAAACGACAGTTTGCAGTGCAGTTAGCATGATGACGTTCTGGTCAACCTTGACGGTGCGAAGACCTTCCGCACACGATTCAGCCCTTGTCTAAGGACATCATAGTCCTGCAGTCACATTGAAAGTGAACGCACCGTTCTACATGATACACGAATGATACATGGATTGACGGAAAAAGGGGGGGGGGGGGCAGTCATTAAAACAAAGGCATTTTTCGCTGCGGTTGGATCTTCTCATGAAATTTCAATCACCAGCTTTCACCTCAGAGGATGGACACATTTTGTTAGCGCCCACCTACACGGGTAGAAATAATTATCGTATAAAATAAGAGAAATCAGAGCTCATAGGGAAACATACACTACTGGCCATTAAAATTGCTATACCACGAAGATGACGTGCTACAGACGCGAAATTTAACCGACAGGAAGAAGTGCTGTGATTTGCAAATGATTAGCTTTTCAGAGCATTCACACAAGGTTGGAGCTGGTGGCGAAACCTACAACGAGCTGACACGAGGAAAGTTTCCAACCGATTTCTCATACACAAACAGCAGTTGATCGGCGTTGCCTGGTGAAACGTTGTTCTGATGCCTCGTGTAAGGAGGAGAAATGCGTACCATCAAGTTTACGACTTTGATAAAGGTCGGATTGTAGCCTATCGCGATTGCGATTTATCGTTTCTGCTCGCTTTGGTCGAGATCCAATGACTGTTAGCAGAATATGGAATCGGTGGGTTCAGGAGGGTAAAACAAAACGCCATGCTGGATTCCAACAGCCTCGTATCACTAGCAGTCGAGATGACAGGCATCTTATCCTCATGGCTGTAACCGATCGTACAGCCACGTCTCCATCCCTGAGTCAACAGATGGGGAAGTTTGCAAGACAACAACCATCCGCACGAACAGTTCGACGACGTTTGCGGCAGCATGGACTATCAACTCGGAGATCATGGCTGCGGTTACCCTTGACAGACAGGAGCGCCTGCGATGGTGTACTCGACGACGAACCTGGCTGCACGAATGGCAAAACGTCGTTTTTTCGGACGAATCCAGGTTCTGTTTACAGCATCATGATGGTCGCATCCGTGTTTGCCGACATCGCGGTGAACGCACATTGGAAGTGTGTATTCGTCATCGCCATATTGGTGTAACACCCGGCGTGATGGTATGAAGTGCCATTGGTTACAAGTCTCGGTCATCTCTTATTCGCATTGACGGCACTTTGAACAGTGGACGCTACATTTCAGATGTATTACGACCCGTTGCTCTACCCTTCATTCGATCCCTGCGAAACCCTACATTTCAGCAGGATAATGCACGACCCCTTGTTGCAGGTCCTGTACGGGCCTTTCTGGATACAGAAAATGTTCGACTGCTGCCCTGGCCAGCACATTCTCCAGATCTTTCACCAATTTAAAACGTCTGGTCAATGGTGGCCGAGCAACTGGCTTGTTATAATACGTCAGTCACTACTCTTCATGAGCTGTGATATCGTGCTGAAGCTGCATGGGCAGCTGTACCTGTACACGCCATCTAAGCTCTGTTTGACTCAATGTCCAGGCGTATCAAGGCCGTTATGACGGCCAGAGGTGGTTGTTCTGTGTACTGATTTCTCAGAATCTATGCGCCCAAATTGCGTGAAAATGTAATGACATGTCAGTTCTAGTATAATATATTTGTCCAATGAATACCCGTTTATCATCTGCTCGGGACCTTTGCCTTTCGCAGGCAAATGCTCTACCGAGTCTCGGTCCGGCATATAGTTTTAATCTGCCAGGATGTTTCACATCAGCGCACACTCCGCTGCAGAGTGAAAATCTCATCCTGGAAGCATCCCCCAGGCTGTGGCTAAGCCATATTTCCGCAATATCCTTTCTTTAAGAAGTGCTAGTTCTGCAAGGTTCGCAGGAGAGCTTTTGTAAAGTTTGGAAGGTAGGAGACGAGGTACTGGCAGAAATGGGCGTGAGTCGTGCTTGGATAGCTCAGATTGCCCGCGAAAGGCTAAGGTCCCGAGTTCGAGTCTCGGTCTGGCACAGTTTTAATCTGCCAGGAAGTTTCATGTTTACTATTAACTCTGCGACTAGATTTATTCATGCCAAATATATCTCGAGTTTTTCCATTTTTCTGCTGCTGTTGATATTAATGTATATTTGTGTGACCAGAATCGTTTTTTCCATTTGACGTCAATGACCCACACTGTATGCAGAATGAGTCTCCGCACGTACCTTTTCAGATTCTCTAGCTTCGTTACCATGTTGAAACTTCTGACATCCCACGTCCTGACTCGTAGAATGTTATCTTTTTGTCGATTATTCAGCCTTTCTCTTATGCCGTATCCGCCGTAAAATAGAGTGCATTACTCTTCAGATGAGGCGATGTAACTTCAAGCGCCAAATTTACTTCGCTGCTGTGAGATCTTTCTGTAAATGCAGCTTTCCTACAAAGCACGCAAAACCCTGTGCCTTCCAAAACGACGTCATTAGAAAGGATATCAAGTGAATGGCTGAGGCGTGCACCTTACATCGTGCTTCTTGAAATAGGAACAGCAGTGAACGGTCTTGCAGATGTCACGCGCAGGACAACTGGCGTCAGGTGCCCGAGTGTATGTAGTTCTTATGCAATCTGGTATTCAGACTGGCTTCAGACAACATACTGTCATTTTTATTTGCAGTTCTGTTTGTCTAATGTTCTAATTGTTTATTAATTTTACAGTTTTAATTGTGCTTAGTTATGAGAGTGAATGAAGGTTTTTGTCCTGTGCATTGAAGTAACTGGTCTCTGAAGAACATTCGAGAATGACGTGTCAGTCATGCGTAGTGAGCAATTTGTTTCAAGCTATTTCGTCAGTTTATGGTACTAGCGAAATGAACTGTGATTTTGGTAAAGTGGTATAGTTAAAAGAGAGTTCATTTTGTATTTCTGTATTTTCAAAATTTATTTATGTTAATTTACTGTTCCGATTCTGTGACAAATTTTGAATGTTTCTGTATATAAGCGTGGGTTTCAGCGTATTTGATGCTGCTTTCCGATTTGCTGTAATGTCTCTCTTCGAATCAGAAATCAGTATATTCACGCTTATTCTGGGAACTAGAAACTTTTTTTGTGTAGAGTGATGAGTAGGGTCGTCGCTTGGAGCTCCTAGTTACCAGACCTGTAGATAGGTGTTCCGACAAAAATTATTAATATTGTGATATTTGAGTAACAAAATGTTTGAGAAGTGTGGAAGAGAGTTCGATTTAATACTCGGTGTGAAATTCAGAACCTTTGCTGACATTTTAAATAACTAAATTCCGCGCGGCATGTTGCTTATTCGCGTAAACATTTTGCTACAGGAGACTTATCACAACAACAATTGAGCGAGGTATTCTAAAGGAAACAATCCATTTACAAACTTTCGGTGAAGGATAATTAACAATTACCATAAACTGGTTACGTTTATGAATGATGTGTGCATGTGGACCCTCCAGACTTTGTACGGCTTACAGCAAGGCTGCTAGTAACTGGTGTACGCAATCTTACCACATCAGGGTGACATTTTACGCACTGAAATGCCTGGGCCGGCAGAACAGATCGGATCAGGTTGTGGAAAGGAGCCAAAGTAAGTTGCTGTCAGTTGCACTCAGCATATAAACTGTATTCATCAACACACAATATTACAACAAGGATGCAAAACACTCAAAACTTTAATCGAACTCCTCTAATTAACCTTAGATCGACTGAAGCCCACACTCAAAATCCAAGAATCAAGGCTTAAGTAAGAAATTGAAATACAAGGTTCTTCTGGAGGTTTCACCCAAGAATATTTTCTAAATCTTCTAACTAAACAGGCTGAAGGCCTTAGCAATTTCATTTTAATGGAGCTTGGCTGAAGGAACATATTAAGCAATAAGAAGAGTGTCGATCAAAAGGCAGAAGGCCTTATCTTAAAACATTTCTTGCAAAATTCGGCCCCATACAAAAGCATAACAATCTTATGCCTTAAGGGCAAGACAAGAAGATTAATTTAAGAGATATTCAAACTCGGCTGAAGGCCGCACATCATCAAATAATTTAACGGCTTAAGGTCTAGAAAAAGAGTTTCAATTTACAATGCAGAAGGCCTTACCTTAAAACATCTCATGTAAAATTCGGCTGAAGGTCCCATATAAAAGCATAACAATCTCATGCCTTACGGGCAAGACAAGAACATTAACCAAATAACTAAAACCCAAAGAGGTAAATTACTGTAACACACAAGCCACGGCGCTCAGAAGTTTCCAAGGGTCGGCCTGGGATTGTAACACTAACGCCCGTTTAGGTGAGACAGGCATCTACATCTACAACTACATTGATACTCCGCAAGCCACCCAACGGTTTGTGGCGGAGGGCACTTTACGTGCCACTGTCATTACCTCCCTTTCCTGTTCCAGTCGCGTATGGTTCGCGGGAAGAACGACTGTCTGAAAGCCTCCGTGCGCGCTCTAATCTCTCTAATTTTACATTCGTGATCTCCTCGGGAGGTATAAGTAGGGGGAAGCAATATATTCGATACCTCATCCAGAAACGCACCCTCTCGAAACCTGGCGAGCAAGCTACGCCGCGATGCAGAGCGCCTCTCTTGCAGAGTCTGCCACTTGAGTTTATTAAACATCTCCGTAACGCTATCACGGTTACCAAATAACCCTGTGACGAAACGCGCCGCTCTTCTTTGGATCTTCTCTATCTCCTCCGTCAGACCGATCTGGCAGGGATCCCCCACTGATGAGCAATACTCAAGTATAGGTCGAACGAGTGTTTTGTAAGCCACCTCCTTTGTTGATGGACTACATTTTCTAAGTACTCTCCCAATGAATCTCAACCTGGTACCCGCCTTACCAACAATTAATTTTATATGATCATTCCACTTCAAATCGTTCCGCTCCCAGATATTTTACAGAAGTAACTGCTACCAGCGTCTGTTCCGCTATCATATAATCATACAATAAAGGATCCTTCTTTCTATGTATTCGCAATACATTACATTTATCTATGTTAAGGGTCAGTTGCCACTCCCTGCACCAAGTGCCTATCCGCTGCAGATCTTCCTGCATTTCGCTACAATTTTCTAATGCTGCAACTTCTCTGTATACTACAGCATCATCCGCGAAAAGCCGCATGGAACTTCCGACACTATCTACTAGGTCATTTATATGTATTGTGAAAAGCAATGGTCCCATAACACTCCCCTGGTACGCCAGAGGTTACTTTAACGTCTGTAGACGTCTCTCCATTGATAACAACATGCTGTGTTCTGTTTGCTAAAAACTCTTCAATCCAGCCACACAGCTAGTCCGTAGGCTCTTACTTTGTTTATCAGGCGACATTGCGGAACTGTATCGAACGCTTTCCGGAAGTCAAGAAAAATAGCATCTACCTGGGAGCCTGTATCTAATATTTTCTGGGTCTCATGAACAAATAAAGCGAGTTGGGTCTCACACGATCGCTGTTTCCGGAATCCATGTTGATTCCTACATAGTAGGTTCTGGGTTTCCAGAAATGACATGATACGCGAGCAAAAAACATGTTCTAAAATTCTACAACAGATCGACGTCAGAGATATAGGTCTATAGTTTTGCGTATCTGCTCGACGACCCTTTTTGAAGACTGGGACTATCTGTGCTCTTTTCCAATCATTTGGAACCCTCCGTTCCTCTAGAGACTTGCGGTACACGGCTGTTAGAAGGGGGGCAAGTTCTTTCGCGTACTCTGTGTAGAATCGAATTGGTATCCCGTCAGGTCCAGTGGACTTTCCTTTATTGAGTGATTCCAGTTGCTTTTCTATTCCTTGGACACTTATTTCGATGTCAGCCATTTTTTCGTTTGTGCGAGGATTTAGAGAAGGAACTGCAGTGCGGTCTTCCTCTGTGAAACAGCTTTGGAAAAAGGCAACCCAAATGACAGACAGCCAACCGACCAATCAACAAAATCAGTTCTACTCCACGCAACCAGCAAAACGACCACAAGATTTCAATACAACGACACACAGGATATTGGCGCCCACAACGACCAACAACACGTCAGCTGTCGAACTACATGCCGCACTGGTCTGGAACAACACGACGAGGAAAATACACTGCCGAAAATTACGTCAGCGACCAGGGCAGGTAACCGGAACGTCAACGCTCATGAGGCAGAAGATACCGCTGGTCAACTTCAATAACAGACTAAATTAAGTTAAACTCCACAGGAAGACAGCTGGAACCTTAGCCGACTTGAATAAACACACGTTGTTGCTCGCGGGAATGTCCCAAAAGCGACAACCAGGATCAAACCAAGAAATGTAAACAGTTGAGGCTCGATAGTAGGTTAAGAGAGGACTCAACCTCACGTCCAATATCGGTGGGCGACGAACTTGTAGCACTCGCAAGCAGCACCTCACACTCCAACCACGCGTGGACACCACCAGCGGCCACACACAGAGTATGCGCGATGGAGTACTTCCTTGCTGCTCCACGCCAACCGACTGACTAGGCACACACCGCCCAGCAGGAAACTATATCCGCCACACCAAAGATAGTACAGCAGTACTAGTATCGATACACGCTGCTGCTGCCACTCACGGAGAGGACAGCAACATCATAGCGATAACCGCAGGAGAAATAAAACCACAGGACTGCAACCAGGGTTTAACCCAAGACAAGCATGACTCGAGCCAACCACGGCTCACGCCCACAAATAATTTCACTTCACTATTATTAGCCTTCTACCGAAAAAACAATTTTAAATACAACTTGCGGTTACTAGGTGTACAGCAGTATTCTATAGCTTTTCCCGACTGAGTACTGCATTTCAGTACCTTCAAGGATACAGTCTGGAACCACGCGACCGCTACGGTCGCAGGTTCGAATCCTGCCTCAGGCATGGATTTGTGTGATGTCCTTAGGTTAGTTAGGTTTAAGTAGTTCTAAGTTCTAGGGGACTGATGACCTCAGAATTTAAGTCCCATAGTGCTCAGAGCCATTTGAACCATTTTTTTGAACCTTCAAGGAGGCGTGCTTGTGAGAAGAGATTCACCATAAGGCGAGTGGAACTTCACACACAGCAGCAACGCACCGCACCGCCGCACAACGATCTGAATTTTAAAAAGTTTTAATTCGAAATCCAGACAGTAGGGTTCCTCAACAAAATCAATAATAGTTGCTGACAACTGGCGGCGCATGAAAGACCTGCCACTAATGACTTCTATGGTAATACATCATAACAATTTCCATCAGATATTCATTCGCTGTTGAATACCAACTAACCGGAACTCCCAAATGTGATTAAATGGTTCAAATGGCTCTGAGCACTATGGGACTCGACTTCTGAGGTCATCAGTCCCCTAGAACTTAGAACTACTTAAACCTAACTAACCTAAGGACATCACACACATCCATGCCCGAGGCAGGATTCGAACCGGCGACCGTAGCGGTCGCGTGGTTCCAGATTGTAGCGCCTAGAACCGCTCTGTCACTACGGCCGGCAAAATGTGGTTACATTTTGCCTCCAGAAGCAGTTATTCTTTTGCATATGTCTCGCAATTATTTTCAAAAACAAGTTGTACAATCCTTTCCATTAGTAAAGCTTCGGAGAAACTCTACCATAATCCCTACAGAGTTCAATTTAATTCGAAAGAGCAGCCTTCACTTATTCGTTTCTTCTTGGTGAGATTATTCGCTAACAGCTTTATCGGAGTGGGCTCGTTTCGCTCCGAATCAACTTTGAAATATGTGTATGTAAGCGCACGAGGAGGAAAATCCTCGAAAGTCTGCAGCGATGAATTATTGTGCCGGCACGAGGCCTAGAATGCTTCAGAGCTGATACGTAGTGTATATCTCCCAACATGGCGGGAGCGCCCAGGCTTTGGTAACAGGCTCGTTAAAAAGTTTCCCGGTCCCCACACTTGCGGGATCAAATACTGAAAGCTTTGTGCTGTCAACGGCAGAAGCCGTAACGCGAACACGATTAAAAGAAGTACGCCAAACAGTACCCACTTAAAAAATAAAATAAAAAAGGTCTCTGCGTACCTTTGGTATAACAGCGAGAGCAGTACGGAAAAGCACAACTTATCCGAAAGCTAATGCAAAAAATCTTTTCAAATGAAATGTGACAAAACCTTTACTACAACAGATGTCTATTACAGATTATTCTATTAGACAATCAAAAACTTTTATTCGCCATTTATCACTGAAAAGGAAGTAGCATTCGACACTGGTACAGGTTAATGGAACAGGCCACAGAAACCTAAATACGAAATGCAATGTATGTAGCAGAATTTTTGAGTAATGTATGTATATAGGCTGCCAGAACCACAGGTTTACTAAAACAAATTAATATTATGAACTCAGGAGAGTGACTTTTCACTAAAGAATCTGGTGTAACTACTGTACACAGTGCCTTTTGCAGAATTTTTGAATAATGCATGTAATGATCGTATGCCAGAGACACGGTTTTACTAATACGAATTAATATCATGAACCCCGAGTGGCTTTTAGTAAAGAAGCTGTCAATCTCTATATTAGTTTCTGCAGGAATGTTAAAATTGCCCTTACATGCTGGGTGATGATGAATCTCATCCTTGGTCTAACATTCTGTAGTGCTGAAACTTCCTGGCAGATTAAAACTGTGTGCCCGACCGAGACTCGAACTCGGGACCTTTGCCTTTCGCGGGCAAGTGCTCTACCATCTGAGCTACCGAAGCACGACTCATGCCCGATACTCACAGCTTTACTTCTGCCAGTATCTCGTATCCTACCTTCCAAACTTTACAGAAGCTCCTTCGCAGGAGAGCCTCTATAAAGTTTGGTAGGTAGGAGACGAGATACTGGCAGAAGTAAAGCTGTGAGTACCGGGCGTGAGTCGTGCTTCGGTATCTCAGATGGTAGAGCACTTGCCCGCGAAAGGCAAAGGTCCCGAGTTCAAGTCTCGGTCGGGCACACAGTTTTAATCTGCCAGGAAGTTTCATATCAGCGCACAATCCGCTGCAGAGTGAAAATCTCATTCCATTCTGTAGTGCTGTTCGGAACATAAAGAACAGAGACGCAAGTCTACGGATCCACAAGTGTTTACACTCTCAACCTCATGAACAGTGGACAACACGGTTTCGAACACACTACACGTATTGCTGCTTCTGACCCCGTACGTTCCCATACGAGGTGCATAACTGTTGGGGTCTGAAACATGTCAAAGAAAACCATTCGCTACTAAATACATCTCTCAATTTCGATATGAAAGATACTGCAGACATAGGTGTTTTCTTAGTACACTCCTGGAAATGGAAAAAAGAACACATTGACACCGGTGTGTCAGACCCACCATACTTGCTCCGGACACTGCGAGAGGGCTGTACAAGCAATGATCACACGCACGGCACAGCGGACACACCAGGAACCGCGGTGTTGGCCGTCGAATGGCGCTAGCTGCGCAGCATTTGTGCACCGCCGCCGTCAGTGTCAGCCAGTTTGCCGTGGCATACGGAGCTCCATCGCAGTCTTTAACACTGGTAGCATGCCGCGACAGCGTGGACGTGAACCGTATGTGCAGTTGACGGACTTTGAGCGAGGGCGTATAGTGGGCATGCGGGAGACCGGGTGGACGTACCGCCGAATTGCTCAACACGTGGGGTGTGAGGTCTCCACAGTACATCGATGTTGTCGCCAGTGGTCGGCGGAAGGTGCACGTGCCCGTCGACCTGGGACCGGACCGCAGCGACGCACGGATGCACGCCAAGACCGTAGGATCCTACGCAGTGCCGTAGGGGACCGCACCGCCAATTCCCAGCAAATTAGGGACACTGTTGCTCCTGGGGTATCGGCGAGGACCATTCGCAACCGTCTCCATGAAGCTGGGCTACGGTCCCGCACACCGTTAGGCCGTCTTCCGCTCACGCCCCAACATCGTGCAGCCCGCCTCCAGTGGTGTCGCGACAGGCGTGAATGGAGGGACGAATGGAGACGTGTCGTCTTCAGCGATGAGAGTCGCTTCTGCCTTGGTGCCAATGATGGTCGTATGCGTGTTTGGCGCCGTGCAGGTGAGCGCCACAATCAGGACTGCATACGACCGAGGCACACAGGGCCAACACCCGGCATCATGGTGTGGGGAGCGATCTCCTACACTGGCCGTACACCACTGGTGATCGTCGAGGGGACACTGAATAGTGCACGGTACATCCAAACCGTCATCGAACCCATCGTTCTACCATTCCTAGACCGGCAAGGGAACTTGCTGTTCCAACAGGACAATGCACATCCGCATGTATCCCGTGCCACCCAACGTGCTCTAGAAGGTGTAAGTCAACTACCCTGGCCAGCAAGATCTCCGGATCTGTCCCCCATTGAGCATGCTTGGGACTGGATGATGCGTCGTCTCACGCAGTCTGCACGTCCAGCACGAGCGCTGGTCCAACTGAGGCGCCAGGTGGAAATGGCATGGCAAGCCGTTCCACAGGACTACATCCAGCATCTCTACGATCGTCTCCATGGGAGAATAGCAGCCTGCATTGCTGCGAAAGGTGGATATACACTGTACTAGTGCCGACATTGTGCATGCTCTGTTGCCTGTGTCTATGTGCCTGTGGTTCTGTCAGTGTGATCATGTGATGGATCTGACCCCAGGAATGTGTCAATAAAGTTTCCCCTTCCTGGGACAATGAATTCACGGTGTTCTTATTTCAATTTCCAGGAGTGTAGTTATAAGCGGACTCAATACGAATTTCTGAAAGATTAACACACCCTGTTAATAAAGTAAGCAGCAGCCTAAGGAGCAGCCCTATTTTTGTCTGCATACATTGGATGCAACAAACCAGTTTCCTACAAACAGCAGAAGTACTCAAATGTTAGGGTCACAAAGTGCCACTATGCTGAGTAAAACATTGTCAGCAACAATGAAAAAGGAGGCCAGAGGATAGTGGACCCTGAATTTATTTCTGCTACTGAATAACATCTCTTTCTGCTTGAATTTTTTCGTACACATTACATGTACAACTGAAATTCGTCCTGATGTGGAAATACGTACAAGATATGACGTCATATTTGCTTGAACGATGTCAAACAGAATTCAGTTAAATATTTTGCTTACGCTCTCTAACTAGAATGACTATGTCTCTATCTCCAGCTCATCTTCAATTTTTAGAACCTAGTCGTGTCCTTTCCATGTACAAAAGGGAGCTCTCATTGCTAATGCTGGAGAACATGTATATCTTCTATTGATGGACCATCATCATTGGACACAATCCGAAACACGGATAGCAAAGGATGTGGTGTCACTCCCAGACACCACACTTGCTAGGTGGTAGTTTAAATCGGCCGCGGTCCATTTAGTACATGTCGGACCCGCGTGTCGCCACTGTGTGATCACAGACCTAGCGCCACCACAAGGCAGGTCTCGTGATACGAACAAGCACTCGCCCCAGTTGGACGGACGACCTAGTTAGCGACTAGATGTACGAAGCCTTTCTCTCTCATTAGCCAAGAGACAGAATAGCCTTCAGCTAAGTTAATGGCTACGAATTAGCAAGGCGCCATTAGCCTTACAGTGATTGTAATTAAAGTCTCCTGTGTATAGTCAAGAGCGATGTACCACAATGATTGATTAAAGATAAGTATTAATCCAGCTACGTACTTTTCTTCATAGCATTAATTACGTAGCCTGTTCCAGTACTTCACGCCCGTCTGCGTTAGTCTAGCGTGCATTTTCAGCCATCTCGACCTACAAGGTGTTGGCCCAGCTGCCGACACATCAAAGGAAGGGGGAGTGTGTATCAAAATATTATTGCCGTGCCGCAGAGTTGGCTGTAGTTCGTACAGTTCATGCAAACAGACGTTAACGCCAAAGATAAGAAGCGCAGTAGACCGTGCTCAGTCGGTCGCCAGCATCGCACGTGTCATAGAATCAGGCGGAGCGCACCGCTAATAAAGACTTCGGGAGAAACTACTCGAAGATGCCACCAGTAGAGAGCAAGTTAGAGGACGAAGTTCTTCGCAGTCAAACACACGAAGTGGTGGCAAGTGACTACCAGTTTATGAAGAAAAGCAACAGTTCTTGATGTTTTACTGAAACTAATATCTACACTGAAATGAGAGACTGAAGGAACTGGTGTACCGTTTACCTCCGTTCAGCGGTCTAAGACATAACTGGAAAGAGTCCAGGCAGTTAAGTCCTCGACATTTTCAACACCTCATAAGGAAACGCCCAGAAGATCTTGTGGACAGCTTGGATAACAACCAAATCAGTCGCCGAGTGGCGAATGATTTTTGCATTACAATGAAATAACACGCAGTCTGAAGGAAATTCGTAAAAAAAAACTCTCAGAGTTTCATAAATATTGAAGGCTGTCAAAACATATTTCTGTAAACATCTTCGCACACTTTGATTTAGGTGGAAGAAGATGGTGATTAACCGAAAAGTTCTCCAGGAACAACGTAGAATCAGGACAAAACGAACTGCTTACTTAAAAAGTATTCGAGAGTACAAACTTGAATATCTTCAGTTTCGCTATATGGATGAAACATACGTTCATACTAGCCGCATAGCAACGTATGGATGGCGTGACAATTCACCACATGGTCTGTTGAAACCAGTTCCGGCAGGAAGCAGAATTATAAATATCCATGCTGGCGTGGAGCACGGGTTTATACCAAACCCCTGCGTAAGATTTAATTCTGGCCAGAAAACGGGATTATCAGAGCGACATCGATTTTAAAAATTATGATAAATGGCTCAAGAAGAGATTAATACCTAATCTACGACCTCATACTGTTCTCGTTATAGATAATTTCCGTTACCACAATAAGAAACTGACTCGTGCTCTAACATCAAACTCCACGAGGTAGGAAATGTTGTCCTGGTTAACAGGAAAGGGAATTCTTTTCCAAAGGGACATGCTGAGACCTCAGTTGTGTTCATTGATCAAAATGAACAAACCAGGCCACAACAGTTATAAAACAGACAGTACTTTAGGTGAACGTGGTCATGCAGTCTTAAGACTTCCTCCGTACCACCCAGAATTGAAGCCTATAGACGTGATACGGCCAAGAGTTAAGAACGCCATTTCTGAATGTAATGTGACGTACAGAATGAACTTACAGCTGAATTAATTGCTTCCACAAGAAAAAGAAGACTAGAAGGAACTCTGTGAGCATTCAATTAAGATTGAAGAGCAATATATCTCGAGTGAAGATTCCCTGGACCAGGCAATGGACACGACTAGAAATGTGGGGCAGGCTCGAATAGCGTGAGTCTGTCATGGAAGCAATACTGATTCCTCAAGTGAAGATGAAAGTAATCATCTGAATGTCAGTGGAAGTGAAATACACGTGGCTACAGGAAATGAAGAAACGTATGGTGGAGCACTTTCTAAATGTGTTTTTGTGTGGAAATAGTGACAAGGAAAGATCAAAGTTATTATGTCAAACAATTAATTGTATTATTTGTAATGTGGAACTGAGTGTTTTTCACATAGTAAAGCCGGCCGCGGTGGCCGTGCGGTTCTAGGCGCTTCAGTCCGGAACCGCGAGACTGCTACGGTCGCAGGTTCGAATCCTGCCTCGGGCATGGTTGTGTGTGATGTCCTTATGTTAGTTAGGTTTAAGTGGATCTGAGTTCTAGGGGACTGATGACCTCAGATGTTAAGTCCCATTGTGCTCGGGGCCATTTGAACCATTTTTTGAATCACATACTAAAGACCTGTGTGCATTTTCCCAACGGTGAAGGTACTGTTTACGAACAACTTGAACGTTTTACATGGCTGTGCTTGTAAAATGAAATCGCTTACATATTCTTATGTATGCTCGTGCCGCTTCTAAGCTCTTTGCTTCTTCGCTACACTTCAGTACCTATTCCCCTCCCTTTCATTTCCCCTCCTGCGATACGAGTGTCCTCTGTTAGCATGAAGTGTATTTCTCGCGAATTATGGCTGCATCTTCACTTCCTTTGTGGCGAGAAGCCTGTAGCTGCCAACTATTGTAGTTAAATTCGTTCTTGGAAATTTCCGTAACTTCCACGACTTCCCTTCTGTAAATGTTGAAGCCGTTATAACTGCGAGTGGCGTTCTTCTCTTTTAATGTGTTCTTTTACAGTTCTTAATGTTTCGCCTACATACATTCCGCCCCAGCCAAATACCACTTCACATACTTCCGCAGTAATACACACAAAAAAAAAACTGGTATAGGCAAGCGTATTCAAATACAGAGATATGTAAACAGGCAGAAAACGGCGCTGCGGTCGGCAACGCCTATATAAGACAACAAGCGGCGCAGTTGTTAGATTAGTTACTGCTGCTACATTGGCAGATTATCATCATTTAAGTGACTTGAACCTGCTGCTATAGTTGGCGTACGAGCGATGGGACACAGCATCCTCGAGGTAGCGGTCAAGAGGAGATTCTCCCGTACGACAATTTCACGAATGTACTTGGGATATCATATATCCGTTAAAACATCAAATCTCCGACATCGCTGCAGTGGGAAAAAGAACATGCAACAACAGGACCAACGACGACTGAGAGAATCGTTCAACGTGACAGAAGGGCAACCCTTCCGCAAATTACTGCAGATTTCAGTACTGGACCATCAAGTGTCACCGCGCGAACCATTCATCGAAACATTATCCATATGGGCCCACTCGTGTACCCTTTATGTCTGCACAACGAAAGACTTTACGCCTCGCCTTCGCCCGTCAACACCGATATTGGACTGTTGATGACTGGAAAGATCTTGCCTGGTCGGACGAGTCTCGTTTCAAATTGTATCGAGCGGATGGACGCGTACGGGTATGGAGACAACGTCGTGAATCCATGGACCCTGCATGTCAGCAGAGGACTGTTCAAGCTGGTGGAGGCTCTGTAATGGTGTGGGGCGTGTGCATTTGGAGTGAAATATAACCCCCGATACGTCTAGACTCGGATAGGTGACACGTACTTAAATATCCTGTCTGATCACCTGCATCCATTGTGCATATCCATTGTGTATTCCGACGGTCTTGGGCAATTGCAACAGGACAAATCGACACGCTACACGCCCAGAATTACGAAAGAATTGCTCCAAGAACGCTATTCTGAGTTTAAACACGTCCACTGGCCAGTAAACTCCCAAGACATGAAGATTATTGAGCGTATCTGGGATTCCTTGCAACACGCTGTTCGGAAGAGATTTCCTCCCCCTCGTACTCTGACGGATTTATGGACAGCTCTGCAGGATTCACGTTTTCAGTTACCTCCATCAGTACTTTAGACATTAGTCGAATCTATGCCACGAAATACTGCGGCACTTCCGCGTGCTCGCGGGGACCCTACACGGTATTAGGCAGGTGTAACAGTTTCTTTGGCTCTTCAGTGCATGTGTGTGCCAAGCTTTTTAATCGTAATTTCTTGCAATAATATTCTTTTGGAAACTTGACTGCGTCAGTGTGTAGAGACAAACACAATTGTTTCGTCTTCGATTACATACCTCGCTACATAACAGTGAGTACTAGATGTATTATTTCCTATCGATTTCGAAGAAACTGTTACTGAATCTTGAGCCACTTTGGCTCTGATATCAATGTGATATAACACGGAATGTGTGTACAGTTAATGTGCCCCAGGATATTCTAGTGTGGTAGCTATATTACCACAAATTTGCCACTCTCACACACCATCTGACAAAGTTATCTGAACTCATATTAGTGTGCATTAATATGGGGTAAACCTACCTTTCATCTTTATGATGAACTCAGCTAGTGACTCTTTCAATGAGAAATGGCAGCCCATTCTTCATCAAAAGTCGATACCGGTGAAGTGTTGGACGCTAGGTCTACAACTAAGTCGAAATTCTAACTCATACCATATATCTTCCGTTGGGTTCAGGTCGGGACTCTGGGCTGGCCATACCGTTTCAGGAGCGTTGTTGTCCTAAGAATATTGCCTCACAGATGCTACTTTATGACACGGTGCATTCCAGTGCTGATATAAGCAATCCGAACAGTTCCTCTAATGAGCGCAGCATGCAGTGCTGTAATGTGTGTTAACAGCCCTCTTCATTTAGCGGCTTTTTAAGCGCAGTGATGGTACTTCGCCCTAACTACGAAAAATGTCTCCATACCGTAACACGACCTCTTTTGTACTTGACTCTTGGCACTACACATGACGGCAGGTAACGTTCTCTAGGCATTCGGTAAACCCATACCCTTCCATCGGATTGCCACATGGTACAGTGTAACTCATCCCTTCAGATCATTCGTTTCCAGTCACCCGACGTCCAGGGGTGTCGTTCGCTACACTACCTCAAGTGTCGCACAGGGTTGACCAGATACATATGTAGCTTAATGGGTACTCGACCACTGTACCGGCCGAGGTGGTGCAGTGGATAACACACTGGACTCGCAGGTGGGAGGACGACGCTTCAAACCCGCACCTGGCCATCCACATTTAGGTTTTCCGTATGTTCCCTAAATCACTCTAGGCAAATGCCAGGATGGTTTATTTGGAAGGACACGGCCGGTTTCCTTCACCATCCTTTACACTATCCGAGCTTGTGCTCCGTCTCTAATGATCCCTATGTCGACAGGACGTTAAATCCAATCTTCCTCCTTTTTTTCACACCTTCTTACGAAATTCTTTTTAAATCCATATGCACAGTGTTGTTCTGCCTGGGCTGCAGGTAACATTTGTGAAATCGCGAGTGACTTCTTCCGCTGATTTCGTGCGATTTCTTACAACCACACTTCACTATGGTAGAGGGAACCTATCCGTCACTGCGAGAGTTCTGCCTGGTCTTGGTTTACCTGTGGGTGTTCCTCCGCGTTTGTAGTCACATCATTAACAATGGACGTGGTTAATTTCAGAAGATTTAAAATGTCCCTCATGTACCCTTTACACAGGTGGCATCCAATGACTGCTCTCCACTTCCGAAATCACTGAGATCCCAGATCCCTGATCGAATCTTTCTGCTCTTTCTGCTTCTCTACTGACAACACTGTACATCGCGCCTTCTTTCATGTCATCTAAATGTCAGTTCCGCATTACATAGGGGTGTCGGTATCGGATAGTGAATCTCACTAGAGGAAACAGTGTTACATTAGAAGGACGTACTTGTTGATATATCACACTGATATCAGTGATACAGAACCTGAATATGCAGTAGAAGTTGCTTCGAAATTGAAAAAAGTGTTAAACAGACTAGACTTTATCAGTGATCCCCCCCTCACGGCCCATCCTCGCTCTTTTTAAAAATTTGAACTCGCATATTTAAAACTGTAGTAATGAAGTAATAAATTGAAACATCATGCTGGATGCTTAATTGTTATTGTTATTCATTTTTGGACACAACCTACGACCGGCTTAGAGACAGATGTGATGACACTTTCGAAAGGAACTGACCATCATTTTGCAGGACAATTCTCAAGCACGTATAGTGCAAGCTGTTACTGATTTGTTTGACTGATGGGTCTGGTAAGTGCTATACCACCTACCACATTCTCCTGACTTAAGCCCTCGTAAGTTCAACTCGAGTTCTAAACTGAAGGAAACACTTCACGGCATTCGCTTCAGAACTGCTACAAATTCGTCGGGCAATAGACCGTGCCGCTCGAACTGTCAACACAACTGGCACTGCTAAGAGTATCCTACAACTTCCACATCGCTGGCAACGGATTATACACAATGCTGGTGAATACTTTGAAGGTCAGTAAAACTTTGAAACACGTATCTATTTTATACGAGCTGTAAATAAATAGTTGCCACTATTGAAGTTCCAACCATCGTATTTATTGCTGGTTTCTAACTGTATGCGTTCTCATTTTAAAAAATGTTCAAATGTGTGTGAAATCTTATGGGACTTAACTGCTAAGGTCATCAGTCCATAAGCTTCATTATCCTAAGGACAAACACACAAATCCATGCCCGAGGGAGGACTCGAACTTCCGCCGGGACCAGCCGCACAGTCCATTACTGCAGCGCCCTAGAGCGGTCGGCAAATACCGCGCGGCTTTCATTAAAATAGCTTTTCCTAATTTGTATTATAATCCAATATTTTAAACCAGTAAAAAGTTTACCAATACACGTTACTCGCTTTTAAAAGATAGTTTTATTTAAAAATGAAAAATTGTAACATTTCTGCTTAGGGAAACTGATGTGCTGGTTTTTTATCTGATTATTAGTAAAAGGAGAAAAACCTCCTGCTATAAACGAGACCAAATAAATACCGACAATTACCGTTTATTCAGAACTAAAATACCAGAATAGGTTTTAATCAGTCGGTTTTTTCCATCCCTACATGGAAGCAGGAATATGACCAGCCACATGCCTAGAACGAATTTTTGTCTTGTTTCCACAACAGTTGCAATTGCAAATCGGAAATGTAAGACTGCAGTGTTTGTGTAGTGAAGGATATCTAATATATTAAAAGTAACTGTCGGTTTAACCGTAGTCCGTGTTTGATGCATATTACGAAGGTTAGTGCCTCAGATGATTAAGGATCGCTCCCGCCTACTCGAGAGTTCACTTAGTATCAAAAACTGTGGATTGTTGATAGATGAGTGATTGCCTTTCAGTGGTACAACTGCACGTTGAGAACTTCTGTTGCCGTAGGAGCTTTGCACAAGTTATTCCATATCTAGTGATTCTTCGTTCGCCTCGTCGTGCAACTTTCATCAATTAACATTCGGTGATGTTCATCACTCCTCTCGGTACAAATATTTGTTATGAATTTAACCGCAACTGCATGTGTTTATACACAATGCAGTAACCGGCTGCTAACCACGAAAGTGATAACGCTTTTTTAATTTTTTGTTCACTGACAGCGGTTAAGGACGCGGTAACGCAATCGGCCTGCTAATGAACTCGGCTGGGTCGCACATTTAACCGCAGCCCCAGCGGGTATTAGGCGGAAGAGCAATACATTAAAAAGCTATTAAAGGGAAGACTCCCGTAAACGCTCCGCCATGAATGCGTAATGCGGTAATGGCCGCTCTTTAGTGCCCGGTCTGGCCACAGGAGTGTGTTCGCTCGCTTCGTTCCCCCTTCCCCTTGGCCAACTCACATACAAGTCTTTCCTAGCACTGCGTCGTTTATTGTCTTTCGCGCACCTATGATCGCGTCTGAAAGCCATCATCGACCTCTACTCATTCTTTAAACACGTAGAATAAGTAGAATGTAGAGTCGCACACAACCTAAACTACGATTCGGTAGTTTTAGTACAGTACGCAAATGACGTAGTAAATGTTATGGTTACCGGTAGTATTTGTAGCATTGGTTGGGAAAGAACCCTAACTGAATGTGTAAAAGAGAAAGAGAGGGCTCACTAACTTTTGGACCTTTTATTTGGTTCATTGTTTGTTGTGCTCATAATTTGAACCGTACGTCATTAAATGCTACTCCCTTGTGTATTTTATACCCTTACAGAATATAAAATTGCATTTTATAAGTGACACTTAGTTTATCGTGTAGCTTCCGCGCTTTCATGTACCCAAAGCAATTACTATTCATACAAGAACAGTTTATTTGCAAAAGAATCCATGTAATTATTGTTGTTATTTTGTGCTCATCACGATCAAAGGCAAGAATTGCTTGTTATTATTCACAAATGCGAAGTTTGTTCACGAACAACACAAACGACTTTTATATACATTCGAGGAAGTATTGAACCGATGTTGGATATACTGTTGTTTTGAGATTTTCTTCACTTTACCCTTTTCTTGAGCAAATTGCGCTATTTGCGCTATAAATCTATATCGTTTTCTTCATTTTTACTACAACATCCCTCTGGATGGCATTACAGATCAATAATTTCTGAATAAAAAGTCACATTGACAATTTCAGTTTTGCTATAAGTAGTGTTTATTTTTAAGTAACAGGCACGACGTTAACTACATAGAATAAAAATGTTCCGTAGGTTACGTAGTTCTTTATATATCCTCACTCAGTTTCTAGTGGTTCACCACTTCAGGTTTCTGTGGTAATTTAGTAAGACACTGATCGCATACGGAAAGAAAGCCATAATTATTAGGTAACGCCCGAAATGTGTGCAACAAACTCATGCACAGGTAACGCAGGTATGACCTTAACTGAGCAGACTTGCTAGGAACACAACCGTAGTATACACTTGCGTGTGATAGTCTACGGTAGCTTACGGTACTATCACAAGTAGTACTACAAGTACTAGTAGAATTCCAGAACTGATTGCTCCTCATTTCTGTACAAGTGATAGTCATATTCCTATCAACTCGGAAAAGTACAATTACGTAATTATTTTCTTATTTATCTGCAGGAATAAGTCTGCAGTTCTAACACATACTGAAATTCTCGCATGCCAATACAGCAACGAATAGACAATGGCGCAGCTATCTGACAAAGTGCAGGATCGTGCGGTAACTTGCTTTGCCCAGTTGCCGAAATGTCACATAGGTGTGTCAAGCCAATCAAGCAGGCAAGAGAAGTAAAACTCTGTGACACATTTCGTACTTACGAAATACATCATCACCTTACACAGTTCATGCCATTATTAACAGCATTTGTATTCTTTGCAGGTTCATATCTCTACTGGGTCATTCTGATTTAAGTTTTTTCGTGATTTCTAAAGATGTTCGACATGTTTTTTTTTTTTTCCACAGGCGTGACATTTACTTTTCGTGCTCCTTATTTTTCGATTATACGCAAAAATGACCCAGAGGCAAAACCTTACCACTTTAAAATCAATTAACTATACGCTACTTGCCGTATTCATGGTGCCCTGAGTATCGTGAGGCGTCTATGGAAGTTAGAAATTTTCTAACATACCTATGCGAGCATTACAGCGGACAAGTGATGATAGAGGGCTGGTGATCTGTCATCGCCAACCGCAAATATTATCGTCTGTTGGTATTCATCAGGAAAAGGTCTTACTCTGGGAAGTTAAGTGAAAACGTACGTTCATACGCGTGTTACTTTTAGTGCGATTAATAGTTGAAATTTTTTTAAAGTGATACCTGATGCAGGAGAAAATCACAGCCAAATCAGTAACAGCAGCTGACGAAATAATTGGAATCCTTCAATAACTCGACCAAACATAGACATAGCCTTCGATGGCTCACTTTAAATAGGAAGAATGGGAGCCTGTGTAGTTCTTATGTTTGTGCAGTGTGACCCCTCGATTTTTGGCTTTACTTATGTGTTAGGCCTACGTTCAAATGTGGATTCGCACCTGAGAGACTAATTTGTGCCCGAAAGTGAGATTTATGTGCTTTTCAGAAGAATGGTTTGTGTCATAACGTATTTAATTTTCGAAGTATTTATCTCAATCAAAACATAAAATATTGCCAATTTAAGGAAGACTGAAAATTTTTGGAGCTTTATTGTAGTTTGTAAGATGTCTGTCTGATAGCAAACTACAACTAAAGAATGGGAATATATGCAAAGAGCATAGTATTCCGTTTAAAATTACACGAAAAACACTGTACTGGAATTCAGAATCAATGTGCTGTGCCATATACACTAAAACAGTAACTCATTTCGCATCTGACGTGCCTAGGTGATGCATGCATGTGAATTTTGTTGTTGACGGCACTGAGTTGCACCAGACCCAAGAATTATTTCATTTAATCATTTTCGTTTTAATCATTTATATCATATATATCAGCGACCAGCGAAGCATTTTTCTTTGTAGATCCTACTAAACCTATTAAAAACAGTACAGAAACGTCCCCTTTTGAACAATTATACAAGACTGTGCTTAAACTGACACACAATATTTTTAGCGCAACGCAATCTGACTTTCAATAATCCCTACAAAAGAATGGCCCTGATTAACATTAACCTATACCTTTCACAAACCACCTACCTCAGAAAAATCTTCGTTACTCGAACTACTGCAATACAGCGAGCGCCACTACTGCCAGCTAAATAAAAGATTCAAACTACGGAAGGCACTAACTACTGATAGGCATAGTTAGCAAATGAAAGATTTTAATAGAGAACAAACAATGTATTTACCTTAATAGTGTTGAAAACTCATAATATACATAGCAGTTCATGACATCCAGTCTTACAAATTTCAAAACTCCGCCATCTCTCTCCCCACATCAACCACTGCTGGCGGCTCACCTCCAACTGCGCAACGCTACGCGCTGTTCACATCCAGCTGCCCAACACCACAATGGCAGACAACAATTCCAACTAGCCACAGGCTGCATACAGCACAGCCAGTGATTTTCGTACAGAGTGCTACGTAACGTTGCCAATAAGAAAACATAAACAGCCTACTTACATTACAGCTGAATGAAACAAAACGTTTTGAGACAAGCATGACGGAAGTGAAATGAATTGTTTTGACGTTACACGTTACTGTTTGTTCACTGCTGTGGGAAAAATTTTATAACATTTTAACTGAACTATTTTTATTTTATGAAGCCATTTTTCGTGCTTCTGGTCGCTTTCCCTGGAAATAAATGCTTCATGGGCTATTAGCTTATTTCAGCCCATTCGGCACTACAAACAATGTTACGGTGCACCACACATTTCCAAAGTGTGTGTCACGACACACCGGGGTACCGAGTAGTAGTCATCAATGCTGTAGCGAGACTAGTAAATTCAGAATGTTGAGCAATTGAAAAACTTTCCAAAAAATAATACGAAACATCCTTCTCTTCGTTCAGTACTCACAAATCACGTACAAAATGAAATATCTGTTTGTTCAATCCCTCTGTTTCGCACGTGTAATTTACAATTATAAAATCAGTAGTCTCTCTTCTACTTCGTAATTCTCGTCAATCACAAGTGAGTCACAGAATTCATAATAGTAATGAAAAGTTTTGTATCTGTGAACAGTTGTGTATAATTACACAGTACTTGGAGAGGAAATATAAATACGAATATTTCTTTAAAATGTCATTTGTTACAATAGAAACTCGTTTATTAATATTAGTGAAACGGTGCCTCGTGAAGCTGTATGTATTAGAAGCGTGTCGCCAAGAGGAAAAGTTTGGAAAGCTCTGCAGTACGCGGAAGATTAGTTACAAACATTCAGTTCCTACATATTTTCCATGTGTCTGATGAATTGGATTAATAAAAAATATTTCTTACGAATTTTTGTACCATTATCAGCACCGTAATTTAATTCAATACATTGTGAACTTTTTCATCAGTAATATGCGTTTTATTGCATGCATATGAAAACAGAGATTACCATAGCATGTGTCTGAAGCCCTACATTTCAACAACCGTAACGCCACCTACTTATTTCCTCAAAAAAAGCTACTACAGCGAGATTACATTAGACCTGCTTTGTTTTTTACAACCTTTGCAGTCCGCGAGATATAGAGTTAACTAATCTTGCCGACTCAAACAACTTTAGTAGGTTTTAAACGAAATAATTGGTACTCACTCGCACGTAAACTGCATAACACTTTTAGTTCCCTCGTTAGTGGAGATAAAAAAGCTTCTAGGGAAGTCGACGTGTTATGCAAAGGAAACATGTTGCTCATCATGTTCGTAACACTACAGCTCTTATTAAAAAGAAATAAAAAATGAAAAATAATCATTTTACGCAACACGGCCAGGAAACGACTGAGGGGCTGGGGAAAAACTGTGAAAGCCACAAAAAAAGGGAAAAGCTTGCGCTGTAGCGGCAAATTAGACGAAATCCAAAGAGCGGGTGGGGTGAAAACAAAAATATGGACGCTGCAACGTGGGCAACGAAATGTACACTATGCTTTTCAGCTGAATTGCAAAAATTCCACGCGCCATTAAACACCATTACTCGACGCGCAGTGCGTGCGGCGGCATATATTGTCGCACTCTGGTGCAATTTTCGCATTCCATGACATTACTTGTATCCATCCATCCCCCCCTCACTTCCCTCTCGTCTACCTAAATTCCTCCCCTCCTTAGTGCCAACTCTTTAGAATTTACTTTCAGATCAGATCATTGTAGACATTAAGATTTTGATTGGTAGTGATACTAAATGTGTTTCAATAAAAGTGGATAACGAAAAATTCACTGGCCGAAGAGAAGAATATGGCAATGAAAAGGAAGATATAAATTGAAATGCAAATGTAATACATTAACTAAGTTATTGAGAACATGTGCTTGTTGCTTATTTATTGACTATGGATTTCAAAGGAACTACAGCTGCCTCTTCAGGTACTTTAGCTCCGTTATCAGTGCGATACATCATCACAAGTATATCCTACTTGTGCCTCGAAATCTGCAACACAAGAAATAAGTAAAAATTGTTCACAGAACTGAGTGTAAAACAAGTAATATGAGAATAGACTTAGATCACCAAAATAATAATAATAATATCACAACTGAGTTCCCAAATTTGCAGCGCACTGAACAACAAAAAGGATGATTAAGTTTCCAGTTCGTCGACGACCTACTAATTAATTCTGGAAGACAATCTCGAATAGTATAACGTTGAAAAAAGGAATTCATTCGTGTCGGGTATATTATGATTAGAGCCATAATTTTTTGTTAAAGGTAGAACGGTTACGAGGGTGCATTAGTGTTGTTACCGGGCGTAGTAGGTTGTAAACTGGCGGGAAAAAATCGCAACACCAAAAAGTAATTAACGTAGAGTAATGAAATTGAAACCTGGTAATTAAGGATGGCAGGATTGGGTTACGATTGTGGACGGGGCCCGAATCATTTACTATTGGTTTGCCTTGCAATTTCACTCATTTATTTTAGTAAATAATTTTTTAAAACAAGCCAATGAGGTCGCAATCAGACTTTTAAGGCAAGCAACCACAATTTCAGCTGAAGGCCTTTAACGCCAGAACGGCAATTACTAAAAATTAAACAAACATACATAAAATACAGACAGCAAATAATTTTGGAAAGCAAGCCAATGCGGTCGCGATCAGAATTTAGGGCAAGTAACCACTATCACGGCTGAATGCCTTTAACGCCCAAAATGGCAATTATTAAAGGAATTTAACAAAAATACATAAAATACAGACAGCAAATAATTTTTAAAAACAAGACAATGTGGTCGCAATCAGAATTTTAAAGCAAGTAACCACAATCACAGCTGAAGGCCTTTTAACGCCAAAATGGCAATTATAAAAATTTTAACAAATATACTGTCAAACGGCGAATGGCATAGCAAAAGTTAATTAAAAAAACAGCAAATCACCAAACAGGTGAGACAAATGATGGTAACTTCATAATACAATAATGAAATAAAACACAAGGGCCAGCGATAGACGGTGCTCCAGGAATCGAACACTGAGTAGGTCACACCAAAAAACACCTTCGCGAGCGAAGAGAAAGGCAGCCAAGAGTTTCATTCAGATCACAAGATAGTAACTCGGACTAGTGGCAGTGTCTAACGAGCGACTAATGATGATCTTGGTGAGGCTACCTGACATCCAACAAAGCAAATGCAATATGTAAAATTACGCCAAAGCTGAAACCGGCGGTCTGTGCTCCGCCCGAAGAATACTGTGCTTAGAGCCCCCGGAACAAGAAGAAATGACTACCACTAAGTTAGAAAAACGCCACCCAACCTACAATCAAGAAGCTGTCAAACCTACACGCCTCACTGGACAGCGGCGGCAAGGTGAGGAAATGCACACTGCCGTTGCATACACTAACTACCAGGGCAGTTAAGTGGGGCATTAGCGGCCACAAGACAGAAAAATACCGGTGGTTAAACTTCACAATGTAAGAAGCTGAAAACAGTAAATAGTAATTAGAAGCTCAGGACCGCTAATCAGATCCGCCTTCCCCAGGCACTCCACTCGCTGCTTCTCGCCTCGGCGACACTACGAGCAGCAACACGAACCCAAGTCACTGAAGCCAGCCTGGGTGGCCGAGCGGTTCTAGGCGCTACAGTCTGGAACCGCGAGACCGCTACAGTCGCAGGTTCGAATCCTGCCTCGGGCATGGATGTGTGTGATGTTCTTAGGTTAGTTAGATTTAAGTAGTTCTAAGTGCTAGGGGACTGACAACCTCAGAAGTTAAGTCCCATAGTGCTCAGAGCCATTAGAACCATTTGAACAAAGTCACTGGAGAATGGCGAGATTTCACAATGGTGCAAGTTTCTCTACACGAATTGCAACAGCCCGCATCTCGTGGTCGTGCGGTAGCGTTCTCGCTTCCCACGCCCGGGTTCCCGGGTTCGATTCCCGGCGGGGTCAGGGATTTTCTCTGCCTCGTGATGGCTGGGTGTTGTGTGCTGTCCTTAGGTTAGTTAGGTTTAAGTAGTTCTAAGTTCTAGGGGACTGATGACCATAGATGTTAAGTCCCATAGTGCTCAGAGCCATTTGAATTGCAACGCACTCGACTTAAACATGCAGGATCCGGTTTCGACAAGGTCGTGCACCCTCGTGACCACTACCCTTCGATCCGGCAGTCCATTCACGCCGCCAGCGGTCCCGGCGCGTCGTCGCTCTGCACGGATCTCGCTGCTCCTGCGTCCCCAACCGAACTCCACACTCACACCAAATGGAAGAAGCGCGAGGTCGCCCCAAAGACACTGCAGCAGAACTATATATCGATACACGCCGCTGCTGCCACTAAATGATACGGTCTGGCAGAAACCTATACATGGCACCAACGCGAGCCGCAGCACGGTTCAGAAATTACGGGAATACATTTGTCTGTGTGATATAAGTACCTGATTGACATGCCAAGATAACAGGTTAATGTAAGCGCGAAATAAGCCAGTACAAATGTGAATGTGGGTACGCCAATAAAGCCGCCAGATTGTCGAATACAAGCTTGCAGACGTGTACGCATTATGTTGCACAAACGCTGGATGTCGGTTTGTGGGATGAAGTTCCATCTCTATTGCACTTGGTCGATCAGTTAATGCTGGTTGTTGATGACGCTGGAATTGTCGTCCTGTGAGATCCCTTATGTGCTCGACTGGAGACACATCTGGTAATCAAGTAAACCAAGTCAATATGTCCACAATCTGTACAGCGTGTTGAGTTACAACAGCTCTGTCAGAAAACTCAGTAATACTGTTCATGAATGGCATGAATAACAGATCGATTCACCAGACTGTCGTACAAATTTGCAGTCAGGGTGCATGGGATAACCATGAGAGTGCTCCAGCTCTCTTACGAAATCACACCTCAGACTATAACCCCAGGTGGAGGTCCAGTCTGTCTAGCACGCAGACAGGATGCTTGCAGGCCTCAGTTGGCCTCCTTCTAAACACCACACGTCACCGCGCTAGAACCAGCTTTCATCAGAAAACACAACAGACAGCCACTCTGCCCTCCAATGAGCTGTCGCTTGACGTCAATGTAGTCACAAAAGGCGGTGTTTTTTGACCAGTGCTATGCCATCTAGCTCGGAACTGTCCTCAAAGTAAGTGACTTGTAACAGTTTGAGCCATGCGTGGCTCGTGTTCGTGCCACGTCTCATTTGACGTCCTGGTTTTACTGTACTACCCCCTCTTTATGTTAATTTCAGTTACTAGTGGCACTGAGTTGCCGCCTTGCCTGTCAGTGAGTGGCAGGAGCGGCGCTTATCGGTATAAGCCCTGGCATATTATCTTTGCTGACTGCTATTACTTCCCAGTTGTCGTGTTTTCGGAATTACTTCGGATGTGCCAGGGAGTTGGGAGGCGCTAGCAGTGCAGTTCGGACCTGGCGGTGTTTGACTTAGGACGTGGCAGAAGTTCAGTCGGGACGCGGCTGCAGTGAGGTCCGGACAGCCATGACTAGCCCGCCAGTTACCGATACGTATCACTTGAGTGCGGACCACCTTGGTTGGTCGTCTGTTAGTTGTCTTGTCGGAAGACGTGTATGTTGGCCGGCGATCGCTTATGGTTTGCCGCGTGTGCCGACTCGTGATTCGTCCTTGTTATTTCACAGTTGCTGCCGTTAGTACCGTCTAGTTCTTCGTGCAAGTGTTCGTGAAACTGTGTGTAGCTTGTTACTTTAGTGCTGTCTCCGTGCTGGTGTGTGGCAGTCGGTCGGTTGGTGTGGATCAGCCAGGAAATCTCCGAGCGGCGCAGTGCGCCGGGCCCGCTGGCGGTCTCTACGCAGTGTCGGAGTGTGTGAGAGCTGTCCCGATTGCTACAAGGTTCGTGGCTCACCGACCCAGGACATCGAAGTTGAGTGGTCATTTAATTACCGAAGCCAGTCTGTTCACATTGTGCCATTGGTTTTCGTGGTTGGTTGTTGGGGGTATTCCCGTGAGCAAGAGCGAGTGTTCGAGTTGGCTAAAGTTTGGCCACCATCCGGTGGAGTTTAACTGTATTTTGTTTATTTGAAGTCCAAGTGAACCAGCGGAATTTTCTGCCTTGTGGCCATTAGCGTTCCGGTTACCTACCCTGGCTGCTCACGTAAATTCAGGCAGTGTCCTTTCCTCACCGTGTTGTCCCTGTCCAACACGTGTGTGTAGTTTTGACAGCTTATGCATACTTGGTTGTGGGCGGCTACGCCGTTCACGTTTTGGCTTTGAGTTCCTTGTGTACTGGTCCGGTGGAAATCAAGTCGTCTTATCGGTGGGTCCGTTGACTGTCTCCTGGTTGGGTTGCCGGCGGATCGGATATAGTTGGGCCGACTACTTGTCCCCCCTAAGCGAACGTTAATATGAGCGCCACTGGCTGTACTGCCTTTTCTTATTGCTGTTTAATGGCTCAAATGGCTCTGAGCACTATGGGACTTAACATCTGTGGTCATCAGTCCCCTAGAACTTACAACTACTTAAACCTAACTAACCTAAGGACATCACCCACATCCATGCCCGAGGCAGGATTCGAACCTGCGACCGTAGCAGTCACGCGGCTCCGGACTGAGCGCCTAGAACCGCTAGACCACTGCGGCCGGCTGGTGTTTAATTCTGTATTTTAATGGCTCATAGCCGATGGTTTGACTTTCTATTCTTTTAATTGGGTTTTAAATAATGGACCTTCAGCCGTTTTAAAATTGAAAGTTCCTGACTTGTCAAGTCTTGCATTGTTTGGGCCTTCAGCCTCATTTAAAACACTTTTTTCTGGATAAAGGTTTGGGCCGTCTGTGTTTCGAAAATTTAGTATAGTTGTGTTTTTTCAATAATGGGCCTTCAGCAGTCTTAAAATTTAAATTCCTTACTTGTTAAGTCTTACATTGTTTGGGACTTCAGCCTCATTTAAAAAAAAAATATTTGAGGATAAAGCCTTGGGCTTTCTGCCTTCTAAACTTTATTGTAGTTGTGTTTTGAATCGTGTGCCTTCAGCCGTTTTACAGGTAAAATTCCTTATTGTTAAGTCTTAGCTTGTTTGGGCCTTCAGCTTCCTTTTTTACAATTAGTGAATGATAAAGCTTTGTGCCTTCTGCCTTTTGAAAATTTATTGTAGTTGTGTTTTAAATCATGGGCCTTGCATGGGGGCTTAATTAAATATATATGATTGAAAATGATTTTTAGTAGCTGTCTGTCCGATTACGCAGTGTCTCGTAAACGGTTGGCCCTGACTAGTACTATTACGCTATCTGACTGCAACAAACAATGTAAGAAAATTTTCGTAAACACAGTTAATTAATTAAGTCCCCAGCAACTATAAAACCTACAACACCAATAACCACAAGAGTAACTGTTCTGTATGTGGGAGTGTGACTCAACGTCCACATCTGGCACGGTTCTTTTCCGACAAGATAAGAATTTTTAAATACCAACTATGCTGACGTGACAAAAGAAAATTAGAAAACTATAATTACGCAAGAAAACCAGAATTCACTCTAATACAAGAACACAAGCCAGATGCTTTGTTGACTGAACCTGTAGTGACGCATTATTTCAGACACACAATTAATAAAAGAACATTGTAGATTTTACCTTCATATATTGGCGAAATGCACTCATTACAATAACATCTGCTATCTCTCCCATCAAATAACTGCATAAAACATGGAACAACACTCTTTACTACCACATCTCACTCCGACTTCACGACAAGCAGTGCCCACTAGCACATCTCGGTACGAACTCTTAACACACACTGTCCTCTCCGATCTCCTAACAAGCACTGCATGAACTCTCGACAAGCACTGTGGAGGCGGCTTAATAGTACTCTTTGGCGCAATCTCTGGCGCAGTGGCACAGTGTAGCCACCTTTCATATGCCCCTCCTCCACAGGCCAGAATTTGATGGTATTTTTGCCAGCATTGGTGGTGAAAATACCACCAAATTCGTCCACAAAAATACAGACAAAAATAAAAGATAATATTAATACCTAAATATCACATAATTAGTTAAAAATTTTGGCTTTGCACTGACCTTTTACTAACCTAATATATGAAATACAGTAAGCAATACAACTTCTTTTTATGCATGTGGCTTTACATAATAGTTTACACAATATACAAAAAATCAGTTTATACAAATGTTCACATAAAAATGCTTTCAATGATTAGTTTATACAAAAAAAAGACACCAACAGGTAACATCTTTTCAGTAGAAACAGTCCATCAGTGGCACCCAGTAAAGTTTAGCAGGTACACCCAGCAACAAGTCACATTAGTTCAGTAGAAGCAATCCATCAGTTGCCCCCAGCAATGTTAAGCAGGTGCAGACACCAACAAGTGACATCATTTCAGTAAAAGCAGTTCACTAGTTGCACCCAGCAATGTTGAGAGCAGGTGCAGACACCAACAAGTGATACCATTTCAGTAAAAACAGTCCATCTGTGGCACCCAGCAATGTTGAGTAGGTGCAGACAGCAAAAAGTAACATCATTTCAGTAGAAACAGTTCTAACAGTGGCACTCAGTAAAGTTCAAGAGGTACACACAGCAACAAGTCACATTAGTTCAGTAGAAGCAGTCCATCAGAGGCACCCAGCAATGTTGAGTAGGTGCAGACACCAACAAGTGACATCATTTCAGTAGAAGCAGTCCATCAGAGGCACCCAGCAATGTTGAGTAGGTGCTGACAGCAACAAGTGACTTCATTTCAGTAGAAACAGTTCATCAGTTGCACCCAGCAATGTTGAGCAGGTGCAGACAGCAACAAGTGACATTATTTCAGTAGAAGCAGTTCCATCTGTGGCACCCAGTAAAGTTCAAGAGGTACACACAGCAAGCAACATCATTTCAGCAGAAACAGTCCATCAGTTGCACCCAGTAATGTTGAGCAGGTGCAGACAGCAACAAGTGACATCATTTCAGTAGAAGCAGTCCATCAGTTGCACCCAGCAATGTTGAGAGCAGGTGCAGACACCAACAAGTGACACCATTTCCGTAGAAGCAGTCCATCAGTTGCATCAGCAATGTTGATCAGGTGCACACAGCAACAGGGGACATCTTTTCAGTAGAAACAGTTCATCAGTTGCACCCAGCAATGTTGAGTTGGTGCAAACAGCAAAAAGTCACATCTTTTCAGTAAAAGCAGTTCTAATAGTGGCACCCCGCAATGTTGAGTTGGTGCAGACAGCAAAAAGTCACATCTCTCAGCAGAAGCAGTTCCATCAAATTCATTAGCACTGATCACAGTGTTCATCAGAGTTTATGAGCAGAAATTAAACATGTCCTAGTGGCACCAATCATGTAGAAAAGGTACAGGTAACAGTCCATAATTTTTTTTTTTTTTTACAATCACTGATCACACAGTTCATCAGCAGAAATTAAACACGACCAAATGTCACACATCATGTTGAAAAGTGCAGGTAACAGTTCAGAATATTTATCTTCACTAATCAGACAGTTCAGGCATGAACAATAGTTTGAATGCACATACAAATGCTTTTACAGTAACATACAAATCATAACAAACACACAAATGATGTCAGATAATTGTCCTATTAACTATTACAATACACAAATACCAGTAAACCTATAATATTCATGGGTGTCAGTGCAAGCCACTACAAACAAATAAAATAATATTTAGGAGATAGGTGGGTAGGATTAGTAAAGGAAAACACACAAAACACACTCACTCATCTTTCATCCACATTAGTGCTACTGTGTAATTGAATAGTGTTAATTGTGTAAATGAAATTCTGTCTAAATCTGATGTTCATCATGTGTATCAAGTAGTACTGGCAGCAATGTATAATAGTCAATAATAGTTAGTCAACGTCATAGTCATCATGTCAAGACCAATGTTTGCCAAGCCAGATCAAAATGTACTGTTGTTGAACAACTGTCAGTGAGCCAAGATATGCAATTACTTCCTCTCTCCAAAAAAAAGTATATACTGCTTAGTGATTTAACAAAGTGTGTGTATAGACTATCTTCCTTCTATTTTAGTGTTCTAGTCTGCTATTTTCATCCTCTTTGTTCCATAAGACCAACCAAAAAAAATATGCTCCTCACTTACTTTACCTCTTATACACCAAAACTCCAATAATCAACAGCATCACATAATCTCAATACGTCACTAATACTTCAATACGTCGATACATATAACTCTTATCATCAATATCATTTATCTTACCTCTTGTCCACAAAAACTCCAATAATCATCTACTTCACATACTCTCAATACCTCAATAATACGTCGCTACATATAAACCTCAGCACCAATATCATTTCACTTCCATAACAACTCTTTCCTCTAGTCAGTCTCCTCGAACAAGTACAGATAAAATCCTAATGCAACTTCAATTCAGCATCCCATACAATCCGAAGACACATTGTCAACACACAACCTCTGTGCAATCCATCTGAGCCCAATCTTCTACTCATTATGAATTATAAACAAAAAAATGCATACATGACCTCTAACAGACTTAGTTCGAATAACTCTCAGTAATTAAGTACGATTACGGAGTGTGAATGATCATAATATTTCACAGTGTGTACACCACTTCAAGAATCATAGCAGAAGCAAACATGTGGAGTATTTTTTGTGTCAAGTGTCACTTCCTATTTCAATTGCTCACGAAAAATGCAGTGTAATAACTTTTAATGGTCTAAACCTAGTTTTAGTCTGTCATGTCGTTAGCTTCCTTCCTATTAGCATACATTTATACAGCTTTCATAAAACCTCAGCTCATGTGACTTCTATGACTTTCTTGTACTAATGTCGTTCGTCGTATTATAGCAGTTCATTTTCTTATCTTAAAATATAAGGCACTGAGCGTAAGCAAAACTTGCAATAGCGAGTAAATATACCAGTAGAGAACAGAATGTCAACAAGTGGATGCGGCACAATTCCTACAACGAGGCTCTACCAAGCGAACAATCTATAATTAATACAGTAGCGTGACCTAAACTCTATGTTTATACACTGTACATCAGCATTGCTATACACCAAATTAAAGAGCAGTTGTGACGACAAACAGAAATGTATAAATATGCAATACATACGCATAGCAGCAAACAGGTCATTAGCGTCATATCAGCATAAGCAAATAAATGTCCATATGTCAACCTAATAAGTAAACATGAAGGCGCAAGCAGATAAATCACAAGGTATAACTTACATACATAATCACAGTCAGCACAATAAATCAGGTTACAATTATAATTTAAATAAATAAGCACAGCAGGCACATAATAGAAAAATATGACATCAGTGAAAAAGCAGTGCAGCCAAGCGATGCATAATATATACAAATAACAACCCAGTTCATTAATCAATAATTGTCAAAATCAGTCAGTGAAAAAGCATAGCAGCCAAGCGATGCATAATATATACAAGTCACAACCCAGTTCATTAATAATCATTGTCAAATTCAGTTAACGTACGCAAGCGCGTCGCTTCACACGTAAATTCATAGAACATGAAATTAGCACAAAGTATGAATCACGTAATCGTAAGCAGCAAATTACGTCTAAAGTACGTATCTAAGTGGAAATTTGTTACCTGAAAAATGAACTCAATTAATAGTTACCTTTTTTTAGTTAATTAGTTTCTTCTTCGAAATTACATTCTTCCTGAAATTTTCTCGATAGCAAGTCGTCTTAACGTCGGACACGCACAGAATTTACCTGAAGGTCTTAAATACTTTATACAACCGTATCCTGCAAAATACTGAATGTTAATAACACAATTCAACAAGTCCTTATAGCTTTATACAGAATTTAGTCGGAGAAATTAGACTGTGTATTTGTTTACGGCTGTCAGTGCATTCGCACTGAGCGCTCGATCAGCTGTAGCCGCGTGACGTAGGAAGTCATTGTTTGCGGTCAACGACTGCCTTGTGCGGCGCGCAGACTTGACTGTTGCTTTGAGTATGTGCCGCCGCCAAAACACAGCGCGGTATCCTTGTACTCTCCGCATGTTTACATCTAGCTGTTAGTTTCTCACAAGTATGTCATTCTACAAAAATTTTTCAAAAGTATATCGCTCCACAAAAATTTTGGAAACTACGAACCTCACGTTTTGTGGTAGGAACAGCATAATTACGAATAGCATCTAATTTTTCTGGATCAGGAAGAATACCTTCTGTAGAAATAATGTGACCGAGAATTTTCACCTGTGAACGACCAAATTCAGATTTTTCTAAGTTCACTGTAATACCAACTCTTGCAAAGATACGTAACAATGAATCCAAAATTTTGTTGTGCTCACTCCAAGAACGTTTAGCAATAAGAATGTCGTCAACATAAGAAGTAATGTTGTCACAAAGATAAACAGGTAACATTTAGTTTAAACTGCGAATGAATGCTGCAATAGGTACAGTAAGTCCAATCGGTAATTTCCAAAGTCACTTTTGGGTAAAACAGTCATATCCGGTTATTGTTCACTTACTCACTAGATAGATTGATAGTCGAAGAGTTGGTTTGACAGATGCAAAGAATAGTAAAAGAGTAGGCAGCGGTCCAGAAAACTAAAAGAGAAATAGCACCACTACAGCTCGGGGCCCTATGCTCGCTACGGCACATATTCACTTAGAGTAGTGAATCCCCTGAGGATGTTAATAGCCGCACATAATTTCTAGTTTGTGACCTTGTGGCACATCTGGCGGAAGTGCGTACGTAAATTGATCTAGCCATGAACATGGATGTATGTCGTTCTTCGAATTGCGAAATATCTTAATCTTCCGAACAGTTAAGAAGTGTTTATAGTCAATGTTTGCACCTCGTGGCGACAAAGACCTACCGCGTCTGTCCCAGTCACAATGTCGATTATTGTAAAGTTCGCGCGCCTGGCGCTCTCTTGTTGCATCCCGTAAATGAAACAAATTATTTTCTTCAAACCCCTCTGCTACCTGTGATTCTAAATTTCTTCTGCTATCTTTTCCTACAATTTCGCCTTCGATCTGCTTGACATGCTTCCGTAATGCCTCAAATTCC
Source organism: Schistocerca serialis cubense (assembly GCF_023864345.2). NCBI lineage: Eukaryota > Metazoa > Arthropoda > Insecta > Orthoptera > Acrididae > Schistocerca > Schistocerca serialis. The sequence goes on from NC_064645.1 coordinate 123,781,629, forward strand.
CTTTTCACGCGTTCATTAAATTTTCCCTGATTCTCAACATGCTTATTTATGTTCTGATACTCTCCGGTTTCTGCAAATGGCAATGGGGCTGTATCATCTGAATCTCTGTCCCCATGTAAACTAAGATTTGTCAATTTATCTGAAATTTCCTCAACTCTTTCCGATAAGTCACCTATTTTTTCTTTCTGTTTGTTTACATCTTCCGTAAGTGTCGCGACTCGGGTTTCAGTATTGACACATTTGGTAGTTAACTGTTCATATTGTCGTGTTAGATTATTTATTCTGTCATTTGGTACGGATTCCTCGATTCTTTCAAATATTTCTTCCTTATCCTTTGCACGTTGTAAATTTAACTCTGAAAAATTCTGTACTATCACGCGATCTCTTTCTTCCTGTTCTCTATCCTGTTCCCTTTGTCTGATTTCTACTGCAATTAATCTATTATTGTGAGAATTCAGAATCGGTTGTACTTCTTCCCTGATTTCTTTCTTTAATTCATCTTTCATATTTTTGAAACATGTCCCTATTCGTGAATCTATCCGTGTTTCCAAAGTTCCCATCTCTGTTTTAAATTCAGATCCTAACCGTGTTTCCATTGTTCCCATATCAGTTTTAATTTCAGATCGCAAAGTTCCCATCTGTGTTTCCATTGTTTCCATTCGTGTTACCATTGTTCCCATTTGTGATCCCTGTGAGTCTAACCGTGTTTCCATACGTGCTCCTAAATTTAATATAGCACTCATCAACTGCTCCATATTAATTTGTTCAGAATTCTTTTCGCCCCTAACATTTCCCACAAAACTAACTTCCTTCTGCATAGCCATAAGGCTATCTGTGTTCGATACTATTCCAGAATCTTCTGTCATTAATCTCGTATTCCGTAAATTTTCTGATTGAGAAAAGCCTTGAACTGGTTCCGGACTGTCTTCCCGACTTATTAAATTGTTTTCCACTTCATTATCCATCATGCTGTTTTCCTCTGTTGGCGAGTTCGCCATGTCAACAATTTCGTCATTCTCACTATCCATCATTTTTGCCTTTTTCATAGATCGCGTAATCATTTGCAAAACATACAAAGAATTCGTCACTGTACGAAAATTACACACGGTGACTCTTTATCTCAACAATACCATTCAAATGCAATGACTCCCTCAAACACGATCAATCGAACAATTGAAATAATTGCACTAAATTGTCAAACCCGTTGACAAGACAACAAATTTAATTCTGAGAAAAAATACCATTAGAAGAATGACAATTACCAAATCTACACATGCAAAATAGACTACAATTACTAACTACAAATTACTACAACAATACTACAGTCTACAATTTTCACAATCAGAAGAATCCAAGGGACGATCCTGGCAGGGTCGCCACGTGCATGGGGGCTTAATTAAATATATATGATTGAAAATGATTTTTAGTAGCTGTCTGTCCGATTACGCAGTGTCTCGTAAACGGTTGGCCCTGACTAGTACTATTACGCTATCTGACTGCAACAAACAATGTAAGAAAATTTTCGTAAACACAGTTAATTAATTAAGTCCCCAGCAACTATAAAACCTACAACACCAATAACCACAAGAGTAACTGTTCTGTATGTGGGAGTGTGACTCAACGTCCACATCTGGCACGGTTCTTTTCCAACAAGATAAGAATTTTTAAATACCAACTATGCTGACGTGACAAAAGAAAATTAGAAAACTATAATTACGCAAGAAAACCAGAATTCACTCTAATACAAGAACACAAGCCAGATGCTTTGTTGACTGAACCTGTAGTGACGCATTATTTCAGACACACAATTAATAAAAGAACATTGTAGATTTTACCTTCATATATTGGCGAAATGCACTCATTACAATAACATCTGCTATCTCTCCCATCAAATAACTGCATAAAACATGGAACAACACTCTTTACTACCACATCTCACTCCGACTTCACGACAAGCAGTGCCCACTAGCACATCTCGGTACGAACTCTTAACACACACTGTCCTCTCCGATCTCCTAACAAGCACTGCATGAACTCTCGACAAGCACTGTGGAGGCGGCTTAATAGTACTCTTTGGCGCAATCTCTGGCGCAGTGGCACAGTGTAGCCACCTTTCAGCCTCCATCCGTTTTAAAAATTAAAGAGGTTGTGCTCTTAAGCCATAAGATTGTGTGACATATCCAGTCGATAGTTAAGCTCGGAAATTTGCGCTGTAATGTTTGGGCAACTAAATAAAGTTATATGTGTCGAGTGTAACTGACAGCCACTCATTTTTGGCCCCTTTCCACAATTCCAACTACCTGTTCTGTCCTGAGGATTTAACCAGGCGTTTCACAGTTATTTGTGTCTTTGTGTCACTGTAGTGGCAACTGGTGCTCAAATTTCTGCTGCAGATGCAGTACGACGTGCCAGAGCCGTACGCCGAACGCGATGGTATTCCCTCCCGGTCGTGCCAAGTGGTCGTCCGGAGCCCGATGTTCTTGCGACTGTACATTTTAGTGACCATTGTTGATAGCAATCATGTAGAGTCGTTACATTCTCGCCAAGTCTTCCTCAAATATCGCAGAAGGATCATCCAGCTTCTCGAAGCCCTATTAACAGACGTCATTCAAACTCGGTGAGGTGTTGATAATGGCGTCTCTGAAGCCTTAAAGGAAGTCCTGAGTAACATCAACTCGCCACGTTCAATCTCAAAGGTAACTAACCTGATTTGATTGAACATAGTGGCGCTGCTAGCGCCACTCTTACGTGACCAGCGCCAAATTTTAACAAATACCATCTTCCACGTGTAGAAACACGCCCACCAACTTTCGTTTGTGTCGCCCAACTCCTTCTTGATGGTGCGATTTTTTTTTACGTACGGCATGTTCACCGTCGTATGTTGATCACTATGAAGGATAAGGAGATGCTGCATAATCGTGTGAGATAGCGTTGTCAGCACCTGAAGAGTTGTAAAGGAGTCTGATGGTAGGCCCCGCCTGTCACGGTTAAATCGTACAATATGCTGATTTTTGGGCCGTTTGTATGTGCCAGTGCCCCGACATTGGACTACATGGGAATGTGAGGACAGGCATATTCATTAAGTTTCCAGTCGACCACGTGTGACCACCACTTGAGAGGATCGCTGTATTGTGCGCCATGCACATCGTAATTCCTCCACATCTGAACCTCCAAAAATATGACTCCCTACAACGTTCTGTGTCACCTGGTAGGTGACTAGCAGCATTCGTACTAGGGAGAGTTTCTGTATATGTTTTATAATTATAGTAGTGTGGAGTGTGCAATAGATTTTATATTTATTGTTATCTGTTCCATATTTAATTGGCGTTTGGAGTGACATTTCGTGGCAGTGATGGGAACTGCAAACTGTTCAGGTACAGATGTGGCGGTATATCGCGGGAAAGCAGTAAAGTAAACAGTGGCCACAACCACAGAGAGCGACGTAACTTTCCAGGATCTGTACCAGTGGGAAAATTTTCCTATTGGAGCACAGAAAATGCGAATATGTTCCTGTTTATTTAAAAGATTCTGACTGAAAAGTGGGGTGCTAGCCGCTTCATTTACCTTCCTCAGACACTTTAAAAATTTTCCCCAAAATTTTGGAATGCGAACATATTCACACATTTTTTAACATGCAACTCACCTCAAACTCTCACAAACTCCCATAACTGTAACTCACACCCGCACTCCATTCCATCACTGTAAGTCGCTCGTCCCTATCCTCTCCCAGTTGCCCTATCTCACTGACTCGTTCAGCCCAACTCACTGTCATTATCTCTTTGTATCTCTGTCATTGTCTCCTGTGTCACAGCCACAGTTCCCTTTGTTCTGCCCTACTACAACAGTCTCCTGTCACTGTGTCTCTCTCTCTCGTTCTCCCTTACTATTAATATCTCACCCCTTGCTTTCTTCTGCTTCTCTCTCTTCACTCTCTCTCTCTCTCTTCCCTGTTGTCATTGTCGTATACTCTGTCTCTCATTGTCACTAGCTCTCACCCACTTCCACTTTCTCTTTCTATTTATTCCTCCACCCCCCCCCCCTCCCCCGTCCTCCACCAAGTCACTGTCTCCTTCACTCTTTTCGTAGCACTGTTCTGTCATTGTCAACTATGTTCCACTGCCACTGTGTCCCTCTTTTTCTCCTACACTGCCATTGTCTCCTCCGCTATTTCTACAACAGAACCGCTGTCTATTGTGTTTCGGTATTTATCATTTTCCCTCCCTTAGTCACTGAAAATTTCTTCTCTTTCAGCATGAAAAAGCGCGAATGTGTTAAAATGTCAAAATTTTTGGAAAATTTATTAAAGGTGCTGAGGAAAGCAGAATGAGATAGCCCATACCCCACATTTCAGTCAAAATATTTTAAAATAAACAGGAACGTACTCACACTTTTTCTGCTAGTATAGGAGCATTTTTCCGCTGATTCCCTTCTTTTCCCTGCCGCAGCAGGACACGTGACGCATATGAAAAGAAATGTATTGGTCAGTAAAATATACATAGTTTACCTATGTGAAATTGAAATAACACAAAAGCTATTTTATACTTCACACCGGATTTTACGTGCTCAGAAATTTTACATGTGCTTCAGTACCAAATGTTCCCAGATGATAACGGAGACTCTTTACAGCAAATTCCTCCGTGCTACGTCACTTTATAAACAACGTTTTCGCGTCACATCGGGCTTTTCGTGAAAATTTTACATGTAAGCTAAATTTGAACCTCTGTATCTCGGAAACTGATAAAGATAGAAAGAAAATTGTCAAGGTTATTCGTGATTGGAATCTTAGAAATAAATGATAAATATTACAGCCATTTCCTTTGAATAGCCGTCTAGAAGTCCACGGCTGACTTCTGATCCACTGGGGACAGCGAAAATACAGAAAAAACAGCTTCTATGGGTTTTTCCATGAACTAATGATGCCTCCAAAAGTCCCTTCAATCCCACGGTAGATCACACCAAATGCAAAAAGAACCAGCCGTTTTGCTCATTTGCCTAAAAAGAAGAAAGTGTGTAATTTTCGTACTTTGACCCTGTCCCACATATACCATATATATCTATAAATATTATATATCAGTCCATGCTGCGTTTCTCTGTATGTGTTGGCTAATCAAGGTAAGTTTTATAGAGCTTTTGATACTGTTTTCACTAACAGGGAAACTGACACACGAGGAAATTTTGTGTGTATATTTTACTACCGCTACGCTATACATGTCGTCCGGACGTAGAGGGGTTTGGATCATTGTGGGGACTTTTTAACAAACCAGTGGAGCATGTCATCGTCAGCTGTTTCATAGCAACATACCACTGTAAATATCTGTATCAACTGGAAATCCTCTGTAACCTGGACGAGAAACGTTGAATTTCGTGCCATCCCAATGCATCAAATACCACCTATTATTGTTATTATTATATTCCATCCCCTACCTTGATTACAGAGTGGACCTTTTTAGAGCTGACACATTGAGCGCAATTCTTTTGAGTCGCATAACATGCAAACTGATAATGGAGAAGTTGGAATCCAAATTTGGAATATTTGGTAAACATTTTATAGTACAGAAATTTCTCTTACAACAAATAGAAACCTCCTGAGTATCATGGTCAGAGCTGGGGAACTGGAGCTAACTATATTTTATTTCTAAGACAGTACATCTCAAACAGAAACATGAAGACGCGCATCTCTTTATATCCATCTTTGTAGAGTTGGTCGTGGGACTCGGCAGCACAGGATGTAAAATTAAACAACTTTCAGCAGTCTAATTTCGTAACTCATTTTATTTGGCTACCAGTTGCAGCGATTTACTACGCCATCTTCTGGTCCCTGACCGACGTGTAGGAAGATTCCACCTCGGTTCTGGTCAAAATATGGGCCAGCATTGAAATACTGGTATCTGTAAACTTCTGCTTGCTATAGAGATCACTTCAACCATCAACTGCCGCCTCACAAACTGGGTAGAAACTGTTAGAACACGGATGCCCTGTGGATCTTGCAAATTGTCAAAATATTTGGGTCCTTTTTCTTCCCTATATTGCATCAACCATAACCGGGATTGTATTAGATGCCAAGGCAAATTATTAAATAAAATGCATTCAAACAGGAAAACACTTCCCAACGATCTGGAAAATTGTATTTACACGAAATGGCTTTCGGCTTCTCAGGCCACCTTCAGGCAACAAGTGAACGTCGCAAACACAGATAAAAATGATGTGCAACTTACACAGATACTATTTCTACAGAAAACATAAAAGTGACAAAATGTTTCCATCGGATATATAAGAAAAATGTTACAACAAACACATTAACTAATAAACAGGGAGGGGCGGTGGGTAAACAAAGTTTTTGTGTGTAGATACATATAACAAATGGTTAGAAATAAAATTACTTTACAGTTTGAATCTAGTATTCGGAACGAAAATTTAATTTAACGCGGGAGAAAATGTAATATGAATCTGTGTCATGTGTTCGCTGATTCCCATTATTTTTATTACGGGCACCTTTTTGCTTTTTTTGACAAAATGTAAAAGTAAAAGTTCACATTCTGCATCATATGGATGGTTCCCTATTAGGAGACGATCAGCAAAGGTCGAATCTTTCTTCTTCAATCGCCAGCTTCTCTCATGTTAACGTAGCCTAATTTCCATAGCTCAGCCTGATTGACCAATTTACACTTTTTCACGGTGCTTGTAAGGGCTCTTTCATAAATTTCTTCGACCTTACTATAGATATTAGCACAAGAAAACATGTACTTAGCATTTACGGAAAAACTTAGCTGCTGATACAATAATCCCTGCAAGCTCCCAGCATCCACACAGCCACAAACATGCAGCTTCCCACTGAACGGTGCATCGCCTCATATCTCTTCCATTATCCAAATCAACCTTTCAAATAGAACAACAAACTATCAAACAAATTGCTTCCAGCAGTGGGTACAGCTCTGCTCTGACTGATGATATTCTACGACGAAACAAAATGAATAAAATTACACCACTTTTGTACGCTGGCTATCAAGAGTCACTCGTTAGTTTCAAATCTTGGTGCAAAATTCCATATCTACAGAACATTTCAGACGATTTGTAAATAATTTAAAGTCTCGCAACTACAAACCTGTATTTTATAACACCATAAACATATCAAAATTTTTATTGGTTAGTAAAGACAAAATGGAATCCTCGTCACTCAGTGGTACATGAAAAATCACTTGAAAGCATTGTAAAAAAAGTGAATATTCGTCAGTCAGGCAGTTAATACGATAGAAGCTGGTGATTAAAGAAGAACGATTCGACCATTGTTGATCATCTCCTATCAGAGAACAATATATATATGATGTAGAATGTGAACTTCTGTCAAAAAAAGTACAAAGATGACCTGCTGGAAATAATGGATATCAACGAAAATGGTTCAAATGGCTCTGAGCACTATGGAACTTAACATCTGAGGTCATCAGTCCTCTAGAACTTAGAACTACTTAAACCTAACTAATCTAAGGACAACACACACATCCATGCCCGAGGCAGGATTCGAAACTGCGACCGTAGTGGTCCCGCGGTTCGAGACTGAAGCGCCTAGAACCGCTCGGCCACACCGGCCGGCAACGAACACATGACACAGAATGCCATTCAAGTACTATACGATCTGACTCAGTTTCCATTTTCTCCCTTGTTAAATTAAATTTTCGTACCAATTACTAGATTCGAAATCTAAATTCATTTTATTTCTAATCATTTGTGACATGTATTTCCACATAAAAACCTCCTTTGTTTGCGCTACCCCCTTTTTTAGTTAATGTAATATTGTAAATTTGTACATTTGTGCCGGCCGGAGTGGACGAGCGGTTCTAGGCGCTACATCCTGGAACCGCGTGAACGCTACGGTCGCAGGTTCGAATCCTGCCTCGGGCATGGATGTGTGTGATGTCGTTAGGTAAGTTAGGTTTAAGTAGTTTTAAGTTCTAGGGGACTGATGACCTCAGATGTTAAGTCCCATAGTGCTCAGTGTCATTTTTTTTTATTTATTTTTTTTTTTTTTTGTACGTTTGTACTATTGTAATATTTTCTTATGTAGCCTATGTAAACACTTTGTCACTTTCATATTTTCAGTACAAATAATATCTGTGTAAGTTGCACATCACGTTTAAATGTATTTGCGATCCGGCCGCTGTGGCCGAGCGGTTCTAGGCGCTTCAGACTGGAACCGCACGACCGCTACGGTCGCAGGTTCGATCCTGCCTCGGGCATGGATGTGTGTGATCTCCTTAGGTGAGTTAGGTTTAAGTAGTTCTAGGTTTTAGGGGACTGATGGCCTCCGATGTTAAGTCCCACAGTGTTCAGAGACATTTGAATTTCTATTTGCGACATTCAGTTGTCATCTGAAGACGGCCTGAGAAGCCGAAAGCCGGTTGGTGAGAAAATAAATACAATGTTGCAGAACTTTAGGATGTGCTTTCCTCTTTAATACCATTATCATGTCCCGTCAAGCACCGACGTAAAGTTCAGTAAAAGGCACTTCATAACACGTCTAAGGTTCTTGTATTCTGCACCTGGTGATCGAAAACAGCCTGAAAACCTTGTAAGGGTGTTGCAGCGTAGGTTGTGCTCAGCCAGTCACGTCGTTGCGTGCAAATTCAAACAGCCTTCCAGAGACCGTGTTATCAGACGTGTCCTTCACTTGGTTTCCTAAAACAGAACAAGAGTATGCTACAAGAATTGTATAAGGGACGGTAGTAAGGATCTAACTTGAGCCAAAAGCTGAACAGTCTCTTAAAAACAATGAGAACAAATAACACTGATACTTTAGCCGGCGAGCCGCTTGCATCTGCGCTGCAGCGTTCTGCTTGCTTAACTTCAGTGCTATAATTAACTTGGAAACGGCGCAACGTAACGAATTTTTTTCTTAAGAATTATTTTGAGTACAACCTACTCAGCAATTCCCTTTCATGTTTTTCAGACGTTTCCTGATAATCCAGTCTTATTACCTAGACATTCCATGGAGCTCCGGATTTCACCATACAATTTATAAACATTTCTTATAAAGTGTCTGACCTATGATGAATTAAAGCCCTCAGCCGAATTTTCCATCTCTATGTGAAGGCTTGTAGCACGAATGCACAACTAATTCTTTCCGTACAAGCTCTAACTTCTGTTATTTTATTAGGATGGTCGTTCCACCCTATTTTTAGGAATTCCCTAATAAGAAAGCTGTCCAACAGCAAATGGGGTGCCAAACCTACCGTGGTCAGAACTTCAGCCCAAGCTTTGTGCTTCTCAACTGCCAAATATGCCTGCCCGGTATGGTGCAGATCCGCCCACGCAAAAAAGGTAGATATTAGCTTGAATGAAACATGTAGGATAGTGACAGGCTGCATGAAACCTACCCCCATAGAAAATCATTACAGGGCCGCAGGTTTCACAAACCCTGACTCACGCAGGAAAGCCCATGAACATACCGAGAAGCTAAAACAAACCTTTGATGCCCGTCACTCAATATTTGGCCTAGAGTGTGGCCCCAGCAGACTCAAATCCAGACGCCGTTTCCTAAGTAGCGCCTTAGATGAGCCCCCCATCTACAATCCACTAAGAGAGGACCCACCAAGCGGCGTTTCTGGTGATTGGAAAACCTGGAGAATGCTTAACCGTATCAGAACTGGGGTGGCTCCTGTGAAATCTAATCTGATCAAATGGGGTTTGTTGGACGAAAGTGACGACAAATGCGACTGCGGCACTCGACAGGACATGGAACATCTCCTACAATGCCCAGCCTGCCCGCACAGATGCACCCTCGACGATCTATGGCTGGCTAAAGAAGAAGCATTGGACATTGCCCAATATTGGGCAAACAAATTGTAGTTTCCGGACACGAAAAAGTACAGTAAGTTTAGGAGTTAACAAAAGATTTGCGCGTTCGAGATTGTGAATGGTATTCTGTGCAAACAGATCGGCGCAACTGTAAACGTCTTTATTTTAATGATCGCCACCGCAACTCGCTTATCATATCCGTGACACTCTTTCCTCTATTTCGCGATAATACAAAACGAGTCTCCCTTCTATGAAATTTTTCCTTGTCCTGCATCAGTTATATATAGTAAGGATCCCACACCACCCAGCAGTTCTCCAGAACAGGATACAAAGGCTTAGTCTAGGCATTCTCCTTAATAGATTTGTTTCATCTTCTAAGTTTTTTGCCAGTGAAACGCAGTCTTCCGTCCGGCTTCCCCGCAACATTATCCATGGGATGGTTCCAATTGAAGTTTCTTAATTGTAAACTCAATGTACTTAACTGAATCTACAACCTTTAAATTTGTGTGACTTATCGTGTATAATAAATTTAAAGAATTTATTTTATAACTCACTTGGAGGTCCCCCAGTGTCTACCGTTTAGGGTCAGGTGCCTCTTGTCACACCAAGAAAGATATCACATATCTTGTCTAAGAAATTTTGCAACTAGTTTCGATCTTTTGAAAATTTTATTACACTGTAAACAATAGCATGATCTACAAAATATCTAAGAAGTTTCCTCAGACTGACTCCTTAATTGTTTGTAAAGATTAAGAACATCAGAGGGTCTTTAACTCAGATATCACTTGCTTTTCACTCGATGTTTCCCACCAATTCCTACAAACTGTGACCTCCTTGACGGATCCAGTAGCACATCTGAAACAATGTTTCATGAACATGCAATTTAATTAGGATCGACTTGTGAAGAACGGTGTCAGAAGATATTTGGGAATCATCTTTAGTTCTCTTGGTCAAAGTACTGTTTAGTTCAGGTGGATAAAGGGCCAGATGTGCTTCGCATGAGCGACTGCTAAGTGTCATTAGATCGTTTTCGTAGAGGTGTTTCATAATGTTCCTACACGGTATATTTTCCAAAATTGTGTTAGTAATGGATGCCAAAGATATTGCTCTATAATTCAGCGCATTACTTCTATTTCCAGTCTTGTGTCTTGTTGTGCCCTGTGAAATTTGCCAGCAACATGGTGTTTTGCTCACATAACCCGAAGATAGAGCTTATAATTATTCGTTGTGCTTAATTTCTGAGGTAATGATATTTGCTGTATACATTCTACAAGAATATGTGACAAAAGAAGAGAAAAAATGAAAAATCTTGGGTGTCCTTTTTGGTTTTCCGTTGCTACCGCATTGCAGGAGCGTCTCGATTCGCCATATAGCAATAACCAATACCAATAACCCTATCAGACTGACCATAAACTTTTGCATCTTTACCCCGTCTGTGAAACATCGCTGGGAAAGTGCTCTTTTTTTCTTAATTGCCCATCAGTTTAACAGGAATAAACTGAGGTGACTGAGGTGTAATTGAAAAAAGTGACGAGATAAACTGCAGCTGTTCATACAAGCCAGTAAGATGTTCCACAAACTCAATGGACTTCCAAACATATTAGCTTTCACTTTTTCGTAGGTGAACTTTGGAAAATTTTAAGTGAATACTGAGCCAATTTCACACAAAGATTATTCAAACTTTTTCATAAGTGTCACTTTTAGATTTTGTGCCGGAAGCTGAACTTTGCTTGTCTCCACCAATCGTTTTCGTCTTTTTTTCCCAATCCAAGAGTTAATTATTCTCGCTTCGTTCAAATGTTCTGGCAAAACAAGTCCATATTATTAAAACAACTGTTAAAAATTGAAGAGGACAGTACCACTGATAACGTGTTGAACGTGCACTCGATTAGGTAATTATACCATACTGCGATTATTACAAGCTTAAACAGCGCAGTCAACTGCTTATATGTGTGTCTCGATATTTAATGCTCAAAATCATAATTAGAGGTGAGGACTTTAGTTGGACATTATAGCTAGTATGTGATTTGTAACGCCAGTTTCCAATTCAGTGGCATCAAATTAATATGTTTTATTCTTTGTCATTCCTGTAACGTTGTGTTAAACCTTATCAACACTTAATTAATAGGGCCTTTAAGGGATCACGACATCTAAAAAGCCTAACGCACAAATCACGGATAACACAAAAAGGAAAACAAGAAGTTCACTGACTTGAAAAAATCGAGGCATTCAGAATAAGATCTAGCAATGATTCTACTGCTGGATCCGCAATGGGACAGTGCACTGTGGAGTAACTGCAGCCTACGAGTGTCCACGCATGAGCCCTGTTAAAACGTCAGGCACCACTAAGTCCCGGCATACGAGAAAATCGAGAAAAAATGTATAAATTAAAGGGTTAATAACCGATGGAGAGGCGCAATAGAATTCTGTCCAACCTCTTAGAAGAACATAGGTTCCTAGAAAAGTTGCAAGAGAAACTATGGGACCAACAAGTAATCGTAAGTTTGGTCGTGTTGGTAATTCTACCCCATTGCACTGTGGCACACCTTCGATTAAATGGATCACCAAAAGGAGCATCAACATACAACAGAGCGAACGCACAAGCCAACTCACTTCTAATGGAGCGTCTTTTTCTAAATAGTTTTTTCAATATATAATAGCTGAAAGAATTTTCTTCTTTGTAGTCATCGATCACTAAGCTGGTACCAACTTAAAATCACTTTATCTTTCGTCAAATGTCACAGAAAATACGAGGAGCCCGACTCTGATAAGATTTAAAAAATTACTGTACTCACCATGCCCTAGATCATTTACTGGATTCTTCAAACCTTACATTTCAAACACAACTCAGTCGAAGAACAACTACCTATACTCTATCAACAAAATCGACGAAAATTCCAAACTGACGAAATAATCTATAGAATTTTCATCAGGCAGTTATCGATCATAGTTATCGATCGAAACACTTGTAAACGTGTCCTAACTCAAATGCAGTAACACATTTGTCATCTTATCGATCCAAGCTCACTATATCCTCAGCTCCTAAATAGTGACTCACTCAAACACCTTCATTATCATAGTTGAACCATTAATTCAGACAAATGTAGGGCACTGACATTACTTCTTAACAATTAAAATAAAGAATCACGTTGCCGTCGGTTGCTTTTCTAGCGGCCAGCTCTTACAGGACGATCTCTGATTCGTCCAAGCTCTGCTGTCGGCGTGTAACGCTCGTTCCACAACAGTTCCCGAAAAAGTGACGTCATTTTCACGTCACACACAATATCGACAACCATATCATCGACTATTTTCTTTCTTTAGCATTCGACACCGGCCTCTCACAAGATTTCATGCGCTTACCAGAGATTTACTAGCACACGTCATTCTTGGAATGGTTTATTGTAATTAGTGCATAAAAATGTCACGTAATGATTTATTGACGGTTAATGCCTTCATATAAGAGTATGTCTCAGGACTGACTTACTATCGTAATAAATTTACAAATTAAGAATGAAACACACATGTTTTATTATTTGCAGTATGCCGTTTCAGTGTATCGGAAAATTGAAAATTTATCACAAACACATCACCGATATCATTGAACATTAATAATGCCACAACGATACAAGCCTTCAAGATAGACTATGATAACCCAGGCCGGAGTTAAACATCACATGGTTAAGTGCTATCGTAATGAATAACGGCGTGGATTGCAGTCGAAAGTTATTGGTTCGCATCCCCTTACATGCATTTTTTTCATATAATCGTTGTTAACACGTTCTGTTACTTTCTTATGAATGTAACACAAGTATGTTCTGCAATATTGGTTTTATTTATATTCAGTCTTAACTGCGAACGAAGAGTAAATAAATATTTAGCGATTTCCGAGTATCTACATCTACATCTACATGTTGACTCTGCAGTTCACACTTAAGTGCCTGGCAGAGGGTTCATCGAACTATTATCATACTACTTGTCTACGATTCCACTCTCGAACGGCGTGTGGGAAAAAGGAACACCTAAATCTTTCTGTTCGAGCTCTGATTTCTCTTATTTTATTATGATGATCATTTCTCCTCACATAGGGGGGTGTCAAAATGAGCTGTGGCATTAGCTGAACGTCGTCTCGTCACTAAACACCTACTGGGCAACCAACCCATTCGACACTGTGTTTTCCGTGTTTAGCCTCTGTGCCCCATCAGACACCAAAAAATTTTCCTTGTACATGGTGGTTATGATTAAACTGTCACTACTTGAGGCAGTGTACACGAAAAGCTATTTATTTTATGGGATCCCAACTTTATCGGAGTGAGGTTCAGACTGTGAGCTGCAGGATTTTCGTTGTCAATAGTGTCAGTTTCATGACTTGCCATTCAGCGCCAGTCCTGTACAGTGACGTTGGGTTGAAACACAAGAGTCAGTACACGTTGCCAACCAAAAAAATGGGTGTCAACAAGAGGAGCAGGGCTTTACTCGCAAAACTGTTTTATCAAAACAATAGAAATAATACTGCCGCTCTTCCCAAGTATCGACACATTGTAGTGCCAACTTTTACCACCGAGTGTATCAGGATGACCAAATGTAGTGGGAAGAGGCATAAGGCACCATATTAAGACTTGTCCGAACTTACCAAGTGATTTATTGTTTCCAACTACAGTGACGTGTTCCCCTTGATCTGTGTCACTGGGTCCCTCAATGCTGAGGACACCACCTCTCTGACTGCGAAATGGCTTGGCACGGAATGGCTACTGCAGCAACCTTTGCACGCACTGTGTGTCGACCTTGTACGCCAGAGGAGTTGCAGCATCATCAGAATGCCGGCAGTCGAGTCAGCATTCTGCATCCCTGCCAACTCAGCGGCGCTCGGTGTGAGCCACAGGCTGCCAACTGCATGCTTCTCGCCAGCATGGCTGAGATTGCGGCAACAACAAGTGCCCGCTATCTCGCGTCTGAATCTGCGGCCCTCGCCTCGGGATGCCTTTGGCATCTGTTGGAAGCCAGGACGACTGCCTGTGGTAGTGAGCTTTGGAGTGGCTCGCTGCTGCCTGGCTATGGACCCCACATCGACCACAGATGGTCGAACCAGAGACCCACCGTGGACTGGAACGCTGGCGCCCCATCTGCTGCTGCGTGTAGCTGGTGGTGTGACACGCCCTCCCGTCCAGGAGAGCTGCCACACTTGAATGAATCTCGTTAGAAACCCTGCATCTATTTATTCACGGGTGTGCGCCCCTGTTTTGCCAATACGCGCTGCTTCGCATCACGTACTCATAACACGCCAGGTGGGCCAGTGGGCCCCTTCTGCCTATGATTTGCGACATGCAAAATCATTACGTATACTCTTTCAGCAGTTTGACGGTCCTGTGGCCTCTATTCTACTACGCAAGTGTTGGTATATGTAACTCACTGCAATCCGGCCCGCACCTGGCTGTAACTTGTGCTCAGAATATTGCACAAAACTAACTTTCCCTATCCTAAATGGTGGTGCTGCTACAACATTAAGGCAATACCGAGAGGTCCTCTTTCCAGACCGGAGTTGAAGATCACGATTCGGAAGTTCGAATTAATTGGCGATTTGGGAATTACTCGTGGGAGAGATCGACGCCCAGTTGCGCCACAAGTTGTTGAAATAGCTACTATTGGCGTAGCTGAAAACAGTGGACACAGTGGGCGGTCTCAAAGCAGGGAACTAGCTGTGTCGCAATAGTTGGAACTTTCCGTGGTCCACAGTTTTTTGGGGCAGCAGTTGAGCAATCTTAATTACAGTTCCAGGGTGCTGTGGATACAGGTGGTCACAATATTGAGCAACGTTTGTAACCTAGAACGTAAAGATGGTATGCAATTAACACATGTTACCCCCTCGTGTGGCAATTGAAATGTATTTCTTTCAGTAGTTTATTCGTTATTTCTCTTCCGAATGTACTTACAAATGTTTCCATGAAGATACAGTGTCCTAGTGTCACTCATTTGTTCATGGGGACGCTCTCAGACAGCGAAAGTTTAACAGTAACCACCCTGTACTTCATTCAATGAAGATTTAATTTACTTTGTGTATTTTGTTTTATGACACCCTCCTTCGCAGATGATGTCACCCACGCAGGCTTATGCAGTGGCATTCGACTCGAGCGTAGCTAATTCGAATCCTGATGTTGGAAGAAAGTTTCATTCCCAGTAGTAGGAGGCGTCAGTGAAGAAGAGTTGTTGCCATAATGTTCCATATAGTTATAAATTGCGGCAGTTGGCAGTGTTCTGTACCTCTTGAAAGTGATTGTGAAGTGATAAGTTACAGTTGTGACGGAGGTGGACACTAACCCTTTGGTGTTATTTGAGAGGAGTAGGTTCTATGCCGGCACTGGGGTTCAACCTCTCCCTCTTCTCATTATCATCCAATACAAACATACACCACACCATTCATACTTTCATTAGAGTCACTTACACCCAACAGATACACTTAATACATATTTGTCACACACTGCAAGACAAGGTGAGATTGAGTATGAGGAAAGAAGATCTTTACTGGTCAGGCAGCTAAGCTGTTCGCCAGTGTCTGGCAGCCAACAACGTAATCCTTTTTTGTTTCCTTTTGCGTGATGCATTTTGCAACATGTAATTCTTGGACGTTAGGCTGTATTTATTAACAATACATGTTTGACATATTCTTGTCAGCTGTCGTTATTTTAACCATCGTATTGACCAACAAGATTCCCTCAACAGCTTTAATTTACTCATCATTCTTCGTTGTTTCCTGTTTGTGCAGTATTTTTTTTGCTCCTCATTTTGTTTTATTTCGATTCTTTTATCCCACAATTTCTTCATTCTTCTGCCTTGAAAATATGCTGAATTTAGTATTGTAATCTTAGAAAGGTTTCTTTCTACAATCTCAGATTGTTTGATATTGTTTATTTCTAGTTCCATTTTTATTTTGTGATCCGTGATATTGTCGATTTATTTTTGAGAAGTACAGGAATATTTTGTCAGCATGTTCTCGTTCATTTGGGAGAGGTGTCCAAAGAAGATTCATCTTTGTTATTACTTCTGATATTTTATTCGTATTTTCTATGATATCCTCGTTACTTCTCATTTTTCAACTATCCGTAATTTGTATTGGATCTATTATTTTTCTAATAAGCTTCCTTTCATGTACCTCAGTTCTCTCCATATTATAGTTTATGGTCAAACACTCAAAAGCTTACAGACGTTCTGGTCCTCCTCTGTGTTTGTCTTTTTATGATATTTTCGTCAAGCTGTATTCCATTTCCATTTTAATAAATCTTACATACATTGTAAATTATTCTAGTCAATGCTACTGTAGAATATCTTAATTTACTAATTCGCTCTTCTCATCTATTCGTATTTCTATACACTTTGGCGCTTTTTTCATATTTGCCTTGTATTTTATTTTCTAAGCGTAAATTTTGAGACCAGCTCTGATATTTTTTCCAGAAGATGCGAGTGCTATTTTTGTCAAATTTCCTGAAAGTATTACAAAATCGTGTGCAAATGTCAAAGAGATTACCCTACTTCCATTTCTTGTACGTCCCAGAATTAGCCGTTGAATTTTGTGCTGTTTTAGCTCCAAACTCTAGATCCTTACAATTTTTTCTAAAATGCAATAAACAGTAAAAATGACAAGCTGTCCCCTTATCTAACACCAGTTTTTATTTCGAATGGTTGATTGCTTCTTCCAGAAATTCAATTTAAGATACCATATTTGTTAGAGAGCCACGAATTATGTTTGCTAATTTTGCTTAAACATAAAATTGGCTAAGGGTTTTATCTGTTATTTCCCTGCCTATCGAATAACATGCGTTCTTGAAATCAAGATTAGGTTTTCTGGTTAACATTATGTTGTGAATTATTGATTTTAATTTAAATATCTGTTCTGTACAGGAATTCGCCGTTCGAAAGCCTTCCTTATATAATCCCAGTTGTCTGTCTACAATTTCTTCAACTGCAATCAGGAAGTTTTTGACCTTTTTTACACCACTGATAAAAGTGACTGATGTGTTGGTAAATGTGCCAACAGCATGTAGATAGAGGCGGCCTAAATGCACGCTATCTAACGCAGACGGGCGTGAATTCTGGAACAGGAGAAGTAGTGAATTCTAATAAGAAAAGTATGCAGCTCCTCGAATACTTAACTTTATTCTATCCTTGTGGTACATCGCTCTTGATAATACAAATAAGACTATCTTCTGATACGGTTAATGGCGCCTTGCTAGGTCGTAGCCATGGACTTAGCTGAAGGCTATTCTAACTGTCTCTCGGCAAATGAGAGAAAGGCTTCGTCAGTGTAGTCGCTAGCAAAGTCGTCGTACAACTGGGGCGAGTGCTATATCGTATCTCCAAACCTGCCTTGTGGTGGCGCTCGGTCTGCGATCACACAGTGGCGACACGTGGGTCCGACATGTACTAAATGGACCGCGGCCGATTTAAGCTACCACCTAGCACGTGTGGTGTCTGGCGGTGACACCACAGTGACCTCCTGTACATCAGCTGACATTTCGTTTGCCTCCCTTTTTATATAGTGGGTGAATTAATGCTATTTGAATCCCTAGTATTTTTCCCTCTGGTACCCTCTGTCGTTATTTTTGCCGTTTATATATACAAAACGTATCGATTTCAGAATTATATCGTCTTCATACTTAAATGTGACTGCCCAATCGACTGTGAGAGACAGAAAAAAGAATAACATATATGTATCGAATATATTTTTCACACATTGTGCAAGTTTATATTTCACGAGCCCTTCATATTTGGCGTCACGTGCTCCTCTCAGATGAAATTTGGAAATATGTTTTCATTTACGTGACGCCAGGTTAGAATGTCGTGGGTTTAGCGCGCTGGAGGGGAGCTCCTTTACACAGTGAATACGTGGCTGGCCACTTTCCTCGGCAGGAAGGCAGCCACGATAGCCAGGAAGCTCTGGTCGAGGACCGGCGTCAGCATCCCGGCAACAGACACAGAGCCGAAACACCAGTAAACACGGCGAACCGAAATCGCGGAGTTGGTCAAAGCGCGGCGTGTTTACTTGTGCACAGCCGTCGCCGTCATTACCGGACGCCATGAATGCGTAATGCCCACACAGGGCAGGACCACGGGCGGACGGAAGCGGGCGTTGACGCTGCTGGTCAAAGGACGGCCGCACGCTTCTGGGAACTGCGCCAGCCTCTTCCCACTCTGGTCTTGTCTCTCAACTAAGCGCGCCCATTTCCTCGTGTAATGAACCACATAGGTGACGGCCGGACGTATTCTGTCTTCTAAATTCTGTGTCAGTGGTGACAGAGAATCAAAAGTGCTACCTGGTTTATGAGAACACAGATGTTCACATTATTTATTACACGTAACACGTTTACCGAAATGGAAAATGAATAAAACGCCCACGATTATCCATGACAAAGAGAGGAACAAGTGTTATTGTTAACATCCTGTCGACGACTAAATTATTAGAGACGGAGGACCAGCTCAGACTGGAATCCTTTCGGTCGTTCCATCTTCAGTCCGAGGGGAAATTCGAAAACTGGAGTCACATTCGCGAAGAGTCCACATTTCCTGTTTCTACTATTTCTCTAAATTGCTTAATACACAATCTGACGTCATCCCTTTGAAAATATCACTGGCGTTTCCTTCGCCATTCTAAACACTTAAAGTGCCAATCACTTATGTAAATCTATTTATTCCAGTGCCAGCCTGTTGTTTACGTCTCCTTAATGCAATTCTGAGCACAGCGTGTATCGAAAACCGACACACACGGACCGATACCTGCACAAACTATCAAACCACCAACCGAGCCAGAAAAGAGGCATGATTAATACGCTCGTAACGCGAGCAGGACGAATATGTGAGCCGCAGCACCTCAGACGCGAAATGCAACACCTCGAAAGTGTTCTGAGGAGCAATGGATACTCCGCAAGTTATATTAGAAGTGTAACAGAGCCCAACACTCGGCGAAGTAAGGAATCAAAGAAAAAGAAATATCAGGTGCGGCCTTTCTGCCATACATTCCCAGAGACACGGACAGAATCGGCCGTATATTGCGCAAACACGGCGTAAAGACGGTTTTCAAACTGACAAGGAAGATGAAAGAGTGCCTCAGATCGGCAAAGGAGAAAAGGGACCCACTTGCAATGTCGGGATTATACCGCATACCATGCACATTCGGAAAAGTTCATGTCGGAATGACTGGACGCTCAATCAACACCAGGATCAAAGGACGTAAGTGACATTGCAGGTTGGGCTAGGTGGAGAAATCGGCCGGGGCAGAGCACGCACTGTGTGAGACCGACCACGTAATAAAATTCGTCGACACGAAAGCTCTGGCTGTAGAGAAGCACTATCACACGCGCTTGTTCAGAGAAGCTGTAGAAATACAAAAACACGCGAACAGGTTCAACAAGAAAGAGGAAAGCCTTAAGGTAAACGGATCCTGGCTTCCCGTACTGCAGCGAACGACCGTCGCAGATAGCAAGAGGAGAACCGCACCGGAAATGACCGAGGAGAAGCCTTCGGACGTTGGCGCGCCGGGTACATATAGTCTGCGGCCGCGAGCTCGGCTCCAATTCACCAACGGCAATGGAGGGTGAAGCTTTGACAATGTCAGCCACTCGTGCTGGCGAAACGTCAGTAAAATCATTAGATGAACGTCGGCCAAAGTACCCGAGACTAAAGCCAATAGGCAGTTTGTCAACAATTGGCCACGGAAGGCTTAACAGTTTTGTATTTTCACAACAATTTGCCCCTCTCGAACAAAGTAACAAGGTGAAAGGAAGCTTATTAATTGCTTTTTAATCCTAGATTACTAAACTCCCGTAAAATTTACGATTGCACTAGGTTATGAAACAGGACATTTTGTACTTAATTCGGTATGCAACGTACCACTGAAGATCTAATAATTATAATTAATTAATGCATAACCCATAAATTATGACTTCCTTTGAATAAATTTGGAGTAGTAGAATTCATTATTGTTAGCAGCAATGTAACATTGCCTTCTCCCCCCACCCCCACCCCCACCCTTGCCCCCTTAGTGTTAAAATTCAAATGGCTCTAAGCAGTATGGGACTTAACATCTGAGGTCATCAGTCTCCTAGATTTAGAACTACTTAGACCTAAGTAACCGAAGAACATCACACACATCCATGCCGGAGGCAGGATTCGAACCTGCGTCCGTAGCAGCAGCGCGGTTCCGGACCGAAGTGCCTAGAACCGCTCGGCCACAACCCGGGCTTTAGTGCTCTAACAAACAGACACCGCCCGAACAGGCCTTGACAACCCAACGGTACCGAACGGTCGCCGTGTCATTCTCAGCCCTCAGGTGTCACCAGACACGGATACGAAGGGTCATGTGGTCAGCACACCGCTCTGCCAACCGTCGTCAGTTTTCGTGATCGGTACCACTACTTCTCAATCAAGTAGCTCCTCAATTGGTCTCACAAGGGCTGAGTGCTCTCCACTTGCCAACAGCTCTCGACAGACCCGCACACTGACCTATCCAAGTGCCACCCAACGCGACAGCGCTTAGCTTCGGTGATATGACGGAAACCGGTGTTACCACTGCGGCAAAGCCGTTGGCCTTTTAGTATTCTAGGGTTAAATAAGTGTGAATTACACTGTTCTTCTGCTAAATCTCTCATCACGGAGCGTAGAGTAGACAGCCTTCCTCAGGTGGAAAAAAAATCGTTAGCAATTTGCTATTAATAATTATCATCTTAATCCTCTATATACGTAGGAGCACAATGAAAAGGAGGATTATTTTACGAGAATGATTTACTGTTCCAAATAGTCCTTTCCTGTGTGGTACAGCCGGGAACACGATTCCACTCAAAAGCACAGTCTACATACACCGTACTGAATCGACGCATTTGCATTTGTGCTGCAGTCATCTGCATTTTATGATAGCTCGCTGACAGTTGCAACAAAATAACTGCAATAAATATAAGAATGTCGGCCAGGGTCACTATCATCTGAAAAAGATAAATCGTAAATATGATCTCCATCCGTGTCATCAGCATCAATATAATCACTACGATCGTCTTTAGATTCTTCGAATAAGCCAAGAAACTCTGCATCATTGTATTCCTTCGAGTACACATTTCTGTGACATTGGCGTGTCACACTCAGCTGGTTAGTTTGATTGTTTCGATTATCGGATGGTGCTGTCGTGGAACAAATTGGCAGAAATGATGTTATGTTCATGATATTGCGGGTATAGCGCTGAAAGTGTTTATCCGAGCTTGTGCTCCGCCTGTGGTGACGTCGTCGACGGGAAGAAAAACGCTAGTCTTCCCCTTCTTATTTTCAGAGAAAGTATAGAATGTTGTACCACTTGTAAACCATCGAGATTGTAGAGAGTTGGTGTACGCCTAAGCATAGCACTGCTACAGAAGTGTCATGTGGCCTGAAAAGGCAGTGTTACGTCAACACTAGCTTTGCGTCCAGTGCCTCACTCACGTAGACTATTGTTCTGCACAAACTTTTTCCCTTTAATCGTACTTTTATGTTGTTCACAAACTGCAACACGTTCTAAACTTTTTGCGGTACCTAATGTCGTAGAAGCATTATCTTTCCCGGATGTACTTCTAATTAAAAAACGATTCTGCTAGGTAGAGTCCAAAGTTTTTGTTAATAATACCATTTGCGATCTTGTTGTGATATTTCCATAGAAGGTTCGTTTATAACTAGCAGAGAAATGAAATACCACTTTTCACAGGTTTAGCTTTAAAAATTATTTTATATAACCAAATATTTTCTTAGAAGTTCTCATACCCTGTTTCAACCCTTAGAGATTGAATTTCCAGAAAACATTGAAACACGTATTTTTTATTTGTAACAGAGATGTCCAATGCAGATTTTCACGGATTTAGCTTTGAAAATGCTTTCATAACGAAATAATTTCATAAAGCTTTTCATCCTCTATTTATTACCTTCTGTGGTTGAATCTCCAGGAACACTGAAACACGATTTTTTTTATTTCTTAATAAGAAGTGAAATATCCGTTTATTTAAAGCTTCAGTAGTTCTCTCAATAATGATTTATTTTCAAAAAACACTTTCTGACACTATTTTACCCCCTTATTGGCTGAGCTTCCGAAAACGCAGAACCATGTATTTTATTTATTTATTTTTAAATTTATGACTGAGAAACCAAATACTCCACGAGAAATGTTCTGAAAAATTTGCAGTTTTCGTAGTTCTACACTCCTGGAAATTGAAATAAGAACACCGTGAATTCATTGTCCCAGGAAGGGGAAACTTTATTGACACATTCCTGGGGTCAGATACATCACATGATCACACTGACAGACCCACAGGCACATGGACACAGGCAACAGAACATGCACAATGTCGGCACTAGTACAGTGTATATCCACTTTTCGCAGCAATGCAGGCTGCTATTCTCCCATGGAGACGATCGTAGAGATGCTGGATGTAGTCCTGTGGAACGGCTTGCCATGCCATTTCCACCTGGCGACTCAGTTGGACCAGCGTTCATGCTGGCCGTGCAGACCGCGTGAGACGACGCTTCATCCAGTCCCAAACATGCTCAATGGGGGACAGATCCGGAGATCTTGCTGGCCAGGGTAGTTGACTTACACCTTCTAGAGCACGTTGGGTGGCACGGGATACATGCGGACGTGCATTGTCCTGTTGGAACAGCAAGTTCCCTTGCCGGTCTAGGAATGGTAGAACGATGGGTTCGATGACGGTTTGGATGTACCGTGCACTATTCAGTGTCCCCTCGACGATCACCAGTGGTGTACGGCCAGTGTAGGAGATCGCTCCCCACACCATGATGCCGGGTGTTGGCCCTGTGTGCCTCGGTCGTATGCAGTCCTGATTGTGGCGCTCACCTGCACGGCGCCAAACACGCATACGACCTTCATTGGCACCAAGGCAGAAGCGACTCTCATCGCTGAAGACGACACGTCTCCATTTGTCCCTCCATTCACGCCTGTCGCGACACCACTGGACGCGGGCTGCACGATGTTGAGGCGTGAGCGGAAGACGGCCTAACGGTGTGCGGCACCGTGGCCCAGCTTCATGGAGACGGTTGCGAATGGTCCTCGCCGATACCCCAGGAGCAACAGTGTCCCTAATTTGCTGGGAAGTGGCGGTGCGGTCCCCTACGGCACTGCGTAGGATCCTACGGTCTTGGCGTGCATCCGTGCGTCGCTGCGGTTCGGTCCCAGGTCGACGGGCACGTGCACCTTCCGCCGACCACTGGCGACAACATCGATGTACTGTGGAGACCTCACGCCCCACGTGTTGAGCAATTCGGCGGTACGTCCACCCGGCCTCCCGCATGCCCACTATACGCCCTCGCTCAAAGTCCGTCAACTGCACATACGGTTCACGTCCACGCTGTCGCGGCATGCTACCAGTGTTAAAGACTGCGATGGAGCCACGGCAAACTGGCTGACACTGACGGCGGCGGTGCACAAATGCTGCGCAGCTAGCGCCATTCGACGGCCAACACCGCGGTTCCTGGTGTGTCCGCTGTGCCGTGCGTGTGATCATTGCTTGTACAGCCCTCTCGCAGTGTCCGGAGCAAGTATGGTGGGTCTGACACACCGGTGTCAATGTGTTCTTTTTTCCATTTCCAGGAGTGTAGATTCAACATTGCCTTAATAGCGACATATTTTCAAAACGCCGTTCATTCCATATTTCATCCCCTTAAAAGTGGAATTTCGAGCAGTCCCTTTTTAAACGATACCTACAGCATATGAGCCATGCTCTCTCCAAATTTCAAGTTTCTGTCTTTAGTGATCTGAGTCGGGTGACGATGAGTGAGGCGGGACATAGCCTTTTATACATACAGGCCACACGCGGTGTGAACATGAAAGTTTGTTCACTAAATGCAGCCGACCTCAAAGTAAAACACGTAATATCTGAATGGAGGAGCGGTCAGCAAGCGCGGTTTATTGTTTAATGATACTACGACAGAATACTGTGTCGTCACAGCGATAAAATATGTAATTACACGTATGTGATAGCAACGTCATCGAATGACAGCTGTTACAAAAGAACTCTTTTTGTAGTTTCAGTCAGAATAACTTTGACAGCTATTCCCAGTTACATCATCTTTACCTACACTGACCTGCTGCTGCATGTTCAGTAGCGGAAATTTGCACGTCTCGACATTCAAAATGATACTGAACAGAAACGATATAAACTTCATTTAGTGCCACCGATTTCATAACCGACGTAAAAATTCGTATATTATCTCTAGTTTCCGAACAGTAGTTACGTCTTCATTAAATACTCGTTTATATCGGATTGAGTGTACTTACAGTTGGCAGCAGTGGCTGGGACTTCCGTTATTCTCACAGTGTTGTATCAATATGTGTTATGGGCGTAATAATCACGTGGTACGTTACGTTGTCATACAATAGCATTTGACTCGGACGCTTCTCGAAGTGCTTTCATGAGGAATGTGTTAAGATTCTGACAATCATTTATTAACAGGCTCGTAAAATAATGCCTCACAGTGGAACTAATAATAATAAAGTACGTAGCGTCTGTTGTACACGGTCACAGCCACATTAATGTGACCATCTATGTTCAGCGTCAACGTGCAGTTACCACTCCGAGACGGCAGGTGGCAGCACTGGCAGCGGAGGGGTACGCAGAAAACAGTGCATTCGCTGTCGTGATGCAGAAGCGGAGAGATTTACCCGTGGCGATGTGTACGAGAGAATGTAAATGTTGACCAATTAACCGCGAAGATGAACGAAGGGGGTTACAACAGTGTCTCCCCAATGAACGTTCAGCGAACGTTGCTGTGTATGGGTCTCCACAGCAGGTGCCTGGTTCGTGCACCTAAGCTGACGGCTGTTCACAGGTGACAAAGGCTATAATTTGCGCTTCAGTACCATAACCGGACGTCCACTGAGTGGCGACAGGTGTTCTTTTCAGATGAACCACTTTCTATGCTCCATCAGACAGTTGGCCGTTGGTGTGTATGGCGTGAAACGCTGAAAGCAAACATGCTGCAAGAATCGTCGGAAGAATCCAGGCCGGAGGTGGAAACGTCGTGGTCTGAGTAATGTTTCCGTGGCGTACCCTGGGTGATTGAACTGAATCGACAGTGTCTTGGAAGGAGGATATAAGATGAACATTAACAAAAGCAAAACGAGGTTAATGGAATGTAGTCGAATTCAGTCAGGTGATGATGAGGGAATTATTTTAGGATATGAGACACTTAAAGTTGTAAAGGATTTTTGCTATTTGGGGAGCAAAATAACTGATGATGGTCGAAGTAGAGAGGATATAATATGTAGACTGGCAATGGCAGGGAAAAAGTTTCTGAAGAAGAGAAATTTGTTAACATCGAGTATTGATTTAAGTGTAAGGAAGTCGTTTCTGAAAGTATTTGTATCGAGTGTGGCGATGAATGGAAGTGAAACATGGACGATGGACAAGAAGAGAATAGAAGCTTTCGAAATGTGTTGCTACAGAAGAATGCTGAAGATTAGATGGGTAGATCACGTAACTAATGAGGAGGTATTGAACAGAATTGGGGAGAAGAGGAGTTTGTGGCACAACTTGACCAGAAGAAGTGATCGGTTGGTAGGACTTGTTCTGAGGCATCAAAGGATCACCAATTTAGTATAGGAGGGCAACGTGGAGGGTAAAAATCGTAGAGGGAGACCAAGAGATGAATACACTAAGCAGATTCAGAAAGATGTAGGTTGCAGTAGGTACTGGGAGATGAAGAAGCTTGCACAGGATAGCGTAGCGTGGAGAGCTGCATCAAACCAGTCTGAGGACTGAAGACCACAACAACAACACTGGGTGATCTCTTCATTCTGGAAAGCACAGTGGATCAACACAATCATATATATAGTATCTCCTCGTCGACTATGTCCACCCCTACATGAAATTTGTTTTTTCCTCGGGACGATAGCACCAACCAGCAGGACAATACGAGGTGTCACACAACTCGCAGTGTACGTGTGTAGTTCGAAAGCACCTAGATGAGTTTCCCGTACTCCCCTTACCCCGGGTTTACACAGACGGGAGTCTGTGAGGCCGCTGCGTTCGCGTCGTTCGCACTGTATCTCTTCAACTGAGAAACCCAGCATTGCTGGTCACGGCGGTGGAGTCTTCATGGCTCCATAAACTGTCGGTTATTTCGGTAGCTTTCAGAACCTCACTGACTCTCTTCCTACCCATCTCGCAGAGATGCGAGCTTCAAAATGCTGTTTTTCCTTTTTTTGGCAGATGCTCACATTAATGTGACTGACACTGCATTTTCAGTAACGTGATATTTGTTTCGAGGAAGTGTTCGATTATAACTTCTATATAATAGTGAGTTTTTTGCAATTTTCGTGTAGTGTAGGAACCAGGAATGCGCCCAGTGCGTGTGGGAATGACAAACGGCCTCCTACGGCCAAAGTCTAATATTTTGGCATAGAAATATCAAGAAAATCGTGGAGCACAAAACACAGAGAATATCGTTCGTTCGCTGGCTCAGTGGCTAAGAGATGTAATGCCAGACTAGAATTACAAAGATTAGAAATGCAGTCCTCAGTCGGTGCTAAAAAGTTTCCTGCTTTTTTGACGTTTGGAACTAAGCTCCTTAAAGTGGAAAATTAGAATTCCCTCCACAGTTTTGAGGTCACGATAAACCTTATTTTTCCCTGCAAGTGGTTTATAACGGCAGTTCAACGGTCAGTGTACGGCTAGGAGATACACGTCCTATATCTCCACTCATAGTACAGCACTGCAGTGTGACGCCAGCATTAACTGTTTCCAACGGACCAGCAGTCGATGCTAACACGTTGTGTGCGTCAGTTCAGACTGAAAGGATAATTTTTCAAATGACAACTTAACTTGCGACTTTTATAATTAGCTGCTTCCGCTTTATTCTTTCTAGCAGTAACTCTGCCAAATCACAGTGTTCTGAACTAGTGAGAGTATGCTAGCCGTGGGTATTGCACTCCGTACTATCTTCTTTTGTAAGTGAATCAAGCTCTACATTGTTTCACTCGGTGCTGAATGTCGGACCATTGCTCTCATATCCACACAACACTTTTGATAAATGTCTATCAGATTCGTAATGTGGGTCAGGATCAGTTATAGACGCCAGTAACAAAAAAGTCATTCATTTAATATGTAGGTGAAAGAGGAGTGGAATCACATCGTGCACAAAGATCTGAACTTCAAAAAATGGCTCTAAGCACTATGGGAATTAACATCT
The DNA here is from genome assembly GCF_023864345.2 of Schistocerca serialis cubense. Lineage (NCBI taxonomy): Eukaryota > Metazoa > Arthropoda > Insecta > Orthoptera > Acrididae > Schistocerca > Schistocerca serialis. The sequence goes on from NC_064645.1 coordinate 123,809,619, forward strand.
GAGGTCATCAGTCCCCTAGACTTACAACTACTTAAACTTAACTAACCTAAGGACATCACACACATCCATGCCCGAAGCAGGATTCGAAACTGCGACCGTAGCAGCAGCGCACTGAAGGGATCTGAACTAACAGCCAGTGTAGATACAGAAACTACAACGTTAAGGCGTTAAGTTTGTAAATTATTGCAGTAACCAACATTTAACTTTCACAGATTTTCGTACAAAATGTAGCTACGGAAATGAAAACTTTTAACTTTAACAAGGAGTGCGAGGAATACTTTCGTAAAAGTATTTGACAACAATCATTTACGATGAACGTGAAAGATTATGTCTTAACTGTACACTACGATGGCTCAGTTACTTCTATTTCAAGGTCATTTCAACTCTAGATTTACAAACCTATTGTTCTGTGTGCTCTTGTAAGTTTCTAATGATTTTTAAAGTATTCTTAATAAGATTCGACAGTAAAATCCAGTGCATCACTCGATCGAGCGAAGTACTCTCTTCAGAAAGTTTCCAGTACCATTTAAACCACAAGAAAAGATGCAGAAATGAAAGGAGGAATTCTAAATTCCATATCCAGAATTTTCTTTATGTAAGATGATCATAATATATCCCCAGTGTCCTGTGGCATATGAGTTCATATTTCCAGATGGCACAGTATAATGCTGTTATTGAAGAGTGGTTTATTCTTCTTATTGTTCCTCGTCTCCCGGGTTCCCGGGTTCGATTCCCGGCGGGGTCAGGGATTTTCTCTGCCTCGTGATGACTGGGTGTTGTGTGATGTCCTTAGGTTAGTTAGGTTTAAGTAGTTCTAAGTTCTAGGGGACTGATGACCATAGATGTTAAGTCCCATAGTGCTCAGAGCCATTTGAACCATTTTCTTTGTTCCTCGTCTTTTTTCAGTGTGTTTACGAAGTCGGCAAGGCAATTACTGGACTTGCCAATGTTAGCTGTAGACGGTGTCCGGATGTCCTTCCTGCCACCATCCCCTTCCCCTTGGAACGGAATGCGTGTACCTCACCTGACTGCGGCCATCCAGGCCGGTGCATTGGTGAGGAGTAGCTGGAGTTGATAATGCAAACACGGTTTTACTAACTAGGCCAATATTTCTCGTGCGTTTGTAGTTGTTGCATCACAGATACAAAAGAACAAAATTTGACACGTATCACAGAAAAGTATGTTTAGGATTGATTTAATACTGGTTCCTACAAATTCGAGAAATACGAATTTTTGTTGATTACTTGCGTTAGGAAGCACTGATTAAACCCATGTGTGCTTAACAGTGTTTTTGTCGCTGATGCATAATCTGATAAAAGTTGTCTCTGGAGGTATAAAACACTGGTGCGAGATCGCATGAAAACCCTGATTAACGTCGCACGCAACACAATGGGGCCTGATGGAAGCGCTCATGAAATGCTAATGCTGCCAGTCCATTTAGTCGAACTGTCACGCACTGCACGCAGTACTTTCTGTCTAGAGTGTTGCTAGACGGCGCTGTCATCATGGCTGAAATGTAAAAATTAATGTGTACCCATAGAGAGACGTAAACAGGAAATATAAAAGGGAAGAGGAAGGAGAAATTAAAAATAGAGAGCGGCAGTTTATATTAAGAGTATGAATACGCTGATGGGTATATATGCCAGGAAAAATCAGACGGTTGTAAAATAGTGCACTTAACGCGTGACTCTCGTCTGCGTTTTTGACTCTTATTATTCAGGTAGCGATTTCACATTCTTCTATCTCAAGTCATGAAAATTTGTTCGATATCACGAGGACGGTAAAATTAATTGGTCCATCGTAACAGGCTTGGGATTGATGGCTTCTAACAAGAAACGCTGACAGACACTCATAAAATTAATGACAAAACCTTCTCAGTCTTTAGACGGCGTCATATTCCTCTTCAAACTTCTACACTATTCGACGTTTCGATCACTTTCTAAGATATACTTCAGGATTCCATTGGTGTCCATGGATAGCTGACTTGTGGCGAAAGACACACCTCACGTTCATTAACATAAGTTTATTGTCCCTCGACTTTTCCGCAGAAGTGCAAATACTACCTAAACATCTTCAGGCTAATACATACCGGGTAAATACTGGAAGCACATACTGAAAGAGGGGGGAATCCGAACTATTGTTGTGCTACCTCCGTCCTTTCCTGGTCCTCACCCGGTGTGGCTGGGTGTTTACCTCCATGATAGCGGGTAGCCACGAAGACGGAAGCTATAGCTGTCATCTCCGTTGATATTATACGGAGTTTTTTATATTTTGACTGCTTCGTGTACTTCTATAAATACACTCAGCACAAGTTAAGGGCGAGACAGGGAAAGTAACATAACGAATTAACTACTCGGATAAAATGAATGAGAGTCTGTAGCATGTTAACAGAAGTCTCCCAGTCGTGCAGAGGAAGTTGGGCGTCACATGGCGAGAGATGACCGTCACTATAGCGCTGGCCCCGGAACATGAGGGAGTTGAAGGAACGGAAGAAGTCAATGTGTGTCAACAGCGAGCAGTTACAGTGCCATCTAGTGGTGTTCCTCGTTACAACATGGCCTGTAAAAACATTACTCCGACTTCACTTGGGGAAGAGTCACCGGGAAACTGGAAGAAGTACAACAGGTGACGAATGTAGCTCAGGTGTTTGGTATTGCTCACAGCGTTGCTTCACGTGCATGAGGAGCGTTCCGAACCACAGACATTGCTGCCGGAAGAAAAGGAGGAGGGCAAGAAGGGAACCACGTCGTGCAACTGCAGATACACTTAACGTGACTCACAGGCACACATACACACAATCCACAATGGTACGGTGACTGCACTTTACCCGACGACCAGTCCGTTGCATTCCGTTGGCAACCGCCCACCGCAGCCATCGTCTGCTATGGTGCCAAGAGCATAGGGACTGGACCAACTAGGAGTGGGGTCGAATGCTCTTCTCAGATGAGGACAAATCAGTCTGAGTACTGACTCTTGGCGTATCCTCATACGGCGTAACAAACACAGGAACACCGTCGAACATGATCGTTTTGGTGATCCAGGTGTTACGGTGTGGGGAGAATAATTTCGGGTGGGATACTGACCTCAGAATCGTTGAAGACGATATACTCACTGGTCAAAGTGTTTTTGACACTGTACACCTTCCCCACGTGCGTCTTTTTAGGAATGCATTCGGCCCTAACTTCATTTTTATTTATGAAAATGTGGGACCACATGGAACTGCACCCCCCTGAAACGAGAGGACATTAGGAGAATGGTCTGGCCTGCCAATTTACTCGGCCTAAATCTCATTGAGCGGGTGTGGAACGCTTTGGGGAAACTTACTGTAGCACTTACACATACGCGAACGACAATTTTGCAGCTGTCAACTGCACTGAGAGACGAATGGGACGCCCTTCCTCAAGAACGCCTTACGATCCTTAATCAGTATGGAAATAAGTTGTAGAGTATGCACCGTCGTCCGTTGTGATCACAGAAGTGAGATTTCTGGTCGCCTCATTGCGGATATCTTTCAGTTAACTTCTGTACTATACTGTACAACTTCCTTCTGTGTATGATCGTGGAGATACGTCACTTGTCAGTGACACATTATGCGAAAGCTACTCTAGTGTCCAAGTTTTGCACACCAGTGTTTACATGCTCTGCTCAGCACGGATGTGTTCTTAAAATCCATAAAATGGTGATACATTTCTTCCAGCACCGTTACCGCTGACTTTACATTTCGTCTCAAACATGAGTGGCGTCTGTCCTCTTTAACGGGTTTGTTTTATTGATCCTTGGAAATTTAGAGTCAGAATAACACAAGCAGCAGGCAGTCAAAAAATGGTTCAAATGGCTCTGAGCACTATGGGACTCAACTGCTGTGGTCATAAGTCCCCTAGAACTTAGAACTACTTAAACCTAACTAACCTAAGGACAGCACACAACACCCAGCCATCACGAGGCAGAGAAAATCCCTGACCCCGCCGGGAATCGAACCCGGGAACCCGGGCGTGGGAAGCGAGAACGCTACCGCACGACCACGAGATGCGGGCCAGCAGGCAGTCCTACAACTGATACGCTGAGATAATTAATGGTAGATACTAAACAAGAAGGCCTTTCTTCTCCATCAGTGAACTGCAATGAAATTCATTTACGGAAATGAACACTGCGTTCCAAGTTTTTTGGCCTCGTCGCTTTCACATGTTGTTTATATTCTGGGTGTGATTGCCTCTCCCCGAGCACTTTCCATATTACATATTCTTGACATTATTCCACTCATGGCGTGATCTAGTTTGATATGAAAATAGAATTAACAAACTTCAAAATGTCAAAATCGGTTTAGTAGAGAATTTATTCAGATTACCAATTTCGGCAAAACAATGTTGATACGTTCCGATATTATACGCTGCACTTCAAAGAATATCGACCATGCGTACAGTAATTTATGTCACATAATAAATATGTAGTCCAAGAACATGCATGTGATATTGTATCGGCATGTCAGGAGAAAACTAACATTATATGAAATATTGTACACTATGCACCGAATATGTGCTCACGGTCGCTTAAAACCCGCATGCGGACTCCCGTGACTTAAGAATACCATATAATTTGTGGTACCCGATTATGGATCAATAGCCTCCCAAACAAGCCGCGCGTAGAAAAATATATCATTATAACAGATTTATCTATCCGATACTATGATAGTCACTTGCGGCTGTTCTTCAGTTCGGACTATGTCTCAAACAAGTTCAGTAAGGTGAAATATTTTTTCATATCCGACTGTTACATGGATATGTATAAACAGTTATGTTTGCCGAGATTGTACGAGTTTGAAACTGCCGTTTGAGTCTTTATAGCCTCCGATGACGTCTCCAGCATTGGAATACGAAACGTTGTGCAGAGAAAGAGGGCTTGGACTAGGGCCTAATGCCCATAACACAAAAGCCACAATTATTATTTGAGATCTGTGTTACAACATCGGTTTGGCAGGCAACTTTTAGTTATGATATACAAGTCGGATACAAACACGTTCGTCAAATGAACTTATCCTTCAGCACGTCGTACAACATGAAATATTCATCGCCAGTCGTTGATTAACGATCTCAAAATTACCAGTTTAAGTCTCCTGTATTGTCAGTACATCTTTGGCTGGTATATCCCACATTGGGTCAATAGAGCCAGCGCTCTCTCATAAACACAACTAATACCGTAAATCCACCCCCATACAAAGTGCCATATCCGAGGGACATTAACACTGATCGAACTCTGCGAACAGCCCGCGCCTCACAAGCCTTTGGGGAGATATTTGTGAGATCTCCGTTGATCGTTTCCCGGTAATCCTCTTCGCGCGCATCTGGGCAATCATTTTCCCCGGAGCCGGCCGCGGCAATCCATTTATCCGGCCGCGACACGCAAGAAGTGCCTCATCCCGTAGATGGATGGCGAACGCTGAGCGTCTCATATAACGTGCCGAAGCGATTGATAAAGGATACTCGCCCACAAAAAAGGGGTAATGCCCGCCGCCCGGCAGGCTATTAGATTTTGCTGCACGGGAGATAAATGACGAACCGACAGCCTGGCGGGCCATATTGTCAAAAGCTGAGTGCTTTGCGCCCCGGAAGCCTTCACCACCACGTCTTATTTTGGACGCCGTGAAGCGAGGAGAATGACCGTAGAATCGATACACAATATGGCAAGTACCATTACGGTTTTTCAAACACACCTCTCAGTATAATAACTCAATCTTATTTCTTCCTTGCGCTGTTTTCCAGGGGTCTCTGTTTGGAAGCACCGAGATCTCTCATCAAACATGTACGAAGTCTCCAGGGTAAAGACTCGCTTGCCGCAATGTGGCTGGGTATCGTTGGTATCAGGTAAATTTGGGTAAAATGGGTTGAATGTAAGGCAGATCATGGGGTAGACGTTCGGTGCATTGCCCTTCGTAAACAACTTTGACGTGTTAGTAATGGCGAAGAGAATATTTCAGATTTTCAACCACATATTAGTGTTAGGAATGTATTGATGTTCGAGCGGTGCTCACACATGGCACAGAGTATGGAAACGTGTTGCTGCATTTACTTAGCATTATTTACTGTGAATATATACTATTATAGTTCATAGTATTTATTAAAAACATATATTCACATCGTGATGTTGTAGTGGATGTAGATGATTCGTACGAGTTTTCAACAAAGGTGTCCCTCATGTAAATTTGTATGCCTGACTTTTCCTTTTGCACATGGTTAACTCTCGATGGTGTCCACTTCAAAACTATTCATTTCGAACAGCTTGTGGTCTAAGCAAATAATGATGTATGTATTGTAAGTAAAGATGGTTAGACATATTCAAAATTTTTCAGCTGCGCTCTCAGCAACCCTCCGTCAAAAAAATATAAAAAAGTTAAATGGTTCAAAAAATGGTTCAAATGGCTCTGTGCACTATGGGACTTAACTTCTGAGGTCATCAGTCCCCTAGGACTTAGAACTACTTAAACCTAACTAACCTAAGGACATCACACACATCCATGCCCGAGGCAGGATTCGAACCTGCGACCGTAGCGGTCGCGCGGTTCCAGACTAGCGCCTATAACCGCTCGGCCACCCCGGCCGGCAGTTAATTGGTCAATTATGTCACTTAACCGAGCATTTTGTGTAGAGAACTGCACGCTGCCACGTCTCTTCCTCTTAAAGACGATACCCATGTCTCTCAGCATTAGGATTCGAACAAGGAACTATCGATACTGGAACTATCAGTAACAGGCTATCATGGTCACGAAGGCGGATTGACAGTGAAAGGCAACCATTCACTTATTTAAACAACCACTTGCCATCTTTAAAATACTCCGGTTCAGAAAATCGTATCATCAGGAACTTCATAAGCATCTGTGTTACAGTAAAATAGAACAAACTTATGATTGTACATCAAGAACGAAAAGCAACTCGTTTGAGTCACTGGTTACTTACTGACAAGGGTATGCAAATCTTACGGTAAGCAGACTTTGCGTCAAGTAAAATTTGTTAATTTTTGTTATTTTACTGTTTCAGTAATGTTATTTTAATGACATTCTATTAATACGTCAGGTGTCTTTTGTGGCTGGCGCCGCTTCTTAAGTGAGCGCCACCTGGGTGTAAGTTTCCAGCTGGCCTGTCCCTTCTGTTTGTGTGAATGATGCACGTAGCATTAGATTTTATATGAATCGTTTGTACTGTTCACTAAGCCTTGTAACTTCGGTTCTCTTTTCGCACAATGTGTAACACGGAAGATTATTTTATTGTATGTAAATTGTGATGTTTCTTTTTGCTGCATATTGGCTTCAATGTATGATTTATTCTATTTTTAGGTGTTTTTACTTTTCCTGAACAAGGCAGGTTTATATCTGTCGAAACCCAGGTAGAAGTTTGAATAAACGTTGCACTTGCATCTGGTTGGCTGTATGATTTCCATTGCATCCAAAATTTACTGCAATGATAATCAAATAATTTTTACGTCCAATGAATTCAAGAAAATCTTGTGCAGCCAAGATGGCATGGTATTTTCTTTTATTTCACTATCACCAGTTTCGACAGAATATTGCTGCTACCATCGGATATTCGGTTGAGTGGAAAGTGATCTCACTGTAGTGATGGCATTTTAATGATAATTTTCCGAAGATTCGACGTTAACAGCAAGATTTTGTCGAAACTGGCCGTTGCGAAACAAAATAAAACACCAATCGATGGATCTTGGCCACAGGAGACTTTCTTATTCACCAAAGGCAGATCATTCCATACGAGCATTCGCGATTTTCATAAAATTGTGGATCAGTGACAGTTCTTCCTAAAGGAATGCTTTCAGTGGTTTTAAAGAACGTTAAGTAGTAAACAACAGTTCTGCCGTAGGAAGTCCTGAAGATGTAGAGCACTTGCCCGCGAAAGGCAAAGGTCCCGACTTCGAGTCTCGGTCGGGCACACAGTTTTAATCTGCCAGGAAGTTTCATATCAGCGCACACTCCGCTGCAGAGTGAAAATCTCATTCTGGAAACATCCCCCAGGCTGTGGCTAAGCCATGTCTCCGCAATATCCTTTCTTTCAGGAGTGCAAGGTTCGCAGGAGGGCTTCTGTAAAGTTTGGAAGGTAGAAGACGAGGTACTGGTAGAAGTAAAGCTGTGAGGACGGGGCGTGAGTCGTGCTTGGGTAGCTCAGTCGGTAGAGCACTTGCCCGCGAAATGCAAAGGTCCCGAGTTCGAGTCTCGGTCCGGCACAGGGTTTTAATCTGCCAGGAAGTTTCATATCGGCGCACACTCCTCTGCGGAGTGAAAATATCATTCTGGAAACATCCGCCAGGCTGTGGCTAAGCCATGTCTCCGCAATATCCTTTCTTTGAGTAGTGCTAGTTCTGCAAGATTCGCAGAAGAGTTTCTGTAAAGTTTGGAAGGTAGGAGACGAGGTACTGGCAGAAGAAAAGCTGTGAGGACGGGGCGTGAGTCGTGCTTGGGTAGCTCACTTGGTAGAGCACTTGCCCGCGAAAGGCAAAGGTCCCGAGTTCGAGTCTCGGTCCGGCACATAGTTTTAATCTGCCAGGAAGTTACTGAAAGAGTGGTTTCCTTTAAGTTAAACATTCTGTATTGCTACATTTGCTGAAGCGTATCACGCCAAATGTTCCTAAAACATCCTTTACGAAGACGAAATGCGTTATTTTCAAAAGATTGTATGTAAATAAATAACTACTGAATATCAGTGGATACGATGCTTTCTCCGGAACACGAAATGATTACATTCAAAGTGAATTTTGTATTGTATGTGGAGAAGAGCGATGTATGGACGTGCTGAATGCAGGAATTCAAATATCGTAATTTAGATTCACTGCTTTGTGTGCAACAGAAATGTGTAGATATACATTTAAAAATGAAAAGACAGCCAGAACAGCGTAAGGGGCGGAATGTAATTTCCTCGCTCATCGGAAAGTAAAACAAACGAAAGAGGGCAGTAGTGGACCGGGTCTGTGAATTCAGCTTCAGTACTTTAACGTCCTTTTTCCTCCTGTAGCGGGGAGGAGCCCTTTCCTTTGAATTGCTAAACCGCGCCTTCCGCTGCTGATGCGCAACAAAAACTTACAGCCGAGTAATGCCTCGGGAAATTGTCTGCGGCCACAGGCGAAGCCATTAGCCTGTTTGAAACCCGAGAACGGCGGGCGCTCATTCTATACGGAAATAAATGTGATCAGGGAGTTGTAAAGGTTTCGTTACGGATTCGCCTCGAATCACACAGGCGTTCGAATACAAAAATAAAAAATATGAATGAATGCGAAAAAGAATTTAGCACGTCATTCATTGAATCATTTGAACTGCGAAATATCTTTTCAGTTGTAAAAAAGTCATTTTAGTTAGTGAAAAATTAGTAAAACTCACAGTCCAAGTTGCACGTCGTTTTGTTTAGTGCGCTTTTGTAGCATAATCATTTCACCACTGGTGTTGCAACATAATCATCATTTTGACACATAATAGCCCTAAGCGGACAAGCCACTGTTTAAAATTAAAGTTTTCGTTCCGCGTCCTCCACAGGCATACCATTATTGATACCGTTGGGGCTGCAATTTCCTCAGATTGTCATGTTGTGACACACTTTTTTTCCTGATATTATTTCTCTCGTATTTGTAGGATCCCAAGATCAACTGAGATCTCTCCACTTCTTTTTCTGGACCACTTTACTTGATGTTCTGCATACAGTACACAGTTAATGTCATTAGCTCTTAATCTACTCTCATCACTTCTGCGTATTTGTCTTGACACCAGAATAGACAACACTTCTTGCTGAGGCTTTGAAAAGGAGTGAGCGAGCGTGGTTTTTTACAAAATTTCGTTTCATTGCCTTGTTTATTCCTCGTTATTAAATTCCACAGTTCTTTTTACGAGTTGTCTGTAATTGCTCTAAATGATAGTTTAATATGAAGGCACTGAAATTTTCTTTGCTCAAAAGATTTTGTTGTTTTTACAGATTTGGCTACCAATATGGTCTTTCTCAATGATTTTACCATTTTCTGTTTCAGAGATATGTCTATTGCGCAAAGACGTAAACCCCAGAATATAGGGGATAGAGAAAGACATGCAGACGCGAAACAAACTGGGCAAAGACAATGGAAATTATGTTAAATTTTCGCTACACGGTACGTTGTTGCTGCATTAATTAATGTGTGTGAAGTGCTTCGATACAAGGTCACGAGATGAGCGAATGCCTCTCAAAGGTGAGTGATTTCGCAAAAGTTCGACAGGGCGATGATGCACAGTAGTAAACGTAGCGTCTGTAACGATAATTTGATGACGCGGCTCCCAAGACTTTCTCTGGAGGAAATGGCGACAGAGTCGAGTAATTTATGGGGCATCGTCTACCTCTTCGCCGCCATACATCTATGTCTTTACCTAGGCCGCTTTCACCCATCCCCAAAAAATAAAGATATTTATATTGCTAATCGAACAATTATAAGTGATCGGAAGTAGATTTTGAAACAGTCTGCAAAGTTTAATAGTAAAGTAGTGAAACAATGGAACAAAAAGAAAATAATAGTGTCGTAGTACAGAAAGGTAATAAACACAAGAGCAATAACTGTAAGAACAAAATGTTTTAGTGAAAATATTGACTCGCAGTAAGCTACTATGTTAAAGTACAATCGACGCGTGTCCTCAAATTTTATAGTCGTACCTACGACATTCATATCACTGGATTCGAAATCCAGAGATGGAACTGTGTCGATAGTATACTTATGGTGTGTGTATTGTGTATTGAACGGGGGACCTAGAAACGACGGAGAGGCTTCGTCCCGCCGTAGCTCGCAGTGGTCCACAGCCCCACAACAGTGCACAGCAGTCCACCCACCCCACCGCCGCCCCTCACCGAACCCAACGTTATTGTGAGGTTCGGATCCCTCCCCCCCCCCCCCCCCCCCCCCCCCGCCAATGGGACTTCTCATACCAGACGAGTGTAACCCCAAATATTTGCGTGATAGAGTAATTATGGTGTATGCGTACATGGAGACAGTGTTTGCACAGCAATCGCCGACGTAGTATAACTGAGGCAGACGAAGGGGAATCAGCCCGCATTCGCCGAGGCAGATGGAAAACGCCTGAAAAACCATCCACAGGCTGGCCGGCACACCGGACCTCGACACAGATCCGCCGGCCGGATTCGTACCAGGGACCGGCACGCCTTCCCGCTCGGGAAGCAGCGCGTTAGACCGTGCGATTAGCTGGGCGGTCATACTTACGGTAGTCACAGTTTCTTTTAGAAATAGTGTGTTTATATGAGATGGCGCACGACGGATTTTTTTCTCCCTTCAAATTGTGTGTCCTTTTACGCCGTAGTAAGTCGGAGATATTTTGGTCCGAAAAGAATGAGGGCACTTTCATAAAATGCCCCTTTGCACCAATGAAATGCTATGAAATGCAGATTTGAATATTTGGTTGAAAGCTTTCCAGGCAATCCTGTTTTCTCGCCCAAATCACGCATACCGGCATGAATAATATACGAGGTTGAACGAAACAAATGGAAGTCGGACGATGCGAAATCCGAGCTGTAGGATGAATGAGGAAGAATAGTCCAGTGACTTTTTGTCAGCTCCACAAGGGTGCGCAGACTTGTGTAAGGCCTTGCGTTGCCATAGAGAAGGAAATGTTCGTGTGAATTTTTGTGACGACAAACACGCCGAGGTCGTTTCTTGAATTTCCTGAGGATAGCACACGATACACTTCTGAGTTGATGGTTGCACCATCAGGGAAGATATCAGGTAGAACAATCCCTTCAGAGTCCGAGAACACCGTCGCCATGACTTCACCAGCTCAGGGTGTGGCTTTGGACTTCTTCTTCAGAGGAGAGGCAGTGTGGTGCCACTCCATGGACTGCCGGTTTGTTTCCGGTTCGAAATGGCGAACCCGTGCTTCATCGCCTGTGACCACGTTCGACAGAAGATTGTCACAATCGGCCTCGTAACGCCCAAGAAACTCCGCAAAGATGGGCCTTCGTTGCTGTTTACGCTGTTCTGCTAGGCGGCGACGAACACAGCCAGCACATACCCTTGAGTACTCCAAGTGGTTGTTGAATATGTCCGGACTACCAAGAGAGACGTCCTGTTGAGTAGCTAGGTGTTTGATTGTGACCCGTCTGTCACCTTGTGAGAGTGTCCGCACGTTGCAACACTGTAGGAATGACAGCTGTGCGCGGCTACCCTGCGTGCGGGAGATCGGATAGGTTTGCTCGACCAGGTTGCAATGATGACAGTCGCCTCGCCAAACGACTCAGCGTGCTTTTGTTCGATGCCATATTCCCATAGACATTATACGAGTGCCTGTGAATATTTGTGATGCTCTAGTTTTTCTCCAAAAGAAACTCTATGACAGCTCTCTGCTTGGAACACGACTCCGTTAAGGGCGACATTTCGAAGGCAACATACAGCGACGCCACCCTTGGGAACTTCATGAAACCATAGGTATTGAAGCAGGAATATTCCGCGATGTCCCACAAAAACTTCCGCATTTTTTCAACCGAAATTGACCGAGAAAAAAAGTGTTGCATTACTTACTGAATGTCCCTCCTAAAGGTACGTATGATAAAATGCAAATCACAACATCCCTATTTTTCGATGTAACGGATACATATTCATTAACTTCGAAATGCCTAACGTACAGGTAATTTATTACACAATAACACAGTGACTTTATTCAGATTGCAATGAATGGAAATGTGGTTCCGTCATTTTATGAATTCTAATTTATTGTGTAAGATGTGACGTAGTCATGTCTTAATTTTAAATTTTGAAGTTTCGTTTGTTAGCTGACGCCCCATTGAACTTAAACGAATCTGCAGTATACTCTGATAACTGAAAATTAACTTCCAAATATTTAAACCCTGAGCCTACATCAAATCTCGGAGTGATACAAGCAGTAGCACAAGAGCGTTACTTACCAAAAATTAGTTTCCATTGAACAGTAACCAGAGGATCAAATACTAACCCTCTAATAGCAGCTAAATGTTGTTTACCTTTTACTATTACAAGCTGTATTCATCTCCAAATGGTTCAGAATGGCTCTGAGCATTATGGGACTTAACATCTGAGGTCATCAGTCCCCTAGAACTTAGAACTACTTAAACCTAACTAACCTAAGGATATCACACACATCCGTGCCCGAGGCAGGAGTCGAACCTGCGACCGTAGCGGTCGTACGGTTACAGAGTGAAGCGCCTAGAACCGTTCGGTCACATGGCTGGCATTTATCTCCCTCGGCGCAACACTTTCCTTTCACTGTACCTTCGTGATTCGCCCAATTAAATATCGTAAGAAACGTCGTAAGTATTTCATCAAACAGAAACCACACAGCAATGCACTGCACTGTAGACGTGCTACAAGATTGTACCTTTGCATCACTGCACCAAGAAATACTTCCAACACAGTGGAGTAGTATTTAATAGGACCAGAATCCGTAAGCATAACACGTTTTAGCGGCTGAGTTTCCTCCCAATCCCTGTGTGAATAAATTTCTGATACGTCTCCATTGTCGTTCATGTCGAAGCTAAATACTAAAATTACTTCAGACAAATGTTAAATTTGAGTCACAAACGGTAACACGTATTAGGAAATTGATAGCACAAAATCGTTACTAGGAGTATTTGATTTACAAATTAAATGTAAAGCTTAAAATCAAACTAAAAACTACCATGAAAGAAAGAAAATAAAACAGTGAAATTTGTTGGTAAAAATTTACCAAGGGTAACTATATAAAAATTTGGCACATTTATTCAGAAATACCGTTGTCAAAACTTACCCCCCCCCCCCCTCCCTCAAATCACAAGTTAGGAAACCGCTCACTTCACAGTAAACAACCCGAAAAAAGGAAAAAAGAATACGATGAAACGTTAATATGCTTCGGTACAAGTCGTAGCTAGAAACGTATGTGCGTGTCCATGTATTGTATATTAGCTTCGGAATCATTCGCATTTACTCCATCATAAACAAATACAGGTGCAGGATAAGTAATTATTTTACCTCCAGCGAAATACATACTGCGAATTGCAAAAGCAGTACTGTCTGCATTTATCAGATGGGATTAAGTTTCTTTATTCAATTCAAAGAACATAAAACACATTGTCGTCTGAATCATTTAGATACGCCTCCAAAAACTGATCTAACTCGTAGAATACCAGTGGTATACAATAAAGAACGTAAATGGTAAGCTTATTATCTCTCCTAGAGAAATCGAGGAGAAGAATGGGACCTTGTGGACGAATTATAAAGTTCTTCTCATTTCTTAAAATATATAGATAATGTTGCTAATTGAACATTGCTTTCATAGACATATCTGGTTTAGTACAATAGAAGAAATGTGGTCGAAGGAAAACAACTTAAAAAAAATTTTAGTTAAAAATTGAGTTGTTAACATCTTAAATGAAGCATCTGAAACATTATATCTTACTTCCGGAATTGTGCAATACTGTATTATTCTTTTTTAGATCTTTCACGCTAGGATCCGGTCACGATTCCGACAATTAATACAATAAGAATTTCACGTATCTTTAAGTAAACTAACATTTATTACTTAAATACTTTTTATGAAATTGTCATGAAAATTAACACAGTAATTACAATAACTTAGTCGTATTTTGCAAGAGCCAAATGGCTCACTGATAGCAGACTGTAAAAAAATTTACATTTTAAACACCAGCAGCTGATGGACGCATAGCATTTGAAATGAGCTTGTATAACAACCAGGAAAAAATTATTTATTTACGACTGAATTGTTTGAACCAATCAGAGTTGCAAACATTTGCATGAATGTGTTAACCGAAATCGAATTATAAATGCAAATAAGTTATTTATGGTCATCCACCCTCACTATACATTTATGTTTGATGTGCTCTCCGCTTTCCGAGTACGCTAAGTTAAATACGTTGTTTTTATTCGTACAATTCCTTTCTACAGTTATTAAGTAAACCGGTAAATACGTCTTGATAAACCCAGACTGCAGAGCCGCCTGCTACGCTGTAACAGCGTTACTAGCGTTTACCTCGGGCATCAACACTGAAGCAGTATTCCACTTTCATTAAGATACTTTGTGAAACATTCCACCAGCAAACTATGGAGAACTCCGTGAAGAGGTTTGTCTGCAATATTCTGACCGCACACGAAGATGAAAGTGCTATAAATTATGTAAATTGGAGTGGCCCGCTTCCATCTTGCGCTTCTGTAGCGAAGTAAGTCTGTCTTAATTACTACTTTCGCTACACTCATGCCTTCTATGATTAACATGCGTTCATCAGAACACCGGTGCTCGGCAAATCAGTTTTTTTTTTTTTGCTATATGTTGGGCTATTTGTCCTATTTAGAAGGCTAATTGTAGCGCCTAACATTACCTGACACCAACTTGACAAAAATACGTTACGACTAATGGAGACTTTTTATTAATAGTAAAAGCAGGTTTTAGCCTATTTTATGCTGTCACTAACCTCCATTCAAATAAGAGTTCACGGAATGTAAGTACTGCCTTGCCTAAATATTAAGTGCTCAATGCACTGTTCTGTGTCAACATTCTTCCCACGTTTTAACCAATCGAAGAAACAAGAAGGCTCAACAGCTTATGATGACGCCTATGGACAAAAATAAAGAATTCAATACAGTTCAAACGAGAAAGTCACCAAACAGTACAATCCACATACACAGATAGTGGTACCTCGTAACGAATGTACAAGTTGCTTATAAAGTTCATGAAACATTTCAGAAAACTGGTGCAGGTAAGTAGCTAGGAACATCGTAACAAACGACACAGTATGTAAGAAGTTATCTGTTAGAGGAAATTGGGTAATTGTTTTATTTCGTCCTTCTCAGTTGTCCTAATATGCGTTTTTTTACCCCAGCGGTTACCCTTTTCGGGCTGAGACATTCAATCTGAAACCACACACCTTATTATCAAGCGTAAACAGTCATACAATATGGTTCCAAAAGACGCGAATAGCTTCTGTACAAAAATAAACTGTGGGCAACAAGTACTCTCATTGAAATCAACCTATGTGTCTACAGTTCCACAGACCCCCTCTCCCTTCTTTAGACGCCTCTTCGAAGCGCAGCGTTCAAATCGCGCGGTTTTCTTGCGGGTAACCGAGGAAAACATTTCAGATACATCCGTCGTTCAAAATCGACACGAAAATGCCTCAGGTGCTGGCATAGAGGCGTCAATCAAACCACACCTTTCGCTGGTGCGTTGGCTCTCACACATTCCGCGGTCGAAAACAATTGGCATTGCGAAGGGCAACAGGACGACAAAATTGATAACGTTTGTCACTGTTGACGCCCTCGGACGTTTCTACCCTTCCCTAGCGCCACTGTGAAGATGCATCCCCACTTAACCCTTCAGAGTGCAGTGTGACCGCAGTTTTTGCCCCCGTGAACAGGTCAATGAAAATAGGGCAAAATTTAAATTGTTATTCATCGATGACGACTGTGGTGAATCACAATCATATAGCAAAACGATTAATTGTCATCGGCCTGTAACGAAAATTATCACAACTGGGTAAATGTGAGGTGTTTTCAGAATTTGGATGGATACGTAATTTCATCGAACTAACACGTAGTGATTGGTCTTTATTGGAATGGGTCGCAAAAGTTTGCTGTCATCGCAAAGGCGTGTGAACAACAGTACGTGTATAAGCAAAACTGCCAAACATGTGTAGCTACATCTCACAATTTCTACATTATGACCCTGCCATGATTAAGTGGTAATTTATTGTACAGAATGGCCCACAATAACAGTACGTTTTCAGTTGGCCGCCCTACTAACAAGCGAAACTCCCCGTCGCATCAACCCTGAGATTTGGTGGAAAGAGAGCCCAATGCACAGCCCGTCAAAAACTGAATGCAGATCAAGCACGAAAACAGGAAGAAAGTGTACTGAACTGTGAAAAAAAAGTAAAATAGGAACAGTGAACGGTCGAAGCACAAAGTGCAACCTAGAGCAATCCAAATTAACCACGGCGTCGTGGTTGAGAGGTCAAGTGTTGGACTGCAAAACGGGCGAGTAAGGCGTTTGCAACAGCAAGGTGTAAGGCTGTAAGGAAGAGAAAGGAAGTGGCTTTCGAATGAGACTTTCGAATGAGAACCGCAAACTTTTGATGATAAGGTGACAAGTCAACCGAATCCTTCGCCGGAAAACACCTCTGGTGTGTCACGCAACATAGTAATGACCGTATGTGTCATCTGATAGCAATATCCTACCGACGCACCTAATTTGTACACGTGGTGAGGTAGAGAGATACGCCTCCTTGCCCTATTTAGGTGTTCGCATGAATGTGAATGTGATCAGTCCCAAGGAAATGATGAAAAATAATAATTTGTCACGTAAGCTGCAACAAATGAACGCAGCAGTTACACAATCACACAGTTTCTCTGTTCTCTGTAAGAGCGCATGTTTATAACGTTTTTGAAGATGCGTTCCATTTTCGAAGTTTTGACTCTTTAATTCCTATGTCGTAACATAGTTCACACCCGTTTACTTGTTGTTTTCATCTCTGTGAGACGTCTATGTAGTGTCTCGTCTGCTCTCACAATTCATCACATTTATTTCGACAGTAATGTATTCTTACCACATGACTCATATTCTATAACCAGAGCATAGTACAACAACTTTCAAGATTACAGAAAGAGAACAGGCATTTCAGTAACCGGGCAGATAGTTCATAATGTTCTAAAAAACAAAAAGCAAAAATGTCCAACACCGTGACCACTTCGCCCTCAATGTTGCGCTTGTCGAGATTGGACCCTTCACTGTTTTTATTTTCCTTTTTTCCACAGTTCAGTACATATTCTTCGTGTTTTCTTGCTCTGATGCTTTCTCTTTGTTCAGTTTTTGAATGGTTATCCACTGGGTCAACTTACCAACACACCTGAGGAGCGTGCGGTGGGGAGATTCCTTTGCTGAAGGCTGGATCCCTGTTAGTGTTTCGTTATACGAGTGAGTTTACGTTTAGTATTGTTGTACGTTCCACCGTATATCAGCGTTGCCGATCTGCCTTTCCGGCATTGATATTTCGTAGTTTTCGCCCCAGATTAGCTGGGAAGTTTTTGGTGTGCGTAGTTCTTTCGTGCTGGTTCCCTGGCTACGTCAGGCGGACCCAAGTCCACCGTGGAGAAGTCCGCGGAGTAACCTCCTCCGCTCTCCGATACGTCCACCGCCGCCACTTGTGGTGAATCTCGTCGGAGACGTCGCTCACTCCGGCTTCCGATCGCGCCTGATGTTCCGCCCACCGCGCAGCGGGCGAAGGATTGTTTCAACCGCGCCAATCGCAGCCAATCGCCGGTGGGTACCACTGACCCAGACCCCCGTGGCGACTGTCCACCTTCTCGTGTCAGGGACCGTTCGTCAGTGCCGTCGTTGTCCGACGACTCCTCTGATCGCTTAGTAACTGATCTTTCCCGTGATGAGGCCGCGGCCACCTCGGCTGTGTCCGACCACCACTTGGCTGTACCTATGAGTGCACCTCTACCTCCGTTGTCCCGCCCCTGTGGCGAGTGTTCTGGGCGCCCCGACCCAGTTGGAAAGTCCTCTGGTCTGGCCGTCGCTCCAGACGCTCCAGGTGCTCGTCCACCCACGCGGGCCGAGGTGATCGCGGTTCGAGCTCCGATGCCTCCCTCCCAGGGACACAGCTCCGGATTGTCCGGTGGATGCAGACGTGGATACTGTTCACGACCCTCCCTGGTAGGAAACACCATCCAGCTCTCTGAAAAAAGAGAGGATACCCCCTATTGTGGTTTATAATGTCACTAATTATACAGAACTGACCCCTGAGTTCCAGCGGCTCATCTTCGGCCAGTTGAGGGCTGTTTACCAAAAGGATCATGTGAAATACCTGCTTGACAGTAGGGACGACTATCTGACAGTTCTCGAATTTGTCAAAACAAGGGAATGCCTTACTTTACCCACCAGACGTCGGGCAATCGCCAGACCAAAATCGTCATTAAGGACTTGCCCCTAGAAGTTACAGCAGGGGAGGTCAAGGAGGAACTGCTTTGGCTCCATTTTGAGGATCCTTTGGTCCACCAGTATAGCAAGAGAGTTCCTGAGACCTGGGTGCTGATACCCTGTCCTACGCATGTCATCTCCCTTTCCTGGAGGAAAGACGTAGAGCAGATTTACCATATCTGGTACCTTCTGTATATGAAGGTCCAGATTGAATCAGACGAGGGCTGAAATGGGCCCTTCATCTGTTGCAAATGCCAGCGTCTCCGACATACTGGGAATTACTGCTTCCTACCATTGCAGTGTTAAGTGCGCCAGCCCACATTTAGTGGAGAACTGCACACTACCCACCTGGGAGAAACCTACATGCACCAGGGTGTTTGGACTCAGGCCACGATCCCCACCACATGGCATCCTAGAGGGGTGCCCTGTTTACCAGAAGGCATTGGGGTCTTCCCAGAAATAAACCGGGAACTAATCGCCCTCCCCCACCGCAAAGGGACGCTACCAAATTTCCTACTTTGCGGGGCCAGCCTGGTACACCTCCTGTGGCAGGTGCTGTGGGACCAGCCACTCAGCCACTGGACGTTTCTGAGGCATCTGTTCCCCCTCTGCCCAGGCTCCCAAGTCCTCCTTTGCTGCTGCAGCCCAGTCTCCACATCACTGTCCATCTTCCTTGATGGCTTCCCCTGCACAACCACTACAGGAGCCAGCTGCAACCCCCTCCAATCCAAATGTGGCTGTATCCCAGCCTTCTGCCCCTACCCCCACCCTGCCTACAATTACACCCGCCCCTACCCGCCGCAGGGGCAAGCAGCCCACCTGGGACCCTCCCCCAGTGGCAGCAGATGAGAAGCCCTTTCGGGAGGACATGCATGACATCCTCCAGGTCATCAGCTTATTCACACGACCCCAAATCTGGGCTGTTAATCATGACACTGCCCACAAAATCTGTCGGTCAGAGGGTGGGCTCTCCAAAGTCACTGACTTGTGGAAGGGCTAAGTCAAATATTGCTGTAATGGCGGCTCGACCACCAGCCCCCTCTGGATCTTTTCACCTGCATTTTTAATGCCAATGGCATAAAACGGATGAAGACAGAGCTGAATGCCTTCCTCCATGACCATTGTGTGGATACTTCACTGGTCACAGAAACACACCTTAAACTGGCGGACAATTTATGCCTTCACAAAATGGTGTGATACCGCTATGACCGCCTCGACTGCTGTGGTGGGGGCATGGCTGTGTTCCTCCACAAAGCACTTGTCCATACCCAGGAGACTCTCCAGCCAATGGAACACATAGAGGCCACTGCGGTTACCATTCCCCCATGCCTTGGTGCCGTTACCTTCGCCTCAGCACACTTGAGCCCCAACAAGCCTCTGCTCGAAGTGGACCTTTGCACATTAACGTCCTTCAACAGGCTCATTACTGGGGTGGAAGCACCCGGCTTGGCATTATCGGGTCTCTAACCCCAAAGGCCGCCTCCTCCTTGACCTGGAGGACACTTTCACACTGTCAATCTATGGCCCCCACGGACCTACCCATATCCCAGTCCATTACAACTGCCAGCCAGACGTTCTGGATGTGGTCATATTCAAAAACGTCGCCGCTCGGTTTTCCCAGGAAGTTCTCCATGAACTGGCCTCTGACCATGACCCAGTCCATCTACACCTCACTGATGCTGCTCTTTCATTGGATGTTCATTCCACTGTGACCCACACCGATTGGGACAAGTTCCCCAGGGTACTTAATAACACCACTAGGCACAACCTCGACTTGACAACATTGGCCAATATCGACTGTCCTGTGGATTACCTTACCGCCAAAATCCAGAAAGCAGTGAAGCTCTCCACCTCCACCGTCCCTCGGGCTTTAGCCCCCCCAGACGATTTGCCTCCCCTGCTACAGGAGCTGAAAGTGCAAAAGAACCGCTACCGCTGGCGTTGGAAGGAGTTCCGCGATCCTCGGGACAAACGCCAAATGAGGCGCCTTGAGCGCTAATTCTGTCGCCGGCTCGCCGACTGGAGGTCGGAACAATGGGAGAACCGCGTGTCCTGTTTCCTCCCACACCGTAAGTCCGACTGGGCTGTCATTCACGCCCTGCGACGTTCTATGCCAGCGACGGCCCCATCCTCTTCGCACAGCAGTGGGCTTGTCATATGATACCCTACAAATTGTGGAAACGCTGGCGGATGCGTTCGAAGCCCAAAACCATCTCCTTGTCCAGTACCTTTCGCCAGACGAACTACGGGACGAACACGATGTCTTGACAGCTGTTGCTGCTTTTTGCACCCATCCATCTCAATCTGCCCCCCACTTGACGCCATGGCAGAAGTCCAGCGGATCCTACGACGGAAACGTGGCCGGTCAGCCCCTGGATTGGACGGAATTTTAAATGAACATCTTTGCCACCTACCGCACATGCCTCTACTCTTGTTCACCAAGATCTTAAATGGTTGTCTCCTGTATGGCCTTTTCCCCTCTTAGTGGAAGCAAGCCAAGCTCATTGCAATCCCCAAGCGGTTCAAGGACCCTACAGTCCCCAACAACAACAGGTCCATCAGCCCCTTAAACACCATGGGGAAAGTCCTTGAATCCGTGATCCTCTACCGAATTTCCCAACCTCTGGCGGCGGCTGGGACGACCCGACGTGAAGAGTTCGGCTTTACTTCACACCTCTCTGCCAAATTTCAGGTTCTCTAAATGACTGAACACGTCAGAAAAGGCTTCAACCCCGCCAAGTCGACAGCTGCGGTTTTTCTGGACTTGCAGAACGCCTACCATAAGATCTGGACCGACAACCTCGTGCACAAGATGCTAATGCAGACCCAAATGCCAGACATACATGTGAAGATTGTAGATGACTTTTGACAGCTGGCACTCCACAGGGATCCATGCTATCTCCCATTCTCTTGAACATCTACGTGAATGATATGCCAGTCATCCCTGAGTGCCACTTGGCACAATATGCTGATGACACAGCACTCTATACCACTGGACGTATCACTGACGCCGTCATCGCCCTCCTCCAACGACAGGTGGACGCCACCATCACCTGGTGCCGGACAAACAAAATCGCTCTTAATGCCGCCAAAACTACGGCGGCCTACTTCACGAAACGGAGCCCAGTGCTCGTCCGCAAAATTTCGTTTGCAGGCGTGCAGGTGCCCCGGTTCCCGACGACCACCTATCTCGGGGTCCGGATGAACCATAAGCTGCTGTTCCACTGTCATGCAGAGTGTGTCGCCATAAGGGGCAAAAGCTGACCAGGGCCTTGTGCCCCCTCTTCCGCAGTAGGGAAGTTAACCTGCCTACCGAGCTCCGTATCTAACAGGCCGTTATCCTGCCTGCCCTCACGTATGGCTCCACTGCATGGGCCACGATTGGTGTCACCAGGACGTGGACGTTGCTGCGCCTGCAGAACAAGGTTCTCAGGTGGAGCCTGCACACCCCGCCACTCACACTGATTGTGACTCTCCACTGGGAAGCAGGTATCGTCCCCCTCAAGGAGACCATACGCAACAACGCGCGGCGGCTCTATGAGAAAGTGCCTGCCCTACGGGACAGTGTCCACGGGCTACACCATGTTGGGACTACACATCCACGTCGCTGGCATTGCCATTCGGTTCTGCTGACCATGCTCGAGGAATCGACTTCCGAACGTGACTAAGGCTGGGCCTGGCACGCCCACCACAGCCGCCTCCTTTGCCAGTACTAGCCCTCCATTCCACGTCCACGGCTTCGCAATCCTACCTGCCCATGTCAGTCTACCTTTTTATGCCGGACAGAAGAGTACTGTCACCGTTGCAGGGTGGTATGGGACTCAGAGTCCCACCACCACACCTCCAAAGTGTATTGCAGTGGCCTACTGTCACTGCCCTACGGTTTATACTGTCTGGCTCACCAACACAGTTAGACCACGGAAGGCTGGTGATGCTGTAGTGTACCGTATCACAAGAAAAAACAGAAAATATCCGATGTGGTCGTCCAGCTCTCCAACAAAACCACACAGCGATCTGTCCGTCGCCATTCTAGAACATTACGTATCCCAGATACGTCTCTGCAGAGGATTGTGAAACAGGATTTAACGTTTCGTTCTTATAACCTGCAAGTGGCTCAACAGTTATGGGCGGGAGGTAAAGCGAGTATATGTAATTTCTGCGCCGGCCGCGGTGGTGTCGCGGTTCTAGGCGCGCAGTCCGGAACCGCGCGACTGCTACGGTCGCAGGTTCGAATCCTGCCTCGGGCATGGATGTGTGTGATGTCCTTAGGTTAGTTAGGTTTAAGTAGTTCTAAGTTCTAGGGGACTGATGACCACAGCTGTTAAGTCCCATAGTGCTCAGAGCCGTTTGAACCATTTTTTGTAATTTCTGCACAACAGTATTGGACACAGTTCACCAGGATATCTCATGTCTGACAAATCTTACGATCCTGATTACGCAAACATTGATCTGAATGCTGCAAGCACATTGGCGACTAAATGCAATACGGTTTTAGCAAGTTGGCGCTACAGCCATTACAGCCAGTGAATCATAGACTACATTGTGGTGCCATTTTTCTCTTCGATTATACTTACGATGCGGTGGCCGGTTAGATCACCTGATCTTCCAGGATCTGACATTTTCCTGTGAGGGTTTCCGTAAGGTCGAAGGCATTTCTTTTCAGATTGAGTCCACACATTACTGGTAAGTTGAAAGTTGCAATCCCAAAAGAGGTAGAGGTCATTCCTAAAGAAAAGATAGCAGACGTAATGGGGAGCCACCACGACACTCTTCAAGAATGCATCGCCAATGATGGAAACAATTTTTTGATGTACCTTTCAAAAAATAAATTTCTTTGCCTTTTCAGTAATGGCAGTGTCTGTAGTCCAGCTGTGTTGATGTTAATATGCGGTATGATTCATAATAGCCGGCCGCGGTGGTCTAGCGGTTCTAGGCGGTCAGTCCGGAACCGCGAGACTGCTACGGTCGCAGGTTCGAATCCTGCCTCGGGCATGGATGTGTGTGATGTCCTTAGATTAGTTAGGTTTAAGTAGTTCTAAGTTCTAGGGAACTGATGACCACAGATGTTAAGTCCCATAGTGCTCAGAGCCATTTGAGCCATTTAGATTCATAATAATGCGGTAAGATTCATAATAATCAAATAAAAATGTGCTACTTCCCATGAACCACCTACATGATACGTTTTCCTTGTCTCAGATTTCATTGCTCTCTCTCTCTCTTTGTGTGTGTGTGTGTGTGTGTGTGTGTGTGTGTGTGCGTGTGTGTGTGTGTGTGTGCGGATGAGTGTATGGTCTCGAGTGTTTGTCTGCATTTGTGGAGACACACACCAAGGGTCCACAGAAACATGTAAAAGATATATACTGGTAAGACAGTTTGTATTTACTTCGACACTTCTACATCCTTCAATCTACTGCTTTTGAGGGCCTGCGTTGCGAAAATTTTAGTCATCAATCATACTTCCTGTGGTGTCCTGCCTACCCGTGTCTTACAGGATGCCTAAAGGATGCTGCTTTCTCGGACAGCTAAACAAAGATTTAAGCAAATCACATTAATGCTTTTTATTAAATTAAAGTAGATTGACAATACTTAACTTTGGGTCGCAAGCAAATGACGACATCCAAGTAATCATTGTCCTTCGTTATCTACAATGTCCATACAAGTAATTCATACAATTTCCTACGGATCACTAATAACGGCTGTTCTAGTGCGTGGTTTCAAGTCCGGGTCTGCTACTGTCTGTCTTCTACCGTCCGGCAGATGCTGCCAGGAGCGGCGCTTATATTTTCTTCGGATAGATGCCGCTCCTGTCGTGTTGCGGTCCTAGTCAGCGTAGTATTGGCTGACGACGTGTCTCAGCCTTCTCTGCTCTTGCGTTCATCTTCGTGCCCGCGCTTGTCGTTACGCCGGAACACTTTCTGTCAGTTCAGAGTCGCGCACAATTTTGTGAAATATTTCGTTTTCGCCGCTGACTGTACCACTATAGCAATGTCGACCTTACGATCATTTTTCAAGTGGGTGACAGTTGCTCAAAGCACAGCAGCAGTCATCATTAAAACCAACAAAACTGAAGTCAGTCTCCAGTCCTCATGTCAGCCTGTCACGTACAGCATCGTTATGTGACAGGCAGGATAAAAAGACATGACATAAAACTTATGCACACTGCACACCTCAGTAACGAAAGGTGTACCGGTCAAAAGCGAAAAGTTTCTGACATGTGCAATAAACATGAGTTTTCATGTGTTCTTATCCTGTCTGTGAAGTAACAACGGTATACGTGACAGGCTGACAGGAGCACTAGAGGCTCCCATTATTTTTACTGTTTTTACGAGATTCACTCCAAAAGAAATGCACACTATTTTTGCAAAAATACAGTTTTCATTCTGCATGTGTGAAAGTTTTACAGTGTGTAGATACATCCTACCCGCTTGTTTTCAAACTTAGTTCAACCTGTTCCCGTGAGTGGCGCCGTCACAGCATGTCTTCAAGATGGCTGCTACACTTCACATTCGTCAGAAGCAAATTGCTGTCATAGAATTCCTGTGCTGTGAAAACTAGACAGTGGGAAACAATAGGTTGAAAAAGGTGTATCGAGATGCTGCTGTCGATCGCAGTACAGTTAGTCGGTGGGCAAGCAGGTTACGTGATGAAAGCGGGCACGGCAATATTCTTGGAAGAATTGTGACAGGTGATGAAACATGGCTCCATCATTTTTCACCAGAGACGAAGAGGCAATCAGTGGAGTCGGATCATCCAAATATACCGAATAAAAAAAATTCTAAACCACACCTTCTGCTGGAAAAGTTATGGATATGGTGTTTTTCGATTCCGAAGGACTCTTGCTTGTGGACATCATGCCAAGTGGAACCACCATAAATTCTGATGCAAATGTGACGACACTGAAGAAACTTCAAGCTCGACTGAGTCGTATTCGACCACATCGGCAAAAGCAGGATGTTTTCCTGTTGCACGGCAATGCACGGCCACGTGTCAGTCAAAAAACCATGGAAACGATCACAAACTCGGATGGACAACACCGAAACAACCGCCTTACAGTCCAGACCTGACTCCATGTGACTATCATCTCTTTGGGAAAATGAAAGACTCTCTACGTGGAACAAGGTTTGAAGATGATGACTCCCTTGTGCACGCTTGGTAAAACAGTGGTTCCAACAGGTTGGTCCATAATTTCACCGTGCGGGTATTCAGGCGCTGGTTCCAAGATGGCATAATGCAGTTTAGAGGGCTGGAAATTACGTGGAGAAATGAAAATATTGTTCCTAAAAGATGTATCTACACACTGTAAAACTTTCAAACATGGAAGATGGATTTTAAAAAAAAATTGTGTGCGTTTCTTTTGGAGTGACCCTCATACTGATGTCCACTGCTGCGCTTTCAGCACCTGTTCCGCACTTGAAAATGACAAGATCAGTTTTAAAGTTCTGTGCCCTGTCAAATTTTTTTACAAAGATTTTAGGGAGAGGATTTTAATTTGCTCACTGTGTGACAAGCTCGCCCATATTTTATGTAAGTGGCCAGCCAATAACAATTTCCTGTGACATTCTTGTTGCTATGTTTCCCCTTTCAGTAGGTTTTACTTTCTTAGGTAGCATTTTCCTTCTTTTCCTGCTTTGTTTGAGTGTGTGCTTTAGTTTTCTTAGGTCTGTCCACATTTGTTCCTTTTAATGTGTGTCAGGGCGCTGATGACCTCGATGTTGAGCGCCCATAAGCCCCAACACACCACCACCACCACCAGAATTGCAACAGTGGATTTTTAATGAACGTATAATCAATGACGAAAATGAAGTCTTTAACAGGGAATTTCAGTCTTCAATGATAAAGAACCTCTCGAGTGAGAGGATTTTTCCGTGCGACATGGAAAGCAAAACAAAATTTTTAACGGAAAATACCCTGGTATTTGGAATGAATAAAATCTACATGAATTTCACTTCACCATGAATTTTTCGAACTTTTCTTTTGCAATCATGTCGGTGCCTACCACTAGTAATCGAAGCCCTGAATTCTGTGCCAAAAAGCATAAACACACGAAATTCCATTCACGTACCTACGCAACGCAGTTACAGTGACAGAGATAGCTGTCTTTACGACTGATACGCAGAAAATATTTTTGTTTCGGTTGCAGAGGAAGGACCAATTTCGGGCCTTTTGCAGACCCTTGTTCTGGATAAACGAAACGTGATGAACATGAATCCCAAGCCTACGAAAATATTGGTTCGTAATTAATTTAAGGAACAGAAAACGAAATATTACCTCGAAATTGTTGAAACTTCCTTAGGACTCGCTTCCCTCTTTCCACGTCAAACCTTTTTTTGGTTACACTTCTCTCCATGTCTCTTCATAAATCAAACGTAGAAAAGGGAGGAAAGAAAATAAAAAAATAAAAACAGAAACAGGGACGCACACGGGCACGCGTCGTCATGGAGACCGGACCGGCGAGAGAGAAAACAGAAAACGAAGAGTTAATTTCCACGAGTGGCCCTTGATGTCTGCTGCGGAGTTCTGTTGAATGTTTGAGATCCAGCTTCCGCTACCAGCACACAGTAGCCCGGCGGAAATCGATTCGGTGACGCCCGCATGGAATGTCGGGAAAAAAGGGGGATGTGTATCAGCAGACTCCAACGTTATAAAATGCCCGCCACCCCCTTCGGAGAAAAATTATTTACTCCGGTATTGTAGCTCTTTTCCGGACAACCGCGACCAGGCAGCAAATTTAACGAACATAGCATTCAGCGGTGATAGGACTTGGAAAAGGAAAATTATATCCAGTAACAGTGTAAAGTTGCGTAGAAAGTTATTACTGGCTAGTGCGTTTCATTCTTCTGCAGCGAAAGCTACGGTCGCTACCGAACTGACGCGATTGGGGAATTCAAATGTGTCGGGGACAGGCCCTCTTTTTTATACAATTTCTCGTGAAGTTATTCTCTGTTCACAAAAGAGTTAGTTCCTACCTGGGTGTGGCAGCTACCAGTATTTGCATACACGAAGTGGGCCAGTGACTGGATAACTGTAAGTACACGGTAGTCATACATTAAACAGCAATACACCACCCACATAGATACTGTTGAGGTTTTCAACCTTCAAACTTGAAAAGGTAGTCAAGAACCATGTGTCACAATATGTATTTAGAAACATAAACATTAACTGAAACAACGATTGCTTACGAGATTATTGTACTTGAGATCACGAGTATTTTATTTAACAACCAAATTTGATTGTGTGCACTGTAACGTATACAGGGTGTGATAAGATACCCATATTTGGAAATGGACCCTTTATATGTAAAATAAGTTTTAAGATCTGATCACTTTCAGATCCCTCGCTCCAAGGCACGAACACAAGCTAAAAAGAGGCACTATCGTGACTCCCTATTGTAATTACATCACACACTAGTTTCGTCCGACCACAACAACAGCTGCACAGCTGCAAGAAACTTTCGCAGGACTATTGTAAAAAACATTGGTCACACCTGTTGTGTGTGTACCGACAAACGGAAAATTTGAGTGGTCCGGTCTTCGAACTTATTTCACAGCCAACCGATACATTTCCAGACAACGATTCCCTGTGCAAACTTTGTGTACTAAGTCTCTTCTAAAGACTCGCATAGGAGTTGTGAAACAACTAATATCTGTCTGTGCTGGAAAATTATGGAATTAATGTTCGTCAATAGAGCATACCCGTAAAATTGAAAAGATGTTCAAATGGTTCAAATGGCTCTGAGCACTATGGGACTCAACTGCTGAGGTCATTAGTCCCCTAGACTTAGAACTAGTTAAACCTAACTGACCTAAGGACATCGCAAACATCCATGCCCGAGGCAGGATTCGAACCTGCGACCGTAGCGGTCCTGCGGTTCCAGACTGCAGCGCCTTTAACCGCACGGCCACTTCGGCCGGCTGAAAAGATGTCACCATGTATTTTCAACAGTTCATAAACTAATTTGAGTTAGATCGGGTTCATGAAAACCTGTGGGGCTGATGGATTCTGTTTTCGGTTCACTAATGACAAGACTACAAAACTTTCCCAACTGTCTTCGAGATGATGTAAGAGGAGGCACGGTCGCTGTAAAGTGGGCAAGAAACGAAACTGAGAACCATATATATCAAGAACTTATAGTGGATAGTAATGATATTTCATTAGTTAATTTGTATATTGGACAGTTGAAACAGGTGTAACTGTTTTTACTGTTACTATTATTACATATGCCTTACTTGAGCGACGTATTTGCTTGTGTTGCACCTGATTTGCATCGCATACAGAAAATGAGAGCGGAGCTGGAGGCATTGGAAGTATGGAAATGGGTGTATCCACACTTTTAAATGACTGAGAGTTCACTTCACACATGCCGGAAAAGATTAGGGGGTTGTCGCTTCAATGATCTTAGTATGCCAGTGTTCTATATGACCAAGCTCAGAACTAAACTTTATGTGTCTCTTTAAAGGACTTGAAACATCTAAGGATTTGAAAGACTCTTTTAACACTACCAAGAGAGAGGATATAGTATATGGGTTCATGGTTTACATTCAACATTTTTTGTAGCTCCAGAGATGAAATGGAACTACAGTTGTTATAAATGAAATTAAAGGCGAGAATGATAATGCGTATAAACATATTCGTGGTATGAATAAGAGGAAAGCACTGGGATATGTCCTTTCAGTATCAATGATTAAAACTGGCGGAAACGTTTTCAGAGAAACTGGAATTATTTCCAGTTGCCTTATTACGTGCTCCAATAGAATGGTGACAGCAAACACAAACGCATATTAATCAGGCAAAATAACGATTTGGTATTAGGGAGAGATGTAGCACGAAGCGTCATCCGTTAGTGATGAAATTATAAACCTGAGTAACGAGTGTTAATTACCAACTAGTCCTAGGTTTAAGGAAGCTGAAAATAGCTTTTCACAAAGATTCACCCAAATCTGTACTGACAATCCAAAAAAAATTCTCTCATATGAAATTTGTTAGTGTAGTACATAATATAAATGTGAATTTTACAACAGCATTTAGAATGGCAGGACAGGATGATGTTACGAAGTGTGATGAATAACATTCGATTTGCTGTTGAGGTTATACCATTTGCCTGCAGTCAACAAGGAACCAATGAACCCAACGCAGCAAGTTTAAAGGAAGGACTTAAAATTAATTTAAATTACAGCAAAAAATAGTGTGTAACCATCACGTGGAAAAGAATATAGTACAAAGTGACAATGAAATCGAAGAATCACTTTTCTAATTACGACTGCTGGATGCAGCAGAAAAATTAACAGACGAGTAAAAAATAGTGAAGGGTGCTGTAGGTAAATTAAATAATTAAATACGGTATTCGAAACTAAGCATCTGACAGTCTGAAAATAAACTTTTAAAAGTAATACATGTTATCAAATTCGATTAATGGCAGTGAGACATGGTCGTTAGATGTAACAGTTCAAAAACTGACTGACAATGACGAAACTTGGATTAAAAATCACTAAGAGAGGCAAGGATGCGCACAAATTTTTTATGATTCATTCTGTTAAACATGATGGTATGTGGTGCTCGTAGCGTGTTGTATAGTAATACTGCTGTCAGTGATTGCCAGTACACCGATTTTTGTTGCATTACCGCAAGCAGGTTCGAGTTTATCTTTGAATAATAGAGACAAAAGAGGGATGTAGTAATAATTTTACCTTGTCATTCTATGTCTGAAAGAGACTCGAAATTTAATGAATTATCCAACCTGTGGAATTGTGTCTTCTTATTTTATTTATTATTCATTTATTTGGCAATGTACGAGTAAATTACACAGGGTCTGCTGTCTAGTGGCTGTGAAAACTGTACGCAGTACTATGGGAAGAAAATTGAGGGTACCATAGCAACTTACCTACTTACTGAATGAAAGAGGAATTTTTCCCATTTAAGCTGTTATTTACCTACACTTTTCTTTAATTTCACAAACGATTTCCGCTTCTTAAGCCGTTGCCTCGTAATTATGTAGAAAAGTTGAGACGTGTACAAAATATTTTAAGTGTTCTTGACGTTTTTACAGTTTGTGCACATAGTCCACATATTGTGTAGAAACTGTCAAAATATCTGGAAGAGTTACCTTTTCCTAAACCAAAACAAAATGAAACAAAATTGTGAAGATGCTGCCGTTTTTATGCATATGGCAAATATTCTGGGTAGTCACTAGATAATGACTTAGAAAGCGAAGCAAAGTTTAAATAAATTACAACCACAATAGAATAAAAAAGTCTCATTTCTTCATGTGAATATTACACTATAATTTCATAAGATAGTCTACAGCTTAATGTATCTCTCACCTACAAAAGTGTGTAAACTATTACTTCATTTATATGAAACTGAATTAAAAGTGCATCTAATTTATAATTATTTTTCACTGTTCTTCTCTCTAATGTGTTCTGGTAACAGTAGAATTAGACGTATACGTCCAGACCAATCACACTTCAACTGTTCCACTTAACCAAATCGTCTGCCACTGGTTCGCTGACACCTAATTATTCCTAATCTGCACTATCTATTAATCTTATTGTCATTAAATTTGTTTTATAATCTGTTCTGCCCTTTTTTTCATTCTGTTTGTAAATTCAGGACGTTGCAATATATAAATTTTTTATCCTGAATATTGTGGCAAAAATTTTGTTAGCAGTAACACATATATGAGCAACACTGTAAGTAGGCTGATAAGGTTTTTATGTTGGTAACAACAAAATCACTGACTGTGCTGTGTGCACTCTGTGGCTGGTTGGCATTGTTGGAATATTCGCTACTGTAGTGTTGGGCAGTTGGATGTGAACAGCGCGTAGCGTTGCGCAGTTGGGAGGTGAGCCGCCAGCAGTGGTGGAGAGACATGGCAGAGTTTTGGGAGGGGACGATCTGGACGTGTGTCCGTCAGAAAAAGGAAATTTGTAAGACTGGATGTCATGAACTGATATATATATATATATATATATATATATATATATATATATATATATATATATATTGTGATTTTTGTACACTATCAAGGTAAATACATTGTTTGTTCTCTAACAAAATCTTTCATTTGCTAAATATGCCTACCTGTAGTTTGTGCCTTCAGTAATTAGAATCTTTTATTTAGCTTGCAGTATTGGCGCTCGCTGTATTGCAGTAGTTTGAGTAACGCAGATTATTGTGAGGTAAGTGATTCGTGAAAGATATAGGTTATTGTTAGTCGGGGCCATTCTTTTGTAGGGATTATTGAAATTCAGATTGCGTTGCGCTAAAAAAATATTGTGTGTCAGTTTAATGTTGATCAGAATAAGTAAAGAGAGAGATGTCTGAGCACGTTCAGTTTTGCTCAGCTGTCTGAAAATCAAATAACGTAGAGGTCTTACAGCACTGTCACTTATAAATTTTTCCAAGGGGACGTTTCAACACGTCATGGTATCAGTGTAATAGACGCATAATACTAGAGCAACTTGCTGGTATAGCACCTTAAAGAATATATCACTCTGATATCGAAGGTCTGTTCAACATTTACGTTTCGTTCCTTCTGGAACTTATCAAAGAATAGTTGAATTCTGTAATTTTAATTAACTTTTGCTTGATGTTCAAGATTCACTTACCTTTCTTTTCTCATACGAGAATTCTGCACACAGTTGTTAGATAAACTAATTCTGCGAAGCAAGTTCCATTTGCCCCTCAGCGTATCCGCAAGCAGCCCCGTCCTAGTGTGCGTTGGAAGAGTGGTATACTAAATAAAGAACGGAAGGCGAAGCCCTTACAGGAGAGGCGTCCTTTCCTATTTCGCCGTCAGGTTGAATAATCGGTCACTTGAGGAAACAAAGATGGGGTCGGCAGATCTCCCGGGAGAGAACTACTTCCTGACCCCGATTCCTTTATCGGACAGGGCGCGCACCACGCAATCTCGGACCAGAGCGGCAAGGAGCCTGTTCCACTCTGGCCAACACGTACGGGACTCCCCGCAGTCCCCGCGGTGAATCCCCGCGCCGGGTCGGGGCAGCGCTGCCGCCGCCGCCGCCGCCGGCGAGTTAATTCGTCTTCGCACAGCGCGGACCCACACTAACCTTCCCCCACCCCACTACCCTTCCACCCCACCGTCCCGCTCCCACCACCCTTTGGCCACCTCAGCTTCTGCTGGAAGAAATTGAAAATGCCTGGCCGGCCATTTGTCACGTGCCATCAGCAGGGGATCGTCCCTCCTTTATCTGGGCGCAGCGAACGGCGAGACGGAAGGGACGTGGAAGGAAATAGCCGCGGAAAAGTGGAAAGAGTGCGGCGGGCGAGCGCGGCGCCCGGAGGACAATTCCTCTCTCTCGGCTGGCAGCCCGGGAATTCCCACGGTGGCCCCGCAGGGCAATAACTCTCACTGCTATATTAGCTTGAATCTCAAGTGTCCAACCGAGAACGAGGTTGTGATTTTCTTTCTGTTCTTTCGCGCGGCGGAGGAACTTCCCTTTCTTTATTCATCTGACCCTGCCTCGAGGTTTGGTGTTATTTGGAAACAGTTTGTCATCTCTGAAATGGAAAAATTTTGGCTGTGGCGCCAGAAAAAGTCATCATAGCATTTACGTAGAAAAGTCTCACTAGAAATGGACTCGATGACACTGGATTTATATCCAACAGGGGCAGCGTTCCGTACAAGGTCACTTCTAAAAGAGATGTAGCGATGGTTAAGAATCTGGATCCGTAATGACATTCAACTAAGCATTCGGCCTTTCTGTTTCAGATCGACTTTGTTTTCTCCAAATAGCTGCTAGTGAATTTCGAAATGGTTTCGTCCATTAGTGCCAAAGGTTTTCCGCAGACTTTGACAGATCACCGAAGTTAAGTGCTGTCGGACTTGACTAGCACTTGAATGGGTGACCCTCCGATCTACCGAGCGGTGTTGGCAAGCGGAGTGCACTCAGCCCTTGTGTAGAAAGCTGAGGAGCTGCTTCATTGAGAAGTACCACTCCAGTCACGAAAACTGACAACAGCCGGGAGAGCGGTGTGCTGACCACACGCCCCTCCATATCCGCATCCAGTGACGCCTATATACTGAGGAAGACACGACGGTCGGCCAGTGCCGTTAGGGTCTTCCGAAACCTGTTCGGACGGAGTTCAGTTTAGTTTATTTCGTCCACTTGTCCAAACACAATTTGAGGAAAGACTTCATTCACTACCAGTTGTGGGCATGTCCGTTTTCCAAGTGCTTCTATAACAGATGTGGATACACCGTCCTCGTCTGGCCATACAAAACCGCGTGCCACGGTTAATTCGGTACAGCACGGTCGTCAAACTGCGTGATCACGTGATGCGTAGCTGTTGTGAGTAGAATAAACAATGGCAAAGAAGACGAGTGCAGTACCCCATACACAGGGAAGTCAGTAACCAACAAAACGAGAGAACCCTTAAGGTGGAAGAAGAAGAAGTAAAGGTAGAAACACTCCAGACAATTTGACAACAGATGTGTTGGATATACACGAGGTGGACAAAAATATGGTAGCGCAAAAATACATCAACATGCCCAGTACGGTGTAGGAAAGCAGTAGGCATTCAAAACAGCTTCCAGTCGTCTCGGAATGGATATATACAGGTTCTGTATAGTTTTGAACGGAACATTATACCATTCTTTCTACAAAATAGTCCCAATTACGGGTAACAATGATGAAAGTGGATAGTGACTATTCACTCATCCCTCCAAAGTAGACCACAAAGGCTCAATAATATAGATATCTGGTGTTTGTGGTGAACAGGGAACATACGACGCTTCACTCTCATATCCACAAGCCCAGTTTTGGAACATGCGAGCTGTATCTGCATGGGTCCTATCCTCTTGGAACACTGCATCACCATGGGGTACGCCCCAACGTGCAGATCATCGACGCAGTACAACTGCTGTCCGTGCTTGAGTGGTGATAATGCGCACTTCGGTTCGGCGGATGGGGGGAACACTGACAGTAAATGTGTTCAATGCACGTTTCCTGAGAGAGCCAGGCACAGTGAAAGACTTCTACTTCTCATAGCTAAGTAGCCAATTTTGTTTTCTTCTAATAAAGGGATGGAGGGTTGGGAGGGGGAGTGCATTCTAATGTATATAAACAGGCAGAATAAGGCGATGCAATCGGCAACGCCTTTAAAGACAGCAAGGGTCTGGCGCAATTGTTAGATCGGGTACTGCTGCTACAATCGCAGGTTATCAAGATTTAAGTGAGTTTGAACGTCGTGTTATAGTTGGCGCACGAGCGATGGGACACAGCATCTCCAAGATAGCAATGGCGATGAAGTGGGGATTTTCCAGTACGACCGTTTCACGAGTGTACCCTGAATATCTGGAATCCGGTATAACATCAAATCTCCAACATCGCTGCGCCCGGAAAAAGATCCTGAAAGAACGGGACCAACAACGACTCAAGAGATTCGCTCAACGTGACAGAAGTGCAACTCTTTCGCAAATTACCGCAGATTTTAATGCTGGGACATCAACAAGTGTCACTTGCAAACCATTCAGCGAAATATAATCGATATGGGCTTTCGAATGACTACAAGACACAAAGCTTCCGTGATGATTGCACAATACCAAGCTTTACGCATCGACTGAGCCCGTCAACACCGACATTGGACTGTTAATGACTTGCCTGGTCGGACGAGTCTCAAATTGTATCGAGCGGATGGAAATGTACGGGTATGGCGAAATCCTCATGAATCCATACACCCTGCATGTCAGCAGGGGACGTTTCAAGGTGGCGGAGAGTCTGCAATGGTGGGGTGTGTGCAGTTGGAGTAATATGGGACTCCTAATACGTCTAGATACGACTTTGATAGGTGACATGTACGTAAGCATCCTGTCTGATCACCTGTATCCATTCATGTCCATTGTGCATTTCAACGGAATTGGGGCACTTCCAGCAAAGCAATGCAACAACCCACACGTCCAGAATTGCTACAGAGTGGCTCCAGAAACAACCTTCTGAGTTTAAACACTTCCGTTGGCCACAAAACTCCCTAAATATGAACATTATTGATCATATCTGGGATGCCTAGCAACGTGCTGTTCAGAAGAAATTTCCACCCCCTCGTATTCTTACGGATTTATGGACAGTTCTGTAGGATTCATGATTTCAGTTCCCTCTAGCACTACTTCAGACATTAGTCGACTCCATTCCAGGTCGTGTTGAGGCACTTCTGCGTGCTCGCGAGGATCCTACACGATATTAGGCAGGTGTACCAGTTTCTTTGGCTCTTCGGTGCACGTTCTGAAAATCTCGAAATTACACGTAGGTTGTAATCTGATATTTGTACAGTAACTTGCATTCTACATGTTTTTGAGAACAAATAATTTACGTACCCACGTTGTGATTAATTCTAGTAGCGTTGCTACCGGAATGATTGGTTTGATGCACTATACTGAAGTGAGGTACTACCACAATGTGATACTTCGTTTTATGGAAATTCCTTGGCGTAGGTGCTCAATGGCAGAGTAATTTTAATCATTTGTAGGCGTAAGAATTCCGTTGCGGAGACAACATTAGCCAGTCATATACACACAGGCCAGATGTTACAAACACCTCGGGGTTTACAAGGTTTTGAGTTTTGTTTTGTTTCATATACCGGTTCTGAATAACCAACATATCTGATGGTGATCACATATATCAAAATCAGCCAATATTAAAATAAAATAATTTCGTTTGCTTCATTTGTGTGACCATATTACGCTTAGTTGATTTGTAATTTCTGAAGATATTTTAAATCTGTGTGTACATTTACAAGAAAATGAGTATTTTTGTCACCTGCCGAAATAAAGAAGCGTTTTCTTGTATTTCCAAAGGCACTATTAAAATATCTTTAAATACTAAAAAATGTTGTTATTAGAGACCGTTTTATGCCCTACAGAAAGTGGGAAATATGGAAATATTTAAAGAAAATAACTGGGGATGTAGAGTGAAGGAAATAGAAGTATCTGAAAGTATTAGCACGATAAAAGTAATATCCAGTTCATGTCAGCCATGCAATACGTATGGCAAGAGTTTTCATTTTCATGGTTACATCACAAATAGCTTTTTGTGCTATACAGCCTTCTAACTAGGGAGAATCTGGAAAATACAGTGAATTAAAATATCCTTCAAAATGATTTAATATGTTTCTAATCTATGTGGAAATACAGACGTGAAAATAAATGGGAGAGCACGCCAATCGTAGACGCAAGAAACTGACAGCTTGAAGAAAGTGTGCAGCAATCAGTTGACTGCGAACTAAAATACTGCAAGAGTAGTCTAATGGGAGCTGCTTGTATTGACAAGCAATAACGATGATTTGCCTTGCATCTTACCTCACTGATGGTAACCGTACATTGGTTCAAAACTAGATCTGCAATAAACAGATTATTAGCAACTGACTGTTGCACACTT
Source organism: Schistocerca serialis cubense (assembly GCF_023864345.2). NCBI lineage: Eukaryota > Metazoa > Arthropoda > Insecta > Orthoptera > Acrididae > Schistocerca > Schistocerca serialis. Next base: position 123,846,963 of record NC_064645.1, read on the forward strand.
TCTCAACTTTAAAAAAACATAGTCGCTGAGCATATCTGTTCCATATGGAAACGAACCTGACTAAATTGACCGGTGTTAAAAGAACGTTTGTACCGTTCCTCAACAATGTGCATCATTGGTACTATGAAATAAAATACGATACAAAAATAACAAAACAAAAGATAAAAGTCACGATTTCGAAAGAGTGATTGCTAACTTAATAACAATATTTGTAAGATATCACGAACATTTTAACTTTCCTAACCGAAACGTGACGTGAAACAAAATAGCGATTTCAGTAGGTGTGTGTAATTCAGTATGCTCACGCCTAAAGAAAAGCGTAGAAAGTACAAATTGCTGGGGCTCAGACTTCAGCTTCTTCCTGAAACGTTTCTGATTATGAACACAGCCTCTTTCAGTCTTATTTTACTTCCTCCGTCTGCTATTAAGCATTTCCTGCCATTGAAATCTTCTTCGAATCGCATCATCAATCACTTGATCTCTCCACTTTGTTCGTGGTCTTCCAGTTGCTCTTCTCCTAGGTTCCATTCCGGATCTCTTTTTGGAAGAAGCTGGGGATCTATTGTTTTTCTTTTCTTTTTTGACTCCTTGACTCTTCAGTCTTCTGACTGGTTTCATGTATCTCAGAGTAGCACTTGCAAACGACGTCCTCAATTATCTGCAAAATGTATTCCAGTCTCTGCCTCCTCCTACAGTTTTTGCCCTCTACAGATCTCTTTAGTACTATGGAAGTCATTCCCTGATGTCTTACCAGATGTACTATCAACCTGTCCCTTCTCCTTGTCAGTGCTTTCCACATATTCCTTTCCTCTCCGTTTCTGCGCAGAACCTCTTCATTCCTTACCTTATGAGCCAACCTAATTTTCAACATTCATCTACCACACCACATTTCAAATGCTTTGATTTTCTTCTGTTCCGGTTTCCCCACAGTCCATGTTTCACTACCATACATTGCTGTGCTCCAAAGGTACATTTTCAGAAATTTCTTCCTCAAATTAAGGCTTATGATTGACTCTAATGGACTTCTCTTGGCCAGGAATGCCCTCTTTGCCAGCGCTAGTCTGCTTTTTACGTCCCTCTTGTTCCGTCCGTCATTGGTTATTTTGCAGCCTAGGTAGTACAATTCCTTAACTTCATCTACTTCGCGACCATCAATCCTGATATTTAGCTTCTCACTGTCCTAATTTCTGCTACTTCTCATTACTTTCGTCTGTTGGATATACTCTGAATCCATATTCTGTACTCATTGGACTGTTTACTCCATTCAGTAGAATGTAATTCTTCTTCACTATCACTCAGGATAGCACTGTCACGAGCGTATCGTATCACTGACATCCATTCTCTTTGAATTTTAAATCCATTCTTGAACCTTTCATTTATTTCAATCATTGCATCCTCGATGTACAGGTTGAACATTAGGGGCGAAAGATTATATTCCCGTCTTATACTCTTTTTAATCGGATCACTTCAATCTTGGTCGTCCACTCTTATTATTCCCTCTTGTATGTGACACGTCCCTCCCTATAGCTTACATCACTTTTTCTCAGAATATCGAGGATCTTGCACCATTCTACATTATCGAACGCTTTTTCCAGATCAACGAATCCATGAACGTGTATTCATTTTTCTTTAATCTTGCTTCCATTTTCAACCGCAACGTCAGAATTTCTACTTTGGCGCCTTTACATTTCCTAAAGTTAAACTGATCGTCATCTAACATATCCTCAATTTTCATTTCCATTCTTCTGTATATTATTCTTGTCAGCAACTTGGATGCAGGAGCTGCTAAGTTGATTGTGCGATAATTCTCGCACTTGTCAGCCCTTGCAGTCTCCGAAATTTTGTGGAAGACATTTTTTGAAAGACAGTTGGTATGTCGCCAGATTCATACATTCTACACACCAACGTGAATAGTCGTTTTGCTGCTACTTAAAAAAAAAGAATCAAATGGCTCTCAGCACTATGGAACTTGATGTCTGAGGTCATCAGTCCCCTAGCCTTAGAACTACGTAAACCTAACTAGCCTAAGGACATCACCAACATCCATGCCCGGGGCAGAACTCGAACCAGCGACGTAGTAGCAGCGTGGTTCCGCACTGAAGCGCCTAGAACCGCCCGGTCACAACGGGTGGCATCTGCCACTTCCCTTAACGATTTTAGAAATTCTGATGGAATGCTATGTATCCCTTTTGCCTTAGCTGACCTTAACTCCTCCGAAGCTGTCTTAAATTTTGATTCTAATACTGGATCCCTTATCTCTTCTAAGTTGACTCCTGTTTCGTCTTCTATCAAATCAGACGAATCTTACCCCTCATAGAGGCCGTCAATATACTCTTTCGACCTATCCGCTCCCTTCTCTGCATTTAACAGAGGAATTCCTGTTGCATTCTTAATGTTACCACCTTGCTTGTAATTTCATCAAGGGTTATTTCGACATTCCTATATGCTGAATCAGTCCTTCCGACAATCATTTCTTTTTTGATATCTTCACATTTTTCTTGCAGCCATTTCGTTTTAGCTTCCCTGGACTTCCTATTTCATTCCTCAGAGACTATTTCTGTGTTTTTGAATTTCCCTGAAAATTTCTGTACTTCCTGCGCACATCGGTCAACTGAAGTGTTTCTTCTGTTACCTATTGTTTTTTCGCAGTTACCTCCTTTGTACCTATGTTTTTTTTCCCCAATTTCTGAGATTGCCCTTTTTAGAGATATCAATTCCTCTTCAACTGTACTGCCTACTGAGCTATTCCTTATTGCTTAATCCATAGCCTTAGAGAACTTCAAGCGTATCTCGTCATTCCCTAGTAGTTCCGTATCCCACTTCTTTGCATAATGATTCTTCCCGAATGATCTCTTAAACGCCAGCCTACTCTTCATGACTAATACATTGTGATCTGAGTCTATATCTGCTCCTGCGTACGTCTTACAATCCAGTATCTGATATGGGAATCCATGACGTAATCTACCTGAAATCTTTCCATATCACTAGGTCTTTTCCAGGTATACCTACAAATTTCTGGTTTTATAAAACTTCATTGAAATTACGACGAAACTCTAGGGATTTGGAAACGTCAGAACACGAGTACAGGGTACGGATGAAGAACACAGCAAAAGCATTAAGTCGCTTGCCACTAGAAAGGTACAGGATTCAAGTGTACAACACTAGCCGGACATGCACTGGTTGTGGAACAATGTGGATATAAATGGAGAAAGATAATATTCGGAAAAGAAGGGCCGAGTGGTAAGCTAATCAATTATAGCTAACCTCTTTTCCTCGATAAAACCTTTTTCGGCTGGTGGGGAGGGGGGGGGGGGACTTCCGGAATCGGATGTGGTTGTACCTCGTCCTGGACGAAGGGTACATTGAGTATTACCGACTCTTTTCTGTTTCTGCAGAGGGGAGTTGTAGACCTCTTTTCCTTTCTGTAGACGATTTCGGTCAAATCCCGTGATTGATCAGAAATGGCTTCCGCATTAATTGTTGACATATGATAGAGATTAAACTGCGGAAACCCTACGCAATATAGACGCAGTAAACAAAGAATGGTTACTACATATTTACCACGTACAGCATGTTTGCTAGATAATGTTGATAGCTATTGGAAAGAAATGGACATCGGCCGATATTCTGCGTTACTGCCAGCACGATTGCAAAGAGGACTGTTATCAATGTACAGCTTTGAATATGCAAGAGAGATTTAAGGAGTTCACGTAGAAGATTGTTTAAGTATGAAGCCGAAGCAAGGCAGAAACTCAAACCTCCGATGTGCGGAGAAGGTAGGGAACACTGACAATGAAAACGTTCAAGTCGTCTCATTGTACATATATATTCTCTCTAGTGATACATTTCATTCTTTCTGTGTTATTTAATTCTTGTTTTGCTGCCTAGAGGAGTCGGCACCGTAGCACAGCTCAATCGTTCCTCCCATCCCTCCTTCCCCCCCCCCCCCCCCCCCCTCCTTACCCACAGCACATCGCGTGCTGCACCCACTGCAGAAGCTATTTGTGCGGGAGAGGAGATTCCACAGGTAATAGCTCTTAGGCAACAGCCGAGAGTTTGCCTTTAGGTCGTCAGCCGTGTCGAACCGCAGCAAAGGGCTTCCCTAAGTGCCCTTTGTAGTCTGTTGTGGAGCGACTGAAGTGACCCACGAGCCTCCCTAAGCTACTCAACTCTGTGTACCAATATTACGTAGTCAACTGTGTTTCTGAGCATAACATTATGCGTCAGACAGGAAAAAGCCGACAACAGGAAAAATGGGTAACATATGGACTGAAGAGCTACTAGAATAGAAAAAGAGCATTGAGATATATCAAGAGGGATAGTTAGGCGAAACAACATATTAATATGCTCATTAAGTAAGCAGGTGCGCAGTCAAAATTACAGTGGACAACAACAAGTAAATAGCAGAAGTGAAAAAATGTTAAGACATATAATTCAAGAATTAATTCAGAACACCAGCAGACATACCGTAGAAACATCACCGGTGCAAAATGAAATATACCTCCGAGACAGTGTAAGGCTATTGACTACATCGATAAATCAACCAACGTTGCAAATTTCACTTTTTTTTCTCGATGACTGGTTTCGGGCTGGGATGCATTTTCAAATCATCGCAACACAACGATATTTCCGAAAATGCAAAAACCACATCAGTGCGCTTCATAATACACTCCTGGAAATTGAAATAAGAACACCGTGAATTCATTGTCCCAGGAAGGGGAAACTTTATTGACACATTCCTGGGGTCAGATACATCACATGATCACACTGACAGAACCACAGGCACATAGACACAGGCAACAGAGCATGCACAATGTCGGCACTAGTACAGTGTATATCCACCTTTCGCAGCAATGCAGGCTGCTATTCTCCCATGGAGACGATCGTAGAGATGCTGGATGTAGTCCTGTGGAACGGCTTGCCATGCCATTTCCACCTGGCGCCTCAGTTGGACCAGCATTCGTGCTGGACGTGCAGACCGCGTGAGACGACGCTTCATCCAGTCCCAAACATGCTCAATGGGGGACAGATCCGGAGATCTTGCTGGCCAGGGTAGTTGACTTACACCTTCTAGAGCACGTTGGGTGGCACGGGATACATGCGGACGTGCATTGTCCTGTTGGAACAGCAAGTTCCCTTGCCGGTCTAGGAATGGTAGAACGATGGGTTCGATGACGGTTTGGATGTACCGTGCACTATTCAGTGTCCCCTCGACGATCACCAGTGGTGTACGGCCAGTGTAGGAGATCGCTCCCCACACCATGATGCCGGGTGTTGGCCCTGTATGCCTCGGTCGTATGCAGTCCTGATTGTGGCGCTCACCTGCACGGCGCCAAACACGCATACGACCATCGTTGGCACCAAGGCAGAAGCGACTCTCATCGCTGAAGACGACACGTCTCCATTCGTCCCTCCATTCACGCCTGTCGCGACACCACTGGAGGCGGGCTGCACGATGTTGGGGCGTGAGCGGAAGACGGCCTAACGGTGTGCGGGACCGTAGCCCAGCTTCATGGAGACGGTTGCGAATGGTCCTCGCCGATACCCCAGGAGCAACAGTGTCCCTAATTTGCTGGGAAGTGGCGGTGCGGTCCCCTACGGCACTGCGTAGGATCCTACGGTCTTGGCGTGCATCCGTGCGTCGCTGCGGTCCGGTCCCAGGTCGACGGGCACGTGCACCTTCCGCCGACCACTGGCGACAACATCGATGTACTGTGGAGACCTCACGCCCCACGTGTTGAGCAATTCGGCGGTACGTCCACCCGGCCTCCCGCATGCCCACTATACGCCCTCGCTCAAAGTCCGTCAACTGCACATACGGTTCACGTCCACGCTGTCGCGGCATGCTACCAGTGTTAAAGACTGCGATGGAGCTCCGTATGCCACGGCAAACTGGCTGACACTGACGGCGGCGGTGCACAAATGCTGCGCAGCTAGCGCCATTCGACGGCCAACACCGCGGTTCCTGGTGTGTCCGCTGTGCCGTGCGTGTGATCATTGCTTGTACAGCCCTCTCGCAGTTTCCGGAGCAAGTATGGTGGGTCTGACACACTGGTGTCAATGTGTTCTTTTTTCCATTTCCAGGAGTGTACATATACTTTTTCTGACATGGTTTTTGCATTTTCGGAAATATCGTTTTGACTATTTGTTAAGATGATTTGAAAATGGGTCCTGGCCCGAAAGCAGTCATCCAGGGAAAAAAGTGAAATTTGCAACCTTGGATGGTTTTTCCTTGTACTGTTTAGTAGAAGTTACTGATCTACTATTATTCCAGCATGCTGGAAGTTCGTAAAGGTGATGAGTTTTGATCGCGATCCAACTAAAACCTGGACCTGAGAGAAACACAGTTTCAACATCACTGATCGTCCATAACTGAGGAGTAACATTTTGCACATAAAAACAGTGGTAAAAGACAGTGACATGTAACCAGTGTTCATTAGGATGAATGACATGCAAATATTACGAACTTTTGCTGTGAAGTAAGAAAGGGTTCTTAATCGCTGCTAGTTAACACACTTAAGCTATTAAAAAACGACCTCACATTCTTTTGTTGTTTCCACAACAGCTATAGAATGGAGACCTCAGCAGTGAATTATTTGTTTTGGAGTACACAGACTATTTTCATACTAATTTTGCGATTGGTTGTCTCTTTCTGTCTTTCTGTGGGCCTTTGTCCCGCGTTACGAGAGGTCGGTGTGTTACTATTGATTTGGCAGTGATAGTTGCAGAGGGAGGCCAGATACCCTTCCTGCCACCACCCCAAACCCCCTGGGACGTAAGTAGGGTAGCCCAGCTGTTTGCATCAAGTGTAAATCATGAAAGAGTGCCAACGTGTTTCAAATGTCTGTGAGTCGGGTAGCTGAGGCGGAACGTGGGGATCAGCCCGGTATTCACCTAGCGAGATGTGGAACACCGCCTAAAAACCACACCCAGTCTGGCTGGCATTCCAGCTCTTGTCATTAATCCGCCAAGGAGTGCTTGTGAATCTTCTACACGGGGGCATCATCGAAGAATGGGTCGTTCGATATTCCGCTTCTAAGGGGGTGAAATAGAGGATGAAAGGATTTTTTGAAAATATGTGGTTGTTAAGGCAGTTCTGAGGCTAGAGCTACGAAAATTGATGTTTGGTTTCTCTGTCAGAAATAAAAACGTAGGTGTTTCAAACGTTTTGGAAATTCGGCTACCAAAGGGATAAAATAGGAGATGAAAAATTTTCTGTTAGGGGATGAAAGATTCTATGCAAATTTCAGCCTAAGAACCCAAAACACAGGATTCGCAAAAGAACTCCGATTTCAGCTACCAGACTCACATTTTTGTCAGAAGTCCATTCGCAAAAGACCATGTTTCCATGACCTCAGTTAGTGTGAAAAACTAAGATGATAATGCAATTTGTGAACAACATAAAATTCGAGTACAGAAAAAAAATCTTTGCATATCGTACACTCTACACGAGGAAAACAGCGGAGCTAAAATAGAACAATGATATAATCCATAAACACCACGTCATACAAATTACAGATACAGCTGTATTACTTGAAGTGAAATGAGAAGTTTCAGAGTTAGAAAACGACGACTTTCAGACATAACTTTTTTTCTCTATGCTAATTAATAAATGTTATGAAACTAGTGCTGTATCCACGGACCCAACCATCCAACCAACTCGCGCACGCGCTCCCTGACCGTGACATCGTTGGCCACAGTTGCTATCGCGGCCGTCGGCGTCTCAGGGCGTTACCGCCGACGGAAGAGGTCACGCCATGGCTGAGCTCGGGTCCGCAGCGCCCTCTGCCTTTTGCATATAAGGAGGAGCGCTGGCCCCGAGACGGACAGTATATTGTCGATTGTCTATTGCCAGCATTTCGTGGAGTCTATAGCGGAGCCATTGTAGTGTGAGATTTGCTATTGTATTCGACTAGGCTCAGTACACGGATTACTCTTGTATATTACTTGGACTTGTATTGCTGGTGCACGTTTCGTCAGAAATAAAGAGAAGTTATCTCTTCATTCTAGCTGGCGCAATTCTTGTCATTAATTATTTTTCGGCCAACAGACATAGCCACATCCTGGTCACTACCCACGCTTTATACAATTTGTGGTGGCTGCCCCAAAAGTACCGCCGAGGACCTTGGGTTAGGGAGCCGTCACAAAAACTAGTTTGCCTGATTCCTAAAATTGTGGATATTCTGGTAAATTTCTTCTGTAGAGGTGCTAAAAACCGTAACCATTCCAACCAACGAACTTTGCTTCTTAGCTCTGTTCCTGTAGTCCAATAACTCTACATGCCACAACTTTGACTATTCTTCATACAAACTACGAGCCGGCCGCTGTGACCGTGCGGTTCTAGGCGTTTCAGTCCGGGACCGCGCTGCTGCTACGGTCGCAGGTTCGAATCCTGCCTCGGGCATGGATGTGTGTCCTGTCCTTAGGTTAGTTGGGCTTAAGTAGTTCTACGTTCTAGGGGACTGATGACCTCAGAAGTTAAGTCCCATAGTGCTCAGAGCCATTTGAACCATTTTTGAATAATTAAAAACACAACTTCGTGCCGAGTCCACTTTTCGGCAGATGTCTTTGTGGTGTCACCGCCAGACACCACACTTGCTAGGTGGTAGCTTTTAAATCGGCCGCGGTCCGCTAGTATACGACGGACCCGCGTGTCGCCACTGTCAGTAATTGCAGACCGAGCGCCGCCACACGGCAGGTCTAGAGAGACTTACTAGCACTCGCCCCAGTTGTACGGACGACTTAGCTAGCGATGCAACACTGACGAAGCCTCGCTTATTTGCAGAGAAGATAGTTAGAATAGCCTTCAGCTAAGTCAATGGCTACGACCTAGCAAGGCGCCATAGCAATTGATAGTTATCGTATGAAGCATGTCTCATCAAGAACGATGTATACAAATGATGGATTAAAGTTAAGTATTCCAGCAGCTACGTACTTTTCTTTATAGCATTCATTACGTATCCTGTTTCAGACCTCACGCCAGCCTGCGTGAGTTTAAGCGCGTGCCTTTCGGTTACCCGTCACTGTGGACTGGCTGTCTTGTCAGTCCACAACAGTCTTCATTATTCTTTTTTACAGACACGTCGCTGCCATTTACTTCTCCATGCTCCTCCTTTGTGGGAGTTGTCTCAACTGTTCCGAAAACGCTGGTACAGATTTATAAAGCGGTGGGTTGCAGTGTTTGTGTGGTGCAATGGACAATGTTCTAGTCATTCATTTTTATTAAAACAGAATCTAGTCTCCTCGATGACAATTTTTATCGTTTATTAATTCTGTATAACTGTAAGGCCTTTGCTGCGATACGTTATTAAAGTCTAGAACATGGCCATCCATGGCGAGCCGAACTTCACGCAGGCATGGTGTGCAGGCTGCGTATGGGCTTTTCGGCTCGGCCTGTTTCGGCTTCGTTCGCTTATTCCCCCAAGTACTCGGCGCGACATTTCACTTACAAGGGAACCTCCCCATCGCACCCCACTCAGATTTAGTTACAAGTTGGCACAGTGGATAGGTCTTGAAAAACTGAACACAGATCAATCGAGAAAACAGGAAGAAGTTGTGTGGAACTATGAAAAAATAAGCAAAATATACAAACTGAGTAGTCCATGTGCAAGATAGGCAAAGTCAAGGATAGTATGAACGAAGGAGCGCCATGGTCCCGTGGTTAGCGTGAGCAACTGCGAACTGAGAGGTCCTTGGTTCAAGTCTTCCCTCGAGTGAAAAGTTTAATTCTTCATTTTCAGTTTATGTGACAAACTGTTATGTTTTCATCACTTTATGGGAGTGATTATCACATCCACAAGAAAACCTAAATCGGGCAAGGTAGAAGAATCTTTTTACCCATTCGCCAAGTGTACAAGTTAGGTGGGACGACAACATATTCCTGTCATGTGACGCACATGCCGTCACCAGTGTCGTATAGAATGTATCGGACGTGCTTTCCTGTTGAGGAATCGGTTGACATATGACCTTGCGATCAAATGTTTTCGATTCCCATTGGAGGGGCACGTCCTTTCGTCTACTAATCGCACGGTCGCACGCTTTTGCGGTGCGGTCGCAAAGCACAACCACTAAACTAATTACAGTGAGCAGAGACGTCAATGAACGAACGGACAGATCATAACTTGGCGAAAATAAATTAAGTAAAATTTTCACTCGAGGAAAGACTTGAACAAAGGACCTCTTATTCCGCAGTTTCTCACGCTAACCACGGGACCACGGCGCACCTTCGTCTACAGTATCCTTGATGTTGCATATCTTGCACATGGACTACTCACTTTGTATATTTTGCTTATTTTTTTCATAGTTCCACACAACTTCTTCCTGTTTTCTCGATTGATCTGTGTTCAGTTTTTCAAGGCCTATCCACTGTGCCAACTTATAACTAAATCTGAAGGGGGTGCGATGGGGAGGTTCCCTTGTTAGTATTTCGGTATGGCAGTTTTCGGCAGGCACAGCTCTCTTCAGTTCGTCAGAATAGTGGTGTCAGCACTGTTTACCCTCCGCTGTTTATTCGTAGTACAAAGGATGTTTACAGGTTCCTTGTATGTGTGCACAGAAAGAGGCAATCTAGCGATCTGTCGTCACAACCCTTCAAAAACCATTGTGAACGACAGAAGAGAGGGATGAGAATTCTCAATATCTGTATCTGCAGATTTGCTGAGCGATGATATTGCAATACTATTCAGAAGAAGCAAAAGATTTAATTGACAACGATAGAGAAAAATTTACAACGATCAACAGACGGGACTCATTGTTCAGTACATCAAGAATCAATTAGTTCTAAAATTTTGGGGCACGCAGCACCTGAAGAAATTTATAGATATATATGAAGATGGTGTCTGCTCTTATAAAGGCTCATCGGCCATTTGACCATCTTCTTCTGTTTCTGTGCGGATGCACAAACAGTGCCCGAACTCTTACGGGAATCGGCGAAAAGCCGTGAGTAATGAGTATAATGGTCAGGGGCGCTATGAATATAGTGCGGGACAGTAAGTTGGGAATGTGGGTCTGACGGGAGGCGTGCCAGAGATAAGTACCTGCAGTCGAACTATCCTCTGTGTCCTCGGTGGCTCAGTTGGACGCCGGCACGGTAGCTCAGCATGTTCTGTCAGAGAGTTAGCTGCCCTCTGTAATAAAAAAAACTCGGTGAACGGATCAATAACGAACTTCAACGGGCGTCACGGGAAGTCCGCCACGAACAATTGCAACGAACAAAATGATATTACAAAAAAAAAAAAAAAAAAAAAAAAAAAAAGATGGATAGAGCGTCTGCCATGTAAACAGGAGATCTAGGGTTCGAGTCCCGGTCGGGGCACACATTTTCAACTGTCCCCGTTCACTTATATCAAAGTCTGTATGCAGCTAGGGGTATTCATTTCATTGTAAAGAAATTTATAAAGTCATATGCATTCTTCCACCGTCATTTGCATCACTTTTCGATGGAGCAGAACGAAAAGTATTAAGCCTTTCGTCTATTACTGTAAAGCACGTTGGTTACCTCAAGGCGCATGTTAGGAACGATTTTTCTATTTAAAACTCGCTATTGTAGGATTTATTAAGGAAAAAGGAGCGCAGGAATGAAAATTGGAACATTCAGATTGGATTGCAGACCTCACATTTTAAGTGGTCTTGAGTATACTAAGACATCGCAAGGTGAGAAATAACTTCTTTCTGATTTGATGAAGATGCATTCAAAAAGAAAATCGAGTTAATGTACGGACATATTCTGACAAAAGGAGTGCAGTCCCCTAAAGGCACTGCCATTGACGAAAAGGCGAGGTTTGAAGAATTCATTGTGGACTTGAGGGGATTACAAGGATAGTTTTCTAGAGATTTAGTGGATACTGTCAATCGAAGAACTCTTTTGCGATACTGTTCGCCATTTCAAGTATCCCTGGACATGTGCAGATGTAACATACTGGCCAGCATGGTAATTCCAGTTTTAACGACAAATATTTTTACGTTAAAACTGTCCAGGACGTGTACATTGCTTTCCTCAGGTCGAATTTCCACATATTCATAATGACTTCTTCATGCAATAATATACCAACAGCCGTATGTACTATAGAAATTTATTTTATGAACTTCTTATGTGCTACAAGTTTCGGCATTACATTGATGCCATTTTCAGGCCTCACCCGTCGTAGTCGTGAAATCGCTATACGCGGAAGGAGCCATATAACAGGATCCGTGAATCAAATCGCTATGCAACAGCTCTTGGTGGCCAGGCGACATCGACTGGGACGGTTTGCAAAATGTGTGGGGCCTGAAGATCGCATCAGTGTAAATTATTGCATCAAGAAGTACATGCCAGCCGTTGTCCCACAGTGCATAATGGATCAACAAAGATCTTCACGACGAGGCTGTAAAAGGGCTACAATACTTCGAACGACATATTTGTGTGGAAGACGTTTTTCCGATTACATGGCAACTTGAGTGTGAAAATCTACAAATATCTACGTCTATCGGAATGCCAACAGTTTGTACTACATAAAAATTATAATATGTCTCCAGTGGGCCATAAATTATTAAATAATACTGAAAATTTGTTTCGTTTGTGATCTGTATTGTTGATAATTGTGAAATATAACAGCAAGTCGTACGCAGCGCGATCTCACTGCCATTTATAGTTTTCCCCATTTCCACACCCCGCGCTCAGACTGCGTTGCACTGTGGTGGGGGAAATGTGCAGTGTGGATGAGTGCGTTGTCACTCTGTTCCCGGCACGACCCCTAGGGCCGAAATCTTAGCTGCCCCTAGTCTAGAACTTTCTAAATAGGCTAACTGTTACTGTTGCACGTGGAGAAAGTAAGAATGGCGATTTCTTCCCTCAGAAACATGCCACAGCCACAAATTACGGCTCAAAACATGCAGTTTCGCAAGTACTTTCATTTAATTTATGGATGAATACGGCAAAATATTTTACCACGATATGACTGCGTAAAAACTGAAAAAATATGACGCACATCATGGACACAGTGTGGTCGCTCAGCACTCACTGAGTGCTATCAGCCCTCCTGACAATGCGGGTATAGTTCTTCTTGTCTGAGGTCTGCGGCTAGCAGCTCCAGAGAGATAAGATTGTGGTCAACACGAGAGGTTTAAACTTGCAAAGAGCGACAATCTGAGATCTTTCCCCACTTTCGGACACTGCCAGGGAACTGATTCTATGCGCTGTTTGCACTGCAAGTATTATTCAGAACAGCTGAGGGTGTCAACGTTCGTGTGTATACCTACTTTTAGTCTCTGTTCCTGAATATGCAAGAATAAAATGCTTTGGAATCAACGGCAAATAGAAAGGAAAGACAGCTTAGTGGAAAATTAATATTAAAATAGCCTGTATCAAACAACCACTTCCTAGTGTCTTCCTACGTGCAGTTGTTATCGTGGTGCAGCGAATTATTGTAAGAAATCTATTTTACTGCAGGCCGTTGTGGCCCAGCGGTTCTAGGCGCTTCAGTCCGGAACCACGCTGCTGCTACGGTCGCAGGTTCGAATCCTACCTCGGGCATGGATGTGGGTGATGTCCTTAGGTTAGTTAGGTTTAAGTAGTTCTCAGTCTAGGGGACTGATGACCTCAGACGTTAAGTCCCATAGTGCTCAAAGCCATTTGAACCATTTTCTTTTCTATTAGATGGTTGGAATGGTAACCCAGTCACCAAGTTGCCTGTGTAACATATTAAGAAGGCAGCATAGATTCGATTTTCAGTATTTCATATAATTATTGTCCGCCGCCGGTAGCTGAGTGGTCAGCGCGACAAAATGTCAATCCTAAGGGCCCGGGTTCGATTCCCGGCTGGGCCGGAGATTTTCTCCGCTCAGGGACTGGGTGTTGTGTTGTCCTAATCATCATCATTTCATCCCCATCGACGCGCAAGTCGCCGAAGTGGCGCCAAATCGAAAGACTTGCACCAGGCGAACGGTCTTCCTGACGGGAGGCCCTAGTCACACGACATTTATTTCATATAACTATTGACCAAATGTAAGTTTTTAGAATTTTGTCCTAATCTGCTCATTACTGGGTAAGATGTTACTTTAAGGGGTATGACAAGTATTAAAGTTAGAAACTGTGGAAGTGTCTTTAGACAGCGCAGCCCATAGTACTCAAATTACAGCACATTACGTTCATCTATTCTTTAAGAGTGAGAGCACCTGACTACTTTCAAAAACCTTAAAATATAATATCAAAACTTTTTAGAACTCTTTCTCACTGACAGGCTCCGTTAAATAATGATCGGACAAAACTTTGTCGCTTACTACATTTTCGCTGTTAGTGCAGTACATCTACAGGTAAGAAATGACATTTTAATTCATTACTTCTTAACAAGTAAATCCACTCTCAACAAGTTTTGGAAACATTATCCACACGTACTCAGTGGCGGATATATATATGGATGGAACTCCCCCCCCCCCCCCCCACACACACCTTTGCGGGCTTAACGCATTGCCACCCGCGCCGCCCACGCCAGTCAGCTCACACGCTATTCGTTCGTCAGTCGACTCGACTGAATCGAGTTATCGAATAGTTGTACTTTCCTATGTAGCGTCATCGTATTTTATACCTTTCTGTCTGGCACATAGATAGCTAACACATACCTAAGAGAAATGTCGCGGTCATTCTAGTGATATCAATACGTTATTCTGTCTGGCATTTGGTCGAGAAAAGTAGCGAATATTCTACAGAGAACCCTCGATACGTAGCGTTATACATATGGACTATTCGCCGAATAGGAACCAGGAATACACATATCAAAAAAAGTTTTGCGTCACCCCGGTTCCCAGAATTCCTGAAGATAGACGTTGACTGTGGATATGGCTCCGAGGAACCCTGACAGCAACGCCACCATACTGAATAATGCTTTTCTGGCAGCCACAGGACGCCGTGTTACGACTCAAACTGTGCGCAATAGGCTGCATGATGTGCAACTTCACTCCCGACGTCCATGGCGAGGTCCATCTTTGCAACCAGGACACCATGCAGCGCGGTACAAATGGGCACACCAACATGCCGAACGAACCGCTCAGAATTGGTAACAAGTTCTCTGCGCCGATGAGTGTCGCATATGCCTTTAACCAGACAATCATCGGTGACGTGTTTGAAGGCAACCCGGTCAGGCTGAACGCCTTAGACACAATATCCAACGAGTGCAGCAAGGTGGAGGTTGGCTGCTGTTTTGGGGTGGCATTATGTGTGGGCCGACGTACGCCGCTGGTGGTCATGGAAGTTGCCGTAACGGCTGTGCGATACGTGAACGCCATCCTCCGACCGATAGTACAATCATGTCGGCAGCATATTGGCAAGGCATTCGTCTTCATGGACAACAATTCAGGCCCCCATCGTGCACATCTTGTGAATGGCTTCCTTCAGGATAATGACATCGCTCGACTAGAGTGGCCAGAATGTTCTCCAGACATGAACCCTGGAATAGATCGAAAAGGGCTGTTTATGGACGACGTGACACCCACCAACCACTCTGAGGGATCTACGCCGAACCGCCGTTCAGGAGTGGGACAATCTGGACCAACAGTGCCTTTATGAACTTGTGGATTGTATGCCAAGACGAATGCAGGCACGCATCACTGCAAGAGGACGAGCTGAAGTTACCGGTGTGTACAGCACTCTGTACCACCACCTCTGAAGGTCTCGCTGTACGGTGGTATGACATGTAGTGTGTGGTTTTCAGGAGCAATAAAAAGGGCGGAAATGATGTTTGTGTTGATCTCTATACCAATTTTCTGTACAGGTTCCGGAACTCTCGGAACCAAGGTGATAATTTTTTTTTTATGTGTGTATTAAAATCAAGAATGAATAATTAAAAAGTCCTAGTTATAGCAAGTGCAAATGTGAAGATGAGTCAAGGGTGAGGGTGATCAGTTGATTGTGAAGTATTAATAATAGTAATTCATACTAATTTATCAGTAAAAATATTGTTACGAGACTCATAGCAATACGGCCTATTTGCCGAGTAGGAACCTAGTTTACATTCAGAAGCAGGAATACACACATCAAAGAAAGAGAGACTCGTAACAATATTTTTACTAATAACGTAACAATAGTTTCCCATACGTAACTCGTATTACGAGTTAGGTATGGAAACAATTCATGCTTATGTCTTCGGTAATAGTGACTTTCGAGAATATGCCTAAAAATGCTTTGTTAATATATAGGCCCTCTATCGAATGCACTAGGAAGGAACGGATCAGACAATAAAAGTTCCACACACATAAATTGCCGGATGGCGTCTTCATTGGAGGATCGACATACTGGCTTAGCTCTGTTCAACACTCACCCTCATATTGATTGTCCTATTGACGATGTAATTAACCAGTTTGCCAGGAAGAACAGGCACATGGAATTCATCATTTAAGAAAGAGAACCACAATTGTAACTTTTTTATATCATAAGACAGCATTGTCTTGAATATGTGTATAATCAATTAAAATAAGACTTTCTTAAACTTTGCAAATAACTTGATTATTTTTTTATTGCGGTAAAAGTAAAGGTAGCTCAAGCTATCTTTAGCGCCCCCTTCTTGAAGTTTTTCTGTATCCGCCACTGCACGTACTACTGAATGTGCTTGCCAAATTATACCATTATACGACACATTGTTCAGAAGATTTGACACCATAAACACTGGGTTGCGTCAAAATATATTTCTTAAAACGTAGTGCAAATTACGCATGCTGTTCTCATCAAATGGTTCAAATGGCTCTGAGCGCTATGGGATTTAACATCTGAGGTCATCAGTCCCTTGGAACTTAGAACTACTTAAACCTAAGTAACCTAAGGTCATCACACACATCCATGCCCGAGGCAGGATTCGAACCTCCGACCGTAGCCGTCTCGAGGTTCCAGACTGAAGCGCCTAGAACCGCTCGGCCACAACGGCCGGCTATTCTCATCCAGTGACTGATAAGGAGATCACTTACGGTAACATCTAACGGAGATAACGCTATTTGGTATCCCGGTTTTGGTTTTGATTTTTTCATTATTCTATGGATAACTAATCCAAATTAATAAAACGAGCGTAATTACGGTTTTGAATCTACAGCTATAAAGGTTTTAAATGCTTAACGTCAAATATTTAATACGGTGACCCATTTTTAATGTACTCAGGTGTTTGAAGCTGTTTTATACACGGGAGATACATGGTTTAATGAATCAACTAGGGAGTGGTAGTGATTATTGGTTAATAATGTTACTATACAACTGGCGCAGCTAATCTAACAGTTAAATTGTACTCTGGGATTGCCACGGGAAATATCATCTCTCCCGCCCGACTGTGGACGTTAAGATAAAGATTTCGATTTAAGCGTGTAGGTGGAGGTAATGTGAGCCGTATCAGCGTCCTATATCTGCGTCCTATAATGTAACATGAGCTATATGTAACAAATTAAGATAATTGCACTCACTGCCACTCGGTCGCTGTTGATTTGCTGCCATATCGCTACCGTAGTCTCACAACGATACATGTTCGATTTACAGTTAACTGTGTGACGTCGGTGCATTCATTACGTCATATACAAAAGAAATTATATATATTAATTTTATCAGCATGATTCTATCTCTCAGGGATATTGCCTTTTCTTATCACTTTTACTTACGTGCATAAGTAAATATGAAACGGGTTCTTGAAGGACCGGAGTTATTCATGTACCAACCTTAGATTTTGAATGTGATAACTAAAATATAATTGCCGTTAACTGAATTGAATGTAATTTTGTTAATTTCTATCTATTCATTGCAAAGCAAGGCTCGAGAGAATTTCGATTGTTGCCGTGGAGCGGCCAAGATAAACCTTACTGAACTCGTGGAATCTGTATAATTTATAAAATGAACTTCAACGTAAATTAATTGTTTGTTGCAATTTAGAAAAGTTTCATACAACGAAATCTCTCGTATTTACATTTACTGTTAACACTTTGAAAAATAAATTAATACTTCGGCGCTCAATGGCCGACCAGAGGCTGCATCGGGAGATGAGCTTCTCACAGCACGAATTACGGAAAAAATGCTTATTAAAAATAATTAACCACTGCGAGCATTTGAGGTGACAACTATTACAAAGAAATTCAAATTGTGATAACAATAACAAGTTTATTGTATTAGAAATACGAATAACTTGCATAAAACATGTGTAGCCGCTCAATGGCTGCCTTCCGTATGGCGAAACAAGACAGTGTGTGTCCCATAACATACGTCCTTCCTCCTCGGCCATACAATCGCGTATCTTTCGATCCTTTTTTTTAATTTCATAGACATTAAATAAAGGTGCTGCTCTTAAATTATCGCTGCATATCAGTTGTTTCAAGAACATTAACTATATCTTTTACACTATTTATATTCATAAAATACGTTTACTACGGTTTACAACCGATAAAAATGTCAATGTTTATGTGACGTACCGTCACAACTGGCAATAATTTCTCGGTTCGCAGTATCCTATGCTCCTCTGATGTTAAAACCAAGCTGCCGTGCTTTGGTTTAGATAGAGGAGAGGGTATCACCTCCAATCCAATCGGATGCTATAGCAACCATCAATGCGACAGCGACTGCAGTATGTGGAAGACAATTTAGGCTCCTTTTCCCTCCTGAGGAAGTGTGTCGCTAACGGCGGAGGACGGAACGGGAAGAGATACGCAGAGAGGAAATAAGAAGGGTGAAGCAGATAACTAGGGTCGGGAAGAGAACAGTCGGGCTGGAAATAGCCCACCAGCCGCAGGGTCGGACCGCACTGATCAAAGCGCCCTCCTGCGGGGAAGGGACGTGGCTACGGTCGTAAGGGGAATTAGCGATGCCAAGTTGGCCGCACTGCCGAGCACGCAGCTCTTAACTGCCGGCGAGGGGGGAGGTCAGTAAGAGAAGAAGGGGAAAAAAAAAGCCGCCACATTGTAGTAGGTGGGACCGTGGGGAGGAATGGAAGGGGGGGGGGGGGGATGGGAGCGTTGCGCGGTACCCGTGGAAACTGAATAAAGTCGTGCGCCGCCGATACCGCCCTTCTGTGAAATTGGAATGCGGATTCGATATTGGCAAAACGGCGCCAGCAGTTACCGGGATTTAGTGCCGTGTTGGACACGAGCTGCCGGCTGGTTACGTGTCGGCCGCGATTGAATCGGCGGTCTGGATCGCCTGACTGCCGTGTCTGACATCGTTCCACCCCCACCCCCGCCCACCCACTCACCCACTCCCTCTCTCTGTCTCTCTCTCACACACACACACACACACACACACACACACAAGCACTTACAGGAAAATTCAAACCTATATCAGTTGCCGTCGCACCTACGACTAAGGGACGGGAAAAAGCTACGTTAAAACCGATACCGGTATTTTAGTTCCCAATTACCGGTATTTTTTCGGTATTCTTCTAGCTTCAGCTATAACAGATGTCTTTTTCTTCTTTTTATTCGTAACCGAGTTGTTGTTGTTGTGGTCTTCAGTCCTGAGACTGGTTTGATGCAGCTCTCCATGCTACTCTATCCTGTGCAAGCTTCTTCATCTCCCGTAACCGAGTAAAAAACAGAAATATCAACTGGCATTAGAGCACAGCTAAGTTTTTTTGTTTCAAATACAACTTTTTTTAAAAAAAACTAGTAATTTTTATTCTAAAAACTTGTATTACTTTCAAATATTGCGTCATTTCACAAAATGCGAGAATCGATCCGTGCTTTGTTAGTAACACTGCTGACAGAAACACATGGCAAAAGAAATGATACAGCGTTGCTGAGAGAATATAGTACATGTTACCACGTGGCGTTGCCTTTAAGGTACATGTGTATATGCAGCATGCGAGAGTTTAGTCTCTACGGTACTTTCTCCTGTCGTCATCGTACATCAGTTATATTACAGAACGGAACCACCCCTAGTCTGGAGTTATTTTGTGAAGTGTAGTATCAACCAGCTACAATGCTCCATATGTTTTAAAAGTAAGAGGAGCCACAACAACCTTGTCACTTTATATGAGGAGAAAACTTAAAACTTAACAATTCGTTGGTAGTTTACGATAAAAATAGGAAGTCGCTTATCCGCTGCTTGTATTTATATATATTACTGGCCATTAAAAATGATACACCAAGAAGAAATGGAGATGATAAACGGGTATTCATTGGACAAATATATTATACTATAACTGACATGTGATTATATTTTCACGCAATTTGGCTGCATAGATCCTGAGAAATCAGTACCCAGAACAACCACCTCTGCCCATAATAATGGCCTTGATAGGCCTGGGCATTGAGTCAAACAGAGCTTGGATAGCGCGTACAGGTACAGCTGCCTATGCAGCTTCAACACGATACCACAGTTCTTCAACAGTAGTGACTGGCGTATTGTGACGAGCCACTTGCTTAGCCACCATTGACCAGACGTTTTCAACTGGTGAGAGATCTGGGGAATGTGCTGGCCAGGGCAGCAGTCGAACATTTTCTGTATCCAGAAAGGCCCGTACAGGACCTGCAACATGCGGTCGTGCATTATCCTGCTGAAATGTAGGGTTTCGCAGGGATCGAATGAAGGGTAGAGCCACGGATCGTAACACATCTGAAATATAACGTCCACTGTTCAAAGTGCCGTCAATGCGAATAAGAGGTGACCGAGACGTGTAATCGATGGCACCCTATAAGATCACGCCGGGTGATACACCAGTATGGCGATAACGAATACACGCTTCCAATGTGCGTTCATCGCGTGTCGCCAAACCCGGATGCGACCATCATAATGCTGTAAACAGAACCTGGATTCATCCGAAAAAATGACGATTTGCCATTCGTGCACCCAGGTTCGGCGCTGAGTACACCATCGCAAGCGCTCCTGTCTATGATGCAGCCTCAAGGGTAACCGCAGTCATGGTCTCCGAGCTGATAGTCCATACCGCTGCAAACGTCGTCGAACCGTTCGTGCAGATGGCTGTTGTCTTGCAAACGTCTCCATCTGTTGACTCAGGGATCGAGACGTGGCTGCACGATCAGTTTCAGCCATGCGGATAAAATGCCTGTCACCTCGACTGCTAGTGATACGAGGCTGTTGGGATCCAGCAGGGCGTTCCGTATTACCCTCCTGAACCAACCGATTCCATATTCTGCTAACAGTCATTGGATCTCGACCAACGCGAGCACCAATGTCGCGGTACGATAAATCGCAATCGCGATAAGCTACAATCCGACCTTTATCAAAGTCGTAAACGTGATGGTACGCATTTCTCCACCTTAAATGACGCACCACAACGACTTTTCACCAGGCAACGCCGGTCAACTGCTGTATGTGTATGAGAAATCGGTTGGAAACTTTCCTCATGTCAGCACGTTGCAGGTGTTACCATCGGCGCCAACCTTGTGTGAATGCTCTGAAAATCTAATCATTTGCATATCATACCATGTTCTTCCTGTCGGTTAAATTTCGCGTCTATAGCACGTCATCAGCAATTTTAATGACTAGTAGTGTAGTATGCCTTATCTGACTGACATGTTTCACGCTGTTCCACCTACCCAACCACACACTCACACACACACACACACACGCGCGCGCGCGCGCTCTCACACACACACACTCACAAACACACTAACGGACTACTGAACACCAAAAATTCAGTTCATTTTTCACCCTTTGATATTGCACATTCGTTTTGCCCAAACAATGGTATGATCCTTGATTACAACACGATTTTTGAGTAGCGTTTCCAAAAAATTGGCATTATTGGAGAATGTTGAAGATTTGTTGCAGTTTTCAACCACTTTATCAATTTACGAGAAAAACAACGAATATTTTACGGACTACATTTTCTTTTATTTGTCTGACCAGGTAAATATTTTGATTCTACGTATCATGAAACTGAGAGAGACAAAATTTTTCAGCCTTTGTTCGATTTCTGCTTTCATTACATGAAAATCATAGAAATAAGTGACCGAAATTTGGTTAGTTCAGAAACCGGTTATTTTGAGCAATTTTAACAGTCAGGTTAAATTGGAGGTAAGCTAAGTGACGCCACTACACTTCAAAGCGACACGGAAACATGACACTGTTTTGAACATTTTCACCAGGTCTCTGTGAACAACAATGGGAAAATATTACCAATCCTTCAGCTGCTCAATGATAGAAATCCCTCTTCGCCACGGAGCCATTATAGTACCACTGCGTGAATGACCTCGTAGTTCGAGACACTCTTTTCCCCCATTCCCCCATGTGTTCTTTGAGCTTGCTGAAACTAAGGAAACCACATGGTGCGAAATATGGTCTTTCCGATCGTCTGTGTGTCATAAGTGAAACTGTTCGCATCATTTCACTGAACTGTGTCTGCAGCGAACTCTGAACATTACATTGTTTTTGGTCTTAACCTGGGCGAGATGCGTTGGGTAACTCACTTGCGAAAGTCCCTCTCTATACATCTCTCTGACTTGTCGTACGCGTATCGACAGACTTTTTTTTTTCGGCTCTCGGGACGCGACCATACACCCATCTCAACAGTCTAAAGTCATTTCCGACGATACGAATGTAAGGACAGCACCACACCCAATCTCCGAGTCGAGAATATCTTAATCGTGCATCTCAAGGAATTGGTTTACCTTTGAACTTACAATGAAGAGCCAAAGAAACTGGTACATCTGTCTAATATCGTGTCGGACCTCAGCGAGCACGCAGAAATGCTGCAGCATGACGTGGTATTGACTCGTCTAATGTCTGAAGAAGTGCTGGAGAGAACTGACACCATGAATTCTGCAGGGCTGTCCACAAATCCGTAAGAGAACGAGGGGTTGGAGATCTCTTCTCAACAGCACGTTGCAAGGCATCTCAGATATGCTCAATAACGTTCATGTCTGGGGAGTTTGGTGGCCATCGGAAGTATTTAAACTCAGACGAGCTTTCCTGGAGCCACTCTTTAATAATTCTGGACGTTTGGGGTATCGCATTGTCTTGTTGGAATTGCCCAAGTCCGTCGGAATGCACAATGGGCATAAATGGATGCAGGTGATCAGACAAGGTGCTTACGTACGTGTCATCTGTCAAAGTCGTCTCTGGACGTATCAGGGGTCTGGTATCACTACAGCTGCACACGCGCCACACCATTACAGAGCCTCCACCAGCTTGAACAGTCCCCTGCTGACATGCAGTGTCCTTGGATTCATGAGGTTGTCTCCATACCCTCTAACATTCTGCGTGGTATCTGTCTGTTCTATATCGTGTCTCCCTACCACTTTCGAGCAACGACGCTTTGATCGTGTTGTTTAGGGAATTGACTAGTTTGAACCTGGGACCTGTTGCTGGTAAGGAGACGCCAGACCACACATGACATGTGGAGTTCAGAAGAGTTCAGTGAGACTAGCGATGATATAACCAAATACTTAATTATTTCAGCGTCAGCTCCACTGCACTCCCTGTAAAAGAATCTTAATACTAACTAAATTTAGTGGAAGGGGTTCAAGGATTTCCTATTTTTAGTTAGCTGGTAAAATAACGTCGAAAAATCAGTTAAGTTTACCATTGGAAATTTTATTCTACTCACAAAACATTGTTTATAAATTGCACTATTGATAAAAGGAAATGTTTTAATACAGGTTGATAAAAACCAACTGCGTTCAACAAAAATGTGAACGAATATTACCTGAGTGGGTTTCCAAGTTCTACAATGGATCGAAGGATGACCTATGCCATATCACATCTATAATCTAGGTTTAAATTAAGTTTCGCAAGAGAGAAAACTATCAAAATAGTCTACAGTGACCCTCGATTATCTTTACTTATCTAACTTGTCGTAAATCCAATGAGAAACGTTATACTTTTCGTGGTGGGGCAATGTTTTTAAAGTTTGCAACGTAACAGAGACGCGAAAAAGTCTCACGCTAAAACTTGCAGCTAGTGTGGTCCTTTTAGTGTTATTGTAAGATCTATACTGTTCTTCTGGAGGGCTCTAGCTTTTAACATGGGCTGGAGGGTGGTCCTAGCGGTTAGCTGGTGACGTGGGTGTCCGTCCCATATCGTAGGGCCTTCAGCTTAACACAGTTCTGGTCTCGGCTTGTGTTCTCGTTTCTCCCCTCGGAAATGCGTCTGTCTCACGGTGGGACAGTATGACATGCATTTAGGCATTCTTGTGTTATTCTGTGGTATTCCATTTGCTCACTCGTTACTCGTATTACTTTGGTTAATTTAATGTCACGATTTATTCGGAGCTATGTGACATACTACTGGATTTGCTTATCATGTCAGGGTTTTCATGGAAAGTGTTGGATTTGCCTGACACCTTACAACCCGTACACATCCATCCGCTCGATACAATTTGTAATGAGATTCGTTCGACCAGGCAACACGTTTCCAGCCATCAACAGTCCAATGTCGATGTTGACTGGCCCAGTCGAGGCGTACAGCTTCGTGTAGTGCCGCCATCAAGGTTGTACGAGTGGGCCTTCGGCTCCGAAAGTCCATATCGATGATGTTACGTTGAATGGTTCTTACGCTGGCACTTGTTGATGGCCAATCATTGAAATCTGCAACAATCTGCGGAAGGTTTGTTGCATTTCTATCACGTTGAACGATTCTCTTCCGTCGTCGTTGGTCCAGTTCTTGCATGATCTCTTTCCGGCCGCAGCGATGTCGGAGATTTGATGTTTTACCGCATCCTGATAATCACAGTACACTCGTGAAATGGTCGTGCACCACGTTGAGGCTCATTTTAATCTTGATAACCTGTCATTGTAGCAGCAGTAACTGATGCAATAACTGCATCAGACACTTGTTATCCTGTATAGGCTTTGCCCACCACAGCGCCGTATTCTGACTATTTACAAATCTCTGGTTTTGAAAACGCATGCCTATACTGGTTTCTTTGACTTCTTCAGTGTATCTTCTTCAACGAAGACAGCTGGCTACTTCTTCTAAAATATTGATAAAGAAGTCACGAAATAAAAATATGGGACTGTAAGTGCAACATGACGCCTTAGAATGAATGAACGATCGCCAAAAAACCATAATTTCGTTTGCGGTGAATCTTTGAAAACCTAGTACGCAGCTTTATTCTCAGTAACATTATCAGTTTGTGGTCTGTATGACATCTTTGCGTTAGGGTAACTTAAACGGAGCTGAAGATTGCTCTACGCAACCACATAACATACTTTGACGTGAAATAAAAATTTACTTTTTGGATCTTCGTTTCAAAATAAATTTGCAATGAAGTACCAAATTGCAACCATTACCCGTGAATTCACAGACTGTCAATTTTTCATGTATTCTGTACGAATTGTACTTTATTTACTACATTATTACCTCAGTTATATATTTGATAACTCTTTCGAGGTCTTTTTATATTAACCCCTACATCTTTACAAATTTTGTCAGACTTTTGCGAACCAGGTTCAGCATGGCGTAATGTAAAGCTTAATAATGCAGTAGTAGGAAACTCTTGCTTAAATACAGGGCTGTGTTCCTTGTTGAAATTACAATCTTCCTCCTCTGTCCTTGTCAGTACGTGAGGAACATCTTCCATTCCAGGGCCTTGTTCTATTGAGAGAAAAGGAAACGAGTGCTTCGATGGGTCTTATTTCAGGCTAAATATGGACCTGCCTCATTAGGCACCTGAGCGACGTAAACGGAAGATAATTACTATGCCGTCATTGCACTGAGAGCAGTACAAAGCAATCCTCTCTATAAATATTCTCTTTGTTGACAGAGCCCTTGAATTGGAGAGACCGCGTTTCTAATAGCAAATGGGGAAAATTTTGTGGAACATTCTGTTCGTTTCTTCTGCGGAATAATTGCTCAAGGCGTCTGAATGACGAGATGGAAGTAGGGAAGAACTAAGTTTGACGACCTATCGGCATAGAAGCTATTAGAGTCTGAACACGACTTCAGGTAATTGGCGGTGTCTTTTCCAGAGAAATGATCCCGGCGTTCATTGTAGGGACACCTTGAAATAAAACGTGTTATATCGCTAGTCCTTGTTAGTGGGACATTTGTCTGGTTCCAGTTTAATGAACTAACCCATAAAGGTACATTATGCCGTGCTGCGACATGCTTTCGGAGGTTAACTGGTAGTAGCGTGTTGGGAATTTGCGGAGTGTGAAGAGCGTTAGTGACCAGTGGCTGGGGATGAGATATGTGATTGCACTGTAATCTGAATAACGGGATAATGAATATACCTCTAAATAAAAACTGAAATGACAAAATTTCTACCACCTATTGCAGATACTGTTTATTTTAGAATTACAGTCTGTAGTGCAACTTCAGGAATTTCATACGACTATGGTATCTGTCCAAAGGAAAAAAGTCCAAAGATAAAATCAATAGTCACTAGAAGACAACTTTCTACTGTCACTCCATCTTTGTTATCGGGTTTCGTAAGTAAAATTTGTCTATGAATGTTTTCGTCGTGAACTACTCTCATGCTCATAAATTAAGGATAATTGCAGAATGTGGTGCCACACAGTGTGCACATAGGGAACACACACGACACAGATCTGTAAGTCCACTGTATTGGTGATAAGTTGAGAAAACCGTCCAGAAACACATTTGCTGCAAAACGCCACTGTTTCCTGCGCATGTGCCCCGACATCAATATGGGATATGATCACCATGCACACATACACAGGCCGCACAATGGGTTGGCATACTCTGGATCATGTGGTCGAGCTTCTGATGGGGTATAGCCGTCCACTCTTGCACCAGTGCCTGTCGGAGCTCCTGAAGTGTCCTAGGGGTATGAAGACGTGAAGCGACACGTCGACCGAGAACAAAAAATGGTTCAATTGGCTCTGAGCACAAAACGACTTAACTTCTGAGGTCATCAGTCGCTTCGGACTTAGAACTAATTAAACCTAACTAACCTAAGGACATCACACACATCCATGCCCGAGGCAGGATTCGAACGTGAGACCGTAGCGGTCGCTCGGCTCCAGACTGTAGCGCCTAGAACCGCACGGCCACTCCGGCTGGCGACCGAGAGCATCCCAGACGCGCTCGATGGGGTGTAGGTCTGGAGAACAGGCAGGCCACTCCATTCGCGTGGTATCTTCTGTTTCAAGGTACTCGTCCACGATAACAGTTCGGTGGGGCCGTGCGTTATCATCCATCAGGAGGAAGGTGGTACCCACTGCACACCTGAAAAGGCGGACATGCTGGTGCAAAATTGACGTCTCGATACACCATATCTGTTACAGTTCCTCTGTCAAAGACAAGCAGGTGTGTTCGTGCACCAATAATAATCCCACCCCACACCATCAAACCACGACCTCAATACACGTCCCTTTCATGGACATTAAGGGGTTGGTATTTGGTTCCTGGCTCACGCCAGATGAAAACTCTTCAGACTATACCTGGACTCGTCCGTGAATATAACATGGGACCATAGCTCCAATGACCATGTACCGTGTTCTTGACACCAGGCTTTATGGGCTCTCCTGTGACCAGGTGTCAGTGGAATGCCCCTTGCAGGTCTCCGGGCGAATAAACCGTGTCTGTTTAGTCGTCTGTAGACTGTGTGTCTGCAGACAACTGCTCCAGTGGCTGCGGTAAGGTCCCGAGCAAGGTTACCTGCAGTACTCCGTGGCCGTCTGCGGGTACTGATGGTGAGATATCGGTCTTCTTGTGGTATTGTACACTGTGGACGCCCCGTACTGTAGCGCCTGGACTGGTTTCCTGTCTGCAGGAATCGTTGCCATAATCTAATATCACACTTTGTGACGCACGAAGGACCCATGCTACGACCTGATGTGTTTGACCAGCCTCCAGCCGCCCTAGTATTCTACCCCTCATAACGTTATCAATAAGTGTTTTTTTAAGCAATTTTCAAGACAGTCACCATTAGCACGTCTGGAAACGTCTGCACACTTACTCTGGACTGTACTCTGACATGCACGAACACACTTCTGCGTATGTGGACTGCTGCCAGCGCCACCGTGCGACGACCGCAGGTCAAATGCACCTTATGGTCATACGCCAAGGTGATTTAAACTCGCAAACCACCCATCAGAGTGTTGTTTCACCATGTATCAGCATTATTCTTAATTTATGAGCATGAGTGTACATCGCAAACCATTTAGTTAATATGTCTTATTTTTATGACCTTGATCATTTTGGATCATTTTGTACTTCACAGCTGATACATGTTAATATAAAAACCATTACAGATCTATTTAAGTTGAATTTATTATGCCATTGCTGGTTACGTTCTAATGAACGTCATCAGATGACACAGAAAATTCGTCAATAGTCTTCGTAACTGTTACAAAACTCGGCAGATAGAGGATTAGACTTCCTGAGTCATAACAACACAATAAATGTATCTTAATTACAGTTAGCTGTGATGATTTTTATTAACATTAACATTTCATTTTGAGATTTCTAACAATTTTTTTTCAATTTTCAATCTTTCTATAATGATGTTTCACTTGAGTGAAATATTAATGATTTGAATATATTTCTACGAAACTGTTAATCTGCAAACACTAACTGATATCTGACAGGCAAGCTCATACCACTGAAGGATTCGTTATTAGAAGAAAAGAAAGTACACTGCAAGTGATATTAGAGCTTTTCAGTTGTCCTGATTCCAGTATTGAACTCACTGGAAACCTTAACCAGTACTGAACTCACTGGAAACCTCATTTGCATCATTCAATGTAACTTACCTTAAAAGGTGCAGCTACTAATGCACTTATTATTTTAAAAGTATATGAAAACATTCGAATTTCAACACGTTTATTGCTCCATAACCATGTAATATCGTTAAAAATAGATAAAAATTGCCATGATTTCCTTCTTGTACATGGTTTATTATTTAAAATAAATTGAATTTCGATAATAGATTCACGAAATATAATGTTTGATCTACTTAGTTCTCTTTACTAATGTTGTGACTCAGTTTGATATTTCAGTGACTGAATCCAATAACAATAATAATACGAGCACAAAATTATATTCTTCTGGGGTGCTTTCATCTTATTAACGCAACATGTAATATATGTCTACTGCTATACTGAATGTCCACAATACTGTTAGCCACGATTTTCCACAGCTCCATGGTATAGAAACAGTCTGTGTGCAGTTGATATTCCTCCACGAGAATAAACACGTCTCACCAGGCACTTGGACTCACCCATACCTGAAGATAAGACAATGTTGTCTTCAAGTCGATAGTACATGTATGAGACAAACATCAAAATAAATATCCGTCAGCAATAAAATTGCCTTTTAACAAAAATAAATAAATAAATAAAATCTGCTATTACTATGTATAACTGGCACTTAGCCGACTCCACAAAAGTAAATACGCCCCACCGGATGCTTGGACACACTCATACCTGAAAAAGAGACATATTTGTATTGAAATCGATATTTCAAATTTGAGATAAATGATATAATAACTACATCCGAAAGGAAGTCAGCTTTCAATGGAATAAACTCACCATGAAGCATTGAATGTTACTCAAAACCAGCATATAGTTCTACTTCAAATTCTGTAATAAACCAACGTATTAATGATGTATGGCTACTTCAACGGCTTTTCCAAAGAAGTTGCCTCAGTTGAAAGAAGATGGTAGCTATTTTTAATACAGACAGTGGGACGTGAAACATGGTTTATGCCACTTGTCATGCATCTGTATTTTCGTTTTAAGTATTTTTATCCTCGTAACACTGATGGCAAACATATTTGTATGTAAACCAGAGCATGTTTTATTTGACTTGCAGTAAACAGAATAATCTGATTTTTTAAATGTCTTCCTTTGTAATCAAACTATAATACCATGTTTACATGAAATGAAATCGTAGTGCACTACCTATGAACAGATCAACAACCATAGGCAGCCCTAAGTGCGCAATTGCTGTGGTTTTCAGTATCTACTGCTGGGAAGACATGGGGGTTTGATTGTTGTTGTTGTTGTTGTGGTCCTCAGTCCAAAGACTGGTTTGATACAGCTCTCCTTGCTACTCCATCCCGTGCAGGCCTCTTCATCTGCATCCTTCTGCTTAATGCATTCCTCTCTTGGTCTTCCTCTTCGATTTTTACCCCACACATTTCCCTCCTGTATTAGTTCTTAGTATTAGTATTGGTGAGCCCTCCATGTCTCAGAATGTGTCCTATCAAACGTGTAACCTCCCCAGAGCAATTTGAAAAGACAATATTTAAATGTTAACGAGAATAGAACCTAGTGTAACCTCCCAGCAAATAAAATAATTTATTGATAATGACAATTAAATGAGAAATAGCAGTCTGAGCCAAATGTAAGCTGCCCACAAAAATGTAAGACAATTCAATGATAATGAAATCTCAGTGACAATAAAAACGCAAATAGACCGAAATGTCGATCTTAGGCCCTGTGCAACTTTGAATTTAAGTGAAACTTTTCTTTAAGGAAATCCATGGGAAACTTTCTTTCAATTCAAATGATTGTTTTCTTAAAAATTTGCTTTGAAAATAAAATTATTATTGGGGCATTTCTTCGACAAATTAATTACAGTTAACATACATTACATTCTCAGATGTGCGCAATGCTGCTTCATTACCTTATTTAAAAAATATACCTCGTCCCGAATCTTGACCAGAGACCCATGTCGACGCCCGCCGACTCCTCACACACAACTACGACTGTCTCTCGCGCGCTACTACATGCTCTCGCGACTCGCTACGTACAACTACTGCCTCGCAACTGGACCGCAACTGCCACTGCCGACTCCCTACATGCAACTGAACTCTCGCGCGGTCAAGCGCAGACTAGCAACGGTAAATAACTCTCTGGTCAGAGATTCTGTCATGCCTTGCCATCGCTGTACTAAATACATACGCGTTTCATAACCCTCCACTGGGGGGGCAAAAATTTGGCAGCGATGGTGAGTCATTTGGACTTGCCATGAGCAACAAATTTTTTTAATTAATTAACTTTTACAATTTACAGAATATTCAGTTGTAGTACTTGAATTAAATGTGGTGCACATGCACCGAGTACAAAACATTTCAGACAATGACAATGAGTACAGAACATATGACATAAGTGCACAGTTACTGACGTTCAGCACAAAACATATTAACACATGACATAAGTGTACATGCACTGAAAAACTCTTTGGCATTTTCATAACAAATAAACGCAATGGTAAAAAATCATGTTGACAGGTGACATAAGGGCACATGCACTGCAGTTGAGAATATATCAACAAATCACAAAATGTATTAATAAATGGCAAAAGTGCACACGCACTGTAGTACAGAACATATCAGAAAACCACAAAATATATACGTAATGAGTACAAATGGCATAAAGTGCACATGCACTGAAAAACTCTCTAATATGTTTACGACAAATAAACCTAATCATATTGACAAATGACAAAAATGCCCACGCACTGTAGTACTCTCTAGTATTTTTCTACAACAAACAAACAAATCAAGGAGTGTAATAAAGTGCACATGCACTATAGAAGTCTTTAGTAATTTCAGGATAACTGATCTTATTAACAAATGAAAGGAAGTGGACACGCACTGTATATGACTTCTTCATTTTACAAGAATTAGGGGAGGAATAGGAAGGATTGCGTCATGGTTGTAGCACTTAGGTTGCACGCAGCTGCACTGAAAGTCCATATCTTTCCACAGAAATACAACACCAAGTGAGACAATTTTCAGTTCTTTTACCAGAAGTATTTATCAGCGTATCCAAGACACTGAAATGTCGTAGTAATATTCCCTGTTATCATTTTGGCAGTACATCAGGTACACCAAACAGTGGGACCATAATAACGTCTTCATCGCTCACGGTGGTGGACAGCATGTCGTGTCAACACCACGCTCTTACAAGGCACACCAACGTAGAATTAGTGCAAAAACCAAATATAGTGCTCCATGATCATGAGGATGGACAGGACAAATGGATATTGCAGTAATTCAGGGTAGTTAGCTCAGAAGGTGAAGGACATTAAGTCACATAGTAGTCTTCATTGAGAATTACATTAGTAGTTTGCGGCATTCATAGCCCAGTTATTGAACATTTCTGTACCATGTATTTAGTATTACAGAATAATGTTCATAAAATTAACTGAATATAACAATTATTGGCATCATGGGTAATCGTATTACAATAAACAGTGGCAGTCCTTGGCCAGTTACAAAGCATATTTAGTATGACAGAATAATGTTCATAAAATTAACTGGTTATAGTGAACATTGGCACTTATTGGCCAATTATAATCCATCAGAAGTCATCATTGAAAAGGAGAGTCAATTATTGGCATAGCATTAACATAATTCATTGAGTTATACTAATTATTGGCCAGCAAGTATTGAATAGTACAACATTTTTAATTATTGGCAGTCATTGGCCAGTTACAAAACATCAAAAGTCATCATTGAAAACAGGAGCTAATGAATGGTATAGTATTAACATAATTCATTTAGTTACACTAATTATTGGCACTCATTGGCCAGCAAGTATTGAATAGTACAAAACATTGGTCATCATTCAGTATTATTCAGAACTCTCTTAAATGGGTAGCATTATTTGGAACTGGTGATACTTTTTTTTTTGTTAGCAATGCATTGCTTTGGGTAATTGTAAGGGAAAGCAACAAGAGAAAAAGAAAAAAAATTGCTTCTGGGTTGTTCCTGTAAATGTCATTCGTCATGAGTCAGCTGTAGCAAAGTTATGAAACAAGGAAGTATATGTGATCACATTTATAAATGATAGACACAACTGGGTAAAAAAAATGCAGGTACTAGTACAGGTTTAATAAGTAACAGGTTCAGTAAGTATCATGAAAAGCTTCTCCTGAAAAAAATACAAAATGGATTATTGAGCTGAAAGAAGAAACGCATACTATGCTGAAAAGTAGTGAACTTCGAATTAACAGGTAGTGAAATGTGTATAAAAAATGTGTTCCATAGCTGTCCTTTCCAAAACTTTCACTCATCATACCATACGATATAAAACATACTGTCAAAACAAACTGCAACAAATAATTAAATAACTACATAGCATAAATACATAAACTTCAACATCATCCTCATCTGTAAAGAAAAAACTTCATTATCCATCACTTCATTATCCATATTATCATAACTTCATTATTATCATCACCTGTAAAGAAAAACTTCATTATTCATAGTAGCATATTCTTCATCATTACTCTTCATCAGCATTCATTATCATCTGCAAAAAATCACTTCATTACTCATTACACAACTTTTCCTTATCTCTAGCATATTTCATCACTAAAACTAAGATGTGTAGTTCTGTCTGACAGCCTGCATCAATCGCCTTGTATTCTGAAAGAAAAAAATTAGTTAAGACTGCTATTCTACGGTGTATAGTATATTCTTGTTAATGCTTGTTAATTCTGATCCATTCACTCTTCCTCATAAGGTTTTTGTATCTTCTTTCGTCTGTTCCGTAGTGGAAATTCCCATTTCTGTTTAATTTATTTCCTTTACACGTTATTTCTTTCTGAAAATGATGAACAAAGATTCATGTCTTGCATTTATATCATATACTCACTAAATAATGACTGGTTTATGGTGACATAATTAAGCATACAGCATAACATGACAGAAAACGTAATATGTCAAAAGCATAGACAGTGTTCAAAGGCAAAAATGTACACAGAATATCACAATGCAGCAGCAAAAAAAAAAATGTAAAACAGTCACGATGTTGAGATATCATAGGGCAAAAAATGTCAAAGTCAACTGGTGTTTGCTATGCCTTAACCATTTCATATTGCATACAAACAAAACATGAAACAATCGTATATCCATAAGAAAGTCAAAACGTGACGTTCGTTGTGTTCAGCTCGTATGTAGTGTAGTTAATAGAGGCGAGAATTAAATACTTTAATGGAGAGAGAATTTGATAAAATTAATACGTCACTACATAGAATTGCATAATTATTCATAAAATACGTAAGTTTGTCTGGAAAAATATGCACGGTCTGATGTGTAACGACAAGAAGAGCGACCTGCTAACCTTACCTTGCCGGGCACTTGCCAAGAAAAAAAAATACGATAGTCATCAATCATTAATCACGTGAATATAATTGCATAAGTGGTCATAAGTGGCATCATAGCACGTTAAATCATAAAGTGGTTTCATTCAATAAAGGGTTTAATGTTCGACACATGGTGGTTGCCCTTACTTTTCCTGGTTCTCAAAGTTTCGACGTGTACAACATTGGGGTGAGGAATGCTGCGAATCCGATATGGACCTGCGTATAGAAGTTCAAATTTACTGCACTTACCTTTTATTCTGCCAGATAAATAGTGTGTACGTACTAATATCTTCTGTCCAATGTGAAAGTCACGGCGTGTACAAACCTGTTTTTGCTGTCTTCTCCGGCGCTCTGCGGCACGTTTGATGTTGTTCAGCGCAATGTTAATTATTTCATGGTGTCGTAATCGACGAGATGTACGAAAGTGTACTAATTCTTCAATTTTGTTAGGTGATGCAGCATTTTTCAGTATAACAGACGGAGATAGCATAGTGGATTCATTTGGTATGGAATTAATTACATCTTGGAATGAGAATATGTGTGTGTCCCAATCAATATGTCTTTTGTGGCAGTATATTCCACACAGTTTACCAATTTCTTTCATCAATCGTTCACAAGGGTTCGAGGAAGCATGGTACCTGGATATATAGATCGGAGAAATGTTTCCAGCTCGTAACATGCGTGTCCATATAGCAGAACGAAATTGTGATCCATTATCGGAAATTACTCTCATCACAAGCCCTACTTGAAATAGAAAATGTTTTACAAATGCTTTCGAAACAGTTATAGCAGTAGCCTTGCGTAACGGAGTGAAAGTAGCAAATTTTGAAGTGAGTTCAACAGCGACAAAGATGTAGCAAAAACCTGTGTTAGTTCTCGGAATTGGACCAAAAATGTCTACTGCGGCCATATGTCTTAATTTAATAGGTGCAATGGGATATAATGGAGGAATATGTGAAGTTGTGTCTGACTTAGCTTTCTGGCAAATTTTACAAGACGCTAAAACTCGTCGTATACGTTTCTCCATGTTGGCAAAATAACAGTACTGTCTCAGTATAAGAAAACATTTTCTGGCTCCGTAATGTGCATAACTTAAATGAGTATACCATATTAGTTTGTTAACCAGTTCGTCAGGAATGCATAATAACCAATTGTTGCTGTCAGGATGAGAGCGGCGAAATACAATGTCATTGCGTACAGTGTAATGGTTTCTAATCGTAACATTATTCATTTTGCCAAAGGTGTTTAATTTCTTTCCACACGTTGTCTTTATTTTGCTCTTTTGCTATGTCCTGTAATGACGATGAAATAAAATTTTCAAATGCAACTTGCTGAATGTAAATAACGCTGAAATTTGCTTTGCAGAAGTTGGTTGCGACGTCTTGCTGATTGTTGCTGAGAGAACGAGATAGTGCGTCTGCTATAACATTTTGTGTGCCGGGAATGTGAACTATTGTAAAATTAAATTCCTGTAAATAAAGTTTCCATCTGCTTAATCTGTCATGAGTGAATTTAGCCGAAAGTAAGAATTGTATAGCTCTATGGTCTGTGTAGACTGTAGTGTGTCTTCCATAAAGAAAATGCCTAAATCTCGTAAAAGCCCATACAACACATAATGTTTCCAGTTCTGTAACGGAAGAATTTCGTTCAGCAGGTGACAGAATACGGCTTGCAAATGCGATGTTTTTGATTACTGTAGAGCCATCTTCTTCAGTTTCCTGGAAAATATGTACGCCTAAAGCGGTGTTAGAACTGTCGGTCGCAATGGAAAAATTTCTGGTAAGATCTGGGTGCGATAAAAGTGGTGCATTCAACAAAGCATGTTTCAGGTTCATAAATTCAGAATGTGCTTGCTTATCCCATGACCAAATAGTGTGTTTACTGTTAATTGGCATAATCTAGGTGTGTCTAAAGCAGAGTGATGAATAAATTTACGAAAAAAGTTAATTAAGCCCAAAAAACTGCGTAATTGTTTTTTCGTTGTAGGAATAGTAATGTCACGTAGAGCTTGAAGTTTTTCCGGATCAGGCGCAATGCCGTCTGCTGAAATTACGTGTCCAAGAAATTTTATAGAATTTTTGCCAAAGTGCGATTTACTAAGATTAACTGTAAGTCCTTGTGCATGAAAAGTTTGTAACAGTCGTTCAAGAATCATATTGTGTTCAGACCAGTTAGCTTCTGCGATAAGAATGTCGTCTACGTACGTCGTAATTCTGTCCTTACGTTCTGTCGGAAGTATTGTGTTCAAACCGCGAATAAAAGCTGCAGAAGAAATAGTTAACCCGAATGGTAATTTGTAAAATTGATAACAGTCACCAAAACAGAGAAAAGCTGTATACTTTCTACAGTTCGGATGGAGCTGAATTTGCCAAAATCCCGATTTCAAATCTAGTGTGGAGTAAACAGCAGTACCATGAAATTTCTGTAAAAGTACCTCTAGTATCTGTGGTCGATCTGTTTCATTAATAATAATGTCATTAATGTGACGCGAATCAAGTACAAGCCGAAGTGAGCCATCTTTCTTCTTAACAATATGCAGCGGGTTTATGTACGGACTAACTGCTGGTTCAATAATTCCTTGGTCAAGCATATCCTGCAATTCTTTTTTAACCTGTTCTCTATGAATATATGGAATGGGATAATGCTTGGCTTTAAATGTGTCGTGCTGTTTGACTTGAAATTCATACATAAAACCAGACATAGTACCAGGAATGTTGTCAAAAGCTAGAGCTTGCTGTAAAAGAATTTTGTGTAGTTGCGTGCGTTCGTCGTCTGTATTTGCACTGCTTTGTTTAACTTTATCATAAATCATCTGTATTACGTCGTAGTCAGCTTCGTCTGGAGTATTATAGTTATGTACGTACGTATCTGTGAATAATGTGGAATTACAGTCTATGTTACGTGTTGCGGAAATGACCTCTGTACGATTAATTGTTTGTTCTTCCGCAGATAAAGAATGCTGAAATTCTAAAGCCAATTGCACATTTTCATCCTTCAACATTAAATAAGAATTCTGAAAATCAACTGCGTCGTGTTGTACCAGAAAACTCGTACCTAAAATAACGTCTGTTGTCAATAAAGGAACAATCCAAAAATTTGAGTGAAAAGTATGACCTGCAATACAAAATGATAAATGCGTCTGTAATTTAACGTCTACACTTTTACTCGATACTGCTCCTTTTACTTTCGTTTTGCCTAATGGTAATGTGGGATAGGTATTCTCTTTGTTACACTCGTTAAAAGTTTCCTCATTTATAACTGATGTAGGTGATCCGGAATGGATTACTGCTGAAAATTTCGATGAACCAATTTTAATTTCGATGACAGGATGTGAAATAATTTTCTGAACAACTGGTCTTTCCTGTAAAAGAGTGTCTCTGATATCGTCAAAAGTAATTACATTTTCGTGAATAATATTCTGCGTGTCAAAGGCAGTGCTTATGTTACTGGAAGATGCCACCTGTACGGAATCTAGTCAAATTCTATCTGACCTATTATTATTGTCAGGACGATTCTGTGGCATTTCTACTATTTGAACTGTTCTATTATTTCTTCCAGACGTGTTACGCTCTGGATGATACCTACTATCTGGTTCATTCACTAGAATATGTTGTTGTGGATAATTTTGCTGTTGGTATGACCGACTGTTGTTAGATGTACGCTGAAAATTGTCCTCATTATTTTTACGTCTATCGTAATAGTCATTGCTATACGGTGCATTGCGATAAGAATTGAAATACTGCGTTTTCTGTACGTAGTTGTTTCTTTGCTGCCGTGCGTTGCTATTTGTTGTATCAGGGACTACACGCGCACGCGGCGAAACATTAAAGCTTCGCTGACCTTGTGCATAACATTGTTGGTTAGGTATGCTAACCGACTGGTTTTGATGTTGTTGCGGAGAAAAACGTCTATTGTTACTAAAATGTGGTTCTTCTTGATGAAAATTTTGACGGTATTGATAATTGGAATTTTGTCTGTTATTAAAGTTTTGGTGGTTGTCATTCCTAAAGCGTCTGTTGCTTTTACTATTGAAATTACGTGTCTGATCATAATTGCTGTACGTTTGTTGGCCTTGGTTGTTATATGAAAAATTTTTATTCACGAAGGAATAGTCTGATTGCTGCACTTCTAAAAGCTGTAACAGATCCCTGAATGCCGAAATATTTTCTTTCTGCTGACCCGTTAAAAGTGACACTCTTAATGATCGTGGCAATTTAGAAATGCATAATTGTATAAGTGCAGATTCACTATAGGGTTCACTTAAATACTGGTTTTGTTGCACCATGTGCTCAAAAAATTGCGTCACACTGGGAAAATTTGAGTTCTCATAATTTGGTAAGCTAATTAACTGATCTTTAATTCCGCGCTGTGTCGTCTTCGACCAATACGCTGACAGAAAAGCATTCTGAAATTCTTCTACCGAGTAACATTCTCTCGCGATCGGTCTCATACGAGTTGCCGGTTCGCCTTCCAAAAAACTACAAATAAATTCAAGTTTATGCGTAACGGGCCAAGTCGGTGGAAAAGCAAAGCTAAATTGTTTTATCCAATCCAGTGGGTGAATCTGTGTTCTGTCATTTTTAAACACTTTAAATTTTCTCACTGACAGAAAATGTTTGTAATCGAAATTATCGTCTCTGTATGACGGAACAGGTTCAGGATTGTAAGAGAATCTATTTGTATGTGTCTGTTCAGAATCTAAGTCCCGTACTCTCTGTATATTACCCAAATTATATGCACTGTGTGAGTCTGGCAAATGATCACAAAGTGGCGTCTGCTGTGATGTGTTATTAACTGAAATATTTTTCATCTCTGTTACTTCTTGCTGTAAACTTGACAATTTTCTACGCAACGTGTTATTAGACGAATCGATCTCATTAATTTTCTGCTGTAAATTTTGAAATTCAGGTGTTTGGTTAAATGAAACCGGTGAAGTATCGTCTGATTTGTTGTCATTATTACTTTCAATAACGTCAATACGACTGGCCAATTAATCACATTTTTCAGTCAGTATTTTTACCTGATCATCGCTTTTAGTGTCAGAAGTATTGATCTGTTTTTGTAATTTACGTGTGGTTTCGTTCAGTTTTTTAACATCAGCTTTGATGACATCACAATCCTGTGTTATTTCTAATTGTTCAAATCTGTCTGTCACTGTCTGAATATCTGCTGTGTGTGTATCTGTTTTTGATTTAAGATCAGAAATTTCATCACATAATTCCGCGTTCAACTGTTCGATGGTATTAATTTTGTTGGACACTGTGGCAATATTGTTGTCTACGTATGTTTTTGCTTTCGCAAACATTTTACGTTTGTCTTCTTGTCTCTGTGCAGTGATTGTTGACGCTTTACTTTATTTTGATCCTGAATAAATTTGCGGAAACGCGTATCACTGTTTTGTATGTGAAGATTAAAATGTTCATCAATTTGAGAGTTCTGTTGGTCGAATTTCACGTCAATCTTTTGATCCATTGTGCGCAAGTTCTGCTGTCATTGCTTTAAACTTGAAGCGTAATTGTGTAGCCTTTTCAGAGCATTGTTTACCGACTGCGCTAATTTCTTCTCTAAATGTTTCTGTTGTAACTGTTTGCACATCCCTTAATTCTTGAGCAACAGATCTAATTTCTTCGCTACTTTTTCTTGAACAAGCCTCAATTTCCTCGCGTAACTGTTCCTTAGTATCATGACACTGCTTGGCAACGGCTCTAATTTGTTCACTAAGCTGTCTGTAATTGTTGTCTAATTTTTCATTAAGGTGTTTGTTCTGTTCACTAAGTTGTTTGAAATTTTCGTCATTATTGTCTAATTTTTCACTCTGTTTGTCTTGTTTTTCATTAAGATTGTCTAATTTTTCATTAAACTGTTTAGTCATTTGTAGCAACAATGCCATAATTGTATCCGACCCCTAATCAGCATTCCTATTCTCTGTGCTGTTTGATTGCGTATCTGCAATTGTCGCGTTTTGTGCGACCATTTGGCCATTCTGTTATTTACAAAAACGTTTATCAGTTGGATGTACACTGTCAGACACTATTTCGGAATTAAATAAATCCGTCGTACTCTCAGTACATTGTCCATTTTCATTAGAAACATTTGTCTGTATATTATTTGAATTTTCCAAACCGGATGTATTAAGCAGGGCAGCGCTCATTCCAACAGAACGCCCCGCGTCATCAATTGTCGTCAAATTAACAGAGGAGACAATTGAGTACGTTTGTTCATCAGTAAGATAATAATCATCATTAGAGGTTGGAACGCACTGATTGTCGGTGAACGCAGGATTGTCATCATTACACTGCGTGTCACAATTACTATCGGTAATTTCATTCATAATACCTCGCGATACACTATTCACAGTCTTACGCGGCATTTTTACAATAGTCAAAATTATTCACAAAACAAATAAGCACAATGCAAAAACAACACACAAATACAACAGAGCAACGAATTGCCGATGATCTGAGGAAAGAAAGTCATAAAATTAGTGAAAGCGTTGCACCAAATGCTAATTACATTTAAGCAAATAAGAGCAGATATCTGACTGTTTCTTAGAAGATTCCCAAAGAAATACGTTCCCGGCCCGATGTTGCTAATTGTAACCTCGCCGCAAAATCTGTACAAGTATTCTTATTCAAATGCTAATGGACATAGAGCTAAGTGTAACCTCCCAGCAGTGGAACTGAATGACAATGACAATAAATGAAAAATAGCAGTCTGAGCCAAATGTAAGCTGCCCACAAAAATGTAAGACAATTCAATGATAATGAACTCTCAGTGACAATAAAAACGCAAATAGACCGAAATGTCGATCTTAGGCCCTGTGCAACTTTGAATTTAAGTGAAACTTTTCTTTAAGGAAATCCATGGGAAACTTTCTTTCAATTCAAATGATTGTTTTCTTAAAAATTTGCTTTGAAAATAAAATTATTATTGGGGCATTTCTTCGACAAATTAATTACAGTTAACATACATTACATTCTCAGATGTGCGCAATGCTGCTTCATTACCTTATTTAAAAAATATACCTCGTCCCGAATCTTGACCAGAGGCCCATGTCGACGCCCGCCGACTCCTCACACACAACTACGACTGTCTCTCGCGCGCTACTACATGCTCTCGCGACTCGCTACGTACTACTACTGCCTCGCAACTGGACCGCAACTGCCACTGCCGACTCCCTACATGCAACTGAACTCTCGCGCGGTCAAGCGCAGACTAGCAACGGTAAATAACTCTCTGGTCAGAGATTCTGTCATGCCTTGCCATCGCTGTACTAAATACATACGCATTTCAAACGATACCATTTTTGATCATGTTGTCCCACAAATTTCTTGTCATCCCAGTTCTATTCAGTACACCCTCATTAGTTACGTGATTTACCCACCTAATCTTCAGCTTTCTTATATAGCACCATTTCGGAAACTTCTAATCCCTTTTTGTTTAAACTGTTTATCGTCCATGTTTCACTTCCATAAATGACTACACGACAGAGAAATACCTGCAGAAAAGACTTTCTAACACTTAAATCTATATTCGATGTCAACAAATTTTTCTTCTTCAGAACTGCTTTTCTTGTCATTGCTAGTCTCCATTTTATGTCCTCTCTAATTCGGTCATCATTAGTTACTTTACTGCCCAAACAGCAAAACGCATCTACTACTTTAAGTGTCTCTGATTCCCTTAGTATCACCTGATTTGATTCGACTACATTCCACCATCCTTCTTTTACTTTTGTTTATGTTCGTCTTACATCCTCCCTTATTCTACTGCTCTGCCAAGTCGTTTGTTGACATAATTACAATGCCGTCGCCAAACGTCAAACGTTTTTTATTTCTTCTCTCACAACATTAATTCCTATTCCTAATTTTTCTTTCTGTTGTGATTGTCCCTACAGTACGGATATATATATATATATATATATATATATATATATATATAGTTCCACTATTAAGGTTTGATCGCCCCTTGTGCAGTAAGTAAGAAATTTTACTATTTCCTTTTTATTTTGGGAATTCGATTACAGTATTGAGTAATACCGGGAATGTTTGTTGGAACTTTAAATTAATGAAAAACTGACAAGAAACTTATGTCTTGAGATGCATATTATAACATCATTTATTAAGTCTGTGTTAACATCATTTATTAAGTCTGTGTGACTTTTTTCAGGACACGGGAGTCAAAAACGAACTCTGTAGCAAGTTTCTGTACCGAATCACATGAAAGTAATAGGACTTTCATTATACTTTGTACTTTGTTAATTTCTTCTGCATGTCTCATAGTACGTGACTGATCACGAGATGCAAAGGATAGTGGGAACAGCTTTTGACAAAAGTTTAATTACAATATTTCCTAGGATCACTTTGTATGTATATTTTTCAGAATCCTCCTCGTGGAGAACAAGGTGATAGTAATCTATGGTCTTGGTAGTATCACCCATGCCAGATTGGTCAGTAGCTGAGACGCCAGACAAAGAGTAGTTCCTCTAGGCCTTCACGACTAGAGAGTATGTGGACAGCAACCACATGGGTCCTTAGCTATGTCTGACATTGCTCCTCTTGCTTGTGTCATGTATCTTCTGTTTCTTATCTGTCTCACTTCGCCAGCTCTTGCTTTTTCGACCCCGACAGCAAAAAGTTGGGAGGCAGGGGACGTTTTTCATTTTTACTCTCTACTGATGAGGATATCAGCGGATCAGATGTGGTCAGAGGATGGAGTATAACATCCCAAAGTTAGAAGAGGCAGAAGACATCTCTTCAGGGTAGGCAGAGCTCGAAACCTGGGAATTACAGACTTCCTGGGAATGGCAATCCGAGTATTACACAGCAGACTTGGAAGCTGTGAGCTGGCAGCTCTAGTAACATCGTCAGGGGATTTCGTACATACTGGCACTCTTCACAATACAATGCCTCGGATGAAAGAAAATCGAACATGGAGAAGACCCACGCAGGTAAAGGATAGTCGATTAGATAACACAGATAAGGCAAAATAGCTTCATGGAATAGAAGAGGGAATGTTAATAAAGGAATGCAGCTAAATCATGAATTAAGAGGTAAACAAATTTATATATCTGTTATAACATAAACAAAAAAGAAGTTAAAAGTCACAGTAGATCTTGTTTACTACACATTGATATACGGTGGAATACCTCAAAACACGTGAGCGATTTGAGAGGTGGTAATCCTAATAAATAATAAATGAAATAGAAAAGTTATAGAATATTCCTTTGTTAATGAAAGAATATCACATCTAAACTGAAATGTGATCGAGCATATTTAGTCGTTATTAGTATACATGAAACATGGACGACAAATAGTTTGGGCAAGAAGAGAATAGCATCTTTTGAAATGTGGTGATACAGAAGAATGCTGAAGATTAGATGGGTAGATCACATAACTAATAAGGAGGTATTGAACAGAACTGGGGAGAAGAGGAGTTTGTGGCACAACTTGGCTAGAAGAAGGGCTCGGTTGGTAGAACATGTTCTGAGGCATCAAGGGATCACCAATTTAGTATTGGAGGGCAGCGTGTTGGGTAAAAATCGTAGAGGCAGACCAAGAGATGAATACACTAAGCTAATTCAAAAGGATGTAGGCTGCAGTACGTACTGGGAGATGAAGCAGCTTGCACAGGATAGAGTAGCATGGAGAGCTGCATCAAACCAGTCTCAGGACTGAAGACCACAACAACAGTGTACGTGAACCTTAAGTAAATAAAGGATATCATGTTCTGATCTCTGTAGAATTGATTACTAAAGTAGGCAACACACACATCTCAGGACTTGTCGGTGCATTTGAAGAACAGCAGATCAACAAGAATGTACTGTTCTTAAAATGCACCCACATGTCCTGAGATGGGTATGTTGCCTATGGTGAATAACTCTGTTTCCTACCTTCAGCCAGCTGAAGATCAATATACCATTTTTAGGGAATAAGACCTATATAAGGTACATGTAGTGCTAGGGTCATAGATCTTTGAAGGCCTAAGTAATTGCAATCGACATGATTTTTAATCATCTAGACGGAGAAAGGGATATCTGTTCTGACCATTATTTAGTCATGGCAACGGTAACATGATAGCTAAGTGGAAGAAACTAAGGCCAAGAAGACAAACAAAGGTTGAGGAAGTCTTTATAGTGTAAGGATTAGAAAATTCTAACAAAATCAGCTAGAGAAATTTCTTCTAGACATTCCAAGTGTTCATGATGTAGAGAAATAATGGCAAAATATTAAAGAACGTATAGAATGAGTGGCATATGAGACACTGGGAAGAAGAACTAGTCCAGGAAAAATAAATGTTTAAGGATTTTGAATGTAAAAGTCGCAAAGGCTGCTGAAGAAAAAGATTGGACCTACAAAAGTCCCTGCAGAATAAAATGCCATAAACTGAAGAGGTGTATAAGCAGAAACGGAACCATGCCTAACAAATAACCAGGCTAGCACACCGAGCATCATGAGATCATTTTATAACTAAAATAGAACAGGATATATATGGAAGGCAAAATTTTGCTTGTTATCTAATGAAACACTGAAACAGAGCAGAGAAATATACTGCAGAACTAAATACAGTTAGCAAAAAGTAGTGGAAAGAATTTTATGAAGAAATAGCGGCAAATAGAATATACAGAATCAGTCACAATAGAAGAACGTTAAGCAACATGGAAAACAGAAGAGCATGTGAGTAGTATCAGTACGGAAAATATCAGAACAGGTGTCAGATTTTAAAAATCATCAGAGATAGAGCTGTGAAAATTATCGAGGAACTGGCCTC
The DNA here is from genome assembly GCF_023864345.2 of Schistocerca serialis cubense. NCBI lineage: Eukaryota > Metazoa > Arthropoda > Insecta > Orthoptera > Acrididae > Schistocerca > Schistocerca serialis. The sequence goes on from NC_064645.1 coordinate 123,891,688, forward strand.
CCTAACTCAGCCTATAAAAATTTGCAAAAATAATTAATAATCAGATAAGAACCATAAATGAGATTTTCCTTTAAGAAGGACAAAATGGGTTCCGGAAAGGCCGTTCATATAATCATAATACATTATCCATTTTAAAAAAATTTAAACGACGAGAAGTCGATTTAGACATAAATAAACCTCTTATCGATTTCGAAAAAGATTTTACAGCTATAAAAAGCTTATAGAAAGAGACAAAAATAATAGCAAATGTTGATAATGATAAAACTGAACAAATCGCTACCAGTAGAGCACTTATACAAGGGTAGAGCCTTTCACCAACATTGTTCAGTACACACATATATAAATTATTAGATTAAGATCTGGAGATAGGAAGTAAATCCAGGTATACACACTAATAGAATAAAGATGTTATTATCCTTGTACATGCAGCTAATGTTATAATTTTGGAATAAAGTGAAGATAAGCTGCAAAAAGTAGTGTCTAAATTACGTCAGTTAGGGAAAAGAGAACGTAACCTCCAAATATCAACAAAGAAAACTACAATCATGGTTCTACGTGGCAAAACCCCACCGGCTCAAAAATAATACTAGATGATATACCACTTGAGCAGATCTCCTGGGATAAATTTTTTCGTGTGTGACGTAAGCTGTGATATGGCTTTACGAATAATAAATCTATACAACCGTCGTGTCTGTCTGCTTGTTTTGAACACGCTAATCTCCAAAACTACGAGACGAAGTTTCATGGGATGTTTGCCGGTAATGTAGTTTGGGGAATCGTATAGGCTTCAGTTCAAAGAAATCGGTTAATGGAAGAAAGATATCGTGATTTAAAGTTTTACTAAAACTAACTTGTCTGTTTGCTTGTCTGTACGTCTGACCATGCTCATCTCTTACACTAATCGATGGATTTTTATGGGATTTTCATGGTAAATTCAGCCCAGCTAGTGGAATCGTGTAGCCTATATGTAATGAAAACCTGATAACGGGGAAAAAATGGTTCAAATGGCTCTGAGCACTATGGGACGTAACATCTGAGGTCATCAGTCCCTAGAACTTGGAACTACTTAAACCTAACTAACCTAAGTACATCACACACATCCATGCCCGAGGCAGGATTCGAACCTGCGACCGTAGTGGTCGCGCGGTTTCAGACTGAAGTGCCTAGAACCGTTCGGCCACAATAGCAGGCTGATCACGGGAAAGAAAGATATTCATACATATTATATGTGCATACCTACCTTTCACACCTTCTGCAAAACCACTGGACCGATTTCAACCAAACTTGTTTCATATATCACTTACTGTCTGGAAAAGATCGCTTTGCGAGTAGGAACTACCTACATATCAAAGGGCTGCGGGTGGTGATGAAAAAGGAATGTAGTCCACGACGCGATAATATCTATAGTTTAGTCATCCATTATTTGAGGACGAGAGAACATCTTTACATGTCACTAACTTTACACATAATTCCCAACTTTTGGGAAACTTTTTCTCGCCGACACCCCGGAGAAATGATGAAAGGAAAAAGTTTTTTCGCTTACTACATTCTCGCTGTTCATTTTTGCGTTAAGCATGACGTTATAATTTATTACTTTACTACTAACTGTATTTACGATGTAACGTCCCCTTAGAAAAATTAATGAATTACTATGCTGATAAACCTCTTACATTATTTGCTTTTCAAACAGCTGAGCAAAACTGAACGTACTCAGACATTACTCTCTTTAGTTATTCTGATGGACACTAAACCGACACACAATATTTTTAGCGCAACGCAATCTGACTTTCAAAAATCCCTACGAAAGAATGGCCATGACTAACAATAATCTATACCTTTCATCAATCACTTACCTCACAAAAATCTTCGTTACTCGAACTACTGTAATACAGCGAGCGCCACTACTGCCAGCTAAATAAAAGATTCTAGCTACTGAAGCCACTAACTACTGATAGGCATAGTTAGCAAATGAAAGATTTTGACAAATAACAAACAATGTATTTACCTTAACAGTGTGCAAAAGTTATTATATATATATATATATATATATATATATATATATATATATATATATATATATATATATATATATCAGTTCATGACATCCAGTCTTACAAATTTACTCTGTCCAGATCATCCGCTCTCAAAACTCCATCTAATTCCCCACATCCACCACTGCTGGCGGCTCACCTCCAACTGCGCAGCGCTACGCGCTGTTAACATCTAGCTGCCCAACACTACAATAGCAAACAACAATGCACACAAGCCACAGACTGCACACAGCACAGCCAGTGATTTTCATACAGAGCGCTACGTGGCGTTACCAATATAAAAACCTAAACAGCCTACTTACAACGACACAATTTGCAGACAGTGCTCACAGATCCCACTGAACGCATCTGAAAAATTATATCGCTGAACAATACATAATTCAGCATTATGATGTCAGGAACACAGGGATGCGTAAAAAACTGCCGTGTTACACATGACATTTAAGCTTATTAATAGTAACCCACTGAACCGATGACATTTGGTAGCGAGATGGTCTGAACGCTGTGAAATCATATAGGATAGTTCAGAAAGTGCGTCGTAAAGACAGTTATTGATTTGGAGAATGTTACGTAAATTATGGGAAAATATTTGCTCTTTGAAAAAATTAAATACTCTTTGACTTTTGAACTTTATAATATTTGCAAAAATCTACATGATACGATTCAAAATAATGAATACAATTCTTACACAATATTCAACGTGTTTAATCCGTATCTCCACACCATTTGTGGCATAATGTAATATGAGCGGTATCTAGTATTTGAGAACGAGAACACTTAGTGACTGGCAACAAACTTTACACATAATTTAAAACCCATTACGAAACGTTTTCTCGCTGACAAAGCTCTAAAAATATGAAAGGAAAAAAGTTTATCCTCTACGCCATTTTGTTGTTCACACACTAAACAGCCATGGCTTTTAAATTTTTGGCTTTCTTGCTGCTATCTCCATTTGGACACATTTAGCAGACAGCATCCACGTATGCCGCTGACTGTTCCCACAAAATTGTATCATTTCACGACACAGCTCAGGAGATCTTAGGGAAGTAGGAGATAGAAAGAAAGGGAGGAGGAGATGGACAGAAAGTGAAGTGGAGGAGTTGGACAAGAAGAGGGGGGCAGAGGAGATAGAGAGGAATATTTTGAATCCAATGGACGGCTGCACATTTTGATTCCGCGCTAACCTAGACACATAAGGAAAACAAAATACACAATTACACTTTCTTCAACGTGGCACTGATTATCTTATCAGGCGTAAAATCCTGATAACGTAGGGAAAAAAAATAAATACTGAATCAATTTTCATTCGTCGTAAAGCAATGAAACTGTGTAAATCAGTTACTGTTCCTATGTTTAAGTATAGACATTTAACCATCCATCGTACAACTCAGCGTAACTGGCTGGTTATATTTTATTGGTTATATTTTACTAGGAGAAGGGGATGGACTAATAGAATTGAAACAAATATTTACAAGGGTAACACTAGGTACTCAGATAGTAGAAAAGAAGATTAACAAATGCCAAATAATATGCGGAACGACTACAGAAACCATTCCAGAAGAAAGTACGGAAGGAAACAAAATTAAAATTTCATAAAACCTTGGGTCCACTTACATTATTATACGGAGTTGAGTCAGGATGCCTGAAAAAGAGAGATAAAAGTGAAATACCATACACCATTCAAACGATCTGGTAAGATCTATGGTCCACTAAAGTGAGCTCCTAGAATTGCAGCCCAAATGTTCACTGAGAATCTCACCTTGTAACTTTTCGTACAGGTATTGGGTGGATATTCAACAGCCCAGTGATGGCTGTAGAAACTTTATTTCACTTTTCCGATTGTAGGTTCCTCATATGAAAACGTTCAAAAGTTCTTATTCTACAAAATACCAAATTTTTAAAATGTGATTCTGTTACACCCTGTATAGACTCTTCATTCCCGACACAGGTGCAATTAGACATTGGCACTACTTTCTATGTACACGCTTCTCGAAAAGAAAGAAACAGCTGTAATAATTTTGACGATACTACATGATAAGTTACAACAAAGTGAACATCGCTCCAGCCAGCTAAAAAACGTAGGATTGTGAGTACAGCATTTAACAGCTGTAGTGTCCGTTGATATCCAAGACTGTTGGCGGTAGAAAAGGATGCTACCCGATAGCTAACATTCAACATTCAGCACAAAGGCGAGGTTCGCAACTGGCCTTTAAGGTAAATAACAAAATGCTAGGCGGTAGACTGCACTGTTCCTGGCGCACTGCGCATCCCATTTTGTGGTCGAGATCAAAGGGAAACGCCACACCACTGTGTTTTTCACAAAACGAACGCTCAGCCAGTGCATTTGCCACAGGGAGTTGGACTGCACGCTTTGTTTAACTTGCTGCGCAACAGTTTCCCTTTTCATGCCTTCGTCAAAAGAACGACTGTATTCACGTCAAAAAAGTGTCAGAATCCTGTGCGATCAGGTGAGGGACTAGTAACTTTTTAATGTGATAAATACCGCTAAAATACATGTAAGTCTAGGAACACTTGAACCAGTAAAATACTGTACTTGTGTAATATAATTAAGGTGTTTATCGTAACCGTGACTATAGTCCAACCATAAATACGTTAAATTCCTTAGAAATTAGTAAATGACTGCATACGCAACAGTATTACAAATGTTCCAATAACTTAAGGTAATGTAGCGCCGGCCACTGTGGCCGAGCGGTTATAGGCGCTTCGGTCAGGAACCGCGCTGCTGCTACGGTCGCTGGTTCGAATCCCGCCTCTCGCATGGATGTATATGATGTCCTTAGGTTACTTAGGTTTAAGTAGTTCTAAGTCTAGGGGACTGATGACCGCAGATGTTAAGTCCCATAGTGCTTACAGCCATTTGAACTTAAGGGAATGCAGCCGTCGACAACCACCCAATATTTAAACACGAATTGCCTTGAAAGTTGGCCCTGTCGAAATATTGGCAGTTGTCGACAGCAACTACCGACTGCATTAAGTTATTTGACAACTTTAGCTATCACTGTCTTACAGATGGTACATCGTTGTTTAAAAAGGTAGCTTCAGGTTTCGTAACGGCATCCTGATTGTAGGTTTAGCCCATCAGTGCAGGTAATTCTTACCAGAGGCCATGTAAGATGTGACACTCCTTTTATTTCATGAACAGTTCCACATATGTAAACGAGGTTCTTCGGCAACTGATAGTGTGCTGAGGGGCACGTAGCGTTTTAGATTAGATTAGATTAGATTAGATTAATACTAGTTCCATGGATCATGAATACGATATTTCGTAATGATGTGGAACGAATCGAATTTTCCAATACGTGACATAATTAGGTTAATTTAACAACATACTTAAGGTGATATAACAACTTTATTTTTTTGTGTTTTTTTTATTTTTTTAATATTTTTTTTCTTAATTTATATCTAAAAATTCCTGTATGGAGTAGAAGGAGTTGTCATTCAGAAATTCTTTTAATTTCTTCTTAAATACTTGTTGGTTATCTGTCAGACTTTTGATACTATTTGGTAAGTGACCAAAGATTTTAGTGCCAGTATAATTCACCCCTTTCTGTGCCAAAGTTAGATTTAATCTTGAATAGTGAAGATCGTCCTTTCTCCTAGTATTGTAGTTATGCACACTGCTATTACTTTTGAATTGGGTTTGGTTGTTAATAACAAATTTCATAAGAGAGTATATACACTGAGAAGCTACTGTGAATATCCCTAGATCCTTAAATAAATGTCTGCAGGATGATCTTGGGTGGACTCCAGCTATTATTCTGATTACACGCTTCTGTGCAATAAATACTTTATTCCTCAGTGATGAATTACCCCAAAATATGATGCCATATGAAAGCAATGAGTGAAAATAGGCGTAGTAAGCTAATTTACTAAGATGTTTATCACCAAAATTTGCAATGACTCTTATTGCATGAGTAGCTGAACTCAAACGTTTCAGCAGATCATCAATGTGTTTCTTCCAATTTAATCTCTCATCAATGGACATACCTAAAAATTTGGAATATTCTACCTTAGCTATATGCTTCTGATTAAGGTCTATATTTATTAATGGCGTCATACCATTCACTGTACGGAACTGTATGTACTGTGTCTCATCAAAATTCAGTGAGAGTCCGTTTACAAGGAACCACTTAGTAATTTTCTGAAAGGCAGTATTGACAATTTCATCAGTTAATTCTTGTTTGTCAGGTGTGATTACTATACTTGTATCATCAGCAAAGAGAACTAACTTTGCCTCTTCGTGAATATAGAATGGCAAGTCATTAATATATAATAAGAACAACAAAGGACCCAAGACTGACCCTTGTGGAGCCCCATTCTTGATAGTTCCCCAGTTTGAGGAATGTGCTGATCTTTGCATGTTACGAGAACTACTTATTTCAACTTTCTGCACTCTTCCAGTTAGGTACGAATTAAACCATTTGTGCACTGTCCCACTCATGCCACAATACTTGAGCTTGTCTAGCAGAATTTCATGATTTACACAATCAAAAGCCTTTGAGAGATCACAAAAAATCCCAATGGGAGGTGTTCGGTTATTCAGATCAATCAAAATTTGACTGGTGAAAGCATATATGGCATTTTCTGTTGAAAAACCTTTCTGGAAACCAAACTGACATTTTGTTAGTACTTCATTTTTACAGATATGTGAAGCTACTCTGGAATACATTACTTTCTCAAAAATTTTGGATAATGCTCTGAACTCTGGCATCATTCGAGATACTGAAACACGGCACTTCATTTCTGGTTCAACGTTCTTTGCTTGCAGACATGTACACCAATGAAGAGAAGTTAGACATGCTACTTTTATACGGCGAATATCAAAGAAATGCTGTCTAAACGGTACGGTGGTTTGGGGAAGTCTATCCTGATCGTCACTGTTCGTCGGGCCAGACACTTGCACAAATTATTAAGTAACTAGTGGGAACGGACAGCTTCAACCCCACACAGTGTACTAGATCGAGGACTACTACTGACAGAGCACATGAGGAAACTGTTCTGTCCACTACGCTAATCGGTCCCCATGGTGACACGAGACGCATTGCCAAGGAATGTGGGATGAGCCAGCCAAGTTGTGGCGAAACAAGTGCTGTATCATTTGAGTGATACAGAGGCGAATAAGTGTGCCAGGACATAACCCAGTTCACTGCTACTAGCGCCACGTCATCATAACACGCCTGCGCGTAGAATACAAGTATTGCACCATAATCTAGGGATGAAATTAAAAATTATAGTAGCTTTTCCAAGCCGGCCGCTGTGGCCTAGCGGTTCTAGGCGCTTCAGTTCAGAACGCGCTACTGCTACGTTCGCAGGTTCGGATCCTGCCTAGGGCATGGATGAATGTGATGTCCTTAGGTTAGTTAGGTTTAAATAGTTCTACGTCTAGGGGAGTGATGACCGCAGATGTTAAGTCCCATAGTGCTTAGAGCCATTTGAACCATTTTTAGCTATTCCAAACTTTGTCAACATATACTTCAGTATATTAATGTTTAAATTGTTAAATCCCCCAGATGAATGTGTTTCCCTAAGTACGTCGTTTCAAATAAAAACAAATGGCACTAAATAACAAAGCTAGAAAGCCAAAAATTGTTCAGAATGTGCAAACACATGTCAAAATCAACTGTTAAAAGTCTCAACCTGCCCGGAGCAATATTTTGGTCAAAATCGGCGTTTTTACGAAAAATTGAAGGCGCTAAATATTACACACCGATATTTGAAAATTCGTATGAAGCTTCAGTTTGATATAAAAACATTAACTATCATACGTCATTAAGCTACCTGTACTAGTTTTCAAGTAATCTGCTGAAAACTCCATTTGGAACAAAAACGTCCCTATTTGTAGGGGATTAAATATCAGTAATATTAATGATAGATCTGATTACAGAACTTGATTACGTCCATTACATAGTTAAGTCATAATAAGTTTCAAGACCTTAATGTAAATAACAATCAATACAAGATCTCTTAAAGATGTAGTTCAGAGGTCATGTTCTACTGTCGGTGCCGTTTTAAAAATTCTAGCTGGCAAAGTTTAAATGCAGTCAACCTAAAACTTTTCCTGTAATTAAAGTCAGCTTAACGCCATTCATAGAAAAATTACGAAGATTGTAAATTGATTCATGACAGACTTATTTTAATATATGTCTCCGAGAAAGCGGCTATTTAGATGCTGATGCCTGGGCATACAACAGATGATGGCAGATGTTCCCTTCTGCCGTCCGCTGCGACTATACATAAATAAGGCCATGGAGAAACTGAGACACACTTCGTACCCAGCTACCATACTGAAATGATAATTAAATCAAGGCCCTAAGCTGTCGACAGGCATTGATATACATTAACGGGAACAGTTGAAAAGCTATGCCCCGACCGGGACTCGAACCCGAGATATCCTGCTTACATGGCAGACGTTCTATCCATTGAGCCTCCGAGGGCATAGGGGATAGTGCGACTGCAGGGATTTATCCCTTGCACGCTCCCCAAACTCTTACGGGACTCGGTAAAATTTACTACCGCGTGTAATCATTGTAATGGACAGGGGCACTACGAAAGTAGTGTGTGGACATTAAGTTGGGAATGTGGGTCCCAAGGGTAGCGTACAAGGGATAAATCCCTGCAGTCGCACTATCCTCTGTGCACTCGGTGGCTCATATGGATAGAGCGTCTGGCATGTAAGCAGGAGATCCCGGGTTCGAGTCCCGGTCGGGGCACAGATTTTCAACTGTCCCCGCTGATGTATATCAACGCCTGTCGATAGGTTAGGATCTTGATTTAGTTACCATTTCATTCTAAGCTGCATGGTCACCGATGGTACCTGTTCTCTCGGACACGTCCGAAGGAGCAGATACCATCTGCATACAGCTACCGTACGGTCCGCGTCAAACGCCGGCTTACGCGCTGCCTCGGATGACGTCACAACCAGGCTGCAACTATACGCATGTTTTCAACACAAATGGGAAGTGTACTCGCGAGACCTGTACACCGTCCTGGATAGCTTGGATTTCACGGAAGTAACTGTGTGTGTGATGCCCGTAATGTTGGCGAAACCGCATGGCAATGGTGATATTATTTTCCACTTCTGTGGCGAGCAATTAACGAAAGATCATTTAAGGGAACTTACCGTAGAGGTAGCCTCTGTACTGCTCATAGTGCTGTTTATGGTAGAGACATAATAATAACAATTATTATTATTGCTATTATTATTGTCTTTCACTTCCTCCGACGTTAAGTCCGGTTAAAAATGGAGTGACGCGGACCTTGATCAAGCGTCACTTCCTTTTAACTGTACGGTATTGTTATATTGCATTTAGGAACTTTCGGGTAATTGAACATGTATCAATAATTACGGATTTCTGTAGTTGTATATATATGTTTGGATGTAGCTGTATTGCATTGATGTACTGGTGGATATTGTGTGGTATGACTCCTGTATTTGATAGTATAATTGGTATGATGTCAACTTTATCCTCATGCCACATGTCTTTGACTTCCTCAGCCAGTTGGATGTATTTTTCAATTTTTTCTCCTATTTTCTTTTGTATATTTGTTGTATTCCGTATGGATATTTCGATTGGTTGTGTTAATTTCTTCTTTTTATTGGCGAGTATGATGTCAGGTTTGTTATGTGGCGTTGTTTTATCTGTTATAATGGTTCTGTTCCAGTATAATTTGTATTCATCATTCTCCAGTACATTTTGTGGTGCATACTTGTATGTAGGAACGTGTTGTTTTAAAAGTTTATGTTGTAAGGCAAGCTGTTGATGTATTATTTTTGCGACATTGTCATGTCTTCTGGGGTATTCTGTATTTTCTAGTATTGTACATCCGCTTGTGATGTGATCTACTGTTTCTATTTGTTGTTTACAAAGTCTGCATTTATCTGTTGTGGTATTGGGATCTTTAATAGTATGCTTGCTGTAATACCTGGTGTTTATTGTTTGATCCTGTATTGCAATCATGAATCCTTCTGTCTCACTGTATATATTGCCTTTTCTTAGCCATGTGTTGGATGCGTCTTGATCGATGTGTGGCTGTGTTAGATGATACGGGTGCTTGCCATGAAGTGTTTTCTTTTCCCAATTTACTTTCTTCGTATCTGTTGATGTTATGTGATCTAAAGGGTTGTAGAAGTGGTTATGAAATTGCAGTGGTGTAGCCGATGTATTTACATGAGTGATTGCCTTGTGTATTTTGCTAGTTTCTGCTCGCTCTAGAAAGAATTTTCTTAAATTGTCTACCTGTCCATAATGTAGGTTTTTTATATCGATAAATCCCCTTCCTCCTTCCTTTCTGCTTGATGTGAATCTTTCAGTTGCTGAATGTATGTGATGTATTCTACATTTGTGGCATTGTGATTGTGTAAGTGTATTGAGTGCTTCTAGGTCTGTGTTACTCCATTTCACTACTCCAAATGAGTAGGTCAATATTGGTATGGCATAAGTATTTATGGCTATTGTCTTGTTTCTTCCTGTCAACTCTGTTTTCAGTATTTTTGTTAGTCTTTGTCTATATTTTTCTTTTAGTTCTTCTTTAATATTTGTATTATCTATTCCTATTTTTTGTCTGTATCCTAGATATTTATAGGCATCCGTTTTTTCCATCGCTTCTATGCAGTCACTGTGGTTATCCAATATGTAATCTTCCTGTTTAGTGTGTTTTCCCTTGACTATGCTATTTTTCTTACATTTGTCTGTTCCAAAAGCTATATTTATATCGTTACTGAATACTTTTGTTATCTTTAGTAATTGGTTGAGTTGTTGATTTGTTGCTGCCAGTAGTTTTAGAACATCCATGTATAGCAAATGTGTGATTTCGTGTGGGTATGTTCCAGTACCCCCCCATGAACCATGGACCTTGCCGTTGGTGGGGAGGCTTGCGTGCCTCAGCGATACAGATAGCCGTACCGTAGGTGCAACCACAACGGAGGGGTATCTGTTGAGAGACCAGACAAACGTGTGGTTCCTGAAGAGGGGCAGCAGCCTTTTCAGTAGTTGCAAGGGCAACAGTCTGGATGATTGACTGATCTGGCCTTGTAACAATAACCAAAACGGCCTTGCTGTGCTGGTACTGCGAACGGCTGAAAGCAAGGGGAAACTACAGCCGTAATTTTTCCCGAGGGCATGCAGCTTTACTGTATGATTACATGATGATGGCGTCCTCTTGGGTAAAATATTCCGGAGGTAAAATAGTCCCCCATTCGGATCTCCGGGCGGGGACTACTCAAGAGGATGTCGTTATCAGGAGAAAGAAAACTGGCGTTCTACGGATCGGAGCGTGGAATGTCAGATCCCTTAATCGGGCAGGTAGGTTAGAGAATTTAAAAAGGGAAATGGATAAGTTGAAGTTAGATATAGTGGGAATTAGTGAAGTTCGGTGGCAGGAGGAACAAGACTTCTGGTCAGGTGACTACAGGGTTATAAACACAAAATCAAATAGGGGTAATGCAGGAGTAGGTTTAATAATGAATAGGAAAATAGGAATGCGGGTAAGCTACTACAAACAGCATAGTGAACGCATTATTGTGGCCAAGATAGATACGAAGCCCACACCTACTACAGTAGTACAAGTTTATATGCCAACTAGCTCTGCAGATGACGAAGAAATTGAAGAAATGTATGATGAAATAAAAGAAATTATTCAGATTGTGAAGGGAGACGAAAATTTAATAGTCATGGGTGACTGGAATTCGAGTGTAGGAAAAGGGAGAGAAGGAAACATAGTAGGTGAATACGGATTGGGGGACAGAAATGAAAGAGGAAGCCGCCTGGTAGAATTTTGCACAGAGCACAACATAATCATAACTAACACTTGGTTTAAGAATCATGAAAGAAGGTTGTATACGTGGAAGAACCCTGGAGATACTAAAAGGTATCAGATAGATTATATAATGGTAAGACAGAGATTTAGGAACCAGGTTTTAAATTGTAAGACATTTCCAGGGGCAGATGTGGACTCTGACCACAATCTATTGGTTATGACCTGTAGATTAAAACTGAAGAAACTGCAAAAAGGTGGGAATTTAAGGAGATGGGACCTGGATAAACTAAAAGAACCGGAGGTTGTACAGAGATTCAGGGAGAGGATAAGGGAGCAATTGACAGGAATGGGGGAAATAAATACAGTAGAAGAAGAATGGGTAGCTTTGAGGGATGAAGTAGTGAAGGCAGCAGAGGATCAAGTAGGTAAAAAGACGAGGGCTAGTAGAAATCCTTGGGTAACAGAAGAAATATTGAATTTAATTGATGAAAGGAGAAAATATAAAAATGCAGTAAGTGAAACAGGCAAAAAGGAATACAAACGTCTCAAAAATGAGATCGACAGGAAGTGCAAAATGGCTAAGCAGGGATGGCTAGAGGACAAATGTAAGGATGTAGAGGCCTATCTCACTAGGGGTAAGATAGATACCGCCTACAGGAAAATTAAAGAGACCTTTGGAGATAAGAGAACGACTTGTATGAATATCAAGAGCTCAGATGGAAACCCAGTTCTAAGCAAAGAAGAGAAAGCAGAAAGGTGGAAGGAGTATATAGAGTGTCTATACAAGGGCGATGTACTTGAGGACAATATTATGGAAATGGAAGAGGATGTAGATGAAGATGAAATGGGAGATATGATACTGCGTGAAGAGTTTGACAGAGCACTGAAAGTCCTGAGTCGAAACAAGGCCCCCGGAGTAGACAATATTCCATTGGAACTACTGACGGCCATGGGAGAGCCAGTCCTGACAAAACTCTACCATCTGGTGAGCAAGATGTATGAAACAGGCGAAATACCCTCAGACTTCAAGAAGAATATAATAATTCCAATCCCAAAGAAAGCAGTTGTTGACAGATGTGAAAATTACCGAACTATCAGCTTAATAAGTCACAGCTGCAAAATACTAACACGAATTCTTTACAGACGAATGGAAAAACTAGTAGAAGCCAACCTCGGGAAAGATCAGTTTGGATTCCGTAGAAACACTGGAACACGTGAGGCAATACTGACCTTACGACTTATCTTAGAAGAAAGATTAAGGAAAGGCAAACCTACGTTTCTAGCATTTGTAGACTTAGAGAAAGCTTTTGACAATGTTGACTGGAATACTCTCTTTCAAATTCTAAAGGTGGCAGGGGTAAAATACAGGGAGCGAAAGGCTATTTACAATTTGTACAGAAACCAGATGGCAGTTATAAGAGTCGAGGGACATGAAAGGGAAGCAGTGGTTGGGAAGGGAGTAAGACAGGGTTGTAGCCTCTCCCCGATGTTGTTCAATCTGTATATTGAGCAAGCAGTAAAGGAAACAAAAGAAAAATTCGGAGTAGGTATTAAAATTCATGGAGAAGAAATAAAAACTTTGAGGTTCGCCGATGACATTGTAATTCTGTCAGAGACAGCCAAGGACTTGGAAGAGCAGTTGAATGGAATGGACAGTGTCTTGAAAGGAGGATATAAGATGAGCATCAACAAAAGCAAAACAAGGATAATGGAATGTAGTCTAATTAAGTCGGGTGATGCTGAGGGAATTAGATTAGGAAATGAGGCACTTAAAGTAGTAAAGGAGTTTTGCTATTTGGGGAGCAAAATAACTGATGATGGTCGAAGTAGAGAGGATATAAAATGTAGGCTGGCAATGGCAAGGAAAGCGTTTCTGAAGAAGAGAAATTTGTTAACATCCAGTATTGATTTAAGTGTCAGGAAGTCATTTCTGAAAGTATTCGTATGGAGTGTAGCCATGTATGGAAGTGAAACATGGACGATAAATAGTTTGGACAAGAAGAGAATAGAAGCTTTCGAAATGTGGTGCTACAGAAGAATGCTGAAGATTAGATGGGTAGATCACATAACTAATGAGGAGGTATTGAATAGGATTGGGGAGAAGAGAAGTTTGTGGCACAACTTGACCAGAAGAAGGGATCGGTTGGTAGGACATGTTCTGAGGCATCAAGGGATCACCAATTTAGTATTGGAGGGCAGCGTGGAGGGTAAAAATCGTAGAGGGAGACCAAGAGATGAATACACTAAGCAGATTCAGAAGGATGTAGGTTGCAGTAGGTACTGGGAGATGAAAAAGCTTGCACAGGATAGAGTAGCATGGAGAGCTGCATCAAACCAGTCTCAGGACTGAAGACCACAACAACAACAACAACATGTTCCAGTAATATTGTCTCCATATTTTGTATTATTTAGCATGTTGGATAGTGGGTTCAGAGCAAGGCAGAACCAGAAAGGACTTAATGAGTCTCCTTGGTATATTCCACGCTTAATCTGTATTGGCTGTGATGTGATATTATTTGTATTTGTTTGGATATTAAGTGTGGTTTTCCAATTTTTCATTACTATGTTTAGGAACTGTATCAATTTAGGATCTACTTTGTGTATTTCCAATATTTGTAGTAACCATAAGTGGGGTACACTATCAAAAGCTTTTTGGTAATCAATGTATGCGTAGTGTAGCGATCTTTGTTTAGTTTTAGCTTGATATGTGACCTCTGCATCTATTATCAGTTGCTCTTTACATCCTCGTGCTCCTTTGCAACAGCCCTTTTGTTCTTCATTTATAATTTTGTTCTTTATTGTATGTGTCATTAATTTCTGTGTAATGACTGAAGTTAATATTTTGTATATTGTTGGCAGGCATGTTATGGGGCGATATTTAGCTGGGTTTGCTGTGTCTGCTTGATCTTTAGGTTTCAGATAAGTTATTCCATGTGTAAGTGTATCAGGGAATGTGTATGGGTCTGCAATGTAACTGTTAAATAATTTAGTTAGATGTGAATGTGTTGAGGTGAACTTCGTTAGCCAGAAATTTGCTATTTTATGTTTTCCAGGGGCATTCCAGTTGTGAGTAGAATTAATTGCTTGGGTGACTTCATGTTCTGCTTGTATCCACCGTGTATGCCTGTTATGTTGTACCGGGTTTGACCATATGTTGCTCCAGAAGTGTTCCATGTCTGTTATGTTTGGTGGATTTTCTATTTTAATGTGTGTGTTATCTATTGTCTGGTAAAATTTCTTTATTATTATTATTACGAGGAATAGTACTATTTTTTGCGTGAAAATTTTTGCAGAATGTATCTCAATCCGTTAGAACTCAAAACTTTCAGTTATAATCATAGTTTCTGATCCCGCTGAGTAAACAGAGAGTAGAAACATTTCTTTCATTCAGCACAAGAAAAATGTGGATTTGCAGACTGGAAACTATGGTCTGTATGTTCTCCATCGCTTTCTGGATGAGCAAACAAATATTTTTCAGTCTTTAATAAAAGACGCCGCCCCGCCCCACAACGTGTCCTTCCCCTCTTGCGTCGGGATAAATTCCGCACTCATCATCTGTCATTACATCAGGCACTCAGGGGACATGATTTCGAACATCGTATAGAACTTTGTGATTTTGCTCTGTAGCGCCTGCGAGACGAGGCTAGGCCGGCCGGTGTGGCCGATCGGTTCTAGGCACTACAGTTTGGAACCGCGCGACCGCTGCGGTCGCAGGTTCGAATCCTGCCTCGGGCATGGATGTGTGTGATGTACTTAGGTTAGTTAGGTTTAAGTAGCTCTAAGATCTAGGGGACTGATGACCTCAGATGTTAATTCCGATAGTGCTCAGACACATTTGAACCATTTCTTTTGCCGTTTATTATCTGACTTTAAACTTGAAATACAATCGTTCTCAAAAGTCTTGGAATCGCTGGGACCGATATCTTGTGAGTGTCTCTGTCAATAACATGAAAAAATCGTCGATATCCTCGATTCCCGGAGTGGATAAACTGTCTATAAATATAATTAAATTACGAGGGCATTTCAATAAGTAATGCAACACATTTTTTTTCTCGGCCAATTTTGGTTGAAAAAACCGGAAATTTCTTGTGGAATATTTTCAAACATTCCCGCTTCGTCTCGTATAGTTTCATTGACTTCCGACAGGTGGCAGCGCCGTACGGAGCTGTTAAAATGGCGTCTGTAACGGATGTGCGTTGCAAACAACGGGCAGTGGTCGAGTTTCTTTTGGCGGAAAACCAGGGCATCTCAGATATTCATAGGCGCTTGCAGAATGTCTACGGTGATCTGGCAGTGCACAAAAGCACGGTGAGTCGTTGGGCAAAGCGTGTGTCATCATCGCCGCAAGGTCAAGCAAGACTGTCTGATCTCCCGCGTGCGGGCCGGCCGTGCACAGCTGTGACTCCTACAATGGCGGAGCGTGCGAACACACTCGTTCGAGATGATCGGCGGATCACCATCAAACAACTCAGTGCTCAACTTGACATCTCTGTTGGTAGTGCTGTCACAATTGTTCACCAGTTGGGATATTCAAAGGTTTGTTCCCGCTGGGTCCCTCATTGTCTAACCGAACACCATAAAGAGCAAACGAGAACCATCTGTGCGGATTTGCTTGCTCGTCATGTGGCTGAGAGTGACAATTTCTTGTGAAAGATTGCTACAGGCGATGAAACATGGGTTCATCACTTCGAACCTGAAACAAAACGGCAATCAATGGAGTGGCGCCACACCCACTCCCCTACCAAGAAAAAGTTTAAAGCCATACCCTCAGCTGGTAAAGTCATGGTTACAGTCTTCTGGGACGCTGAAGGGGTTATTCTGTTCGATGTCCTTCCCCATGGTCAAACGATCAGCTCTGAAGTGTATTGTGCTGCTCTTCAGAAATTGAAGAAACGACTTCAGCGTGTTTGTAGGCACAAAAATCTGAACGAACTTCTCCTTCTTCATGACAACGCAAGACCTCACACAAGTCTTCGCACCCGAGAGGAGCTCACAAAACTTCAGTGTACGTTCTTCCTCGTGCACCCTACAGCCCCGATCTCGCACCGTCGGATTTCCATATGCTTGGCCCAATGAAGGACGCAATCCGTGGGAGGCACTACGCGGATGATGAAGTTATTGATGCAGTACGACGTTGGCTCCGACATCGACCAGTGGAATGGTACCGTGCAGGCATACAGGCCCTCATTTCATGGTGGCGTAAGGCCGTAGCATTGAATGGAGATTACGTTGAAAAATAGTGTTGTGTAGCTAAAAGATTGGGGAATAACCTGGTGTATTTCAATGCTGAATAAAACAACCCCTGTTTCAGAAAAAAATGTATTGCATTACTTATTGAACTGCCCTCGTAATACGGAACCCTCAGTGCGCGAGTTCTACTCGCACCTGGCATTTACCTTTCCTAACTGCCTGGCCACTTGGAACTCCTCCTTTAATTTTCCTTTGTGGCCAAGCCCTGCAAACGCAATAATTTTGGGCGATAACGGTGCCGACGAATACAGCGTAGTTTCTGTCACCCCTTGCTACACCTATAGAGGGATTATGTCGATAGACACCATCGCTTTTGTTGCCCAGCTGTAAAAAAATATCAAAAGAATTACAATGCTAGGCTGAATGAACAGTTAAACTTACAAATGCCGATTATTTACATGTGTAACATGTATTGCCTTTAATCAGAACACACACCAGCAAAGTCATATGGAACATGTCATTTTCCGTGTGTCCGCAGGCATGAGCAACAGTGAGCAGTGAGCAGTGAGCCAGCCCCTGCTATGATGATGAGCTTGCTATCCCTGGTGGCGCTCCTGGCCACGGTTGCCGCAGACGTCGACCGCCTTCCGCTGCTACCCTCGCAAGGTGAGTGCATGGACCACATGTAACACCATAGTCTGTCGTAACGGCTGAGCAATTACGTGTTACATGTTATACTACTGGCCACTAAAATTGCTACACAAAGAAGAAATGCAGCTCATGAACGAGTATTCATTGGACAAATATATCACACTAAAACTGACATGTGATTACATTTTCACGCAATTTGGGTGCATAGAGCCTGAGAAATCAGTACCCAGAACAACCACCTCTGGCCGTAATAACGGTCTTGATACGGCTGGGGATTGAGTAAAACAGGGCTTGGATGGCGTGTACAGGTACAGCTGCCTATGCAGATTCAACACGATACCACAGTTTATCAACAGTAGTGACTGGCGTATTCTAACGAGCTAGTTGCTCGGCTACCATTGCCCAGACGTTTTCAATTGGTGAGAGATCTGGAGAATGTGCTGGCCAGGGCAGCAATCGAACATGTTCTCTAACCAGAAAGGCCCGAACAGGACCTGCAACTTGCAGTCGTTCATTATCCTGCTGAAATATAGGGTTTCGCAGGGATCTAATGAAGGGTAGAGACACGGGTCGTAACACATCTGAAATGTAACGTCCACTGATCAAAGTGCCGTCAATGCGAACAAGAGGTGACCGAGACGTGTAACCAATGGCACCCGGGTGATACCCCAGTATGGCGATGACAAATACAGGCATCTGATGTGCGTTCACCGCGATGTCACCAAACACGGATGCGACCATCATGATGCTGTAAACAGAACCTGGATTCATCCGAAAAAATGACGTTTTGCCATTCGTGCACCCTTGTTTCTCGTTGAGTACACAATCGCAGGCGCTCCTGTCTGTGATGCAGCGTCAAGGGTAACCGCAGCCATGGTCTCAGAGTTGATATTCAACGCTGCTGCAAACGTCGTCGAACTGTTAGTGCAGATGGTTGTTGTCTTGCAAACGTCCCCATCTGTTGACTCAGGGATCGAGACGTGGCTGCACGATCCGTTACAGCCATGCGGATAAGATGGCTGTCATCTCGACTGATATTGATACGAGGCCGTTGGCATCCAGCACGGCGTTCCGTATTACCCTCCTGAACCCACCGATTCCATATTCTGCTAACAGTCATTGGATCTCGACCAACGTGAGCAGCAATGACGCGATACGACAAACCGCAATCGCGATAGGCTACAATCCGACCTTTATTAAAGTCGGAAACGTGATGGTACGCATTTCTCCTCCTTACACGAGGCATCACAACAACGTTTCACCAGGCAATGCCGGTCAACTGCTGTTTGTGTATGAGAAATCGGTTGATAACTTTCCTCATGTCAGCACGTCGTACGTGACGCCACCGGCGCCAACCTTGTGTGAATGCTCTGAAATGCTAATCATTTGCATATCACAGCATCTTCTTCCTGTCGGTTAAATTTCGTGTCTGTAGCACGTCATCTTCGTGGTGTAGCAATTTTAATGGCCAGTAGTGTACCTTCGTTATTTCCTAATTATCTGAAATCAAATCCGTATTCTAAGCTGTCATTGAAATTAATTTTAACAAACTTTTAGAATACATGATGGAGCTCTGATGTATTCTGGTACAAATGTAAATGCCCAAGGTTTGGCGTATTATTCACGACATGTCGCACTACCTTTACATACACTTTTTAACTACATGTTTTCCCATTGCGACGGTTCGATACGCAAAGCATTGGACATTTTATGCATTTAGTCACTTTACTACAAATGATACAAAATTTTGACATGATTTACAAAAGCTTAAGGAATACGGGACGCAAGCGGACCTACAGTTGAGGACAGCTAGTGGCCGTTACCCCAGGCAGTCATTTGTTCCAACTAATATTCCGACAATTGAGAGAACTGGGTTGGTAGGTGGACGTCAGCATGGGAATATATGTTGAAGCTAACAGTCAGTCGACGGAATACAGGTGTTGGACAAAAATATCGATACACCAAAAACACACCACAGTAACATGTCCAACATTGTGTAAGACTCGCATTCGGGACGACGACGGTTCAAACCCGCGTCCGGTCATCCTGATTTGGGTTTCCGTGATTTCTCTAAATCGCTTCAGGCAAATGCCAGTAGGGTTCCTTTGAAGGAGCACTGTCGATTTCCTTTCCACTTCTTCCCTAAATCCATGTGACCGATGTTTGGTCCCTTCCCGCAACTCAACCAACCAATCAACCAACAAACCAACCACGGTATAAGAAAACCGACGGCGTTCATAACAGCTTACAGCGGCCTCAGATGGATAGATATAGGTCCTGTATGGATTTCAACGAAATCTTATGCAGTTCTTCCTGCAAAATGGTCACAAGTTCAGGCAACGATGATGGAGATGGACAGCGATCAAGCACTCCCCTTTCCCAAGTAGACCAAAAAGGATCAATAATACTCAGATCTACTGACTGTGGTGCCCATTGGAGATACAATACTTCAATATCCTACTCACAAAACCAGTCCTGGACGACGCAGTCTGTGTGAACCGAGGACCCGTCGTTTTTGAACAATAACATCACCATTGGTAAACAATCATTGTACCATGGGATGGACCTCACCAACCAAATGGTCACATAATCGTTGGCAGTAATGCGCCCTTGCATCGTAAATGTGGGGCCCACAGAATGCCACGATATGGCTGTCAAAATCATCACCGAACACCCGTCATGTTCTACTCTTGGGACGTAAACTCGGCCGGAAGATGGAAGTGTGAAACAAGACTCTTCCAAACAAATGACATTCTTCCGTTCCTCCATAGTTGAGGTTTTATGGCTTCGGCACCACGTTTTCTTGTTAATAGCATTTGCATCACTGATAAGTGGTTTTGGAATACCAGCTCGCCCTTCATTTCCCTGCCTTCGCTTCGTCCTCTGGCATCAGATGTTGCAGAATTTGGTCTTCGTAAGCATGCAAACGAAGAGGCTGGTGTACTACACGATGCAATGTTGCTCTTGGTAATTTAACTTCCTTAGGTGCCTGTTGAATTGACGTACTTCTGAGAAACACTTGTCTGATGTCCTCCACGAAACACCATGATGTGCAGAGCCAGAAATTTCCACAATATTTTCAGTTGCCAGAAACATATGACACCATTCCTTAGTTGTTTTCACATTAGGTGAATCACATCCATAGATCGTACGATAATTTTCTTTGCACAGTAATCGGTGACATGTTTTCCTTTTTTTTTTTAGTTTAATTTCGGTAACATCTACATCTACATCGGTACTCTGCAAATCACATTTAAGTGCCTGGCAGACGGTTCATTGAACCACCTTCACAATTCTCTATTACTGCAATCGTGTATGGCATTCGGAAATAACAAACACCTATATCTTTCCGTACAAGCTCTGATTTCCCTTATTTTATCATGGTGATCGTTTCTCCCTATGTAGGTCAGTCAACAAAATATTTTTGCATTCGGAGGATACAGTAGGTGATTGGAATTTCGTGAGAAGATTCCGTCGCAACGAAAAACACCTTTCTTTTTAATGATGTCCAGCCCTAATCCTGTATCATTTCCGTGACACTCTCTCCCATATTTCACGATAATATAAAACGTTCTGCCCTTCGTTGAACTTTTTCAATGTACTCCGTCTGTCCTATCTGGTAAGGATCCCACACTGCACTGCAGTATTCTAAAAGAGTACGGACAAGTGTAGTGTAGGCAGTCTCCTTAGTAGATCTGTTACATTTTCTAAGTGTCCTGCCAATAAAACGCAGTCTTTGGTTAGCCTTCCCCACAACATTTTCTGTGTGTTCCTTCCAATTTAAGTTGTTCGTAATTGTAATTCCTAGGTATTTAGTTGAATTTAGGGCCTTTATATTTGACTGATTTATCACGTAACCAATTTTCGCACCATTCTGATATCTTTTCTAAATCGTTTTGCGATTTGTTTTGTGGAAGAAAAAATATTTCAAAACCCTCCCTAAATTGTCCTGCTAAACATTGAAATCTGGTGGTCAAATGTACAAGATAATCAACAGATGGCATGATGTGTCAATTCTACATGAATGTTTTGCAATAACTGCCAAAAGGGTAACGAAGAAGTACGAGGGGCGTTCAATAAGTAATGCAACACATCTTTTTAAAAGTTGCTTGGTTTTATTAAGGTTCCAATTCATCATATTATTCCCCGCTGTTTTGGCTATAGAACCCCATTTTTCATCATAACCTCGATTCAATGCGACGGCGTTTCGCCACGTTATTGATGCCACTCTACTGGTCTAAGCGGAGCCACCGAATTGATGTATCAATAACACCCCCGCCAGCCTCGTAACGCGCCAGCAATTCCGCACATATGGCCTTCGTTGCTCTTTTTGGTCTTGGTTGCTCTTTATGGTTTCCGCTATTATTCTGCAGAGCCTATGAATATCTGCGATGCTCTGATTTCCCTCCAAACGAAACTCAATGGCACCTCCTTTACAGACGTCATTTTGAAGGTTACGTATAGCGCCGACACCTATCGTACCTTGATGAAACAAGAGGGTCTGTAGCGGGAATATTCCACGATATTCTACAACAAATTCTGAAATTCTTTCAACCAAAATTGGCCGACCAAAAAGTGTTCCATTACTTACTAAACGTTGTTATTGGGTAGTGTAGCGATTAGTTATCAGCAAAATATTAAAGTTCTTCTGGTAGTTTGTACGTAAAATTTAGCTGTATGCAGATATGTATCTTTCATTTGAACAGAAACAATGGGATTGGAGTGACTACATGGAATAAATGCGTTGTTAACAAAACTAATTATGCCAGCAGTTCAGCAAGCAGTTCAGTTTAGTGGAAAAAGTGCAAGCTATCACAGTATTTACGTAAACTTTTATTACTTCACTTTTGCAGTTGTGTTTTCAACCTGGTCTGGCCCGCCATCAGTATCAAATGAATATGTGCTCCGACTGTTCTCCATTCAACGAGAATAATTAAAGCAATCCATAGCCCTGAATTAGAGGCAGAAGGGACTTCCACCACTGTATCTGGATTACTGCTTCACGAGGATAATAGCATAAAAGTCTGATTCTGACAGCTGGCTACTGACTCTGTACACATTTTTATTAGTTTTTTTACATTCGTCCTGTTGTGTTTGGGGTGAGTGGGATGGGACGACTGACTACGGCCTAGCTGCCACTCTAGTTAATTTAAGCAATGTACTTCTTTGTAGTGTCTGTAATCAGCAAAAATTAGTGCCTCGTGCGCACAAGTTGCTGAATGTAATTACAGCATTTCTCAATTTCTTCTACTAAATATTACGGAACATGTCTATTTTTGTGATAGTTGGTCTTACAAAATTATTTACTAATTTATTCTGAAGATTCTGAATCAACACACTCAAATCCGTCTCACGGTAAGACTTATAATAAAAATGATCTTTCTGGCAATAAGACGAAATTCATAATATTATTCGTGTGATAGATTCTGAAAGTTATTGTACTTCAGTGAAGGGAAGAAGGAATTTTGAACATCTGTGATGATCGTTAGAGACGGAGCATGGAGAATGGGGACGGACTCAAATACTGTGAGAGGTGGTAATACTCATCGAAAAAATGAAAATATGTCCAATAAACGCGGTTGCGAAAATGCATACGTTCTGAGATAAAGCAAAGAGACATGGATCCAGAAATGCATACTTCCTGCGATAGACACGTGCTTATACAGGGGGTGTTCAACGTGGCGTCCATTCACGACAAGCCGGCGGGAGTGGATCAGTCTGGAACCGAGCGACCGCTACGGTCGCAGGTTCGAATCCTGCCTCGGGCATGGATGTGTGTGATGTCCTTAGCTTAGTTAGATTAGTTCTAAGTTCTAGGCGACTGATGACCTCAGAAGTTAAGTCGCATAGTGCTAAGATCCATTTGAACCACTAACAAGATCGTGCCCAGGAGTGTCAAACAAAAAATTTTAACAGAAAACGCGCATAATCCGGAGTTGTATAGCTCAAACACGCACCAGAACATTCAGAGCAGGAAAGAGCCTCTTATCCTAATACCAGTGAAAAACAGTTCTGCATGCAAATGTGACCCCCACCATGCACTTAAGAGTTGTTTTGTTCTCCATCAGCAAATGCATCTCGGGAAGCATCCATAGCACGCGACTAATATGGGCAGTGCCTGCCAACTTCGTCCGATGTTTCTACTTGCTGATGTAGAGCTCCTCTATCAACAGACTGCATCTGGCAACCACCCACTACCGTTGCCGCAGGTTACTTCGTGCACTACGTCGGCCAAGAAACGACACCGGGTATCCAGCGGCCAGAGTGCCACTGCACAACCGCCGCAGTAACTGCCCTTGAACCGCAATAAAAGCAGAGTCGCCAGCGCAGACACCACTCGTCGGGCGTCACACAGAGCTCTGCTAGCAGGTGGGATTTAGAGCGCAGTTAGCCGGGCCGTGCGTGCTCCTTTGTTGTCCAGAGTCGCGACTGTGTCGGCCCCTAGCGAGGTGCCAGGGTAGCGCGATCTCGAGGGCAGCCCGATATCTTTGACAATCGATCACGGACGGACTCGGGAATTATCAGGACATTTACGTCAAATGATTTATGGAAACGACAGAAGGGATCAAATTCTGGATGCTTAACAAGGACATGAATCGCCTACCTGTGTCCCGCAGTGCGCCACTTTTCTCTGTGGTACATTTGTGCATTTCATTAGGAGGCAAGATGCAGCCAGCGTAGTGGTGTCGAGGGATTCTTGATGTTCACGCTGCTTGCGTGTGACAACTGCGGGTCGGACTGGTCCAAGCACGTAGCGATAATGGTTTCGACTGGCTGGTATTACTTGCGCGCAGGACCAACGTCTCCCAACATCAGGTATAGTAGCATCTGAATTAATGAGGCTTGAACGAAATTGATGCTGCATTGAAGCGCAAAATTTGGAAAATTCCTAATTGTCATGCAGAGAACATCAAGCCGAAGTCATTACAAATATAAATTCACGACGCATTTCTTGAGGAGGCCACTTCATTATATCTTTTGTAAATGATACGAAATACTGAAAAAAGTTTGGCAATTGTGGTACTGAAGAGTCAGGTTTAATTTGCCAAGACTGTACTTCACATTGTACGTAATAAATCACATAAAATAGAATCAGAAATCTGCCTTTTTTCACCTTACGATTTCTCTCTTTAGAACTGTAATTCACATCGAATATTTCATCGCTAATTTTCGTATTTCCTTCATCTCCTGGACGGAGAAAAATGGCTCTGAGCACTATGGGAGTTAACTGCTGAGGTCCTCAGTTCCTAGAACTTAGAATTACTTAAACCTAACTAACCTAAGGACGCCACACACATACACGCCCGAGGCAGGATTCGAACCTGCGACCGTAGCGGTCGTGCGGTTTCAGACTGTAGCGCCTAGAACCTCGGCCGGCCCCCTGGGCGGAGACCATCGAATGTTCTATACGTGTTAATGACCTCCTGCGGTAACTTTTCAGACTGGCATTACTTTCCAGCTTGCATAAGGATCCTTTCCATATTAAGCGTTGACACCAGCAATCGGATCTTTCCTCATTTGCAAGACAGTGAGAGCGGCGTATTTGCTAACGTCGCTGGAGACTTGATATGTAGGAATATAACCATTATGCAATGGCGCACTCGCATTTCTACTGCTTGAATGTATCAATGAATACCCTCCATTATTGTCCCATATTGCCTTTCTCAAGTATTTTCAGCTTCATATAGTGGAACAGTTGGGTACAACTTCATACACAACTGTAAGGAGAGCCGAGCTATAGAGTGGTGTGGCAATGGTCATTGTAGGAAAGCTGTACTGGAGCAGAAATGATAAGTGAACAAGTTAACACAGTAAAAAAAGATTTACTTGTGTTTCTCTTAATGAACGAAGCCTCATTACAAATAATGCAGAGAGAATTAGAGTCCAGCTCATATAACAGCAACTAGGACGAGGCTCGGTATGCTAAGCTCCAGGTGCAAGTGGGTTGAATGGCCCCTGGTGGTTGTGCTATGCTGCGGCGGCAGACAGCGCTCGAAGTCCAGAGTCAATGGAGGAGTGGCTCGGTTGGTAGGCACACACCATGGGGTTCGCCAGACATCATGCGACCACTGTTAGCATCAGATGGAAATTTGCAATTCCGCTGCCAAATTCGCGGCTCTTTGGGATGGTATCGATAAGTGATGCTATAGGAACTAACATTTTTTTTTTTCATCAGTCTACTGACTGGTTTGATGCGGCCCGCCACGAATTCCTTTCCTGCACTAACCTCTTCATCTCAGAGTAGCACTTGCAACCTACGTCCTCAATTATTTGCTTGACGTATTCCAACCTCTGTCGTCCTCTACAGTTTTTGCCCTCTACAGCTCTCTCTAGTACCATGGAAGCCATTCCCTCATGTCTTAGCAGATGTCCTATAATCCTGTCCCTTCTCCTTATCAGTGTTTTCCACATATTCCTTTCCTCTCCGATTCTGCGTAGAACCTCCTCATTCCTTACCTTATCAGTACACCTAATTTTCAACAGTCGTCTATAGCACCACATCTCAAATGCTTCGATTCTCTTCTGTTCCGGTTTTCCCACAGTCCATGTTTCACTACCATACAATGCTGTACTCCAGACGTACATCCTCAGAAGGGACCGAACACTCTGCAGTTTGGTCCCTTTCATCCCTAAACCAACCAACCAACCAATCCTCAGTAATTTCTTCCTCAAATTAAGGCCGGTATTTGATATTAGTAGACTTCTCTTGGCCAGAAATGCCTTTTTTGCCATACCGAGTCTGCTTTTGATGTCCTCCTTGCTCCGTCCGTCATTGGTTATTTTACTGCCTAGGTAGCAGAATTCCTTAACTTCATTGACTTCGTGACCATCAATCCTGATGCTAAGTTTCTCGCTCTTCTCATTTCTACTACCTCTCATTACTTTCGTCTTTCTCCGATTTACTCTCAAACCATACTGTGTACTCAGCAGACTGTTCATTCCGTTCAGCAGATCATTTAATTCTTCTTCACTTTCACTCAGGATAGCAATGTCACCAGCGAATCGTATCATTAATATCCTTTCACCTTGTATTTTAATTCCACTCCTGAACCTTTCTTTTATTTCCATCATTGCTTCCTCGATGTACAGATTGAAGAGTAGGGGCGAAAGGCTACAGCCTTGTCTTACACCCTTCTTAATACGAGCACTTCGTTCTTGATCGTCCACTCTTATTATTTCTTGGTTGTTGTACATATTGTATATGACCCGTCTCTCCCTAGAGCTTACACCTACTTTTTTCAGAATCTGGAACAGCTTGCACCATTTTATATTGTCCAACGCTTTTTCCAGGCAGACAAATCCTATGAAAGTGTCTTGATTTTTCTTTAGACTTGCTTCCATTATTAGCCGTAACATCAGAATTGCCTCTCTCGTCCCTTTACTTTTCCTAAAGCCAAACTGATCGTCACCTAGCGCATTCTCAATTTTCTTTTCCATTCTTCTGCATATTATTCTTGCAAACAGCTTCGATGCATGATATGTTAAGCTGGTTGTGCGATAATTCTCGCACTTGTCAGCTCTTGCCGTCTTTGGAATTGTGTGGATGACGCTTTTCCGAAAGTCAGATGGTATATCGCCAGACTCATATATTCTACACACCAACGTGAATAGTCGTTTTGTTGCCACTTCCCCCAATGATTTTAGAAGTTCTGATGGAATGTTATCTACCCCTTCTGCCTTATTTGACCGTAAGTCCTCCAAAGCTCTTTTAAATTCCGATTCTTATACTGGATCCCCCATCTCTTCTAAATCGACTCCTGTTTCTTCTTCTATCACATCAGACAAATCCTCATCCTCATAGAGGCTTTCAATGTATTCTTTCCACCTATCTGCTCTCTCCTCTGTATTTAACAGTGGAATTCCCGTTGCACTCTTAATGTTACCACCGTTGCTTTTTTTAATGTCACCAAAGCTTGTTTTGACTTTGCTGTATGCTGAGTCTGTCCTTCCGACAATCATATCTTTTTCGATGTCTTCACATTTTTCCTGCAGCCATTTCGTCTATTTATTTCATTCCTCAGCGACTTGTATTTCTGTATTCCTGATTTTCCCGGAACATGTTTGTACTTCCTCCTTTCATCAATCAACTGACGTATTTCTTCTGTTACCCATCGTTTCTTCGCAGCTACCTTCTTTGTACCTATGTTTTCCTTCCCAACTTCTGTGATGGCCCTTTTTAGAGATGTCCATTCCTCTTCAACTGTACTGCCTGCTGCGCTATTCCTTATTGCTGTATCTATAGCGTTAGAGAACTTCAAACGTATCTCGTCATTCCTTAGTACTTCCGTATCCCACTTCTTTGCGTATTGATTCTTCCTGACTAATGTCTTGAACTTCAGCCTACTCTTCATCACTACTATATTGTGATCTGAGTCTATGTCTGCTCCTGGGTACGCCTTACAATCCAGTATCTGATTTTGGAATCTCTGTCCGACCATGATGTAATCTAATTGAAACCTTCCCGTATCTCCCGGCCTTTCCCAAGTATACCTCCTCCTCTTGTGATTCTTGAACAGGGTATTCGCTATTACTACCTGAAACTTGTTACAGAACTCAATTAGTCTTTCTCCTCTTTCATTCCTCGTCCCAAGCCCATATTCTCCTGTAACCTTTTCTTCTACTCCTTCCCCTACAACTGCATTCCAGTCACCCATGACTATTAGATTTTCGTCCCCCTTTACATACTGCATTACCCTTTCAATATCCTCATACACTTTCTCTATCTGTTCATCTTCACGTTGCGACGTCGGCATGTATACCTGAACTATCGTTGTCGGTGTTGGTCTGCTGTCGATTCTGATTAGAACAATCCGGTCACTGAACTGTTCACAGTAACACACCCTCTGCCCTGCCTTCCTATTCATAACGAATCCTTCAC
Organism: Schistocerca serialis cubense; assembly: GCF_023864345.2. Classification (NCBI taxonomy): domain Eukaryota; kingdom Metazoa; phylum Arthropoda; class Insecta; order Orthoptera; family Acrididae; genus Schistocerca; species Schistocerca serialis. The sequence goes on from NC_064645.1 coordinate 123,920,236, forward strand.
CTGTTATACCATTTTCTGCTGCTGTTGATATTACCCGATACTCATCTGACCAGAAATCCTTGTCTTCCTTCCACTTCACTTCACCGACTCCTACTACATCTAGATTGAGCCTTTGCATTTCCCTTTTCAGATTTTCTAGATTCCCTACCACGTTCAAGCTTCTGATATTCCACGCCCGACTCGTAGAACGTTATCCTTTCGTAGATTATTCAATCTTTTTCTCATGGTAACCTCCCCCTTGGCAGTCCCCTCCTGGAGATCCGAATGGGGGACTATTCCGGAATCTTTTGCCAATGGAGAGATCATCATGACACTTCTTCAATTACAGGCCACATGTCCTGTGGACACACGTTACGTGTCTTTAATACAGAGGTTTCCATTGCCTTCTACATCCTCATGTCGTTGATCATTGCTGATACTTCCGCCTTTAGGGGCAATTTCCCACCCCTAGGACAAGAGAGTGCCCTGAACCTCTATCCGCTCCTCCGCCCTCTTTGACAAGGCCGTTGGCAGAATGAGGCTGACTTCTTATGCCGGAAGTCTTCGGCCGCCAATGCTGATTATTTATCAAAATTTAGGCAGTGGCGGGGATCGAACCCGGGACCGAAAACGTTTTGATTATGAATCAAAGACGCTTCCCCCAGACCACGGGTCTAGCGGTCTATAGAGCTCTTAAAGTCCCAGAACTGGAAGCATCCTGAGCTCTTCTTAGAACGCTAAGAAGTGTATGTACTCGAATAAACTATTATGGGACACCAGTTCTGCTCTTGAATGGCTACACGTTATTTTTATATCAGCTGGCCGGCCGAAGTGGCCGTGCGGTTAAAGGCGCTGCAGTCTGGAACCGCAAGACCGCTACGGTTGCAGGTTCGAATCCTGCCTCGGGCATGCATGTTTGTGATGTCCTTAGGTTAGTTAGGTTTAACTAGTTCTAAGTTCTAGGGGACTAGTGACCTCAGCAGTTGAGTCCCATAGTGCTCAGAGCCATTTGAACCATTTTTTATATCAGCTGGGTCGTAGGCTTAGAATGGAATGGGACAGCATTCTGGAGGAAGCATTATGTCCACTGCAAATTTACATGTTTCATTCTGGGCGTGTATTTCTTTCTCTTTTCTGGCTGTCCAGCATGCATTGATGATAATAGATATTAAACTATTTGTTAAAATTTTATTTCCTTTTACTTGTCACACTCCTGGAATAAAACACATACACTTGCCAAAAAATATTGTATCTAAAAGCCTTCCCATGTAATACCTAGAATGTCAACCAGCATCTCCCCCAAAATCTGTAAAATCCCTCTTTAGGACTGATGATGTATAAACACACTACACATATTTGTATTTATTAAATAACTTTATTTATTTTCCTTTGCTATTATTTCACCTGGCGAGATTACGGCTTTCAGGCCCTCTCTTACAGCTAACCAGCCATCTGTAGTGAGCCAGCACTACTATACAGTACTTGAGCAGTGTGTTATAATAATAAATAATATAGGAATAATAATGTATATATATATATATATATATATATGTATATATATATATATATATGTGGGGGTGTGTGGGGGGGTGCGTGTGTGTGGGTGTGTGTGTGTGGCATTTAAAACGTGTCAGTCTTATTCATATTTTATTAAGCTGCTTCAAGAGTACGTTGTTGTCGAATATGAGTAAAGACATGGAGCACAGATGTGTGGCGGCAGTACAGAAGGAATCAATGTGTAGAAGACGTCGGGTGGTCAGTGGAAGAACGAGAAATAATTTGGTAAGCTTAGCAGATGAGAGAGAAGGAAGAAAACAGAAACTGAAAGGGATGAGAAAGTCTTTTGTAGATTGCAGTGCGACAGAAATACTTATTCCCTGTTGGACAGGAAGCCAACGGGTCTGCCGCAGTGGTAACTCGGGTTCCCGTCAGATCACAAAAGTTAAGCGCTGTCGGGCTTGGCTAACACGTGGATGGGTCACCGTCTGCGTCTGCCGACTGCTGTTGGAAAGCTGGGTGCACTCACCCCTTGTGAGACCAGTTGAGCAGCTGCTTGACTGAGAAGTAGCGGCGCCAGTCACGAGACCTGATAACGGCCAGGAGAGAGGTTTGCTGACCATATGCTTCTCCCTACTCACATATGGCGACGCCTAAGGGGTGAGGATAACACGGCGGCCGCCGCTACCTGTGGGATTTCAAGGCCTGCTCGGACGATGTTTGTCTGTTGAACAGAAAGAAAATAGGGGGAGCCTACGCCGATCAGAAGAGAGAGAAAACTCCGATCTCCATCTGAAGCGAAGTGATTTGGATGAGGCACATGTAAAAGGTAGTGTATTCCACAGTGGTAAGGCTAAAATGATGGAGGAGGTGGAGACAGGTTTAGTGTTATGCAAAGGTACAGCCAAGATGCTGGACGTACCAGGTATAGTACTGCAGTTATGGAAGTATGATAGGTATCTGACAAGTAAGTAGAGATATTGAATATATCAGTTGCGAAGACACTGATGAAGTAAACAGAGTGTATAAACATTACATCAGCTGTCCCGTCCCATCCAGCCTAACTCAACACAGGAAAGACTGACGTAATCAATCAATCAAATGTCACTCACAGAATTTATTACACCGGATACTTTGTCCTACCACCACTGCCATACCTACTACGCAGCCCTATACTCACGGAACATACAGTTACATAACATATATTGTTTATTAGTTCAGTGGATTGTTATCTTTTGGTCGGCCTTGGAATTATCTGCAGGCCTATTAATGGAAATTAATATGGGGTGGTCCATTCCTCACCATTAAGACGGTTCGAAGATTGTTGGGACATTTTCAGTGGGATGTCTGAATACCTCTGGAGCAATCGCAGATCACTCCTCCTTAAGAGCCGAAACCAGAGAAGGTAGTGATGTACACTGGAGTGTGGAGGGAGGGTGATGTTCTAATCCATATTAAAGGTGTTCCATTGGGCTCAGATTAGGACTCTGTCCATTTCAAGAAAAATCATTGCCTGACAGATGCTGCGTTATGACAGGGTGCATTGTCATGCTGATACAAGCAGTCATCACCTTCAAACTGCTCCTCTAGTGGTCGCAGTGCACAGCTCCGTAAAATGTGTTTGTAGCCTTCTGCATTTAGCTCTTTCATTGGCACAATGAGGGGACCACATATTAACTATGAAACATGTCCATCGTACGTCACTGTTAGCACTAGACATGATAGCAGAAAAGTTGTCCAGGCGTTCGCTAAGCCAAAAACCTTCCATCGGATTGCCACATGGTATAGCATGACTGATCACTCCAGGTCACTTGTTTCCTTTCATCCATTTGTAACATGTCTGTGACTTGTTCTGATCTATCTTCCTACCATAGCTGCGCAAGGATGCTCGGTGAGTGATTTAGGAATTTGGTGTTGAACCTATGGCCTGCAAGGTAGGAAGACACCACCTCACACAAGCAGAGTTCATAAGAGTGCAGCAGTACAGACGGTGATGTAATAAGTCAATGATCTCAATGTCGGTTCCACACACTCACTGTAAAGGAAACGTCGTCGCTAACAGAAATTACTGTTCAGGTGTAACTGTATTTTGGCAAAAAATGAAAATCTTAGATTTTCGTTGTTAAGGTTCATTTCTACTCTGACTTCATGACATAGTAATGTTAGCATAATTATGTACAGGATGGTAAAATATTGATACTGGAATTGTGAAGCGGAATTCTCGACTACTATAAGATTCTTTAATGGTAGGAGGTTGATGACCATGTCTGAGGGGTCGATAAAAATACGAACAAATTAACTACGATTGGGGCCAGAGATATTAATTACGCTAAAGTGCACAATGAAAATACCCGAAATTGAAAGGGGGTCGGTAAAGAGCAATCAGAAAGAAGTACATAGTTAAAACAATTCATAACACTACCGAGGCTGATCAGTACTTTTGGTCAGACACGACATCTCGCGTTTTTGCTTCAATTAGGCCTGAAAATCGTGAATATGTTAAACTACAGGTCACGGTTCAACATACAAAAAAAAAAAAAAAAAAAAAAAAAAAGAGACGGAGACGACCGCAGTTCTGAGTGTCAATTGAATATCACTTGCTCGCATGGCGCAGGCGCGCGTGTGTTTACCTTGTGTCGGCGGCGGCAGTGGAGGCTGTCGGCGCGAGCTGTGAACCTGCGAATCTATTCTAAATCTGTCTCGACTGTTAAACACCAGTGGGATATGTTTGCTACGTCTTTGGTGAAGCCGAGACTCCTAGTTAATCTCTAGCTAAGTTCATTGGTATGGTACACACTATTTGGCTGGAATAGCGCATACAATGTTGCCCTCAAATTGCTCGCAAGCGTTAACTGTCAGTTCTCGGTGCAATTCTCCGTACTAGGAGACTTTGCAGTTTAATTCCATATGAGTTAAGACGGACCTGTGAAAAAGTGTTCACATTATTACTCTCGCAATCGTCTCAGTGCGGCGCGAGTGGCCTTGCCCAAACACCCGACGATTTCTTCAAGAGAAGAGGCAATTACTCTGTCTGCAATCTCTCTGTATCAAAGCTGGTGGCCACGCATTTTCAATCTGGCCAATCAGAGCATTCTTACTTTATTATAACTCCACCCACTAGAGTTTTTGTAGCCTATCACAGATGTCGTTTCTTTTGGGGGGCAGAGTTTAATGTTTGCTATGTGATTCTGAGATAAAAAGCTTTTTCTTTTTTTTCATGCCAGTTTTTAATGCAGGTGGCTTCAATGGGTTACCTATGTTTCGAGTTGGGTTTCTCCGGACGTTTAATCTCCGGACATTTTATGTGGCATCTCCCGCCATGTTCCTGCGGAAAGCCTTTCCAAAAGGTCTTCGTTAAAAGCAGGGGCAAGGGGCGGCTTTTCTCGGTGGCCTATGCAGTGGCGGTAGGTGTCTCATTGATGCCCCGTGGCGAGAGGTGTTGGCATACATGGGACAGGCATTGCCATCGTAAAATTCTCTTTCCCTGAGAACTGCGGCTCACAGCTTGGGTCGGGGAAATTACTTGCGTGCAATTACTAGTGTGAGTGTTAGTGGCTTATTTCCATTAAATTCTGGCTTATTTGTTACATCAGCATATTCGTTCAATTTCACGTTGTAGGCCCTTCAGTCCGGAACCGCGCTGCTGCTATACGATCGCAGGTTCGAATTCTGCCTCGGGCATGGATGTGTGTCATGTCCTTAGGTTAGTTAGGTTTAAGTAGTTCTGAGTCTAGGGGGCTGACGACCTGAGATGTTAAGTCTCATAGTGCTCAGAGCCATTTGAACCATCAGTTTCACGTAATATGTCATGTGACATATGAAGTTAACCGGAATTGTTTCAGGAATTCAATGTAAAGTGTGTTAGTTGTTTGACACCTTACACATTGCCCAGTGGCTTCGCTCTTTACAGTGCCTCGAGCATCACTGTGCATTAACTACAGAAACGTGTGGTTTATGGAGAGCAACTTGACCATTGTACCCGCCTCATTTGAGCGCTCTAACAAACAGTCATTGTACTTGCTGGAATGCTGGTAGTACTTTGCAACACAAGAATGTTTCATTCCGCTGATTTCAAGCTATTTTGTTCAATGCTCGACAGTGACCGTCCGTCAGTACTTGAGATCAGCCTTGTCTTTGTCTACTGCGATTACTCCTTTGTGATTCCACTTCAGTCATATCACCAACAGTCGACTTGGGCAGCCATAGAAAGGTTGAAATGTCCCTTATGGATCTGTTACTCAGGTGAAATCAAATAACTAGTCTGCGTTCAAAGTCCTGGGCTCTCCTGACCTACTCAATGCGCTGGTACAGCTTCCCAACTGACATCTCAGTACTGCCCAGCATTTTTTATATCGGCGGTATGGTGACATCTGGTTGTTAATTCCTCATTATATGAGGGTGTCCGAACGCAGTAATCAGTATGCATGCGACAATATGCGTACCCAATACGTTCCAACACGTCGTTCATAGGAAAAGGAACTTTCCGGTGCCAATACCTCACGTTCTGTTGGTAATAAAACGGTGGGGTTAGGTGTTTTGGATAGTCCTTGGGCTAGGAACCCATTATATACCCAACAGAAAGACTGTCTTATTGTCACTATCCTACAGTACAGGGCCAGACCATGAATATCACACACTTCCTCTGCTTAGGCAAATGAAGCTAATCGGTTGGTTCTTTTTGCACTGGATGTGGTCTATGGTGGACTTGATGGGACTTACATATACATCATTAGTTCATGGGCGCTTCCACAGAAAACCATAAAAACAGACTGTCTTATTGTCACTACCCTACAGTACAGGGCCAGACCATGAATATCACACACTTCCTCTGCTTAGGCAAATGAAGCTAATCGGTTGGTTCTTTTTGCACTGGATGTGGTCTATGGTGGACTTGATGGGACTTACATATACATCATTAGTTCATGGGCGCTTCCACAGAAAACCATAAAAACAGCGCTTTTTAATATGTTTTCGTTGTCACCAGCGGGCTATAACCCAGTCGAGGATTCGAAGACGGCACAGCAAAAAAACTGAAATTTTTTCGATACATTCTTAAGATTCCAAACAACTTTGAAAATTTTCCTCATACCTTTATAGGTTTCCGAGGTACAGAGCTTCAAAGTTACCCTAGTTGTACACGTAAAATACGAATGTAAAATCCAGTGTCAGGCAAAAATATAGTTTATAAAGTGACGTAGTACGGAAGAATACGCGGAAAAGTGTCTGCGTTATCATCTGGAAACCCCATGTTGTCACATGGGTTACATGCCCTGTCGCAACAGAGAAAAGAAACAGAATCAGTGCATAAATGCCCCTATCAGAGCACAAAAGTGCGAATATGAACTCATCACGTTACCTTCCATTCAGAAAGCTGTTGCACTCGGCGACTGTTATATTGAATTGTTAATTATAGATTGCACCGATCAGTCGTCCTTTTTAAATTTTGCTGTGCAGATCTAGATTTAGGCTAGAAGCTAGCCATTCTCAATGCACTATTATTTTCGCTCATTGCATGTAATTCTCTGTTCAATGAACTGTGGATGAAGAGCGACCAATAGGGAATTACATGCATTGAGCGAAAATAATAGTGCATTGAGAATGGCTAGCTTCTAGTCGAAATCTAGATCTGCACAGTAAAATTTCAAAAGGACGACTGACCGCTGAAATCTATAATTTACAAGCGAATATGAACTGTTTAAAACACTGACCGGAAAGTGAGGACCACTGCCTCATTCTGTCTTCCATAGAACCTTTAAACATTTTCCCAAAAACTTTGGCAGGCGTACATATTCGCGCTTTCTTACGCTGAGGGATAAGAAGAGAGTGGCAATGGCAAAGAGATGAGGAAGTAATAAATACTGGAAGGTAGTAGACACTGATTGTGTTACAGAAAAAGCGAAGGAGATAACAGCAGTGTGAGAGAAAAAGTGAGACAGTGTGTTACCGGAAAATAGTTGACAGTGTCAGAACAGTCCTCGGAAAAGAGGGAAGGAGAAAGTGCCATGGGGAGGAGGAGTAAGGAGAAAGAGAAAGTGGAAGTGGGTGAGAGCTAGTAATAATGACAGACAGAGTATATGACAATGACAACGAGGGAGAGTGACAGTGAGAAGAGACAGTCGCAGCAGGAATGGGGGAGTGTGATATTAGTAGTAAAAAAAGTGGGAGACAGTGAGAGGAGACTATAGTAGTAGTGCAGAATGAAGGGGACTGTGGCTGTGACACAGGAGACAAAGAGAATGACAGAGAGAGGCAAAGAGATAATGACAATGAGCTGGGACCAATGAGTGAGTGAGAAAGAGATACTGGGAGTGAATGGGTATGAGCGACTTACAGCGATGGACTAGTTGGTGTTAACAGTTAGGGGAGCTTGTGGCAGTTTGGGGATATTTGCACGTTAAATAAAGCGCAAATACTTTCGAACTCCAAAATTTTAGGGAGAATTTTTAAAGGTGCTGAGGAAGATAGAACGAAGCAGCTGGTAGTCGCTATTCAGTCACAATGTTTTAAATAAACAGGAATATTTTCGCATTTTTTTGTCTCCGATAGGAGCTTTTTCCGCTGGTAAAGATTTGGCAGGACTAAAGTCTGAACTAACATTTGTTTAGTGACAAATGGGATTTTTTTTAAATTTTAGGATTGCACGTAGACAGGAGAGTTATATCTTTCACACTAATACACTTTGTTCTTCGCAAGTTCGGCGCTATTCCGAGATATCATATTGTCCACTCCCGTTTCTCTGATTTGGTCCTTGACTTATTAATCAGTTTCCACCCACGCCGACACGCCCATACAGTAAATTAGGCCACACCGCTCCCAGCAGCACGGCCGTGAAGTCCTCGCTGCAGTACCGGGTGTCGGGATGTGCCTAAGCGCTCGGCTTTGGCCTGTTTACCGCGGCGCGCGGGTCGCACCGCGCCGAGCGCATCCCGTATGGAAGAGGACGCAAAGCGCACGGCTGCATTATTCATAGCGAGCTGCGCTGTGTTTCCGAAGCCCCGCGCGGTCCCGCGCACTGTAGCCGCGGTCGCGCGGTGCCGAATTAACGCGCGGGATTATTCATGTCCCGAATGCCGCCGCTGCTGCCTAGGCCCGCGCGCGCTGCCAAATTATATTTCGTAATTAAAATATGCAAATCTCGCGAGATTTACGCCCCCGTGTGTAGGCACGCCGCGGAACGCCCTGTCCGCCTTCCTCTTCAAACATTCCGAATACTGCCACGACGGATGCCAAATGAACCTGCATTGAGGACGCGGACTGTGGCTTTAGCGCTGCACATCACACAAGTGACGCAATAGCGGGAGCTTATCTCGGATGCAAACCGCCTCGCTTCCTGCTCGAAGTCTGCCCGCTCTCATCTAAGCGAGACACCACGGTTAGAGGCTGAAGCATCTTTTCCGTGCATACTTATCGGGCTTATTTAACTGCACACTCGTATTACCACAAATAACAGAAATAAAAAGGAAGCCTAGTTATCTTTTACATACGTCTCAAAAACTATTCGCCTTACACCCTTACAACAAGTAAAGAAACGCAATACAATGAAATTAAAACAATTTTCCCAATCAATATGCCCAGACATGGGATTAGTACGTACAGTGAAATTTTCCATGCGGGCTCAAAGATCCTTTTACTCATACCTGTGTGAAAGTAACATGTAAGACTTGTACTTAAGCTCATGTTTGCATCCGGATGGTACCTGCTGAATGTATAAGGAAAAAATGGTTCAAATGGCTCTGAGCATTGTGGGACTTAACATATATGGTCATCAGTCCCCTAGAACTTAGAACTACTTAAACCTAACTAACCTAAGGACATCACACAACACCCAGTCATCACGAGGCAGAGAAAATCCCTGACCCCGCCGGGAATCGAACCCAGGAACCCGCCGTGGGAAGCGAGAATGTAGCAGACTTATTCTGATATTGAATTACGATGATCTCAGTGCAAGGCAACAAAACTATGTTAAAATAAGTATATGAAGCACACGCTACACGATGCGAAATCCAGGCTAGCTATTATGTCAAATAATTCGTCTACGAGAGAAAAATTCGTTTTCATGAAATTTACAAATGCTGTTCGAAAAAAACAAATAACACAAAGTGAAATGCTGGCCCTGAATACTGTCAATCTTTATCTTTAGTATTGCAAACAATCACTGTACCACAATTGTTATTGTAATTACACAGAAAATGAACATATAGTTTAATGCACCTGACTTTATGATAATGCTTGATAATTCACAAGATAGTACTTTTCTGAAACCTTTACTGATATGAAACCTCTAAACTGGTATGGTATTTTCACAAATACATTCCGACAGTCACTGTACCTTATAGCAGACGTAAATTACGCTGACAATTAAATCTGTTGACCGCGCGGGATTAGCCGAGCGGTCTCAGGCGCTGCACGCATGGACTGTGCGGTTGGTCCCGGCGGAGGTACGAGTCCTCCCTCGGGGCATGGATGTGTGTGTTTGTCCTTAGGATAATTTAGGTTAAGTAGCGTGTAAGCTTAGGGACTGATGACATTAACAGTTAAGTCCCATAAGATTTCACACAGATTTGAACATTTTTTTAAATAAAATTTGTTGGCCTACCTGCGCGCAAGGAACGCTCGTCTGTTCTGCAACTACGACTTGAGAGAGTTATGAAACTATCAAAAATCAAATTTCATTTACCCTACTTGTGATGTGCAATGCAAGACGGTATCTTATCACTTTTCATTAAAAATGTTTCTGCAGCATACGATCCCCAATGTGCAGTGCAAGTATACAAACACATTCGTAAAGAGAATCAATGAAAAAGAGGAACCAAACATAACAACTGATAAATAAGAACAAAGACTCCAAGTACTTTTATAACTATGCTTCACTGAAAACAATACACCTTTTCATAAAGTTCTCACAACTATGCAAATTGGCAAAATATTTCTTAATAACTTTCCTGCGTACAATTACTTTCCTTGACATTCAAACATTATACAAAACCATATGTGGCGTTATAAAACTTCTACACCAAACTTCAATCACACGCAATGTTCTAACAATAAGAACTATACAATTACAGATATATATTAAAAGAAAACTAAATTCCCTTAGAAAACTGCCCTTCTGACATTCTTGCATTCACATCATCTCAGTTCCGCAAAATCTTTCCTCAGAATAAATTGATACAAAATGCTCTTCAGATAATGATGCCTCCACTACACGACAGGCCAGCTTCCATCCTTCTGAAAACGAATACATAGCCAGATTGTCAAACAAACACTGAATGATACTGTGACAAAGTCAAACAACCTCTCTAACCAAGATCTGTGGTCTCAGAAACAAACTTAAAAGAATATCGTTATATCGATACTACAGATATTGAGTACATCTATCAGATTCACAACTTCCTTTACATTTATGGTAGAAAGCTCTTGAAAATCTATATTGCAAATAAGGCAGTTACCTTTCATATGTGCATTATAATTAGAGTTGTAAGACTATCGTAGGCTATCATAAGTAAACGTTGACTGCGGTAGATTTTCAAGTAGCCTTAAGCCCTCCATGCATGAGCAATATCTTTTGCACATTTACATACCCTGGGTGCATGGACCAGTTATATCTAATACGAGGTTTTAAATGAAATCAATTACTTTGTGGATATTGTCATGCACAAATGTGTTCTTTTGATGTTTATCAGAATAATATAAGACAGATGAAATTATTTTAATACTTTTATTAAGTTAGAAAGAGTATGTTTTTAATCTTGAATAATCTGAAATGTAAGTCACCAATATTATTTATCGCAAATTGGAGATTATGGTACTGACGAAGAACAAAACGTTAAACAAAAAAGCATCACATTAATTTTTACAGTTGCTGCACGCCACACTGGTACAGTCACAGCACATGTGTTTTGTACACTTACAGTACGCTATCTTTGTTTTTCTGTCCTTTGAAGCAACACAGAATGAACACCTTTTCTTCTGACGACCCGCCCTGAAGTCGCTGCTGCTACTGCTGTTTTGTGTTTGAGGAATAGTAATGAATTTCTCTATACCCAGGTATATATATTTCTTTAGAAATCTTCCAATTATAAACAGGTGGGTCAACTCCACTGGAAGTTCCTTGATGAATCCATTATATTGCATCAGAGAGCATTGGGACAGCTTTTAGTTTGTCTTTTGCATGTATAATTGCGCGCTAACTAATCCATAAAATCCTAACCGCCCTAGCTTTCGTTATAAAATTTCACAATCACAGGCTTCCGTTTTGGATGTTGTTAATCTGTAGAGTTATCATGATGCATATTACTTAAGAGGATTACACACTGGTTTTTCTTTGCCAAAAAACTAATCACTACCATACTGCCATGTGGCTTCATCTCTGTTGGAATATCTCTTTTATTCATCCACATTGTTTCCACAACAGGTTTTTACTGGAGAGGTATTCTGCCAACAGTACACACATAAAGTAATTACCTAAATTAACATTTATGGCTGTACCAGCTAGATTGCCTGGAAGGCTCTTTAGTTTGGTAAGGTCCAAAGATTTCCGGGGTTACTCACCTGGTTCTCTTCCTATATAGTGTCCCGGCAATGGCACAACTAGTTTCCGCTTCGCATATCCAGACTATTTTCGTTCCCTACTTCCCAAGCTTACGTCGCATATATTGCACAGGTCACTATGGCATCTAAATGCAACTAGTTGTGCGTACACCGCATCATTAATTTTAAATATCATTATTTCTCTGCACTGTCCTATAAATATTTTCCATACGTAGTTTTGAAGTTTGTAACCTTGCAATCAAATCCACTGAATTTTCTTACTGCCTCGAACCGACTCACAGGCACTGTGGATAATGGATGGGAAAACTCACCCAGATAAAGTTCCGTGATTGGAACATCTCAGGCTTTGTATGGTCCAATATGAAGCAAAATTTCGCAGAAGATCAACATTTCATCTCTAGTTATATCATGCTAGTTCATTTTTCTTGGTAAACAAACTCTTCTTATCTCTAGGTTTGTGCATCTCACAATTTCGTTCACAATGGCTAGATGAATGAATAAATCCCAATCGTCTTTTGGAGTGTAAGTGATTGTGGTCCTTGCTGATCCTGGTACGAATTTCAGCAAATTTTATGCAGGCATTTTATTTGCTCTGGGGGAGGGGGCCTTAACTCGAGAGCATATCATTTGGAGCAATATATATGTTATCAGTTTCATTGCTTATTTGTCCAGAGACAATATTACCTACATCATCACCATCATCATCATCGTTATCATCATGCCACTGCCTGAGGAAGAACTCCATGATTTTCACCCGAAGCAGTAGTATCTGAAAAGAAGTCGCCACCTTCACCTACCCAGTGAGTAACAGCTGATTCAAAATTTGGGCTAGAAATCGCATGCTTTCGTCTTTCTCTCTCCTTTATATCAAAATTTTAACTAAAAAAAGTAATATGAAGAAATAACCGAAGTACTCTCTTCTTCTGTGGAGTGTAGGAATACAATTGCTATTCGTGTTATTGTTTAGTGTCACAAATGACCCTTAGCTTTGCACCAGATGGGTACCGAAGGTCAAACATACCATCGCTGTACAGCAAACTACTACAACATTTCTATACTGCCTGACGCACTCGTAACCATTTAGTGCCATATTTCACCCTATTACACAACACTGGGGCACTCAGTCTGGCGTCTGAACAGAGTTGGAAGCTATAATAATGTATTTTCTGCGAATCACAACACTGGGTATGTGTGCCAATAATGTATTCTCTGAATTTAAACAAAATATAAATGATTACAGGCCATTAAAACTGTTAAACTGAGGTTTCTTCATTTTTTTCCGCTTTCTGTCGTTCCTTAGGTCCTTCAAAATTCCTGAAGGTATGCTGCATTGACGGAACATGCCTCCATGAATTGAGGTTTTATTTAAACATTGTTGATGTTTAACGTGAGAAAGAGGTATGTTGTAGAAAAATAATAAAAACAATACAGATTCGTCACGTAACTCTATAAAACGGAATTTCCTCAAAAGAAGATGAAATGAGCGAAACGCAAAACAAGAACATATCAAACACAGCTTCACTACTTCGCCGAGCTCATGTGAACATAATTTCTGTTACTCATAAACAACTTTCTCCGTTATCAATAATAACAGGAAACTCTTTCATTTGGCCATGATGAATAACATTCTATCGAGAACAAAAAAAACAATAATTACACAGTTTTTTATGTTTGTGCATGTAAACAGTACTTGCAACAATGGTAGCTGCTATGATTAAATAAAAGAGCAGAAGTTACGCGATTAACTAATTTTTATCATTCCTAAAACACAATTTATATTTTGTGAGGAAATAAAATGTGTGATGGGCTAACACTGAAAAATGTGTGCTTCTTATTAAGAGCAAAACAAACAAATAAACCAAACACAAAGGGAAGTTGCTCCCTTATTCATTCGTTTTATGTTTCTTTCCCTACCAGTGACACCAATACTACCGGTAATATTACCGTTCAATGCGTCATTTATGTACACTGCCAAAGAAACGAACCGTAGTCTAGGCAGAGTGCAACTTCAGTTGCAATACACACTCTGATCGGCATTATGTGGACACCCAGCCTTCAGCTTGATGACGGTTAGAACTCTGCTGCGGACATTACCCATGAGCTATCTGAAAGTCCGTGGAGGAATGACGGCCCATTTTTCTCAGGATTCGAAACCAGAGAAAGTAGGGACGTTGGATGCTGGAGTCTGGAGACGTTATAAATCATCCTAGAGGCGTTCATTTGGGTTCAGGTCGTGATTTTGTTGAGGCCAGTCCACTTCACGAATGTAACTGTCCACAAAACCATTGCCTCACAGCCATATGACAGAGTGCCTTATCATGGTGATAAAATCAATGACCCCTAAATGTGCCTCCACTGTTTGCAGTAAACACTGTTGCGAAATTTGTTCGTATTCAGCGTTCTTTAAGCACAAGAAATGAGCCACATCTTACTACTACATTAAAAATACCCCAACACCGTCTCGTTTCTTCTCCACTGTTCTCACCAAGCCAGAAGGCAGGTAACGTTCTCCAGGCATACACCGAACCCAAACACTTTCATCGGACAGCCACAGAGTCACTCGCTGTCCGGTGCCGTCGATACCTACAGTTCTTCAAGCATCGCGTTGCACTGCCTACAGATGTGGCTTTCGAGCTCTTCGACCATTGTACCCCGTTCTTTTTAACTCCCTTCACGTAGTCACTGTGCTAGCTGGTCGGCTGGTAACACTCTGGAACCCACGAGTGATTCCTTCCGCTGACTTCAAGCGATTTGTCTCCGTCAATATCAGAAGTCCACCTAGTCTTGGTTTTCGCGTTTCCAGTTCACGATCACATCACCAACAGCTGACGTGACCAGCTTTACAACTGACAACTTATAACTCAGGTGACATCCTTCCGGGCGGAAAGGCGTGCCGGTTCCTGGCACGACTCCACCCTGCTGATTAGTGTCGAGGTCCGGTGTGCCGGCGTGTCTGTGGATGGTTTTTAAGGCGGTTTTCCATCTGCCTCGGCGAACGCGTGCTGGTTCCCCTCATTCCGCCTCAGTTACACTATGTCAGTGATTGCTGTGCAAACACTTTCTCCACATACGTGTACATCATAATTACCCTACCACGCAAACATTTGAGTGCACTCGTCTGGTGTAAGACATTCCCGGGGGGTCCACTGGGGACCGAACCGCACAATAACCCTGGGTCCGGTGTGGGGCGGCGGTGAGGTGAGTGGACTGCTGTAGCCCCTTGTGCGGTTGTGTACTACTGCAGGCTACGGCTGGGATGATGCCTTTCTAGGTCCCCAGTATCATATAGTACAGTACAATACAGGTGACATCCAATAACCAATGCACGTATGAAGTCACTGAGCTCTCGTGGCTGGCCGAGATGGCCGAGCGGCTCTACGCGCTACAGTCTGGAACCGCGCGACCGCTACGGTCGCAGGTTCGAATCCTGCCTCGGGCATGGATGTGTGTGATGTCCTTAGGTTAGTTAGGTTTAAGTAGTTCTTAGTTCTAGGGGACTGATGACCTTAGAAGTTAAGTCCCATAATGCTCAGAGCCATTTTTGAGCTATCGTGACCCATTCTGCTGTTCCAATTCTTCACTGAGAATACAGTACTCCCTCACTCCTTTATAATGGCAGCTCCGCCTCTCATATCATCGGGTGCTCAATTTCTCATCACATAGCGTTTCCAAACAGTTTTGGTCAGATATTCTCTGTTGCAAGATGATTCTGCGTGTATCCACTATTGACACTTTAAGAAATAAAAAAGTGAATGCATTGCAGAACAAAATATGCCAGCAATCCGTTGCAGACCTTCCACTTTTGGCTCAAATTCCTATCTTAATATGTAGATTTGGAGGAGGAGGGGGAGATTAGCGTTTAACATCCTGTCGGCAATGATGTCGTTAGAGACAGAGCACAACATCGGATTATGTCACGGACTAGGAAGGGAATCAAGCGTGCCTTTTCAAACGTACCATCCCGGAATTTGCCCGGAGCGGTTTAGGGAAATTACGGAAAACCTAAATCTGGATAACCAGACGTGGATTTCAACCGTCGTCCTCCCAGATGTGAGTCCTCGCTCGGTGTAGATCCGGGTATCATGTGGTTTCTCCAAACTGATATAGTAGTGAATTCGGGAAATTATTGTATGACATCAGATACCATGAACATTGCCCATGACATCGCCCCACATTGGGCGCCAAAAATGTGGTGAACTCATGAAATTATTTTGTGACATCAGATACCGGCACCACATGTTGGCCGACAAAAATTTTAGTGATCAACTCGGGAAATTACTTTGTTACATCAGATACTGATCGCCCCACGATGGGCGCCAAAACTGTAGTGAATTTGAGAAATTAAATGAAATCAAACACAAAGGGTACAAAATTAAGGAGTTCATTTATGAATGTAAAAGATTGCTTATGTGATCAAAATGTGAAAGAAATGTATTTTTTCATGCTGTTTACACAAAACAAAACAAAATTATTAATCTCAGGGCCAATTTGACTGGGCGTGGACACGACTCAGTTGTTAAGGGAAATGAGGAGGGAAGCAATCATCTCACCATTCTCGTCATCGTTCGTCGTGTACTGCTGTCGGCGGCAGGCGCTGCGTTGGTAATGCGCGCCGCGTCGGAGCTGTGCCGTGCGGGTAGGCTGCCATCAGCAATCGCGGCTTTGCGGCAGAGCCCAGGTACGATCTCCGCGTCGTCTGCCCGCTGTCGGTTGCATGGCCAAAGCTGTGCTGTCACGGTGTCGGAAGGCGTATGTTGGGTGGAAGAACACCCATGTCCTCTCACTTCTGCGGTGTCTCCACGACTCTCTCTTCGCTTCTCCTCCATCTCTCAGCTCAACTCCTCTTCGAAGCATTATGCTTTTCGGCGTTTTCATTGGCGGACGAAATTTTCAATGTAGCCCAATGACAGATCGCCGTTTCATTGCCACGCCTCTCCGTGCAAGGTGGAAATTTTCTATGTGGCGTGGGCTCGCGTGTGCCTCGTGAATTGGCATATTTCTCACGATTTCATTATTATTACGATGTTTTCCTGTATTCCGAGGCTGTTGGGAGAGCAGCTACACAGCACTTCTTGTCACCGCTCTCTCTGCGTGACTCTGACTCATATTTTGGCTCCATCTCGAAATCTTTCGGCGTCCGTCATTTACAAGGAATGTCCTCGCTATCGAGGAAAACGTCTTCTTAGGAATGCTGGCTTCTTTCACACGCCTCCCTGCATCGATTCCCCGTGCTTTTTGCACGCTCCTCCCTGTGCCCGTGGGGTGCTGTAATTGTCGGCAATCCCTGCATTCTAAGGCAGGTAAAATGACTTCCGCAAGGCTAGAAGAACTCAGATGCTTGCGCGCGTGCATTCCTGGCGCTCCGTCCTAAAAGCTGCAGGTGTCCATCAGCTGTCGGCACGCTTCTCGTTGTCAGACGGGCCCTTCGCATCGTGTCCCTTCTTGAGCGAGGCGAGAACGTTGAACCGGCCTCGCGCTGTGTGCTTGCAGAATGACTGCAACCGGGGCACTCACCTAGGGAGTTCGGCGCCTTACTGCTCCACGGCCGCTCGCGGCGACATGGCGAAAGTGGCTGCGGTGTTACACAGCCCCTTGTCACGACTATTAAGCTTCTGATACAGAAGGTTGAAACTCCTGGCAAAGTGGCGCATCTTTCTTCACTTGGCCCGTTGCACACTCACTTCAAAGAAACAAAAAATCTTCAATCCCTAACAGTTACACTAACACTTCATTCACTGATGTGGGATGCTGTGGGGATATTACGTTTTCAGTCGTGCCCTACCGTGTGAAACGCAGTCGACCATTTACATACATGTTAGCCCTTAGTAAAGAGGTACAAGACATGTACAGATAAATAAATTTCCTTGCAAATAAACTGTTCATGAAGAACTCCGTTACACTGAAATTGACGATAACGTCGCATATGTGCACGAGACAAGACATGCACAAATAAATGAAGAACAAAACAAGTAAACAGTAGATGAGGAACACAAATAACATTGAACCCAATGAACATGATGATAACGTCACATATGTACATTAGACAAGACATGCATAAATGTATGAAGGTCAAGACGAGTAAACAATACATGAGTAATACAAATAACACTGAACACAATGAACGTAATGATAATGTGTCAGACGTACCCAAGATGTATGTAATCAAGATGAGTGCAAATCAAAAATAAACCGCTCACAATAGTACTGTTCATTACATCGCAGATAGAAATACTATACATCCATACAACACACAGAGTTAAGACATGTGAAATTACAATGCACTTTAACAGCAATAGTGTTTATAAAAGGCTTGTTTGTCAGAAATGCCAACATGGAAGATTCATATGACAGAATTAAGTCAAGAGACATAAGAGTGGATCCTAAGTGGCGTTGTTTTGGGAGGCTTCCTTCTCATTTACTAGGATGCATAGTGTCAGTTGTTCCAGCCGCGTGGACGGACTCAAATTCCAGAAAAAAATTGTTCCTGTACTTAACTTTTTATTCCCTTAACTTAAGCGTGCAATTTTTTTTTAAACTAAATTCAATAGTGTCACCTGAGCAAGCCGTGAAAACGATCTCGAATGTTAATAATCTAAAAACTGATCTTTCTTGTACCTAACTTTGCACACTCGCGACATTTTACCCAACCCTCAAATTCTAAGAAGCAAACTAATCCTAACATGCTTCGATCAACGTTCCATGCACTACCTTGCAAAGGTAAAATGTCTTCTGCCAAGCCGGCCGAAGTGGCCGAGCGGTTAAAGGCGCTACAGTCTGGAACCGCAAGACCGCTACGGTCGCAGGTTCGAATCCTGCCTCGGGCATGGATGTTTGTGATGTCCTTAGGTTAGTTAGGTTTAAGTAGTTCTAAGTTCTAGGGGACTAATGACCTCAGCAGTTGAGTCCCATAGTGCTCAGAGCCATTTGAACCATCTTCTGCCAACTGCAAGGTACTTGCGTCTGTATGCTTCAACGGAAATCTCATAAAATATTGGTGCTTGTGTGGTTTTTACCTTTCACGCTAGAGTCATTACGCTGAACACCTCGCATTCTAATACAATAAAACGTGGGTCCATCGCACTGCATTATAATTAAATACGTACAACAAATAAACAAACAAAAATTAAATCACATGGAAATGGCAAAGCACTTGCCTGAGCTGCATGATAATTCCGCGCTGTGGGAGGTATCATTCTGTCAAATGCGAGCGGCTCCTCTCAACCTTGCGGTGAGCGTCGCGAAGGCTCACGGAACCCGGGTGCATACCCACACATGCAACCGTCATATCATCTCTCCATATTCACACCAAATAGCTCAAAGACCAGACACACTCAAAAATGACTATCTAAGCACAGAAACTATGCATTAATTATGACAACAGAAAGTCTGTTCACAAGATACAGCGTGCTGTCAACAGACATCTACAATTTTCCACGCCACTACTGCCGTACAATGCTCTATTGAGTCACGTACGCTCTCAGGCTGTGGGCGTTAAAAATCCCAACCTCGCTCTCAAACATCATAAATATCATAAGAAATCGTTGTTGTTTGCAGTCTCCGCTACTTTCGATTGAGGCGTCAGTTTTTCTCTCCACTTGGAAGCATGGAAACACCTACGATCCTCCGAAAACCGTCTGACTTTTGATCATATTGCTACCGTGGAGGGAACAACATTGTCTTCCACTGCCAGCGAGTGGGTGCTAGTAATTCTGTGGCGCACTTCACAGTGCTTCTCTGCCACTCTGCAATCACTTTCGCATTGTACTGCACATGAGCTTCTCTGTTACTGTGGGGGCTCACCTTCAGCCTTTTGCATTTTCTCGGCGCGCTCATCGTCACGGCATCTGACTGTGGTTTCGCTCTGCGTATGATCATGTTCCCTTTTGAGTGTGTCGTCAGTAATCACATGGGCGTTTTGTGGTGTCACGGGAGCGTACTCATTTACGGCCTCTGGTCCTTTAAACCCTAATAGCACATGTGCGAGGGTCTCTAACACACGACCAGCCGCATCATGTCCGTCAGATTCACTTTCGTCGGCTGGGTTCGTGGAATTCTCACCACGACTTGCGGACGGCAAACTGACTTCATCTGGAACCCCTATTCCCTCTACTAAATCACCTCTTACCTCTTGTGGCCCATCTATGAAAATTTCCTTGTTCTCACTACATAATTTTAGTAAATTAACTGTGCCCTTTGTGCCCTCTGCACCCCATGCGGTCGGATCTTCGAACAAACTGACAACGGTTTTAGTGGTCCAATCCATGATCACCGCTCTGCTGGAGAGTACGTCATTCCCGATTATAGAATCGAGGGACAGCCCACAAATAATTTTGTTCACCTGGAAGGTACTTCTTCCGTCACTTAACGACACCGAGATCTGTTTCTCTACATTCTTTCTTTTCGCCTCAAAAGCGAAAATTAGTGAGATTCCTTTTACGGGTATCTCAGCTAATTTACTATCACATTTCACCAACTTTGAGTAAAAAGACGTTGAAAGTGCTGTCACTTCCCACCCCCAATCGAGACATTCTCTCATCTTAATTCCTTCCACAGTTATTTCAATGAGGGGACACCTATTGTCCGCTTTTTCCAACAACTCTGTGTCATCACAGAACTGGTCAATGTTGTCTTGCTCTTGTGATTGCGAATACCCCACATTGCGTGTGTGATGGCCCTTCTCTACTGTGGCGTCCCCTGCGATATCTCACTTTCTCTGAGCATTCATTTGTGTGACTTGACGCTCCTCTGCCTGACGAGGGGTCAGAGGTGGTGAACCTGCATTATTCTAACGGTCTCTCCCATAATGCGACTCTCGCACGCTGTTCAAGTGGCGTCTTTGGTTTGGCACTTCGTTCCTGCCTTGTTCTCCATGATGTGGATCACGACGTCTATCTCGCTCTCGCCTATTCCCCTTTTCTCGCGTCCGTCCGTTATTGCGCCAGTTCTGTCTGTCATTGCGGTGCACAAACGCTTGCGGCGCCCCATTTTCTCTCCTAATTGCGTCTCCATTTGCTGTCCTTTGCTTCTCCTGCTCTTCGATTTCGTACAAGACCTTAAAATATCGAGGAAGAGTTCTCTCGACCGTGCCCCGAGGACTGTGCGTTGTACATGAGCAGGAAAATGTGAGCGCATCGCGCTGCACCATTCTTCATCTGACACTTTGAAATCCAAGTATCCCGCCAGGACGACGAAGTGAGCGGCGTAGGTTGCCATGGATTGGCGTGACTGTGGCGCATACTGTCCCCGATATATACTCATCTTTGCACTCACCTATGAGGCCAGGTTCCAGTACGTTACCAGAAACATAATGCAGAAATCCTTGTAACTACTGTTGTCGCATATTGTAAAGTCAAACCAGGCAGCCACTTCCTGGTCGAGTGTCTGGCGTACAACGAGTAAAGCAATACATCCCGTCACTCCTTTCGCACGCAGATACGCGTCTAAATTATTTAGGTATGCCTTCGGATTAGTGCCACTCATTCGGCCGAACTTGGGCAGTTGTATCGGTAGTGCAGCCTGCAAATTCGTTGGCGTGACCCACGTTACAAGGACATTACCTTGTCGCATTGCAGACACTTCTCGCTCGAGGTCTGACACTCGTGTTTGTGTTTCCTTGGATGATTTACTTTCCTTATCTGGGCAGACAGAGATATCAATCAGCTTTGCGTTTACCCGCGTTTCCAAGATGTCACATTCTTTCCTCACTTCGTAAAGGTTGTTGATGACCTCAGTTCGTGCCTTTTCGGGTTAGATCTCCAGTTCGTGCATAACTTCAGCAGTCTGCCGATCAAGCTTTCCTTTGCAAAGTTTTAGCTCCGTTTCGAGTCTTTCAAACACCGTTTTGTTCTTCTCCCTTATGGCTGTTAACTGTGATGTGTGGTTTTCTAGTATCGCGAGAATCCGATCTAGTGGACTCTGACTTTGCGTATCCCCCATAAACGTGCCTTTTGTTTCCTCGCACGCCCGCGAACTTTCCTCAACTGGCTTGACTGTTTCCATATTTATCAGTGTCCCAGACCTCAGTTCTGTTGAGAAACTGAACCTAAATCTAAATGCACTTCACAGAACGAACAGAGACAGTAGTACAACTCTGATGACAACGCTGGTAACAGCAAACAGAACAATGGAAATCGTGGAACATAATATTCACAACAACAAACTACACATTCTAAAACTACATCAATAATTACGAAAATGCTATGGGAACCAAAACTGACTACACTAGCTACCGCTATGTCTACTTAATATGCACATTTTTAATTCACTTAGCACACACAGACACACCATGCGTGTGCCTGACATCTCACACAATGAGGTTAACATATGAAACTTCCTGGCAGATTAAAACTGTCTGCCGGACCGAGACTCGAACTTTATTTTTTTAAATCTCATTTTGTTCGCTTTTGTTCGTTGCATCTGCTCGGGGCGGACGTCGTAAGACATCCATTTAAGTTCGTTATTGATCGATTAACTCAGTTCTTTTTATTACAGAGGGCAGATAACCCTCTGACCGAACACGCTGAACTATCGTGCCGGCGTGAACTCGGGATCTTTGCCTTTCGCGGGCAAGTGCTCTACCAACTGAGCTACCCAAGCACGAATCAAGCCCCGTCCTCACAGATTTACTTCCGCCAGTACCTCGCCTCCTACCTTCCAAACTTTACAGAAGCTCTCCTGCGAACCTTTCATACCAGCGCACATTCCGCTGCAGAGTGAAAATCTCGCTCTGGAAACACCCCCAGGCTGTGGCTAAGCCATGTCTCCGCAATATCCTTTCTTTCAGGAGTGCTAGTTGTGCAAGGTTCGCAGGAGAGCTTCTGTAAAGTTTGGAAGGTAGGAGACGAGGTACTGGCGGAAGTAAAGCTGTGAGGACGGGGCGTGAGTCGTGCTTGGGTAGCTCAGTTGGTAGAGCACTTGCCCGCGAAAGGCAAAGGTCCCAGGTTCGAGTCTCGGTCCGGCACACAGTTTTAATGTGCCAGTAAGTTTCATATCAGCGCACACTCCGCTGCAGAGTGAAAATCTCATTCAGGTTAACATATGCTTATAATGGAATGGGGATTATTACTGAGTCGTGTCTCGAAATCTAGAAGTTCTCTCACTAACAACGCTCCTCTATTACACTGAGCAAGGCAAATGTTAGAATTTGGTGGATGTTTTCTTCCCGGATCCTTGGCCTGACCGACTTAGTACTCTGTTCCTAACGGCGTAAAACCCCAATCTTTGTACCTTCCTTTCTACAGTTCCATCCGTCTATTGAGACCAACACAAGAAGGCATCAACTACATCTTCCTAGGCTGCCTACAAATGTGAACAGCCCATTTAACTACCGAAAAATTTATGTTACGTTACTGCATATTCCGCGAGTATAGTGTTATGTAGTAAATATAGTGGTGGTGCAAAAATATTGTGTAATGACGCACTCCATTCCCCACAAAAACTGCACTGTCGGCGAAGAACGAATTTGTTATTGAAAATTACCCTTAAAGCGCCAAGTTATTATCAATTGACTTTCGACAATGGATCGTTGGCAGACTTTTGTTTACTTATTTTTGCGACATTTAGCCTTCGCTGGAGGATGAATTGCGGCGGCTCTGTTTGTTTTCGTCCTTTTGCCTGCACCTACCTGTGAACTCGTTGCAGCAGATCGCCAGTAAGAAATCCGAGCAGAAACCTACCGTACTGCGATTCGCACCAGGCTCCATACAACGTAACTATTACAAGAATCGGGAAAAGGTTTTAATTTTGAATGAATGGTGAACAGAATGTCAAAAGTTGGCTATATTCTTAAGTCGAGAATTACACGTTCACTGCCAAGCCCGTGCTAATCCTAACACAGTCATGCACAAACCCTTCCACTCACATTAGCAAGTTTATCGTAACGTATTTCCCGAAATCTGAACAGCTACGAAGCACGGATTGTTGTTAAATGAAAATGTTCGCCACACCTATTAAGTTTGTCACTGTCTAATGCACACAAGTTTTTAGTCATAGATCTGCTCAATACGCCACGCGGATTACTGTCTTTTCTCATATACAAAATTATTTAAAACACCCGTACTTTCTAAAAAAACACACACACACGTTGAATAAATACGCCTTCATCTTAAAGCATTTTTGAGGCAAGTAGAAAACCTAAAACCGGAAAACTTTTAACTTCCTTCAGAGCTCATACTACACACGACCGTACCATTGAAAGGCTGGGCTCCGACTACTTAGACTGCTGTAAGCATTCTCTATCTCCAAAAGGAAAGACGCTCAAAGAATACTCCGTTCTGATTGGTCAGTTTTCCTTAAGGTATTCTCCCGCGTTAGTCCGAACATTTCATGGCTAACCAATCAAATGGTTCAAATGGCTGCGAGCATTAAACTTCTGAGGTCATCAGTCCCCTAGTACTTAGAACTACTTAAACCTAACTATCCTAAGGACATCACACCCATCCACGCCCGAGGCAGGATTCGAACCTGCGACCGTAGCGGTTTCGCGGTCCCAGACTGTAGCGCCAAGAACCGCTCGGCTACTCCGGCAGGCTGCGTTTATCAGTAGAACAATTATCTACATATTTACTTAAGGCAACATTCACGCATCATTCACACTACTAAAAGCATATACAGAACTGTACAAACATAAATAAACAAAAAAGCCTTCAATAAATAAACAGAACAGTTCACAAAACATTCTCTTGACCAGTTTCTTGAATGTCTCTGTGCACAACTGTACTCTGGTGGATGAAAACTAGAACTACGTACTCTACTGAACCCGCTTCAGACCATCTGTCATTGTGCACGCATGATACATTCTCCCAATACACAGGCTCTAGACAGCAACTATATATGCCACCGCCGGCCGGTGTGGCTGAGGGGTTCTAGGCTCTACAGTCTGGAACCACGCGACCGCTGTTCGAATCCTGCCTCGGGCATGGATGTGTGTGATGTTCTTAGTTTAGTTAAGGTTAAGTAGTTCTAAGTTCTAGGGGACTGATGACCTCAGCAGTTAAGTCCCATAGTGCTCGGAGCCATTTGAACCATTTATAAGCCACCACGACTGAGAATGTTCGAGAATACCAGCCACTCGCGCTGGACCAAACATTCTGACACAAAATCCAATACCCAATACGTAAACAACTGACCGAAAATCCGCTACAATTTTGATACCATATACTTTCGTAACCTTAATTGTGAACAGTCAGTAGATTCTACGTTTCCGTATTAGGAACAATTTCCAACAGCTTTCTCGATTTGAAGGCAGCCGAGCATGGTGATACCCGGAAAGCTTATCTCTCAAATACAGTTGGTCGCCATATGTGTGTCTGGAGTGAGGGAGACTTCATGACTCCGAGGCTAAGTGTCAACCTGAGAAATTCTCAGTTTCGTATCTGGTACCAGCAGGACTGTTTACCACATACAGCAGCTACTAGCTGCGAGATTCACTGTTTCTTGTGACAGAGTGGCTCATTTATTTCCTTGAATACGTAAGCAGATTTTTTTCTTTGGATTATTCCTGTCTGTTGTCTTATTCCACAGTTTTCCCCTACAGCTATCAAAAAAGTGGTTTAAATGGCTCTGAGTGCTATGGGACTTAACATCTGAGGTCATCAGTCCCCTAGAACTTAGAACTACTTAAACCTAACCAAACTAAGGACGTCACACTCATCCTTGCCCGAGGCAGGATTCCAACCTGCGACCGTAGCAGTCGCGCGGTTCCGGACTGAAGCGCCTATAACCGCTCGGCCACAGCGGCTGACCCCTACAGCTATCGCTGGAAGTCTTCCGGACTGAAGCGCCTATAACCGCTCGGCCACAGCGGCTGGCCCCTACAGCTATCGCTGGAAGTCTTAATACATCATACTGTCCCTTCTACTCGTCAGCTCTTTGCACATATTACTTTCTTCACTGATTTCTGCAGAGAAACTCATCATTCCTTGTCTTACCAGTTCACCAAATTTTCGGCATTCATCTATAGCACTACATGTATTGGTTTCCGATTTTATAATAGTCCGTGAGTCACTTCCATGCAATATTGTGCTCCAAACGTGAGTACATTCTCTTCAGTCTCTCCCGTTTGATACTAGTAGACTGCTTTTGGACAGGAATGCGCTCTCTGTCTGTCCTAATCTGGATTTTATGTCTTCCTTGCTTCGCCCGTCGCTTGTTACTTTGCAGCCAAGCTAGCAGAATTTCTTAACTTGTTGTTACAAGTTTTCATATAAGTTTAGCGTTGATCACATTACTTTAACGGCTCGCTCAATAAGATGATGGTATAACGCCGGGACTGTCTCTCTTCTCGATACAGTCCCGTCGTCACGTACTGCAATTCGGTTTCTGTACAAGCTATACATAATGCTTCACTCCTTGTGTACTTATCTCTGCCTACTGTATGTTTCCTTAAATCAGTAGAATAGTGACACATCCAAAGAAATCGCGCTAACTACTACGATCTCAGAATAGTTTACTATATTCTTCTTAAGTTCTGTATGGAAGAGAATGAGAAAGTCTTCTCTAGCAGCTACTGGAAATTATCAGAACAAATAATATCTAAGACACTGTTATGCATTAGCTCTGGTCTGTGATCTATTTTAAACTAGCGATTTCCTTCCCCCGCCCCCACGACTAACACCAGTACGAGGTTGGCCCAGAAAGAAATGCATCCCTTTTTTTTTTCTCAGTCGAAAAGAATGCTTCGAATGTGAAACCTTACGTATGTACAGGGTTATTACAAATGATTGAAGCGATTTCACAGCTCTACAATAACTTTATTATTTGAGATATTTTCACAATGCTTTGCACACACATACAAAAACTCAAAAAGTTTTTTAGGCATTCACAAATGTTCGATATGTGCCCCTTTAGTGATTCGGCAGACATCAAGCCGATAATCAAGTTCCTCCCACACTCGGCGCAGCATGTCCCCATGAATGAGTTCGAAAGCATCGTTGATGCGAGCTCACAGTTCTGGCACGTTTCTTGGTAGAGGAGGTTTAAACACTGAATCTTTCACATAACCCCACAGAAAGAAATCGCATGGGGTTAAGTCGGGAGAGCGTGGAGGCCATGACATGAATTGCTGATCATGATCTCCACCACGACCGATCCATTGGTTTTCCAATCTCCTGTTTAAGAAATGCCGAACATCATGATGGAAGTCCGGTGGAGCACCATCCTGTTGAAAGATGAAGTCGGCGCTGTCGGTCTCCAGTTGTGGCATGAGCCAATTTTCCAGCATGTCCAGATACACATGTCCTGTAACGTTTTTTTTCGCAGAAGAAAAAGGGGCCGTAAGCTTTAAACCGTGAGATTGCACAAAACTCGTTAACTTTTGGTGAATTGCGAATTTGCTGCACGAATGCGTGAGGATTCTCTACCGCCCAGATTCGCACATTGTGTCTGTTCACTTCACCATTAAGAAAAAATGTTGCTTCATCACTGAAAACAAGTTTCGCACTGAACGCATCCTCTTCCACGAGCTGTTGCAACCGCACCGAAAATTCAAAGCGTTTGACTTTGTCATCGGGTGTCAGGGCTTGTAGCAATTGTAAACGGTAAGGCTTCTGCTTTAGCCCTTTCCGTAAGATTTTCCAAACCGTCGGCTGTGGTACGTTTAGCTCCCTGCTTGCTTTATTCGTCGACTTCCGCGGGCTATGCGTGAAACTTGCCCGCACGCGTTCAACCGTTTCTTCGCTCACTGCAGGCTGACCCGTTGATTTCCCCTTACAGAGGCATCCAGAAACTTTAAACTGCACATACCATCGCCGAATGGAGTTAGCAGTTGGTGGATCTTTTTTGAACTTCGTCCTGAAGTGTCGTTGCACTGTTATGACTGACTGATGTGAGTGCATTTCAAGCACGACATACGCTTTCTCGGCTCCTGTAACATTTTGTCTCACTGCGCTCTCGAGCGTTCTGGCGGCAGAAACCTGAAGTGCGGCTTCAGCCGAACAAAACTTTATGAGTTTTTCTACGTATCTGTGGTGTGTCGTGACCATATGTCAATGAATGGAGCTACAGTGAATTTATGAAATCGCTTCAACCATTTGTAATAGCCCTGTATTATTTGAAGTCTCCTGAGTGTGCGCGCCAAGTTTCCGTCACTTCCAACAGATAGAGTAGCTGCAGGACAGGTTCAAAATGGCGTCTACAGGTGAAACACGTTACAAACAAAATGCTGTCATTAAATTTCTCAGTAGAGAGAATCGGCGGAGCTCACGATTTGCAGCGCTCAGGGAGACCACCCACTGCTATCACACCTAACCTGTTGCAGTGAGATGTTGTTGTCATTCATTGAAGGATGCCATTCGTGGAAGACATTTTGTGGACGATGAGGAGGTGATTCACACAGTGATGCACTGGCACGGCCCCCAACACAAGGTTTGGTACTGACAGGGCATAAACGCCCATGGAATGTGACGGAGATTACGTGGAAAAATGGGATGTGTAGATAAAATACCATTCTTTCGTGTGTATAATTCTCATTACGTTCACTACAGAATTGTTGAAGGCAAAACTGCGGTGCATTCTGGGCAACCCTCCTACTATGTACCTGTGGCCCCATGGTTTCTATGTTGCACACCCAAACCTCCCTCATGAATCAGTGTATCTATTAATACGACGAGTGATCAGTAAGTGATCAACATTTTTTTTTCTCTGTTAGTTCCCGCTGTAAAAATGCAAAATATATTGTGAGACATAGTGGAATATTCTCACTTTAACCCCTGTAGTATCATGAACTGCTGAGAAGTGGCGGCACTATAAGTAACTTTCAAAATGTCAACTGTATATGGAGGTGAGTTCCAAGTGTAGAGCTACCACTGAGTCTCATTTGGCGGAAAACCAGGGCAACGCTGATATTCATAGCCGCTTGCAGAGTGAGACTTGGTAGTGAACAAAAGCACGGTGAGTCGGTGAGCGAGGCGTCTGTCATCCTCACAACAAGGTCTCGCACACCTGTCCGATTTCCCGCGAGTCGGCTGGCTGCACGCAGCTGTGATACCTGCAATGTTGTGCAATGTTGGAACGTGTGGACACACTCATGTTCAACGCATCACAATCAAACACCTCGCTGCGCAACTTCATGTCTATGCTGGCAGTTCCTGACACACTTGTGCACCAGTTGTGGTACTCAAAGGTGTGCGCCAATTGGGTTTCTCGCTGCTTAACAGAAGACAGTAAAAAGCAAAGAAGAACCATCTGTAGAGAACTGCTTGCGCACTGCGAGGCTAATAGTGCCAATTTTTGGTCGAAAATTGTCACAGGCGATGAAACATGTAATTATACTTCGAACAGGAAATAAAACGGGAATTCATTGAGTGGTGACACAGTACTCCTCCTCCACAGAAAAAGTTCAAAGCTGCACCCTCAGCCGGTGAAGTCACGGCGAATGTCTTCTGGGGACTGTGAGGGGGTTATTCTATTTCATGTCCTCCCTCACGTTTCAATGATCAACTCGAAAGTGTAGTGTTTTACCTTCAGGAAAAAGAAGAAACGAGTTCAGCGTGTTCGTCATCCCAGAAGTGCAACTGAACTCCTTCTCCATGACAAGACCTCATACAAATCTACACACCCGAGAGGAGCTCACAAAACATTAATGGACTATTCTTTCTCATCCACCCTACACCCAACAACTGAAATTCTAAGTTTAAAAGTTGGAGCTAACCACGTAATATAATCCACTGATATGTTTTCATTACATTAAGGAATGAAGCACTATGTGTTTCCGATGTTCGTCCTTTATATGACGGCCTTATTCTGTTTACGTGTAACACAACACACATCCATATCCAGCAAAATGAAATAGTAATTTGTATAATAATGTATGTACAGATATATAAAAGTGATTCACATTGAAGGATCGCTGGTCCTTTTGACCTGCCATTCCTCCACTTTATTTACTCACTCGAACTGATAATTACACGTCCTATTGTCTATGAGGGATGTTTGACAGTGACTGTAAATTCGATTTTAATAGTTGCCAAGTGTATGAAGTCATTTGAGGCAGAGGAGAAAAGCAATTGTTTTGGTCGGATAGCCACAGGTGTGGCAGGAAAGGCTTAATGGTGCCAGTTCGGAGCATACGACAGGCTACAGGCATAAAGAAAGCAGTGGGTTATCAAAACGGAAGTCATCACGGAGGACTTGGCCTGAGGCACGGTAGGTGGTGGGTGGGGGTGATTGGCGGGGAGGGGGGAGGGGGCAGAGAGTGGAAATCCTGACGCAGGGCAACGGTGTATTGCCCCTGTAGCTATTGCCGAGTTGCAACGGAAGGAGGGAGCAGCAATTGTTCCCCCATGAGAGAAGCGCGTTCCACCGTTTCAGCTGAGTCCCTCATATCATTTCCTTGGAAGCTTCCAGTAAGATCGTTATCAGCTAGGCCGATGAAAACATTTCGTGCTGGAGGCCCAACACTGGGTGGCCGAGAATGGTGTTGAGATTTTTCTTAAGTCATGTAGACGCAGAGGACTATGCGTGGCCGGTCGGAGTGGCCGTGCGGTTCTAGGCGCTACAGTCTGGAGCCGAGCGACCGCTCCGGTCGCAGGTTCGAATCCTGCCTCGGACATGGATGTGTGTGATGTCCTTAGGTTAGGTAGGCTTAATTAGTTCTAAGTTCTAGGCGACTGATGACCTCAGAAGTTAAGTCGCATAGTGCTCAGAGCCATTTGAACCATTTTTGAACTATGCGGTTTTGCTCGTGTGTCAGAATAACAGTGTGTTCAATGGAACGCGGTCCGTGACGTCAGAAATCGTCACGGTGGATGCCCGTTCGATGACTCCAGATGAGCCGGGATCGCAGGAGCAGTTTTTTCGCATCTTGTAGAGGCAGGCTGTACAGTACATGAAATGATGCGCGACTGGTGCAGGAACACTTTCCGAGTTCTCAATTGAAGGTTTGTAGCGTTTTAGAGTAAACTCCACGTGGAGTATTCAGCAGACTTGTGTATAGCGTGAGGAGCTGAGATAGGTCACAAACCGTTGAGGAGTACGGTTGAATTTCGCTATTGAAACTTTCTGACTTTCATCTGTTTGGCTCAGTGAAGGATGAACTCTGCGAAAGTGGCACGTGGACGACAGGTAGGTTACTGATGCATCACGACGTTGGCTCTAACGTCGACCAGCAGAGTGCTACCACGATGGCATACAGGTTCTCCCAGTAAAGTGGCGGAAGTCTGTCATACTGAGCGGAGATCGTTGCAAAATAGGGTTTCATAGCCAAAAGAATAAGGAATGATATCGTGTATTGGATTCATAGCCAAAAGAATGAGGAAAGATATCGTGTATTGGACTCCTGAATAAACCCAAACTGATTTCAGAAAAGATTTGTTACATTACTTACTGAACGACCTTCGGAAAACTGTATCAAATCATTTACAGTAACTCTTGAGTTCAGCCTACATTTGGGGCCAGCAAAATGTAGTGGGGGACTTTAATTTACTAATATGATAGTAACACTCATGTCAATTTAGGCACGAATACTAACAGCAGACAGAGTAATAGAACAGCTACTGCGGTGTACGAATTGGTACACAATGGTAAGGAGAGATAGGCTAAAAAGGTGCGTGGAAACTGCTGTCGTAAGAAAGTTGGACAGGAGCAAAAATGTTTAGTGAGAAAGTTAGCACAGTAAATGGGAGATTTTATTTTACTTGTATTTCTCCAAGCGAAGACACATTACAAATATTGCAGCAAGAAATAAAATCCAGCTCTCAATGTAGACAAGAATGGGGCTGTTTTGTTCTAAGCTATACTCAAGCAAGCCCGCGCGGTTGGCCGTGGGGGCTAATGCACAGCTTTCCGGGTGGGAAGGAGCGCCGGTCCCCAGCACGAATCCGCCCGGCGGATTTGTGTCAAGGTCCGGTGAGCCGGCCAGTCTGTGGATGGTTTTTAGGCGATTTTCTATCTGCGGGCTGGTTCCCCTTATTCCACCTCAGCTACACTACGTCGGCGATTGCTGCGCAAACACGTTCTCCATGTACGTGTACACCACCATTACTCTGCAACGCAAACATAGGGGTTACACTCGTCTGGTGTGAGACGTTCCCTGGGGGTCCAACGGGGCCCGAACCGCACAATGACCCTGGGTTCGGTGTGAGGCGGCGGAGGGGTGAAGTGGACTGCGGTAGTCGTCGTGGGGTTGCGGATCACTGCGGTTGCGGTGGGGACGGA
Organism: Schistocerca serialis cubense; assembly: GCF_023864345.2. NCBI lineage: Eukaryota > Metazoa > Arthropoda > Insecta > Orthoptera > Acrididae > Schistocerca > Schistocerca serialis. Next base: position 123,952,414 of record NC_064645.1, read on the forward strand.
GCCTCTCTGTTGTTTCTAGGTCCCTGGTTTACATAACTTACTAAAGCACAAATGATGGAGCTGTGACTAGGTGGTGTCGACGCAGTGTTTCGTAGTGAAGAGGGTCCAAGTGTGAGTGGGGTGTCTTATTACCGCCGGCCGTCCTATACTGTGGCGGCAGAGGGCGCTTGTGGTGCTGAGCCACTGCAGTTGTTGCTCTGCGGGCGCGCACCACTGGGTCCGCCGGAACCCTCACGACCGCTATTGGCGTCTGATGGAAACCTTCAGTTCTGTCGCCAACTTGAAAATGCTGGTAAAGTTGTGACAATACGCAATACCACAGCCAGTAAGCCAAATGGTTTTGACTACGAAACCCTATTTTGCAACAATCTGTGTTCAATGCGACAGCTTTCAGCCACCTCAAAGGGTGGGCTTGTATGTTGGCATAGCACCACCCTCCCGGTCGACGTCGGAATGAACGTCGTGATGCATCAATAACCTCCTCGTCATCCACGTACCACTTTTCATAGAGTAGATAGGCCAAACTGGTGGAAGTCAGAAGGTGAGAGATCTGGGAGGTAGGATGGTGAGTTTTGTGAGCACCTTTCAGTTGCTCAGACTTGTGTGAGGCTTTGTTTTGTCATGGAGAAAGAGGTCATTTGGACTCTTGTGGCGACGAACACGGTGAATTCGCTTCTTCTATTTCCTGAGGGTAGCACACTGCACTTTCGAGGTGATCATTGCACCATGAGGGACGACATCAAACAGAATAACACTGTCAGAGTCCCAGAAGACATTCGCCATGACTTTACAGGTTGAGGGTGCTGCTTTGAACTTTTCCTTCGGAACAAAAGTAGTGTGGCGCCTCTCCTTGAATCCCCGTTTTGTTTCCGGTTCGGAGTGATTAAGTCTTCAACAGAACAGTCACAATCAGCCAAACATACCTACCAAGAACGTAGTAGAGTTATCGCAGAAGTCGTCGCCCACAAAGCAATCCAGTGGATAACTTGAAAGAGCAGAGTGATGAGCCATGAATATCGTATGGTGTGGCTGGCGTCCTCACTTTTCAGCGGTAAAAACTTGATGAAAGCAACACTTGCTACTGTGGACGGCTATAGATTTATTGGGATTTGTAATTTTACACGGTACTGCGCTGCTATCAGAAATCTAACTTGATTGCCTCCGTACTTTCTGATCACGTGCTACATACGTTTTCCCACTTTACAAAGGCTACAGTGCGTACGCAACGCCGGCTGGAACGGCAAATTGCATTGGCGTGCTAAGCGGACGGAGTGGCCGCTGGGCGACGGTAACAAGTGGTGCAACCCGCGCAGCCGTGTGTAAACCAGCGCTGGGGCTGGGCCCTCCTGTCCGGCCGGAGCTGCGCGTGCGGGCATCCAATTACGCGCCAACAAAAGCGGGGAAGTCGTAAACCGCGCCCATTGTCTCGGCGTGGCGCGCCTGAGCGCTCCGGCCAACCTCTTGTTTCACTGCGGCCGCCTGCGAGCGTGCGAGCGCTTTGCCTCACACCACTGGCTGAGCGCGGAGCGATGTCTGCGTGGAGTGAGAGCGATGGCTCGCCGAATTATTCATGTCTCTGTTGCCGACACGCAGCGGACGCAATGGAACAGCTCCCTGATGGGCGCTACAGTTCCGACACCCCCTACAATAACACGAGTCTTCACAGTTCTCTCCTGTAGCAATGGAGACACGGTTCTGCCGGTACATCCTTCACTAAAATCGTCTGTTGATGAGGCACATAATAACGATGCTAACAGGAAATGTACAGTATGATATTTATAAAATCTTTGACCTCACATGAGCACAGAAATAAATATGTCAGTGTCTGTTGATGAAGAAACAAAGCTTCTCATTTACGTCGGTATGCATGCGAAAGTATGCGTATCTCACATGTTCCAAAACGCCACGCATAAAAACTGGATCTTCCGATATTTATACCTCTGGTTCTATTAGTGACAAAAAGATAGTCAAGTGTTCTGGACAGTCCTTTGGTGAGAGACCATTTGTATATCCAACAGAAAGAGCGTTTCCGTGTCATTCTCCTACAGTCAAAGTATGAATATTTCAAACTTCCTCCTACTTAGGCAAATGGGGCAAATTGGTTAGTTCTTTTTTGCATTGAATGTAGAGTACGATGGGCTTGATAGGACTTACGGAGACGCCTTTACTTCATGGATGGTTCCTCGGAAAGCCACAAAAAAACAGTGGTTTTTTTTTTCTTCGCCGTCATCAGCGGTTCAAAATCCAATCGAGGATTCAAAGACGTCTGTGTACAGCCAATAGCTCAAACTTTTTCGATATATTCGTAAGATTTCTATCTCAAACAGCCTTGAAAATTTTCTTCATCTCTTTACCCGTTTCGGAGATACAAAGGTTCAAATTTAGCCTACCTGCACACATAAAGTACTCACGTCAAATCCGGTTGATGCAAAAACTTGGTTTATAAAGTGACGTAGCACGGAGATATATGCTGTTTATAAAATTCGTTTAAAATTTGTTGCGACTTCTGACGTTTGGCTGCCAGGAGGGGGACGTGCCGCCGTTGCCCTGGTATCACCAATGGCCAGCCGGGTTTACCTACCACGCCGCCAGATGTTCGGCTGGTAAAGCGCCCCTGTTGCCACATCATGAATGAACCCACGTGGTGTCACGCATTAGATGCGTCAGCTAACAACTGAGTGCAAGTCAGGTCAATAGTTTATGAAACAGTCCATTGCCAGTATAAAAGTAAACTTGTAGCTTCTTCACTCATGACGCCGGCCGGAGTGGCCGTGCGGTTCTAGGCGCAACAGTCTGGAACCGTGCGACCGCTACGGTCGCAGGTTCGAATCCTGCCCCGGGCATGGATGTGTGTGATGTCCTTTGGTTAGTTAGGTTTAATTAGTTCTAAGTTCTAGGCGACTGATGACCTCAGAAGTTAAGTCGCATAGTGCTCAGAGCCATTTGAACCATTTTTTCACTCATGACGACGAAGTCCCACACTCCGTAACAGAGCGTAGCGGACGATGCGAGGTCCTAGTAGAGGTGGTTTGCCATTGCCTTCCTCCGACTGTAATGGGATTGAATCATGATAATGAAGACACAACAACACCCAGTCATCTCGAGGCACGTGAAAATCTCTGACCCAGCCGGGAATCGAACCCAGGACCCTGTGCTCTGGAAGCGAAAAAGCTACCGTGAGACCACGAGCTGCGGGCTTTTCACTCATATTGTTACAGAACACACAGCAGTATTCGTATCATCAGCTATCGATGGCCCTCAATAACTACACTGAAAAAATCTGTAGTCGCTTGAATATTGCGTTGGAGTTGGACGTTTTGCGTATTAATCGTATGGCAAAACACTTTCGTCTTTGCGCGCTCTCATTGGCCAAATTCGTGTTTCGATATCTCAGATCATTTATGAGATACGAGGAATTTATGAATATTTCAGTCTGGTTTTCACTGACAAGCGGTTTCATAACGGAGCAATTTACATTCACTGCATTTTCTCGAGATAGGAAACAGACAGCGATATCCTTTCATGTTAAAAGAATAATTCAATATATTATCTACACTTAGTAGACAGCAACACGTAACCTAACACGCACCAAACACAAATTCATAGCGATACCAAATTCACAGCGGCAGCAATTTTTCACTGCAAACTAAGAATTTCTTGCAGTTGTTTACCTAGACCTAGAGGGCGCCCACGAACACCGTGGAAAATGGGAGTGAGAATATTTGTGAAAAGGAGAAGTGTGACCTGGCAACAAGTGGAGGAAGAAAAGTGGTGGGAGGAGCGAGCCAAATGGAGAGGACTGGTCAGCACCCAGACCCGGCAGTAGTTGGAGCTGGATCCGGATATAGATAGGTAGATAAAAATAGCTTACCTATTATAGAAATGTCACGATAACTATGACCATTAACGAAATGATAGGCGGTTCATCAGGAAGCAGACGAATTACACTATAAGATGCGCGAGAATGAGAGTTTATTACCGAAAAGTTTCTTTAAAATCATTTGAGAAAGATAGCTGACCAGCCTACTTCCTCTGCACACGGTCAGGCGACGCGCCGAGTAGGCCTGGCTTTATACTGCGGTCACCCGTGACTTGCCCATCACACGCTGGCAACTACGCTTCCCTCCACTCGCTGCATACTGAACTGTCAAAAGTCGCAACTTGTTTTAAACGCACTACAGTGCCTCCGTTATCACCCGCGAGCTCCATGTCGTAGTGCTGAAGCAATGCAGAATTATTTTGCACGCAAAATCCAGCCTAAGTGTAAAATCAGTTTTTGTGTTATTTCAGTTTCACACAAGTAAAGCATCTAAATTTTACTGACCAACACATTTCTTTTGATGTGGTTAAATGCCCTGCTGCAGCAAGGGAAACAAAAATGAGAATATTTTCATGATTATTTAAAAGAATCTGACTGAAAAGTAAAGTACCAGCTGCCTCATTCTACATTTCACAGCAACTTTACAAATTTTCCCAAAGATTTTCGCATGCGAACATATTCGCGCTTTTTGTCCTGAGAGGGAAGAAGACAGTGGCGCTGGCAAACAAACAGAAAACTATTAAATACTGGAAAATAGTAGACAGCGTTTGTGTTAACAGAATGAATGAAAAAGACAATAACAGAGTGAGAGAGAGAGAGGGAGGTACAGTTACGGGAGATCGTGGGAGTTTGAGATGAGTTTCATGTTTAAAAAAAGCACATATATGTTCACATGCAAATACACAAAAAATTTTAAAGGTACTGGGGAAGGTAGAATGAGGCAGCTGGTACCCCACTTTTCAGTCAGTTTTTTGAATCAACAGGAACATATTCGCATTTTTGTGCTCCGATAGGAGCATTTTGCCTCTAGTTCTGAAAATATACACCAAAAATCGCTGTGAAGTACCTGGGAGAGGGTACGTAGCAGTGTACCAGATGCTAAGGTTTCTTCCAATTCAGTCACGTGAAGTTCGAGGGGATAACAACTGCTTAAATATTTAATCGTGTCTTCGCGGCCCAGGGGGGGGGGGGGGGCGACAGGTAGTGGGTCTCCAGATTATTCATAAGTTATTTCTTTTCCTGCTTCTTTATCTTGTGTCATGCATTAGACCTTGCTCGGCCTGTTACAGCAATATCTGGTCCTTCCATCATTTTGCTGATCTTCCAGTGAATCTTTTACCTTACGGAATAAAAAATGGTTCAGATGGCTCTAAGCACAATGGGACTTGACATCTGAGGTCATCAGTCCCCAAGACTAAGAACTACTTAAGCCTAACTAACCTAAGGACATCACACACATCCTTGCCAGAGAGGCAGGATTCGAACCTGCGACCGTAGCAGCAGCGCGGTTCCGGACTGAAGCGCCTGAAAGAGCTCGGTCACAGCGGCCGGCTCTTACGGAATATATTGTCAAAAACGTAGTGGTAATCATAACGCTTCCATATGTAGCAGATGGGGCATCCGTTTTGGGCTGTATCTTCAACCTTCTCGTTTATAGTAAATACTTTCAGTTCCGTCCCAATATCTACGTCTCTTTCATAATGAAACATTTTGTACCCAGACATTTTCTTGAGGAATTTCATTTCTTTCACTCGCTACCTCATTTCATATTTTTTAAAGATTGCTAACCAAAGTGGGTGAAAATCGAACCATTTTGGGATCACTTTGTTGTCCTCCTACTACATTTTCCCAGGAAGGGGTAGAGGTTCAAAATGGTTCAAATGGCTCTGAGCACTATGGGACTCAACTGCTGAGGTCATTAGTCCCCTAGAACTTAGAACTAGTTAAACCTAACTAACCTAAGGACATCACAAACATCCATGCCCGAGGCAGGATTAAGGGGTAGAGGTATCAAATTGAAATTTATGTCAAACACTAGGGTTTACGGACCGTTGACGTTGTATAAAATTTAAGATTCTAAGGCAGCACAATCAAAAGATACGTACATTCATGTCTCATATTTTGATACCCGCCCAGTCACCCATATCAAACCTAAGCATGAACTATCAATATGCATAACTAAACTGCGAGTGCTACTGACACTTATAAGTATTTTTTTCCCTTGCATTACCAAAGATTTCTACCATACAGCAGCGTCGATAGCGACATAACTTTATAAAGTGTAAGATAAGTCTCGGTTCTTACGTTACACTAAGGTGACAAAAGTCATGGGATAGCGATTTGCACACATACAGATGGCGATATTATGGCGTACACAAGATGTAAAGTGGCAGTGCGTTGGCGGAGCTGTAATTTGTACCCAGGTGATTAATGAGAAAGCATTTCCGACGTGGATTAAGGGCCCACGACGGGAATTAACAGACGCTGAACGCGATATGGCAGTTGTGGCCAGATACGTGGGACAGTCTGTTTTGGAAATCTTACGAAATTTAGTATTCCGAGACGCACAGCCTTAAGAGTGTGCCGGAATACCTAATTTCGGGTATTACCTGTCACCACAGACAACGCCTTCACTTAACGACCGAGAGCAGCGGCGTTTGCGTAGCGTTGTCAGTGCTAACAGACAAGCAACACTGCGTGACAAAACCGCAGAAATCATTGTCGACGTACGACGAACGTATCTGTGAGGACAGCGCGGCGAAATTTTAAGTTTATGGGCTATGGCAGTAGAAATCAACGGAAGTGCCTTTGCTTACAGCCGACGTCGATTGCACGCCTCTCTTGGACTTGTAACCATATCGCTTGGATCGGATGGCAGAGCTTGGAGACCTTTTGCAGCCATTCATGGACTTCATGTTATGGATCACAATGTGCCTTATCACTGGGCCACAATTTTTTGCGATTGGCTTGAAGGACAATCTGCAGAATTCGAGCGAACGATTTGGCCATACATGTTGCCCGACATTAATCACATTGAACGTTTGTGGGACATAATGGAGAGGTGAGTTCGTGCACAAAAGCCTGAATTTATGGACGGCTATGATGGCAGTTGATTCAATTTTTCTACAGGGGACGTCCATCTCCTATAGCCCAACTACTACATACTCGTTCTTTTTTATCTTGTCTAGCGCTTTCTGTGTGACCTTCGTAACTTTCTTTCTCTCACCCTTCTTCTTAGAGGTTCAATAGCGTCTACAGATCCTTCATCTTATACTCAATGTCGGTTCGTTTATTCATGTCTTAGTTACCAGTCTGTTCTTCCATTTTTTCTCAATTGGTTATTTCAGCAATTGCAGCTCGCGCTCTTTGGTATTGCTCTGTCCCACTATATACGACAGTATTACTTCCTATGTCGCTAGTTCTTTTCGTTTTATTTCTTCTGTAATTAATTGAATAGTATATATTTACATTCTGTTTCAGCAGTATATATTGAATAGCGTATATTTATAATTTCCCTTCCTTTATGGTTATTCCTCTGACATTCCTGCTGTTAAGTTTACAAATTACGCCGTACCAAAGTCCATACCATTTTTCGGTTCCTTGTATGGGTTTCCGTCCGGCTTTGTCTCTTCTGTAGCTTTCCAGCAATTTCAAGTTTCACCTGGCTACCTTACGAGGGCTGCGCAGGTATAATTGCATAATGGCGCTGCCACTTTACGGACTTCCAGCCGCTTGGTTTTATTGTAAAAGTTTACTCTCTTACGGAAGCTGGCTTCGCTACATTACACTACGCTTTCCCTCGTACTTCAAAGATCTCACATTCGAGTCCCGTTCTGGCAGGATGTTTCACGTGAGCGTACACTCCATTGGAGAGCGAAAATTCATTGGGGAAACACTCCCCCAGGCTGTTGCTAAGCTGTATGTTAGAAATACGCTTTCTACCAAAATCACTAGCCCCTTAATATATGCAGGAGGTGTTTGATAGCACAGTCGCTGGGGAACTTGCCCGCGAAAGCAAAGGTACCAAGTTAGAGCGGCGGTAAGGTATACAGTTTTAATCAGCTAGGAAGTTTCAAAATTTCAAAACAGTACGCACTGCACAGCAGAGTGAAAATTCATTCTAGCATCCTTAAAGCGGCTTTATACAAGTCCCTCTCACCATATGCACTCCTGGAAATTGAAATAAGAACACCGTGAATTCATTGTCCCAGGAAGGGGAAACTTTATTGACACATTCCTGGGGTCAGATACATCACATGATCACACTGACAGAACCACAGGCACATAGACACAGGCAACAGAGCATGCACAATGTCGGCACTAGTACAGTGTATATCCACCTTTCGCAGCAATGCAGGCTGCTATTCTCCCATGGAGACGATCGTAGAGATGCTGGATGTAGTCCTGTGGAACGGCTTGCCATGCCATTTCCACCTGGAGCCTCAGTTGGACCAGCGTTCGAGCTGGACGTGCAGACCGCGTGAGACGACGCTTCATCCAGTCCCAAACATGCTCAATGGGGGACAGATCCGGAGATCTTGCTGGCCAGGGTAGTTGACTTACACCTTCTAGAGCACGTTGGGTGGCACGGGATACATGCGGACGTGCATTGTCCTGTTGGAACAGCAAGTTCCCTTGCCGGTCTAGGAATGGTAGAACGATGGGTTCGATGACGGTTTGGATGTACCGTGCACTATTCAGTGTCCCCTCGACGATCACCAGTGGTGTACGGCCAGTGTAGGAGATCGCTCCCCACACCATGATGCCGGGTGTTGGCCCCGTGTGCCTCGGTCGTATGCAGTCCTGATTGTGGCGCTCACCTGCACGGCGCCAAACACGCATACGACCATCATTGGCACCAAGGCAGAAGCGACTCTCATCGCTGAAGACGACACGTCTCCATTGGTCCCTCCATTCACGCCTGTCGCGACACCACTGGAGGCAGGCTGCGCGATGTTGGGGCGTGAGCGAAAAACGGCCTAACGGTGTGCGGGACCGTAGCCCAGCTTCATGGAGACGGTTGCGAATGGTCCTCGCCGATACCCCAGGAGCAACAGTGTCCCTAATTTGCTGGGAAGTGGCGGTGCGGTCCCCTACGGCACTGCGTAGGATCCTACGGTCTTGGCGTGCATCCGTGCGTCGCTGCGGTCCGGTCCCAGGTCGACGGGCACGTGCACCTTCCGCCGACCACTGGCGACAACATCGATGTACTGTGGAGACCTCACGCCCCACGTGTTGAGCAATTCGGCGGTACGTCCACCCGGCCTCCCGCATGCCCACTATACGCCCTCGCTCAAAGCCCGTCAACTGCACATACGGTTCACGTCCACGCTGTCGCGGCATGCTACCAGTGTTAAAGACTGCGATGGAGTTCCGTATGCCCCGGAAAACTGGCTGACACTGACGGCGGCGGTGCACAAATGCTGCGCAGCTAGCGCCATTCGACGGCCAACACCGTGGTTCCTGGTGTGTCCGCTGTGCCGTGCGTGTGATCATTGCTTGTACAGCCCTCTCGCAGTGTCCGGAGCAAGTATGGTGGGTCTGACACACCGGTGTCAATGTGTTCTTTTTTCCATTTCCAGGAGTGTATCTATACAGTGTTAGTCCAAATGGTATATATATACACAGAGTGATTTTTCCACCGTGTACTAACCCTAAGGATGGATCGATGAGTGGATACGGAATAAGAAAGGTCTAAAGAACATATCTCCGGAAATGCACGATTTCTTATGCTAGATACCATTTACAGGGACTGCGATCTAATACGAGCTGTGCCGTGCAGCCACAGTTTCAGTAGGCATGGTTTCCTCCTAGAGGGTGGTACCGTTCCTCATACGCCATACCCTAGAGCCCTCTCCTGCCGTAGTAATTGTTAATGTTGTGTCCGATATACTTCTCTTGCTGAGTCACCTTGTAGTGCACACAATGGTTCCGTATTCGAATCGAGAGCTTGGCGACATGGTTTTTACTTACGGAAAGGCAAATGGCAACGGGCGGCGAGCAGCAAGGTTGTATCAGGAGACCTGTTCCCGGCGACAAAAGCCTCACCGTTCTACATCTACATCTACATCTACATTTATACTCCGCAAGCCACCGAACGGTGTGTGGCGGAGGGCACTTTACGTGCCACTGTCATTACCTCCCTTTCCTGTTCCAGTCGCGTATGGTTCGCGGGAAGAACGACTGTCTGAGAGCCTCCGTGCGCGCTCTGATCTCTCTAATTTTACATTCGTGATCTCCTTGGGAGGTATAAGTAGGGGGAAGCAATATATTCGATACCTCATCCATAAACGCACCCTCTCGAAACCTGGCGAGCAAGCTACACCGCGATGCAGAGCGCCTCTCTTGCAGAGTCTGCCACTTGAGTTTATTAAGCATCTCCGTAACGCTATCACGCTTACCAAATAACCCTGTGACGAAACGCGCCGCTCTTCTTTGGATCTTCTCTATCTCCTCCGTCAAACCTATCTGGTACGGATCCCACAGTGATGAGCAATACTCAAGTATAGGTCGAACGAGTGTTTTGTAAGCCACCTCCTTTGTTGATGGACTACATTTTCTAAGGACTCTCCCAATGAATCTCAACCTGGTACCCGCCTTACCAACAATAAATTTTATATGATCGTTCCACTTCAAATCGTTCCGCACGCATACTCCCAGATATTTTACAGAAGTAACTGCTACCAGTGTTTGTTCCGCTATCATATAATCATACAATAAAGGATCCTTCTTTCTATGTATTCGCAATACATTACATTTGTCTATGTTGAGGGTCAGTTGCCACTCCCTGCACCAAGTGCCTATCCGCTGCAGATCTTCCTGCACTTCGCTACAATTTTCTAATGCTGCAACTTCTCTGTATATTACAGCATCATCCGCGAAAAGCCGCATGAGACTTCCGACACTATCTACTAGGTCATTTATATATATTGTGAAAAGCAATGGTCCCATAACACTCCCCTGTGGCACGCCAGAGGTTACTTTAACGTCTGTAGACGTCTCTCCATTGATAACAACATGCTGTGTTCTGTTTGCTAAAAATTCTTCAATCCAGCCACACAGCTGGTCTGATATTCCGTAGGCTCTTACTTTGTTTATCAGGCGACAGTGCGGAACTGTATCGAACGCCTTCCGGAAGTCAAGGAAAATGGCATCTACCTGGGAGCCTGTATCTAATATTTTCTGGGTCTCATGAACAAATAAAGCGAGTTGGGTCTCACACGATCGCCGTCTCCGGAATCCATGTTGATTCCTACATAGTAGATTCTGGGTTTCCAAAAACGACATGATACTCGAGCAAAAATCATGTTCCAAAATTCTACAACAGATCGACGTCAGAGATATAGGTCTATAGTTTTGCGCATCTGCTCGACGACCCTTCTTGAAGACTGGGACTACCTGTGCTCTTTTCCAATCATTTGGAACCATCCGTTCCTCTAGAGACTTGCGGGGGGGGGGGGGGGGGGGGGGCAAGTTCAATGTCTACAACAATGTTTCTCCATTTGTCTGAGACAGGGTGTTTCAGGAAGCAGGAGATCAAGAAAGACCTGAAGAAAAACGTGATTAGTATTGTGGATAGCCTCGCCGTGTCAGTAATAGGCAGTTGGCTAGCCAGTACAGGGTAAGCCAGACGAGTGTGTGGAAGAATCTCCATGACGATTCTTACTACCCTTATCACTTACAGCGTGTGCAAGGCTTACTGCGACAAACTTTCCACATTGGGAGCAGTTTTTCACTGGTTTCTTCACCAGGCAACCACGATTCTGTGATGTGCGTCATCCATACTAGTCACAGGTGAGGCTACGTTTACGCGGGGTGTTATCTTCAACTTTCATAACAGTCATCTGTACGGTAGTATGTAGAACCCACATGCTGTGATGACAGCGAATCATTGTCATAGCCGCAGCCTGGATGTGTTGGACCAGTCTTTCTTCCACGTCGCCTAACAGTCCGAAACTATCGGCGTTTATTGCTGGAAGAAGTGCACTGATGATTCGAGGGATTATGTGGCTGCCACATGATGGTGCTCCAGCTAACTTCGCCGTTAACGTCTGGACACATCTCAATCGTGTCTTCCCTGCTCGACGGGTCGGACGAGGGGGTCCAGCTGCATGGCCTGCTCGTTCACTGGATCTCAACCCGTGCGATTTCTGGTTATGGGGTCATATCAAAACTATCGTGTATGCATTCCAGGTGTGGAGACACTGGAACAGCGTATTCACGCTACCTTTGGCACTATTCGGATGAAGCCTGGCCGATATGAACGTGTGAGACAAGAACATGTTTCGGCGCGTGCACGCATGCGTTGAGAAACATGGAAACCACTTTCAACACATACCGTAACTCTGGCGGCATTGTACTGTGCGTATTAGACCGAAGTCTCTGGAACAGTGTACGGTTGAGTAAATGGTGTCTAGCACGGAAACCAAGCATTTCCGGACATAAGTTCATTAGACCTTTTCTGTTCCGTATCCTCTCATCGATCAATCCATAGAGTTTGTACACTGTGGAAAATGGATGTAACTGTAAACATGTTCTGACATAAATTTGCAATACGCAGTTGTGTTGAATTTCGGATCCTTCGTGTCGTTGCTTTCTGGAAAGAATTAATTGTGTGCATACCTCGGTAATAAAGCAATATCGGACGAAACTTTATTTAACAATTTAATCTTATTTTGATGCGTATATTACACCCGCGAAGTGTGTATAGTTACTTTTGCAGCACACGGGATATAGCAAATTATTGGGAATAACAGTAATATACATTTATCGCACTTTAACTATCTCATCTACTGTATCAAATATAAATACGATCTAAAAATCGAGATACAGTTTTCTAATTTCTCAGCCAAGTGCGGTACAATCAGAACAACACAGTCGCAAAGCGGATGAACTGATAAACCGATCCAATGCTTCTGTGTACCAAGGAAAGTATAGGTCTCCAAGGACAATACAGGATCTGATTTCGATATACAGAAAAGATGTTTCCGAGAGCAGTTGAATGTTGTAGCTATCAGATTGGATCATATCCGAAATACAGACATAAAAAGAGAATTGAACACACTGATTACTAGAAAGGGATCGATGAAACCAGGGCATTAACATTAAGTGATTTAGGGAAATCCTGAAAAACTAACTCTGTAAGTTTGGATGGATATCTCGACCATCTTCCTGTAGAATACTTATTCACTGCACTTACTAGATAAATAAGAAACAGGCAAAAATGACTCAACCATGTCTATCGAATGGGCAATGATAATTTACAAAATAAGCAGCCGCGTTATGTAAAAAAAAAAACGTTTGGGAGGATCAAGGAAGACATCGGATTACAGGATGCGACAACACTCCAGGCCCAACGTATGAAGTGGATGATGAAGACTGGAAACATAGTTTTTGTTTTACGCGAAGTATCATCTGTTTTTTTTTTATATTTTAAACAGTGTCACTGAGTTTTACCACAGGCATAACCTGTTTCAGTTAACAATCGTCCACCTGCAGATACTATAGGTCACCGGAGGCGTTTGACCAAAAACGCATCCACGTCATACAGAGTAACAACGGATGTCGAGAAAGCTTTGTTCACAAAATGCCGACGATGATCTGTAATATCTAAAGATGGTCAGTTTATGATCAGGATGGATTACTATCGTGTATGATACGTAAGTCAAACTTCTTCATGCACACAGTGCTGTTATATCGTTACACGCCTATTCTTTGTCCTTTCCAGCGGCGTCTCCTCCGGCGACCACATCCGATGGCCAGTGGCACTCCCCGGACCACTCGCTCCCTGACGACGACGACGCATTCTCAGCCACCCCCACCACTTCGCCGACGGCAGCGGAGACTCGACGTCGCTTGGAAACCTCCGGGACTCCTTCGGCGTACGAACACGTCTTCAACAGTAGCACCTTCCAAGGTGAACAACCGACACTGGAGGACCACACCAGTAGTGACAAGACTCTTCCAGTAATTGACGCTGGCGTTATCTATCAGGGTGAATCGGCTGCATCGTCACAGAACCAGCAGACAGATGACCACCCCAGACTACATGAGGACGAAGGAGCTGGAGATCCAACGGAAGAAGTGGACGATCCAGAACTGAACGGACCTCGAGTTCTGCCCAGGACTGGCAGTCTTATTCCGACCACCGAAGAGTCTAGCGAGGATGGAGTGGCTTCCTTCCAGATCGGAGGTCCCGATGAGGAAAGAAATATGTCAGAATCCTCCATTCCAGATATTGCACAGAGTATGAAAACAGCAGAGGGTCTTCTGGACGAACAGCAACCTGTGGCTGAGGATAAGTCAACTGATCCATCAGTGTACGAATATAAGTGGGATCCTAGTTACACTCATGCTGATGGAACCAACGACCTCGAGAAAAATGTGACAAATTACGAAAAGAACACAAACGCCGAAAAAGAGACAGCTGAAGGCGACAAAGTAGAAGACGCTGGGGCACCAGACGCTGAGTACTTTTGGACAGGAGGTGTGATGGATGAGCAAGTGAAAAACGTGACCAGTGATACAAAACAAATCACCTCGGACAGCGATAGCAACGATACACGACCAGTGCTTAGCTCCACTACCACTGGCACACAAGCAACTCCCAGTTCTTACTTCCAGAATAGCGAATCGACAGTGGGAGAAGGTGTGCAGAAAACCGAAGAAACGCCGCTACATCGCGGACTCGCGCTGAAAATAGAGAGAAATGACAGCCCCCCTTCTGCAAGTTTCCCTATAAATTACAAAGAAGAACCCAGAACGGAATCGCCAATGCAAAGGTTAACAGCGGAACGGATAGCCAACGACAGATTACGAGAGTCACTCATGCGAGGCAGGGAGCCATTCGCTGGCATGAAAGATGAGTTTAAGGACTTCGAACAGGTGCAGACAATACTGAAGGACTCCGACGACGTTCAAGATAGCCCATATTCGAGAAGCAGAATGAAGTACTACGTGGATGACGCACAACATTCCTCGAGAGCGGATATCCCGTGGCGTTCGGGGAATGCAGACAGCATAAACCAACAGTCAGAATTCTCGAGAAGAGGAGGAGAACAACGAGATGAAAACGCAACAGAGTCGAAATTTGTGAAAGACGTCCAGTCGTCACGGCAGGAAACAATAGAGATAATGGAGGATAAAACAGGATCCGACCCATCAGACGAGGAAGAGCTGCCGTCGTCGACGCTTTCCATCACGGAGCAGGAGGCAGGTATTCAAGTGTACATAACCTTCACTCAAGCGTCTGAATCGCCGCGAGCGGAGGGGAACTCACGCTCTGCAAATCCGACAGAGCGTCCGAATCCTACACACGAGACCAGTACAACGAGGAAGGCAGATCTGATGTCAATGACCAACATCCACAAAGGCATAGACGGGGTGGAGAGCTACGTTATACCGTCGCTGGACTTCGAAGAGACGAGTTCCACTGAGCTGTCGCACGAATCTGGTGGCGTGCCCGACGGATCCTCGGTGACGTCGGCGCAGATGACCACAGGCGATGGAGGGGCTCAAGTTGTTGGGAGTAAGGAGAGTAAAGGAAACGGGAAGAGCAGGCAGTATGACGCTAGCAATCCTTACCGCCACTGGGACGTGGAAAGCGAGGAGCAGGAGAGGGTGATGAAAACCCAGCGGCGAACTAGCAACGGCCGTGAGGGGTCGATGTACAGTGGAAATGAGGACGCTTCCCGTGATGACACTGCTCCAGCTGCTGGAAACAGGACGAATGGTCATAGTAATACTACCAGCCGCTCCTACCTGCTCTTATTGGCGGGGAACTCGACCATCGTAAAGATGCGCCAGAAGGACTTTGCGAAGTACCTGAAGCTGAACTTGGCGGCGAGGCTGTCGCTCGAGTACGACGACGTGAAGGTGAACCGAGTGGTGCTGGCGCCGCCGCGGCTGCTGGTTAACGTGAGCGTCGTGACGCCGCCGGCCGTCGCCACGGCGGAGCGCGTCGTCGCCGCCGACGAGGACGCAGCGATCGACGCCGGAGGCGGCTACTACGGTGGCGCCGTCCCCGCCGCAGCAGCGGCAGAGGTGAACGTCGTCGAGGAGGAGGCGCCGCTGCACAAGCTGGCGCGCGCCAACGCCACCCTGCTCGAGCTGTCTGGCGAGGAGTACCACATCGTGCGGCTGCTACCACTGCACACGCGCCGCCTGCCGCCGCCCCCGGAGTTCAACGACAGCCTGATGGAGGCGGAGGGCGGGGGCGGCGGCGGCGGCGCCGGCACGGCAGTCGGCGCGGACACGGAGTACCGCGAGGAGCAGCCGGAAGTGGGCGCGCCCAGCAGCAGCCGGCAGGAGCAGCCGGAGCGGCAGGTGCTGTACCGGCACGACGACATCGAGCTCATCATCTACACGGCGGTGGGCAGTGCGTGCGCCGTCGCCATCGTGGCCACGGCCTTCATCACCGTGTCCCGCTACCTGCGCGTCACCGCCTTCCAGTGGCCGTGGCGTTCGCCCAAGACCTTCTCGAAGGCGCCGTGGATCCTGCCCAACCACCACCACCCGCACCACAGCTCCGGAAGGCACTCGCCGCCGCACTACCGCATGGACGAGGAGGGTCTGCACCCAACGGTAAGCTTGTGGGACCTTCTCCCCGTGTCTAAAGTGCTGTATACGTATTTCTTTTTCACTTAAATTTTTCCTCCAAACTTATCCACAAGGAAAATGGCGCTGTTATTTGGGTATCCCGTGGAGTCGTGGAGAGGGTTTTGTTCCCCCGTGTCCGCAGCTCGTGATCTCGCGGTCGCGTTCTCGTTTCCCAAGCACGGGGTCCCGGTTTCGATTCCGGCGGGATCAGGGATTTTCAAGTGCCTCGAGATGACTGGGTGTTTGTGTTGTCCTCATCATTTCATCATCATTCCTGAAAGTGGTGAGTTTGGACTGAGCAAAGGTTGGGAATTTGTACGGGGGCAGATAACAGCGCAGTTGAGCGCCCCATGAACCAAACATCATTATCATCATCATCATCATCATCATCAAATGGTTCAAATGGCTCTGAGCACTATGGGACTTAACATCTATGGTCATCAGTAGCCTAGAACTTAGAACTACTTAAACCTAACTAACCTAAGTACATCACACAACACCCAGTCATCACGAGGCAGAGAAAATCCCTGATCCCGCCGGGAATCAAACCCGGGCGCGGGAAGCGAGAACGCTACCGCACGACCAAGAGCTGCGGACTCATCATCATCATCATCATCATCATCTTCCGCCGCGTATAATGACCTCTTTCTACACGTGTATGACAGTTCTACCTTAAGTGTGGCTGTTCGATGTAGGTGCCTATACTGTACCTTCTTCTGCGTGTTATCATTTAGCCCCTTCTCCTTGTCAGTGTTTCCCATACCTCCCTTATTCCCCAATTTTGCTTGCTTATCAGTCCACCGAAATTTTCAGCATCCTTCTGCAGCACCGCATCTCAAACTCTTCGATTTGTTGTGCATTTTGTACACAGTGGTAAGGAAAGGTGGACTACAGTGTGATGCGCCAACTGTCTTCGTATGGAAGCTGGACAGGAGCAGAAATGAATAGCGACCAACACAGCAAACAGCATTTCTGCAAGCGTGCGAAGACTCATTACAGTTAATTCAGCATGGAACAGAGTCCAGCTCTCAATGTCAACAAGGATGAGGCTCTCTGAACTACACCACAAGCGATGGTGTTGGAGCCTTAAGTAGGAGGTGTCTGCGTAGCATCACACATCAGATAGACAAGTGGCTACCTGGACGCCTCCGCCCGTTCTATATTGCGGCGGCAGAGGCCGCTCGTAGCCCAGAAGTCAGTGGGCGTCCGTCTGCGTATGACGGACACTTGCAATTCTGTTGCTAGCTGTATTACGACCGTGGGGTGATATCGACACTTGATGCCACACGATTCTCTTTTTACCCAGTTTTCTACCAGTACATCATTAAATACCACACAACGGTCGGCACAAAATGTACGTATTCAGAAATTTTTTCCTCATATTAAGACTGATGTTGAGTAATAATTCTTCGCACGCGCGGTCTAACGCGCTGCTTCCCGAGCGGGAAGGCGTGCCGGTCCCCGGCACGAATCCGCCCGGCGGATGAGTGTCGACGTCCGGTGTGCCGGCCAGCCTGTGGATGGTTTTTAAGGCGGTTTTCCATGTTCCTCGGCTAATGCGGGCTGATTCCCCTTATTCCGTCTCAGTTACATAACGTTGGCGATTACCGCGCAAAACACTGTCTCCAAGTACGCGTACACCGTAATTACTCTACCAAGCAAACATTTTGGGTTACACTTGTCTGGTATAACACGTTCTCGGAGGGGGAGGGGGGGGGGGGGGAGGGGGTCGGTGTTTCCACTGGGGGCCGAACCGCACAATAACCCTGGGTTCGATGTGGGGTGGGTGGACTGCTGTGGCCTGTTGTGGGGTTTTGGGCCACTTTGGGCTACAGCGGGACTAAGCCTTTCCGTCTTTTCTAGGTCCCCGGTTCAATACACAAGAGACAATAATACTTCTGTCCATAACGCCCTCCTCGCTTGAGCTAGTCTGCTCTTTGTCTCCTGCTTCCTTAGCCCATATGTTTTAAGCCCATTTTACACGATCGATCTCACTGCATCAATTGATTACTCGAGGGAGGTGCGTCTATTGCAACGCCAGTAGCGTTTTACCCCTGTACTGAACCTCGTCTTCTTTCTACATTGTGTGTAAGTGTTCTGCCTTCAGTATAGCTGTTCACTTTTGGTGGTTCTAATGGATATTTTTTATGTGCTATCATTCCGTCCCTTCTTCTTGTCAGTGTTATCCATACGTTCCTTTCTTCATCGTTTCTGCGGACAATCTAATTTCTTATCAGTCCACATAATTTCCAGCACCTTTCTAAAGCACCACGACTCAAACCCTCGATTCTCTTTTTTACCTGTTTTCCCACAGTCCATCATATACTGCCACACAAAGCCGTACTCGAAACGTACAGTACCAGGAATTTTCTCCTAAAAATATAAACAACAATGTCTTCCTTGCCCTTGTAGGCTTCTCTTTACATAGGCCTACGCCTTCCTTCATCCTTCATGTGTTAAGCCGCTTTTACACACTCGATCTTTTTATCACATTTGACGACTGCGGACATGTGAGCCATCTGCACCATCCTTGGTGTTCTATTCAAGTACTGAGCCCCCTTTTGTATCGAGTGGTCACTCCCGGTGGCATGTCTGCCCAAAAACTAGTGCTTGTGAGAGCCGTCTGCTGTGGAGATTGCCACCTGAACGATCAAACTAAGTTTACGATGGTCTGTACTTTTATAAAGAATTAAATTATACAAACAAAACGTAGGAACAGTTAATGACAACAGAGTTCATTAATGACCAAAGCAAAAATTCATAGTGAATGTTTTTGTCAAGAGCCTTGTGGCAAATTCTCTACACTCCTGAGAACTGACATGGGAAAAGTGTCGGCGAAACATTGCAGAACATACATTGAATTTGCTCGAGAAAATATATATCTGTAAACACATCAAACAATATGAAGAACGCAGCAAATAGAGCCTTTTTACTTTACCTTTTGTGCCCCTTCTTGCCGCGTGGTAAATAACATCGAAAAATAATTTTCTTTCAGTAATTTCCCCTTTTTCACTGTTCAAATAACGTTCATTGAAACACTTTTATCTGTTTACATTCTTATTCTTGGATAGTGTACGCCTTTCCTCTGTAAAACGTAAATACCTTTTTGCTTTGTTTCACTTGTCGTAGAACATTAGCAGCTAAAATACCAGGATCTCGTGTAACCTTTTGATTGTGTCACGAAAAGAACGAAACAACACAATAATGATTATGAGACACGAAAGCACAAAACTCATTTCTGTAATACCAAGACTCGGCCAGGATGGATTAACCTCCGATATTAGCTGACGCCCTCACCGTCCCGTGTTTTTCTACAAACGCGCAGCGTACAGCATACTCGGAAATTTAGAACTTCCCAGTCAACACAATCTGTACAGGATGGTCAGAAAGCCTGGAAAACGTGTAACAGTGTAGCAGGGTAAGTTGTGTTGCGAAATAATTGCGAAGAAATAAATTCGATACTTTGCGACGTATCCGAGTTAATTAGCATTGGTGTTAGCCAGTCAGCCGGCCGGAGTGGCCGTGCGGTTAAAGGCGCTACAGTCGTTAACCGCGTGACCGCTACGGTCGCAGGTTCGAATCCTGCCTCGGGCATGGCTGTGTGCGATGTCCTTAGGTTAGTTAGGTTTAAGTAGTTCTAAGTTCTTGGGGACTGATGACCACAGCAGTTAAGTCCCATAGTGCTCAGAGCCATTTGAACCATTTAGACAGTCAGACTGTTGCGCAGGCAGATTCAAGCGGCCGGCCACATACATTTAGTTTCAGTTGTTCTCAAAGCGCAGATGATAGCAGCCTTTGGCTCGGGTTCCATCTTTACTACCCTACCGAGTCCAAATGTAGTATCGCTCTCTTGTTCAGTTTTTTTTAAGAAAGCGAACGAAGAACACGTTTGGCGACACCGTCTCTGGCGCTTCAGTTTACATGTTTTACGGACTGATTTGCTAACTTCAGTACTAGTTAACTCAGACACGGCGCGACGTGGCGAATTTTATTCTGAACAATTATTTCTCAGTGTAATGTACCCTGCAACACCCTTACAAGATTCTCATACCGTTTCTGTCCTCTCTGTAGATCATAGACGTCACAGACACACTCGCAACGAGTTTGGTTGGTATTTTACATGCCGGCATGAGTAGTCGATTTTGAGCAGAAAGTCATTCGCGTGAAACATGCTTTGTTTTACTCACAACGTATCAGAATTCTTTCACTACATCTACTTCATGGTGTCAAATCTTAATGTTCAGTTTATCCTTAATCTCATTTTTGCTGTTCCACATTACTGTCATCTTTCTATAGTTTGTAACCTCCCCCCTCACTTATCGACCTTAAAGACAGTGAAAAATTAAACCGCGTGTACCTAATGGAAATTTGGGAAAAGCAATCGTCACCGAAGTTAATCTATCGGTAAAGAGGGAGGAAAGGGTTACATCTGAATGAAAGGAAAAATGCAAATGAAACTGGTGGAAATTAATTTTGAAAAGGGGTAAAGTTAATAAAGAAAGTAAATGTGCGGCCGTTACGTTAACAATTAACTAGCGGTAATTAGATATTTGAGATTTGGGGGAAATCACGGTCGCCAGTCCTAAGGACAATTACTATAGTAACTGAAAAAGAAAGGTTATTACACATATAATTAACACTAGAAGCGTGGCAACTGAAGGTTGACACGTGTAGTGTGAAAACTGAAAGTTTGTCAGAAGTAATAAATTTCGCTACACTCTGACTTAATTTAGCAAAAGAATTAATAAAACCGGAAAATCGAAAGTTAATTTAGTGACTGAAGTTAATAGTGAGCTTTCTTTCTGAAGCACATCGAAATCCAGTAAAATACGGTTAGTCTTGGACTACCTCAACAATCATTTCAAAAGCAACTTGACTCTACGCAATTTAGAAACAAGAGATTTTACTTTGAACTTGAATTAAATGATTCTGAACTATTAACAATAGTAAAATTTAGTACGTACCAAGCTGAGCTGCAGTCACAGGTAACTAAAATACGGTAACAAAACTCGCACTCTTAATTTGTGCTTGTGTAACCTAAATATTGTAGCCAGCTACTGAACTTTGAAATTAAAGCAGTGAAATCTAATTATATTATTTTAATGCTGGCGTTTGAATTTCAACGACACTCGGGTTCATTTCGGAAAAGGAAGGGACCCTGCTTGGCAATGCAATTGGGACAATGAGCAACAAAGGTTCATGCTAAGTTGCTGTAATTTTGCGAGGCAAATGGAACAATTTGAAAAGCTGAGGTCTGCCATACAGTTCTGAAACTTTACGTGCTTTTAGTCTTCCTTGTTGGTTGATTGAAGGTTTGAAGCCGTCGATCGAGGAGGTGGCGACAGTCACTCATTGTCGGCCGTCGCTGTTGCAGAAGCTGGATGTTGGCGCGCCTTCTTCTCGACACGGTCGCCAGGCGAAACGGGCTCTTGTTGTGCGCCAGCTAATGCTTCCCGTCCGCGACACCATGTCAGAAACTATCATCGCGAGTCGAGCGCAATTACATGCTGCCAAACCCCGAAAGCGCGGCAACTCGCGGGAGCGTCACACAACACACCTGCTCCACTCGCTACTCCAGCCAGGCTCTCACTCTGCTCTGCCCGCGCTCCACGCGGCAGAGTTAACACTACCAAAGATCCTACACACTTTGATTCTTCACACGACCTATCGACGTAATCGTTCGATAGCAGTTTTCCCTAGGCAAGACCCAGCGTAAAAATACAAATAATATTTACGAAACAAACCAATTATACATCGACATAAATGCATAAATATACAAATAGTAAAACAATTACAATATACAAAGAGACAGAAATGTCATATCTTGAGGTAACAAAACAAGGAAAAAAAACAATAGTACAATAGATGGAAATAGGAGGATATGCATTTCCGGCGTTACACGTGCCCCACATTGTCTGAGGATGTTCGTGTAACGTAAACAGACTCAGAAAATGTCCCAAAAAAGAATCAGCGGAAATGCATATGCTCAAAACATCAACAAAATTTAGCATTCGTCTAATTAAGCATAAATAAATTTTTTTTTAGACCATAATAATTGAGTGGAGACACTCCTAATCTTATTCCACTCTGTCATCTTGCACAAAATAAAACAGGTTGACAACATATTAAAATTCATAGAAAACATAGAAAATGGTTTAGCTATTCTAAAATCATTAAAATTCGTAACACTATAAGAAATGGAATACTATTTACAAAATTAATCAGAGTACATGGTCATAAAAACAGGTAGATGAAAATACGCAAATTAATTATTAATTACATAGAATACACATTTTATATAACCTTTTCGTAATTAATACGCTTGTCATGTCCAATTAACGCTAAACAAGAAAATAATATACAGCAGATAAAATAAAACATAAATATTGACAGCAGAATCCTTTCACATCAGCTGTCCGGGAAGAAAAGCAACTCCACATTCCGTACTCGCGAGTACAAAGGATGCCGACAGCGGCACAAGAGCCGACAGCGGCTCGCCTCGCCAGTATTGTTGCGCCCGCGTGTGCGGCACGCTTGATCTCACCCGCCCTTATGACGGCGTTTCCAGAACGTCCGTTTCACTGAATTCTTTAGGAAAAACTCACTCCCGAGTAATCTCAAGGAGTCCCTTAATACTATCACAGTGGTTAACTCAACACTGTCCATCATCACACGCATGTACTAGCCTGAAACTTAAAACAGCGTCTAAGTACATCGGCAATGACTAATAAAAACACACATTCGCGAAATATTACAGAAAGTTACAAAATCATATTTACATTCCTTAATCTACTGTGACTCAGCTGAAAACTTAAAGTAGCAACTTGGATTTTTCAATTGGTAAATAATCACTCTCTCTTAAATCATTTAGTCAAAATTAATTACTTATTAATTACAACTTCTTTAATGTCCTCTTGGTCAGTCAAAATCATGGCAATCTAGCAAACCTTAAATCTTACACTCTATATTTACATATTGTACAAATTACCCATTGTGTGGTATTAATCGATCCTAGGTTGGTACAATTTCAAATCTATTATATTTCGTATACCTAACAGCTTTCCAGAGCTTGGATACTCTAAGCAATAAGCATTTGTGTGAGGTATACCAATGACTTTATATGGTCCATTATAAACAAACTTAAATTTAGAGATTTCATTGTCTATCTCTCTCGATTTCTCATGAGCTTTTACAAGTACTAAGTCTCCGATCGCAAACTTAGCAAAACGCGCTTTAGCGTCATGACGACGTATGCGAGCATCAGCTTTTAGCTTCGTTACTTCTCGCAAACGATCTTTTTTCACACCAATACTAATGTCAATCCGTGGAGGGAATTTGATTATCACTTCCACTAAACTTTTACTTCTGTCATCCAACAGGATTTCCTCTGGAGAAAATCCCGTAGATTCATGTCTCAAGGTGTTCATAATTCTCTTAAATTCTGCTTCATATTTGCCCCATGCCCTATGGTTGTGATGGCAGTAGGTACGGGAAAGTCGGCCTCGTCTTTGTTCGTGTGTTACGTTTGACACACCTTCTACAATACTTTCCAATTCACTTTCTACACCATTGTCAATGCCGAGATTCTTCACATTACAGTAGTTCAGATTCATACCTACGTCAGTACCATCCGGCCAGTTAACAATGTGTATAGGCTGGTATTGCCTATGCACACCGTCTCCTGCCTCGTCAAAACTAACTACTATTGTTTTATCTTGGGACGTACATGTCAACGTTTTGCTTTCGCAGTTAATCACTGCACGGTACTTTAATAGCCAATCTAACCCGATAATTACTTCCGTAGTTAAGTCTGGCACGACGACAAACTCTTGTTCAAATCGTGCCCCACATATCTCGAAGTTGACAAAAATCTGTTTTGTGACCGGTTTACTGGCCTTCCCAGTAGCACCGATAATTTTCACTCCTGTTACTGGCATAACTACGATGCCAGGTCTGTCTTTCAGTAACTCAAATATTTTCCCTGATACAGCACTCAATTCTGCACCGGTGTCAATCAACACGTTTAGTTGTAGGTCGTGCATATTAACAGACACTACTATCTGTCTACACTTGTCCTCGACTGTTTCTTTATTTTCCCACAGTAAATCCTCGTCTATATCCAGGTCATTCCAGAAAAAACCATCCGGCTTTGATCCTAAATCCGGTTTATCTGGCGGCTTTTTCAGCCTCTGTTCACATACAGTTTTAATTTCAACACGTTTGTCCTGAGGCTTAGTCTCTAGCTTCGCCTCCAATACCGAAACCTTTTCCTGTAACTCGTCAACTAGTGAGTGTTGCTTTGCTATCAATTCACTAATTGTCACCTTCGTTGATTCCTCTTTAATCAGATTGATCTCATCTGCCAATCTACCTGGAGGAATGTGCCCAGCCGCATCTGAAATTACTTCCTCTGGATCTGCGCAACCCACACTGCTACCGTCTGACCGCATAACGTCAGCTCTAACCTCATACACGCTGAAATCTATGTGCTTTTCTACCAATTGTGTCCGGCTATCACTAAAATTTTCGTAATCTTTCCCCTTAATACTCTCGCAATGTTTAAACTGGAGGTTTGCGTCGGATGGGTCGGCTACTTCTACCACTATAACTTTCGGTAAAGTCTGCCGGTTAGGGCCAGAACTCTCCGTTACTCCTTCAACATCTAACTCCTGCGGGACGAAACACGACGAATCTTGCTCGTGCTGCCCATTAACATCAACTATTTCTGGTAAAGTCTGCCGGTTAGGGCCAGAACTTTCAATCACTTCACAAATACTATCTTCCTGTGGGACGAGACGCGGCAAATACTGCACGCGCTCCCCATAAACACTTCTCCCATACAGACCCCTATAATCTCTTAGTTCGTCGTATAAGCGACCGAACTGCCTTAACCAGACCTCATCCCTCTCTGCATCCCCTCGCTCGATGACGGACGTTTTATCCGACATCTGATCTTCTCTCAACAATTGCGAATCATTCTTAAACTCAATCTCCAGTTCCGCTGTGGGTATTACAGCTGGCACCTTATAATCGATTTCCGGAACACTACTTAAATTGTTCTCACTGACAGTGAATGTACCTTCTACTGCCGTGTATACAGCTGATCTACTACTTGTGGGCGCACTCCTTTCTCTTAACACTGGCACACTCTCCCGCCGTTGATTATTCCACACGGAATTTTCATAACGACGACACCTGGGTTTTCTCCTGTTATTGGGCCGCCAAAATTTCTCCACGCCTGGTCGGCCCCTCACCGGCGCGGCTAATGGTTTCCCTGTCTCGTCCCAGCAGATACGCTCCCCGGATGCTGCTGAGGCGGCTGATCACACCCTCTGGCGTTATTACTATTCTGTGAAGCCCGTATCACGTTAGTATGATACTGGTTTCCGTCATTCCTGTTATTATTTGCATTGTACCGATTGTTATTACGGTCCGAACCATTATTGTTATTGCTGCCATGGTTGCGGTATGCATTATTCCCGTGGTTATCGTTGTTGTGGTTGCTGTGGTACCCGTTGTTGTTACCACGGCCTCTGCCACTGTCGCGATTATTGCACCAATTGTCCTCGTCCTCCACTCTTTCCAGGAAATCATTTATTGTCCTGTAATTGCTTCCTACGTATCGTTTTGTATCATCTGGAAGCTTCTTGTAGAGTTCCCAGACTATTTCGGATTCCGAGCGGCGGTCACGCAAATATTCCAACTTGCGGATCCAGCCCTCACAAAACTCCTTCATCGAACCGCGCGAATTCGCATCGAAAGGCCTCGATACGACAAATTCGCGCCAGACACTTTGCTGTTTTTGCTCTGACCAGTATTCAGCCAGAAACAAATTTTTAAATTCGTCAAAAGTCAGGTTCGTAATGTTGAGGTTTAAGCCCCAACGCTTGGCATCACCAGCCAACACATCAATAACCGCATTAATTTTTCTCTCATTAGTCCATGATCTGGGTAAAACTCTTTCACAATTTTTAATGAAATCCGTCGGGTGTATACCGCCTTTTTTCAAGGGGTCGAACCGCTCCTCTTTCGTCAACAACTCCGAACTATGTGCACAGATTGGCACATAGCTCTGTTTTTCGTCAAGTTTCCTTTCTAATTCCGACACCCTCGTAATCACTTGGCAAGTGGTTGTCGCAAGCGTTTCCACTTCCCTCTTTTTCTCTTCGCAGGTGTTAGCCTGCTTCGTCACTTTGGTATCTACTTCGGATACTAAAGCCTTTAAAGTTTCCACCTTCTGTTGTTCCTCTTTTCTCACTAATTGAATTTCTTCCGTCACCTTATTCTCGATGATCGGAGCAACTGCGTCTCCTACACTTTTCTCGATTCTGCTAATTTCGGAATCAAAACGAGTATTTATGCTCGCAATTTCCGCCTGAACGCCTATCATTTCCTGTTTAAGGTTACCGATTTCGGTATTAATCACGACAATATCGTCTTTGATTTTATCCACTTTTGTGTTAACAACTTCAACATTGTTGTTAACAACATTAATAGCTTTGTTCTGATTGTCTAGCATTCGTTCAATTTTTTCAGACAGAGCTACTTGCTTGGCAGCCTGAGCTGCTTGCTCGGCAGCCTGAGCTTCTTGCTTGGCAGCCTGATCTTTAATTTCTGCCGATTGACTCTTGATTTCGTTAATCAAAACATTCAATAAATCAGTTAAATTCCCGGAAACCACCGGTTTTACTTCCGTAGCGGCTTCCTCTTTCATTGTCCCCCCGTATTCGTCATCAAGGGATTCAGATTTGATTTTCACTTCCGATTCCGAAACATTTTCTAAAGTCTGGAATTCCATTTCTGCTCTTTGTTGCGTTTCGGCGGTCGCATCTTTCATGCTAGCCGCCTGCCCCGGAACAATGGGTACCGCTGTGCGCGTTTCCCACTGTTCGACCGATTGTTCCGTATCCAAGTCTACCAAATTTTGGTAATTGTTGCCTTCACTCATTTTAATAATTTTCAATTTAAATGCAAAACCTCAACTCTAATTAGGATTCCGCACACGAATATTCTCGCTGACGTATCGACCATTTCGTAACCAGTACTTTGTTACGAGATTTGCACAATGCAAAATTCGTGTCCAGAACAACCTCAAATTTGAAGATTGTCCTGTCACCAGGTCGCCACGTGTAACCTCCCCCCTCACTTATCGACCTTAAAGACAGTGAAAAATTAAACCGCGTGTACCTAATGGAAATTTGGGAAAAGCAATCGTCACCGAAGTTAATCTATCGGTAAAGAGGGAGGAAAGGGTTACATCTGAATGAAAGGAAAAATGCAAATGAAACTGGTGGAAATTAATTTTGAAAAGGGGTAAAGTTAATAAAGAAAGTAAATGTGCGGCCGTTACGTTAACAATTAACTAGCGGTAATTAGATATTTGAGATTTGGGGGAAATCACGGTCGCCAGTCCTAAGGACAATTACTATAGTAACTGAAAAAGAAAGGTTATTACACATATAATTAACACTAGAAGCGTGGCAACTGAAGGTTGACACGTGTAGTGTGAAAACTGAAAGTTTGTCAGAAGTAATAAATTTCGCTACACTCTGACTTAATTTAGCAAAAGAATTAATAAAACCGGAAAATCGAAAGTTAATTTAGTGACTGAAGTTAATAGTGAGCTTTCTTTCTGAAGCACATCGAAATCCAGTAAAATACGGTTAGTCTTGGACTACCTCAACAATCATTTCAAAAGCAACTTGACTCTACGCAATTTAGAAACAAGAGATTTTACTTTGAACTTGAATTAAATGATTCTGAACTATTAACAATAGTAAAATTTAGTACGTACCAAGCTGAGCTGCAGTCACAGGTAACTAAAATACGGTAACAAAACTCGCACTCTTAATTTGTGCTTGTGTAACCTAAATATTGTAGCCAGCTACTGAACTTTGAAATTAAAGCAGTGAAATCTAATTATATTATTTTAATGCTGGCGTTTGAATTTCAACGACACTCGGGTTCATTTCGGAAAAGGAAGGGACCCTGCTTGGCAATGCAATTGGGACAATGAGCAACAAAGGTTCATGCTAAGTTGCTGTAATTTTGCGAGGCAAATGGAACAATTTGAAAAGCTGAGGTCTGCCATACAGTTCTGAAACTTTACGTGCTTTTAGTCTTCCTTGTTGGTTGATTGAAGGTTTGAAGCCGTCGATCGAGGAGGTGGCGACAGTCACTCATTGTCGGCCGTCGCTGTTGCAGAAGCTGGATGTTGGCGCGCCTTCTTCTCGACACGGTCGCCAGGCGAAACGGGCTCTTGTTGTGCGCCAGCTAATGCTTCCCGTCCGCGACACCATGTCAGAAACTATCATCGCGAGTCGAGCGCAATTACATGCTGCCAAACCCCGAAAGCGCGGCAACTCGCGGGAGCGTCACACAACACACCTGCTCCACTCGCTACTCCAGCCAGGCTCTCACTCTGCTCTGCCCGCGCTCCACGCGGCAGAGTTAACACTACCAAAGATCCTACACACTTTGATTCTTCACACGACCTATCGACGTAATCGTTCGATAGCAGTTTTCCCTAGGCAAGACCCAGCGTAAAAATACAAATAATATTTACGAAACAAACCAATTATACATCGACATAAATGCATAAATATACAAATAGTAAAACAATTACAATATACAAAGAGACAGAAATGTCATATCTTGAGGTAACAAAACAAGGAAAAAAAACAATAGTACAATAGATGGAAATAGGAGGATATGCATTTCCGGCGTTACAAGTTTACTTTTCCTGGGTTATCAACAGTCTTCCGATTGGTTTGTACTCATTAGATTGTCCGTTGCATTCAATACGTCGTCAAATATTCTTCATTTTCACTGAGAATACCAGGGTCATTAGGGAATCTTATCATTGGTATCATTTCACCCTGAAATTAAATCTCACATTAAACATTTCTGTTCATTCCATCATTTCTTCCTTAGTGCACATTCTAGTACCGTAAAGCACCGACAGGGCCCAACAGAACAAGATACACTTGCTCATATTAAAAAATAAAGGCTCACCAGATTCAACACTATACTGCTGCATAGATGAGATGGCCAAAATTCACCACTGAATACACTTCAGCAACCCGTGGCCAAGTTGAAACCTTGCCTGGCATACATTTTCAATGCAAGTGAGAAAACACGCTGCCGTACAACACCGCACGATAACAGCGTTCCTCATGGTGCACCACACCCAGACGAAAAGCCTCTACAACCCGTTCGAAGAATGCTTGGCGCCTCAGCGCTCTTCTACACCAGGCGGCATACCAAGCAAGAGCTCTAGCGCAAGACCTGGCCAGCAAGACCTTCCTCTCGCCCTTCGAAGTGCAGCGTTAAAGCCTCACTTGTCCGCCCTCTGCGCGCCTCCAATCGGTGCGTGGCAAAAACCAACAATCCGCAGTGCAGCAACACGGTATCTGACCGGTGCAGTGCAAAGAGCAGCACAACTAGCAATTACGCATTTCGTGTTTTGATATTCGCTGCGTGGTTATATTTCTTATCTGTTCGAGTGTACAGCTTGCGTGTAACTTTCCTTTCAGGTGGCCCATTCAGATGAAAGTCTCCTGTCATTTCTCTTGAGTCATCATTAGTCTTCCGATTGGTTTGCCGTAGCCCGCCACGAATTTCACTCCTGCACCAACCTTTTCACCTGAAAGTAGCAACTGTAACCAATGTCCTCAATTATCTGCTACATGTATACCAATCCATTTCTTCCCCTACAGTTTTTACCCTCTACTGCTTCCTCAAGAACCATGGAACTAATTTCCTGATGTCTTAACAGATGTCTTATGATCCTGTCCCTTCTCCTTGTCAGTGTTTTCCACATATTCTTTCCTCTCCGATTCTGCGCGGAGCGTCCTCATTCTCTATCTTATCAGTCCACAATATGTTCAATATTCGCCGGTAGTACCACATCTCAATTTCTTCGTTTCTCTTCTGCTCCGGTCTTCTCACATCCCATGTTTCACTACCATACAATGCTGTGCTCCCAAGGTACATTCTCAGAAATTTATTCCACAAATTAAGGTCTATGTTTGATACTAGCATACTTCTCTTGGCCAAGAATACCCTTTTTGGAAGTGCTAGCCTTCTTTTGATGTCCTTCTTGCTCCGTCCGTCATCAGTTATTTTGCTGTTAGGTAACAGAATTCTTTAACTTCATCTACTTTGTGACCATAAACCCTGATGACAAATTTCTCGCTGTTCTCATTTCTACTACTTCTCATTACTTTCGTCTTTCTTCGAATTACTCTCAATCCATATTTTGACTCATTAGATTCTTCGTTCCATTCAGCATATCACTTAATTCTTCTTCACTTTCACTCAGGATAGCAATGTCATCAGTGAATCCTATCCTTGATACTTCGACCTTGAATTTTAATTCCACTCCCGAATCTTTCTTTTATTTCCATCACTGCTTCTTCGATGTACAGATTGAACAGTAGGGGGGAAAGACTACATCCCTGTCTAACACCCTTTTTTATACAAGAGCTTCGTTCTTGATCGTCCACTCTTATTATTCCCTCTTGGCTCTTGTATATAATATGTATTACCTGTCTCTCCCTACAGCTTACCCCTATTTTTCCCAGAATTTCGAAAATCTTGCACCATTTTACGTTGTCGAATGCTTTTTCCAGGTCGATAAATCCTATGAACGTCTCTTGATTTTTCTTTAGTCTTGCTTCCGTTACCAACAGCAATGTCATAATTGCTTGTCGGATACCTTTACCTTTTCTAAAGCCAAACTGATCGTCATTTAGCACATCGTCAAATTTATTTACCATTCTTCTTCATATTATTCTTAATAGCAACTTGCAAGCATGAGCCGTTAAACTGATTGTGCGATAATTCTCGCACTTGTCAGCTCTTGCCGTCCTCGGAATTGTGTCGATTATGCTTTCACGAAAGTCATATAGAATGCCGCCAGACGCATACATTCTACACACATACTCAAGAGTCGTTTTGTTGCCAATTCCCCCAATGATTTTATAAATTCTGTTGATTTTTTATCTACCTCTTCTGCCTTATTTGAGCTTAAGTCCTCCATATCTCTCTTAAATTCTGATTCTAATACCGGATTCCTAATGCCGGATCTCTTGTAAATAGACTCTTCTATCAAACCATAGCGGCCTTCAGTGTACTCTTTCCACCTATCTGCCCTCCCATCTGCATTTAACATTACCATCCTTGCTTTTAATTTCACCGAAGGATGTTTTTATTTTCCTGTATGCTGAATGAGTCCTTCCGACAATCATTTCTTTTTGGATTTCTTCACATTTTTCAGGCAGTCATTTCGTCTTATCTCCCTGCTCTTTCTCTCGTAATTACTCTATCTCTTCATCTTCTGTCTGCTAATGAAGGCTCAATGGAGACATTATCATGACACTTTTCAGTTACGTCTTCTGCATCCTCATCCCGTTGGTCATTGCTGGTTCTTACCCATTATAGAGGCATTTCCCAACATAACGTCATGACAGTGCCCTGAACTTCTTTCTCCTCCTCCGCCCACTTTGAGAAGGCCTTTGGTGGAATGAGGAGACTTCTTATGCCGGAAGTCTTTGGACACCATTGCTTATTATTTTTATTTAAAAATTAAGTTGTGGTTTTCTAATCTTATTGTCCCCTCTTGATTCTTGTACAATTGTACATTTTTTTTCTTTCAGGTGGCTTATTTCTAATTTTCTCTGAATTTCGAAAAATTTTCATTATGTCGCAGTGTCGAGCGGTTTTGGAGGTCGACATATCCTATGAAGGTGTATTACTTTACCTTGTCTTGCTTTCATTATCAATCGCAATGTCAGAACTGCCTCTGGTGCCCCGATTGTCATGTAACAGATCCTCAGTTTTCATTTCCATTCTTCTATATATTTCTCTAGTCAGAAACTATTGTCATATCAAGCTTGTATGATGGTGAGAGAAGGGGGAGGCAATCTTCTTACTGATTTGATGCAACCTGTCACGGATTTCTCTCCTGTGCAATCCTCCTCATCTCAGACTAGCAACCTACGTTCAGAATTACTTGCTGAACGTATTACAATCTATGTTTTTCTCTATAGTTTTTGTCTACCACAGTTCATTCTAATAACATGGAATTTATTCCCTGATATGTTAACAGATGTCCTATTGTCGTGTCCCTTCTTCTTCTTCTCAGTCTTTTCCATGTGTACTTTTCTTCTACAATTCTGCGGAGTACATTCGTTACCTTATTAGTCCATCTAACTTTCAGCATTCGTTTGTAGCACCACATCTCTTATTTATCCTATTATTTTTTGTTCCAGGTTTCCCACAGTCTATGTTTCACTATCATACACCGCCGTGCTCCAAACGGCCGTTCTCAGAAATTTCGTCTTCAAATTAAGGCTTATGTTTGATTCTAACTGACTTCTCCTCGCCAGGAATGCCCTTTTGCCACTGCTAGTTTGCTTTTTAGCCCTCCTTGCTCCGTCCATCTTGGGTTACTTTACTCCCAAGGCAGCACAGTTCTGTAACTTCGTATAGTTAGTGACCCCCAATCCTGATGTTAAGCTTGTCGCTGTTCTCATTTCTGCTGCCTCTCACAACTTTGGTTTTTTTGTTTTTTTTTCGATTTACTCTCACACGATTTTCTGTACTCATTAGACTGTTCTTTCAATTCAACATATTCTGTTTCTTCACTTTCACTGAGAATAACCATGCCATCAGTGAATCTTATAACTGAATCGATTCATCTTGAATCTTAATCCCACTCTTATATCCGCCATTTCTTCTTGTAAGTGTAGACTGAACAGTAAGACCGGAAGTCTATACCCCTGTCTTAAATCGTTTTTAATCCGAGACCTTCCTTCGTGTTCTTCAAGTATTGTTCCCTCTTGGTTCTTCTACATATTCTACATTATCCACCTTTCCCTACAGCTCACCCCCGTTTTTCTCAGAATTTTGACCATCTTGCATCATTTGATATTCTCGGAAGCTTTTTCCAGGTCGACAAATCCTATGAAGCGTTGGATTTGTCATCACTCTTGCTTCCATTATCAACCGCGACGTCAGAATTTCCTCTCTGATGCCTGTACCTTTTCGAAAGTAAAACTGATCGTCATCTAATACTGACGCAATTTTCTTACCATTCTTCTGTATATTATTCTTGTCAGCAACTCGGAGATGAGCTCTTAAGCTGACAGTACGATAATTCTCGCACTTGTCCACTCGTGCAATCTTCGGAACCGTGTGGATGATATTTTTCCGAAAGTCAGATGGTATGTCGCTAAGTTTCGTACGTCCTACACACCAACGCGGATAGTCATTTTGTAGCCTCTCCTATTCTTTTTAATTTTCTCAGTTTACTGTACTGTTCAGGTGTTTTCATTCCAATCCCTGTAAGTTTGACGTTGCTGATTATGTCCTTTCTAAAACTATTTTCTCTTTTTTCATGTTGACAGCAGCTTTCTTTTAACACTCAGGGATTACTGTAATGAATGAGCATGAGAAAATTTCTTAAAATATCGATACACATTTTATCGATATCAGTAAATGTCAACGGCATTGTCGAGATTAATATCGATATTTCTGTCCACAATATGTAAGCGAAGTCTCGAGAATGAAAGACTTCTCATACATATTCGGCACATAAAATATTGTACGTAACATAAACATTTCGGACAACAAGAGTCTATTTTTCATTAAATACCAGTGCAGTAATGTGTGTAAGTTTTGTACTAAGTCTACATCACTTTTACAGTGCGTCTATCTTCTCTTGATCCAGACAGTTAGTCGACGTAAGGAAAGCGCACAATCAGTCTCATAATTGGAAGCAGGGAGTGATAATTTCCATCATTCTCATACAGTGCCGTCCCCAAACGTGCTCGTTTTGCACCTCATACAAGTCATTTGCAATGCTATAAATGACACGCGAAAGTTACAAACTTTTATGAATATGCAATACAGTACATTCATGTTCAGATCTGCCACTCATTTGATGTACTGAATATGATATTAAAATAAGCTCATTGTAAGACATTTATTATTAGACCGCAAAGGCTGGTAGTAGCTAAATGGGCAAGAAGTCTGCCAATGAGAGATGTAGTGCCTGTGACCATATAAATATCTCTTTCGATGTAATTTCTTAGACTTTCCCGGCGATTTGATGACATCTCGTGGAACACCTGATGAAGACGTCAAGTAATGACGTCGAAATATCGTGTTTGGAAGACGCTGATATCCGACAGAAAACCCGATTTCCACGAGATATCTCTTTCGATAGCCAATATGTAGTATCGACTAATCTATATATGGGTTTTATAAATATCAGGAACAGAAATAGAATTACTATGAAGGACTGTCGATACTTTTATGTACCGATACTTTTTGTCCATCCCTAGTGAAATACACAGATGTGCCAAAAGTCATTGCGTGCTTCCTAATATTGTGACAAACCTCCTGTTGTCCGACGTGGTGCAACAACTGGATGTGGCATGGACTCAACAAGATGTTGGAAGTCCCGTGCATAAAAACTGAGTCATGATGCCTCTATAGTCAAACATAATTGCCAAGATGTTGCCTGGTCAGTAGTTTGAGCACGAACTGATCTCTCGATTGTGCCTCATAAGTGTTCGGTGGGATTTTCGAATGCCAAATCATTCGCTCGAATTGTCCAGAACGCTCTTCAAACCAATAGAGAACAATTGTGGCCCGGTGACATCTCGCATTGTCATCAATAAGAATACCATCGTTTTTTGGGAATATGGTCTCCAAGTAGCCAGACGTAACCATTTCTAATTATCGCTCCAGCTGGACCAGAGGACGCAGTCCATTCACGTAAATACAGCCCACACCATTATGGTCACTACCAGCCTGGGTCCATGGCTTTGTGGGGTCTGCGGTACACTCAAACCCTACCATTAGCTGTTCCCAACTGAATTCGGGACTCATCTGACCAGGCAACGGATTTCCAGTCGCCTAGGGTCCAACAGGTCACGAGGCCAGGAGGGACACTTCAGGCGATGTCATGCTGTTAGAAACGGCACTCGCGGCTGTCGTTTGCTGCAGTAGCCCATTAACGCCAAATTTCGCCATATTGTCTTAACGGATAAGTTCGTCGTACGTCACAGATTGATTTCTACGGTTATTTCATTCAGTGTTGCTTGTCTATTAGCACTGACATCTCTACACACGCCACTACCCTCGGTCTTCAAGTGAAGGTGATGTCCGTGGTGAGAGTTAATGCCCGAAATTTGGTATTCTCGGCACATTCTTGACACTGTGGATCTCTGATTATTGAATTCCACTAACGATTTGCGAACGGCAAGTCCCGTGCGTCTAGCTCCAACTACCATTCCGCGTTCAGAGTCTGTAAATTTCTGTCGTGCGGCCATCATCTTGTCGGACACCTTTCCACAATAATCACCTGAGTACAACTGATAGATCTGCCAACGCACTGCCCTTTTATGGCTTGCGTACGTGATACTAATGCCCTCTGTATATGTGTGTATCACTATCCCATGACTTTTGTCACTTCAGTGCAAAGTAGTACAGCTAGAAGTTATATGAGCTTCTCGCGGCATATCGAATGTTCAAATAACTTACGGGATAGCAGCCGGATAAGGCTTCAACAACGGCCGATATTTAGATAGAAAACACCCGGTCATTTTCAAGGCTCAAATGAAACGAGAGATCTCTGTGTTTTGCCCCGGTGGGCGGTGCTATGCCAAGTAGCAACCAAAGGAAGCGTATGTAGAATGACAGCAAAGACTGAGAAAATTTGACGCCACTAAACAACCAGAGCTGACCAATGTCAGACGTTTGCAATAGTGCAATATTATTTAATAAATAGTGGCGTAGTTTTTCACTCAAATTCTGCTTGAAATTCTGATCTCTCCTTGGTCAGACAACAGAGTGACAGCGTGAGCCTCACTTGCTCTCCCATGTACAGTATATTAGGTAATAACTAAAATCATCACAGAGGAATCAGACTGCAATTGCAGGTTGTGCGTCTAATG
Source organism: Schistocerca serialis cubense (assembly GCF_023864345.2). Taxonomy (NCBI): domain Eukaryota; kingdom Metazoa; phylum Arthropoda; class Insecta; order Orthoptera; family Acrididae; genus Schistocerca; species Schistocerca serialis. The sequence goes on from NC_064645.1 coordinate 123,988,798, forward strand.
GCTTCCAGGAGCAACAACGTTTGATTTTCAGTATTTCGTGTAGTTACTGAATAAATACAAAAATTTAAAATGCTGTTATAATCTATTCATTAAGATGTAAAAGTTCATCACAATAAATCAAGTATTAAAGTGAGACGCTATGTATACGTCTCGAGGCAGTGTAACGCATTGCACACAAATTTCCCAGACTATATTCATCCAGTTTTTTAAAAAGGAGAGCACTGAACGAATCGTAGCAAACTTTACACACAATTTCATTCCAACTAGTTTAGAAGCTTTTTCTCACTGACACACTCCACAAAATACTAAAGGGCAAAAAGTAATCACTTACCACAATTCCACTGTTCATTCAGTAACACTTGAGGAGCAGGTATGATGTTTTAATTTACTTCTTTATTACTAACTCTTCTTTACACCTGTCAACTCAATTTACCCACAGGATCCGCTTGTACTTATGTTTTTACCTGCAAAATAATATCATTGTTACACAATGCGGTCATAAAAGATGCACAAAAACTAGATAAGGGGTAATTATTTACTTACATAAAATGGGTTAAGTTTTTTTGTTTATCAGTTTCGCTTTTGACCTTTTAAATAGACTGTGGATTAATAATCCTAAAGCAATAAAACCAGCCCAATTAGGGTTTTGGATCTTCAACCATAAAAGATTGCTCAGAGCCAAATGTTTAACTCATTAACTCATCTCTAAAGTAGTCAGACGTTTGAAGATATTTCATACAATTTTATATGCGGAAGTTCAATATTTTAAAGACTGGGGCTAGAGGGGGGCCAGGGGATTATTCGAGTTATATGAGCAATGGTGACGTATTTCAATGCAGCAAAATCAAGGGAAATCATAATTTGGAACATGGCTGCACTTCAGCAACTGTTCATGCAAGAGCTTCAATAGAATGAAAATAACAGCCAGTCAGTTGCAAAATAAAGGTTTATTAGACTTTGACCATGGTTTTTACAGTTTTAAGACATAGCTCTACAGTAGAGAACTAATATTTTTGTATCACACCTTTTAAATAGTGGTTAAGTGTATGACACGCACGTATACCAGACAAAATCAACGAGTCTCGCATCGAATATAGATAATATGTATTTCTGTGCACAGTATCTTCTGAGGAAGACAAATTTAAAACAGTCGAAACCATGGACAAGGTTTAATAAATTTGTATTTTGCAACTTTTTGGCTGCCATGTCCAATGGATTGAGGAAATACATGTCTTTAGTGCTGCATGAAACACAGACAAGTGATCAGAGACGTATAAAGAAGCTTAAAACATTAGAGATTGATTTCTGTAGAATATCAGCAAAAATCTCAAGGACTGATCACTTACGGAAACAGAAGTGGTAAAGGCAATGTACGTGAAAGAGTGGATATGTGTTTTCATGAATTAAAGAAAATTATCGTGGTACAGTCATGTAAGAAGAAGAGAGGAAACAAGAATACGGAAACTGATATTGCTGTGGCATGTTGAGGGAAGGAGAAGAAGATCGGTGACTGCATGGCTCCAAGATGTAAACACCACGAGGAGAAGATTTAATGCGGAAGAGGATACAAACGTTCGAAGCACCTGAATCATAATTTTGAAGAGCACTTGTGTAACACTCGTAACACTCAACGTATTAAGGTCCAGGCGTATTATGATGTTGAAGAGGAACCTCTAGACTAAATAAAGTCTCAATTTTTAAAAAATGTGTTATTTGACGCAGGAAAACATACATAACCTAAACGAAAAAATGAAGGAAAATAGAAAGAAACGCAAGGAATACGTATACAGTACAGGTGAAGAAAAAATCGCGGCGAAGTCTCTCAATTACAACTGCACTGGAAGAAATAATGTAGGAAGACCAAGCATGGGATGGAACACTGTGGAATTACAGGGAATTCATTAGTTGTTGTTTACTTAACGTCTAGGTCTGTTTGTCTTTGGTTGTGTAATGGAGCTTGTTATTTACAGTGCGCGTTGTCTTTGTGCATATGGTTCTTTTGGTTCCTGGTTGGCGCGGCCCGGTATGCCACGGGTCTAAGTTACCCCGCAAAGCAATCTCTGTTTTCATTTGTGCCTTGAAAATAACGGCGTGTTCACTAGCCGAAATATCGGCGCTAAATTCCCGTAAGTTATTTGAACAGTTCGAGTTTATGTACTAACGCTTTAAATGTTCTAAACTAATTAATATTTTAGAATAAATGTCAGTTGTCAGTTGCTGATGTATTGTTATTTCTGCTGAAAAGTAACAGTTATGAATAAAATAATAACTAGTCACTATTATTTTTAATCTTTATGCACTTCAAACATGATAACTAATCAGTTTTATATTTACTGTTTATGCTCTTTATTTACTTTTCATCTTCGTATTGACCAGTTAGAATAACGTAAGAACTTTAATTCATCTTCTTGCTCTATTTTATCCTGTTTCTCCAGTACTCCTTCATCTTCCTCACTTGTCTTTGCCTTCCTTCTGCCCATATTATTCCAAATCAATCACTTTTCCTGCCTTGGAAGCGTTCTAAATTTAGTACTTTATTCTTAAAAAGGTTTCTCCCTGTTATTTCTTTTCCTTTGATATTTTTTGCGTCTAGATATTTTCTTCCTTCCGTAATGAATGCTGCTGACGATTTCTTTTTCCAAAAATATAGGAATACTTGTTTCGTTAGCCTACTCTCATTCATGTGGTAGAGGTCCCCAAAGACAATTAATCTTCACTTTGGTATTACTTCGCTATGTTTCCATAGATTTCTTCGTTACTTCTTATTTTATATTTATCTGTAGTTTTTATTGCGTCTATTATTTTTCTAATTCGTCCTTTAAGTATTTCTGCTCTGTCCAGCTTATAAATTATCGTCAAGCATTCACATGCGTGTAACCATTCTGTTACTATAACTGCAGTATAATGCTTTAGTTTTGCTTTTCCAGATATGCACTGCTTGTTATAACAACTTTTTGTCAAACCATACGCTTTTTCCATTTCAGTAATTCTCAGAACTGTGAAATTTGTTCTGTTCTATTCTTCTGTATAGTTTCTCCAACGTATTTAAATTTACTAACTCGCTCCGTTTTATGCATTTATATTTCTGTGTATTTTGTTGCATTTTTATATTTATTATGACTTTTCTTTTTTTCAGAAGAAATTTCGAGACCAGTTTTAGTTGATAGTTTTTCCAAAAAATATGTTACAGTAGCTGCTCCTGTCATCTTTTCCGGAAGCTTACCGCCAAGTTGTCAACAGAGTTTATCTATTGTTTCTCTGTTTACCGAATTAAAGGCTTACTTGAATTTTATAACATACCATTAATAGTTTAATGGTTATCATTCTGTGGAGAGTTATTGATTTTAAAGCAGTGAACACATGGTGTGTCGTGGGGGGATCACTCTGTTTCTAAAATAATTGAAAAGCCACGATCGCTTCAATCGTTTATCGGTTTCAGCACTCTGAAGGTGCCGTCATCAGATCTGTGAAGGTATAACATAACAGATTTGAGGGAGGGCTTACATGAGTTAACTATACACGTGGGCGTACCCAGCGAGGGGCAGGGGGGCACCTGCCCCCCCCCCCCCCCCCCGAAGATATTTGCAGTTTTTCACTAGTTTACGGTTTTATTTAATAAGAAATGCTGCATGTCTCGAGTCCTTGTTTCCTGAGACCTGCCCCCTCTCCCCCCTAGTTCAGATCCTGGGTACGCCCTTGACTATATACATTAGAATTATTACAGAACCACGTACCTGAAACGTGTATTAACATTTATAAAACCATATGGACATCATGGCATATGAGGCAGACCATCTGATAAAATCATTGTCACAACCAATGAAAATAATAAAAACTGCTCTCATGGTCGATCTTTCCATAAAATATAAAACTGAAGTCACCAGATGAAACTACCACTGCTCGCCTAACACCGGTCGGCATCATCACTGCCCTATTCCGCGCAGGCTGACCTGCTGTGATTCTAGCGGTTCACAACTGGCCACCAGATAGCGCCGTCCAAGCAGCGCATACACAGTCCCACGGTATAACCACTCATTACTACTAAAACACAACTTCAATATAAATGCTTGTCACATAGCCGTGCAAAGCCCACATTTGCGCATACATTGTTGGTTTTATAAATGTTAATCCACGTTCAGGTATGTGGTTCTGTAATAATTGTAACTCATGTAAGCCTTCCCTCAAATCTGTTATGTTATACCTTCACAGATGTGATGATGGCACCTTCAGAGTGCTGAAACCGGTCATCTAATAAACGATTGAAGCGATCGTGGCTTTTCAATTATTTTATTGATTTTAAGTTAAAAATCTGTTCTGTGCAGAAAGATATCCTCTTATTCCACCCTTTATTATTACTATTATTATGATTATTATTATTATTATTATTGCCTTCTCGGATGGGAGGACTAATGACCACGTGCCTGTTCAATAGGTTTTTTTCTACCTGTCTTCTGATCACTTCAGACCAGTTTTTTTCACTCTTGTGTCTTTTTCCCTAAACACTGTTCTTCAGTTGTTTCTTCACCTTTTATATTACTTTTTATCCTAAATCATTTATCACCTTATGGATCCAACTTGTCGTTGACTTCTTATTCCACAAATATTGGTTAATTTATTTTCTTGCATTCGATATAAACGTCCATGAAGTACTAGTTTCTCTAATTGTGTCTGATACGTTTTCTATGTTTCGATAAGACACCATTACTGCGTGATTTCCAATGTTCCTTAGTTTTTCCTTATAATTCGCCTTTCTCGTATTTCTAATTTACCTGTATTATTATTATAATTATAATTATTATTATCACTGCCCATTATTATTGTTCTATGTGCATCATTGTAAGTATATGTATATGCGTAGGTCCTGGTTCAGTGTAAGAGAGAGTCTTAAAGCCCTAATTTGGCCATGCTAAATGAAAGGTAAACAAGTAAAGAAACAAAATTACACACCAAATGTGTCCCTGGCCTACGTCGTGTGAGCTGAAACGCCGCCCTCTTCTTGTGTGCCGGACAGGTGATCTACTCGGGCGCGTTCGCGGCGGCGCACAACGTCGGCGGCAGCATGTGCGGCTCCACAGGCCCGTCCTCGTGGGCGGACGACTACCAGCCGCCGCTGCCGGACCGCGCGTCACTGCCCGCGCACTGCGGGTTGCCGCTCTTCGGCCCCGGCGGCGACCCTGGCTCGTCCAGCGCCCTCTATAGCGATGTCGTGCAGCAGAGCCCGCGCTCCAAGCTGCACCTCTTCAGCTGCCGCCCCGGAAGCCTGCTGCTCCCCATCGCGCCGCCGCAGTCGCCGCTCAAGTCGCTGCCCTCCCGGCTCGGCAGCAACAACAACAACAATAACAACAACCAGCAGCAGCAGCAGTCGGCTGGACACCTCAAGGGCAAGCTGGTTGGCGGGCTCGATAACCCTAACTACGAGAAGTAAGCTGACAGCGCCGCACGGCTAGTAGAGGCGCAGCAGTCACCTGCGAGACTACGTGCCAGCAGGCGACGGCTAAAGTCACTACTTCTGAAGCAACTCACACCTGCAGGCGATGTTTGGGATTGCGATTCTTGTCGTCTACGGTTAGAGTAAATGAGTGCCAAATAAGTTCAACTTCTACTTCAGTGCAATACTTGATACCTGAATAATCAATAGCCAAAATCTCTAACATTGCCTTGAAATGTCTTCATGAACTACTTGTTTCTCGGCATTCAAAGAAATGTGTGTGAAACTAAAGGACAGCAAGGTTATTGATGTGTCGGCACATACCGAAATAAAGTGAGAACAGTACATACTAGACTGAATAGTTCGTCGTTCGATAAACGTATATAAAAAAAAAATTACGATGACACTTAAAGAAATCGAAGGAATTTACAGTATGCTTGCGCATACATTTAAATACTGAATAGACAAAGTAAAATTGTCACGGAAAATATTTCACGTATCTTAAGATAGACAACGCAAATTACACCATGTGCCGCACGCAGGGCAGATGGTGTAAGCTGGTTTGCTATCTCAATGCACATTAAATATTTTCCGTGACGGTTGTAATCTGCCAACCCGGTAGTCATGTTAACTGCGAAATGTCCACTTCATAGATGCATGTAGCGATCGGCACAATAATGTGGAATATATGATGGCATAGATCACCTTTTATCAACATGCCACTTCTTCAGATACTATTTCATAGTCTCTTCACAAATACCAGAGTCTATACCGAGAACGACGGAGTATAACCAATATTACTTTTCTCTCCCTGTGATGTTAGCTAATTCGTATTCTGATATATTCGGAAGGTGTCTAACCGTAAGACTGTAAGACTGAAGGATGGTCAGATGTGATTAAGGATGTTGCACAAAATATATGACAACGATTTTTGGGAGGTCAATCGGAAAACCCATATCGATCTTAAAGAAGAAACGACCCCAAAAAAAAAGCTAATGATATTACTGTACTCAGACAAACGTCTCGGTATGCATAAAAACTTCCACTTGTCTGTTCGATGTGGCATGTTTAGTCCAAAATTGTGGAGTATATTACAGATCACTGTGTAACGAGATGCCATTTCACCATCCCATGACGTAACGCAGTACGTTCGTAGGTACCAGTTTCTATATCCAGAACGAAATGTGTAGCCTATACAGTCCTCGTCTCCCTGTCCATTATTTTCGAAACACGTGCTTATTTTCAGTGGGTTCGTTGCGAACTGTTTCTTTACACACTAGAGGGTGTCGGCTCTTTCTCCTGTACACTTCTACGTGGTAACGTAGTCGTCAGCGTAGGTGAAATTGCGAACCCCTTCTAACAGAAGCGAAGCAACTGCGTAGATGTTGAAGAAAGATGGTGTCATTACTTTTTCTTGCAGAAAGCTATTTTTCTGTCTCCGCCATCTGCTTTTCTGGCTTTCTGAACGGGACTTCTGTGATTGCGCGTTTAGAAATACTTTCCTTAATGTTGTGTTTTCCTTACAAAATCGCTGATTCACAGTATCGTTAAGGCATGACACATTTGCTACCTGCTCAGCAAACATCCAAGAAAGGTACCAACGGCAGCTGAGGTCATACCTTCTGAAGCCCTCATTCCTCTAGGCCACATTTAGCAAAGTGATTCATCTTGTCTGTGGCGAGAGTAAGCAAGCGCCAATTCAAGTTTCACTTTAGTGCAATACTTGATACCTTGAATGGATTATATCTCGAATAGGCCTATTGCCATACAAGATAAAGCCAACAACTTCACCTCATATTTTGAAGATAAGAATCCACACTGGACTACTTATTACTTCTCGCGAAAATTTCGCCCTTAATTCTGGTAGTACACAGGTATAACCTCTGCACGTACTGTTCTTAGACGTTCTCTCTCATAGGTTGTTTGTCACTAGCTCCGCCACACTGCAGCTGCCTAATGCCCCAGCGCAAAGTGGCTTCATTGGGGCAGAGCGAATAACAAACAACCAGTGCGCGCAGCTATTCAAAAATTGTACGCTCAGGAGGTCCTCGCTGCATACTATATGAATGAAGGCCGAAATTTTCGAGCGCAAGTGATTGCTGGGGATGATATCTCTCAAGGACGCTTTTTTCTCTTCAAAATATTAAGTCAAGTAGGTGAAGTTCCCTTCTTAGAATCAGTAAATGGACTACTTTTACTTGGCGTTCGACGAAAGACGACTAAGACTGATGCACACCTAAGGTGATAAGGATTTTGATACGTACCAAAGAAAAATGGAAATGTTTGTAGATGACTGAGCATTTTGTCTTTCCGTGAATCTATATCAGTGAACAAATTAGATGCCCCTTAAGAAAATAAGGAAACTACTTCCTGTCCAAAATCCTTACGGCAGAGCTGCGAAATGTCCATCTGACAGATAGTTGTCCAGATCTACGTAACAGTTTGGAATAGGTAGCCTTGTAATAGCATTTTACGTTACCGGCATTTAATGTAATATTGTATGTTCATGGATACTATATATAGAACGGTGTATAGCTTGTGTTCTAATGAACAGAGGATGCTGACAGCTTGTAGAGGAGAAGAAATTCATACCTGACGCAGTGATAGAACGGTCATCAGCTTGTACAAAACTGCTGGTTGATTTCATTAAAAAGTTAACTATTTATGGAAATGTTGAGAAAGGATGGGACTATACGACTTCCTTCAATCCATTTTTCTATTTTGGGTATCTGTTTCTATGGTCTTGGATTTCCGCAAAGAATATTCGTATCTGAATGAAATTTTTGAGAATTTGCGAATTGATTCACAAAGTGGCCCTCTCGAAGTAGTTGGCAGTAAACTGTTGTTTCTGTCTTATCGTCTGAAGGCCGCCGGTGATGGCCAAAACCGATAATTTCTTCTTAAAATTATTTTTGACTGGGCCAGTATATAAATCACTTAAAAAAGGTAGGAAACTAAAAAATTCCTTATAAAAACAATGACCGACGTTGCTATAAGGTGTTGTAAGATCTATAGAAACAGCTCCTGCAATGTGGCGTCTCTTACATGTTGATTCAGTTTCGTTATTTTAGATTCGCTGCTCTTACAGACACTAAATAGCGCTTCTTCTTTAACGGTAGTCTTCGCATAATTAGTCTCTCCAACACCTTGCGACTTAATAGTGATGTCGATCGATCAACAAACAAAATACGACTACCATTAAAGAAAAGCAGTTAACTGAATACAGCATTTTATTAGAAATTTTTATGAAATACGACGCACTACAAGCACATAGTCTGGCAGCTCAGTATGGTCTTAAAAGATTCAAATATGTGCATGTCACCGTGAAGGTGGCCAACTATAAAAGACATTGATACAGTCATCTAAGGAACAAATCTTGTAAAGAACTGAACGAGTTTCATTCTGAACGTCCGGGAATGACAACAAGCATGACACATCTGTTTGGAAAACGACCTGAAGCGTGTTAATGTACGATTTTGCTTCATAACCTGATAGTTCATTGTCGTTGTGAGCACATGACGGACAGGGACAATCATTACGAATTAGATGCAGATAGTTATCCACTAGGCAGCGAAACAACGTCCTAATCAGTTTAATTTCAAGACTCTGTTCTGTCATGATGGAACTTTATCATTCTCGCTCAAATTGGAGCCTGTACTTTATGGTAGCTCCACCTTCGTTTCTTAACGAGGTGATTACTACAGTAACACAGTTTGGAAGAATTTTTTTAAGGGATTTATATTTATTGAGGTGATCGAAATACATATGTGATCCACGTAACATGCGTCAAACTACAATTACGCAAATTTGTAGCTGACAGACCCATGGAAATGCTGAATGGACAATTTGTGAGCGTAAAGCCTTTTGTGTCTCTTTACTAGCAGTTACTCGAGTGACCACTGTGTTTCCATTTTGCTGTGAAGCAGTCCTCTACAGTAACACTTGTCAAATTTATTGACCACATTTTAACGATTTGCCTATCAGGTTGACCTACTCAGAGGTTTCTCATGAATTACTGTTTTGTACCGTCATTCTTCTTATAACTGTTACAATATCATGTTAATGGTATTACAGTCGAATCTTACATTGTTGTGGCAAAAATTATAAAAATAGTTTCAACATTGCAAAGGACAACAATTATACGAAATTAATTATTGAGAATTCATCAGTTTAAAAAAGAGTTACTGCAGATTTTAAACGTTTTATGTCCTTTATCGATCGTTTGTATTTAATCTTTTTGCGTAAATTACAGCTCTGAATGAACGATCACTTAATGTGAAACTCATCAGAGAATTTGACGTATCTTGTAAAACTTGACTAACACCTATTTCACCAGGAATTTGTGGGTCCCAGAAGAAAAACGCGTATTATTACATAATATTATTGGTGTTGTTTTTTATTTATTCACTTGTAGATAATTATAAATGTGTTACAATAAAATTTAAAATAAAGAAAATAGATATGTGTGTTTTAGTATGCAATAGGTCTCTGTTTGCAACTTTAATTACCTACATGATAATATTACTGTTGTCTAAACCAGAAATACTTGTTATCCTGCACTGCTTTCTGAAAGTCTGAATAATTCGCTGTAATAAAGGCTGTACGATTGGTGTTATAATGAATGATAATCATTCCATTAAATCTAATATAATGACAGCTGGTCGTGTACTCTATAGCTCACCCTATTCTCTATGTTCGATCCAGAAAATACGAGACAAGCTCATTGCGTACTGTGATTTTATACATGTAAATAGTTTTAAACCAGCTGAATCATCTGGACGAACTCTGAGACTTGTGTTTTGCTGAATACAAGTGCAGTTACTAACTACATCAATCAAAATATTTCTAAAATCAGATGGAGAAAAAATATTTTTATTAACTCTTCAACATCACGGACTGTATAATTTCAGTTTAATTGATCTGATTTAACAATGCTATGAAACTTAATATGTAGTTGGGAAATTTAATCAAACTCGTAAATGCAGAGGTTAATTTTCGTTACAGTTATATGTCTCTCGTAGCTGCCAGCTTGAAAATATTTATTTCCTCTGTATCTGTAGTGACCTCCATAGAAACATCAAAAATAGTGTTTCTTTTCTTAGTGTTTGTTGTATATGATACCAAACAAGAACTGATCGTTTATATATACAGTATTAGCTATAATTAATTTCATTGTAGATATTAATCGTAGTTTATTGGTGTTCTGAATGAAAATAGATCATAGAGTTAGACACTGCATCATTTTAGGAGCAGATTTGTGTCAATTAATTTTTTCGTCTTACACATCTTTGACATGAAAGTGAAAAATATCTCTATTGTATCTGAATTTTGTTAACTTACACAATTGTTATTTCTTATTCCAAACTATGTTGTTGACTAAGTTACACTTAGAATTATTACTGAAAATGTTAATTTGTTTTTTTTTCATGTTTGTGTGCTTCTATAGATATTGCAGTAATTGATAGTTGCATCGTTGGAGCTTGTTAGGCTTTTCATGTTAATGGTTATGCGCTTCTTGCAGTGGTGTTATCTTTTTTCCCCCCTATTGACATTTTAGACGAATGTGATAGATGTTCAGTGTTACAAAACCAAGCAATTTCAGTTTTTATGTAGTTCTCATCTGCAGAACTGAGAGTTTTATGTAACTGAGGATTTTTCTGTTGAGTAAGGTAACCCTAGTTTCATTAGTTAGTACTGCTAAACATAATAATTTCATGGTACCTACCCAACACCAGATAAAACATTATTCTGCTGTCGTATTTGGCAGGTAATAGAAAAACATGTTTGATATTTGTTTAACACATAGTGAATAGGTAACTGTACAACAGACAACGATTGTCGAAGATTAAGTGTGTTTTTAGTTTTTGTGGTAGCCCTGTTTTCCAAAACGACGAAATACAGCCGTAAGGCACCATGAGTGGAGTCATCAACCGAAAGCAGGAACCTTTTAATTGGTTGGCTACTTAAGTATTCATATTTTGTATATTTACATAGTTAATTGCAATTCATTGATTGTAATTTCCCATATCCGGCGAGCATTAAATAACCCCCATAGTTCATCGTTTGCAAAACCAAAGATTGTACTAAATTTACTGTATTACTGTGAATGTTGTAGCTTTATTTGCAATAAATTTTTATTCTTGTTGTTTACTTTTGTTAATCGCAAGATTTAACCTGCAACCACGAATAATAAGAGAGTTCTACAGCTGAATTAATGTGTAAATCGAGCTCAGGTGTAAGTCTGAATGTCCAAGCTTATTAATACTGCAGGTGATTTTATAACCAGAGACATCTCCAGTTATCTTCCTTTCCCAGGCAAGCGTTGTGATATGGCAGCTAATTGGTAAGAGCGATTGGTAACAGACTGTGTGCCATCTTTGATACTAGTAAATCCCTGTGTTAACCAACTTGTTATGACTCAGATCTGTGGATAAGAACCAACGCTCATTCCCCTTGTATGGACAAATGTACTTGCTGTGATTTTAAGCGTTTGTCTTCCAGATGACTATACGAACAGTTAGTTCATCAGAACAGTTCGCCAGAATGCCAGTATACGTCAAGGTCTCCGAAGATGGATCATTGTTAACTGAAGTCACGTAAGAGTACGAATTATAGGGCTACGATACGAGCGGCACCGTTCAACTTGAATCTTCCGGACGTCTCACATTTCCCAATTTTTAGCACGTATTCCAGTTCCCGCTTCCTCTAGTGACTCCCGCACTGGTGCATCGCTCATGTCACGGATTGCGCAGCCCCTCCCGCCAAAGGTTCGAGTCCTCCCTCGGGCATTGGTGTGTGTGTTGTCCTTAGTTTAAGTAGAGTGTAAGTCTAGGGATCGATGACCTTAGCAGTTTGGTTCCTTAGGACTTCACACACATTTGCACAAATTTTTTGGCGCCTCGCTTTCTGCTTTCTTATAATAGTACAATTCGAACAGTATGGCTGTCACAGTCTACAGATACAGAAAGTTAAGTTTATTGCGATGTATAATGGACTCAGTGCAATCAACCACGGGGTGCTACCATTGTGGTAACCGATACATTAGGAAGATAGAGGACAGGAATAACTGGGCGTACTGCGTTCAATATATTTTGCAATAACTCACAACTGATTTATTAAACATAAAATGCCATTAAGATATTTTCGTCTGCTGGCGTTATTTGTTCAAAATTGAGAACTCAACAAATTAAATGATGCCACTTGTGCAAACGACTAACTCCTTTTAACAATAATGGATTCATGAAACTTTCCTCATCGTTTGTCACCTTAAAGCTTATGTAGCTTTATTTTACCATGAATGGTGCTGTGCAACGTCCTCATTACTTCATCCGTAATCACAACATTTTTCGTTGGAGATACACTATGTAATCAAAAGTATCCGGAAGCCCCCAAAAACGTACTTTTTATGTTAGGTGCATTGTGCTGCTACCTACTGCAAGGTACTCCATATCAGCCACCTCAGTAGTCATTAGACATCGTGAGAGACCGGAATGGGACGCTCCGCGGAATTTACGGATTTCGAACGTGGTCAGGTGACTGGGTGTCACTTGTGTCATACATCTGTACGCGAGATTTCCACACTCCTAAATATCCCTAGGTCCACTGTTCCCGATGTGTTAGTAAAGTGGAAACATGAAGGGACACGTACAGCACAAAAGCGTATAGGCCTACCTCGTCTGTTGACTGACAGAGACCGCTGACAGATGGAGAGGGTCGTAATGTGTAATAGGCAGAGGTCTATCCTGACCATCACACTGGAATTCCAAACTGCATCAGGATCCACTGCAAGCACTGTGACAGTTAGGCGGGAAGTGAGAATACTTGGATTTCATGGTGGGGCGGCTGCTTATAAGCCACACATCACGCCGGTACATGCCAAACGACGCTTTGCTTGGTGTAAGGAGCGTAAACATTGGACGATTGAACCGTGGAAAAACGTTGTGTGGAGTGACGAATCACGGTATACAATGTGGCGATCCAATAGCATGATGTGGGTATGGCGAATGCCCGGTGAACGTCATCTGCCAGCTTGTTTAGTGCCAAAAGTAAAATTCGGAGGCGTTGGTGATACGGTGTGGTCGTGTTTTTCATGGAGGGAGCTTGCACCCCTTGTTGTTTTACGTGGCACTATCGCAGCACTGGCCTAAATTGATGTTTTAACCACCTTCTTGCTTCCCACTGTTTAAGAGCAATTCGGGGATGGCGATTGCATCATTCAACACGATCGAACACCTGTTCATAATGCACGGTCTGTGGCGAAGTGAGTACACGGTAATAACATCCCCGTAATGGATTGGCCTGCACAGAGTCCTGACCTGAATCCTATAGAACATCGTTGGGTTGTTTCTAAACGCCGACTTCGTGCCAGGCCTCAACGACTAACATCGATACCTCTCCTCAGTGCAGCACTCCGTAAAGAATGGGCTGCCATTCCCCAAGAAACCTTCCAGCACCTAGTTGAACGTATGCCTGTGAAAGTGGAAACTGTCATCAAGGCTAAGGGTGGGCCAACACCATATTGAATTCCAGCATTACGATGGAGGGCGCCACGAACTTGTAATTTTCAGCCAGGTGTCCGGATACTTTTGATCACAAAGTGTAAGTTGTGTCTGGGGTAAGTGACTTCGAACGTGAGCAATTTGTTTGTGCTCATATGGTGGGTGCTTCCGTAACTAAGATGGCTGAAATGTTTGGTGTTTCAGGAGGCACTGTATCGAATATTTATACTGTCTACAGGGAAACTTGGGAAACGTCATCTGCTAAGTCGTAACGCTGACGAACTTACGTGCTGGGTGACGTTCATTGACGAGGTTTGTGATGAAAAATAGTAGGGTGACAGGCGCAAATATCACTGCAGAACTGAATGTCACACTCACGAACGTTGTCAGCACCAAAACAACTCGAAGGGCTCTCCTTAGGCAGGAAACTGCAGGGGATTTGGAATTCAAATACCGCCCATCATTGACATAAATGACTATAACAGGAAAATGTGATGCGGAGGTCATTTTGTCGGAGAAGTCTTTTTTCCTCCTGTTTCAAACTTCTGAAGTCCTGTAGTCCTGTAAGTGTAACCTATTGGTTATAACAAGGTGAAAAACCGCATTAATGTAAGAGTAAAAAATAAATGGCCAGTCTTTGGAAGCGGTAACATACGTCAAGTATCTGGGTGTAACTATTCGAAATTATCTCATATCGAATGATCAGATTAAACAAGTAACGGGTAAAGCAAACTCAAGATTGCGGTTTATTGGTAGAATCCTGAAGCGATGCAGTCCTTCAATAAAGGAAATAGCTTACAATACGTTAGTTCGTCCAGTCTTAGAGTATTATTCGTCTGTATGGGACCCTTACCAGTTGGGTCTGATTCAAGAGATTGAGAAGGTCCAAGGAAGAGCGGCAAGATTCATGACTGGTACATTTAGCCATCGCGAGAGCGTTACAAATCTCATCGAAAGTTTGAAGTGGGACACACTTGCAGATAGACAGCGTGCTAAACGGATGGGGCTGCTCACTAAATTCCGAAATCCGTTCTTCAAGGAGAATGTAGAGCATATATTATTACCACCAACTTTCAAATCGCGCAATGATCACCATTCAAAGATAAGGGAAATTGGAGCTCGTACTGAGGCGTTCAGACAGTCGTTTTTCCCTTGCGCGGTCCGCGAGTGGAACAGAGGGTGGGGGAGGTGGGGGGAAATATGACTTTGGCGCGAATTGTGCCCTCAGCCACTCACCGATTGGTTGCTAGCGTATATATGTAGATGTAGATGAAGAATGAAACATTGAGGGGATTGGATGAGATTTGGCCAGCGATATTGTGGTTCCATGGCTCATACGGTTATTCCGCAAGACTGCATTACTGCCAACGGTTATGTGATCAAGTCCATCTTACGGTACAATGTTCACCAAAGGTGACACAGTGTTCCAAGACGATAGGGCCCCTATTCACACAACTCGCGTTGCGCACAAGTGGTTTTGCGACCATGAGGATGTATTGTCGCAACTCCCCTAGCCGCAGTAGTTATTATTGAACCTTTGCTGTCTACTTTGGAGAAAAGGGTGTATGATTGCTATCCACCATCATCGTTACCCAAACTTGCCACCTAAATTTTTCCATTCTGAGAGGAAGCTGTTTTAAATGCCAGTAGATGTCGTAGTAGGCACGATAATGTTTTTTTTGGTGTTTCCATATTTTCGTCCATCTCCCGTATTATAATGCTAAATAAGGACTAGCCTCGCTTTGACCCACGACACTGGTTTAAAATATTGCTAATTAAAGGCTGTAGCAACCCAAATACTTTCGCAAGACTCTCAGAACCTAGCACTGTATTAGTAAATGTACATTACCAACAGTAACTATATTGACTGCAGACGGTTTATAGTATCACAGTTTGGAATATGGAAGGGTCACTCGATTGGAAATGTAATTTTTTAAATCATTCAGAAAATATTATGAGCCTTAAATATTTACATGTCGCAGGCGGTACTTTCTGTGATTTTTTCAAGGGACTTGATCGCCTGGATTACGTTAATGTCTTAGAAAATCTTGTTTTATGGACCTGATAGTTTTACACATTACTGGTTTCAATCACATTTAATAAAACAAATGCAAAACATTGTTCTCAATAATACAATATTTGAAGGAGAGAAAACTTTGGTGACTGGGGAGAAATCACGAAGCTAGGCTCATAGGTTCAATTTTGGGTGCCATCTATTCCTTACAGATGTATGAGTGATCTTCCACATAACGTTCTTCAAGCAGAATTGATACATTCTGCAGATGACATTAATGTTGTAATAAATCCCATTAGAGTGAAAGCATCACAAGTTTTTAATGATGTTATTAAGTGGTTTTCTAGAAAATAATTCTCCCTTCATTCTGAGAAAATACATTGCATTCAGTTCCGTACAACAAATAGAGTCGTAATAATGTAACACATGAACAGGAGTCAGTAAATGGGGCAGAAAGCTCAAAATTTTTAGGTTTATTTACTGAAGAAGGGCACTGCAGTGCTACTCAGTTAAATTGAGCTACTTCTGCTCTTCACGTTGTTGCTGGTGTTGGAACCAAACGAATCAAACTCGTGACATATTTTTCATATTTCAGTTGAATAATGTCTTATGGAATAATTTTCTGGGGCGACTGGTCACTTAGAAGAGAAGTATGGATTGCAAAACAATGACCAGTAACAATAATATGGGGTGTTCACTTTCGGTTGTCATGTAGGTACTTCTCCAGTGGATTAGACATTGTAACTGCGCCATCCCAATACGTTCATTTCCTAATTCGTCATGAATAATCCACCCCAATTTGAAAAGGATATTGATGTTAGTACCTACAGCACTACAAGAGGAAATTGTCTATATTACCCATTATTAAAGTTGTCAATCATTCAGAAAGGTCTCCTACATTCACAATCCTTCTGATGTCCTACATGTCTGTTTTTTTAAGTGCGGTAGCATGAGAAGAATGAAAAACTAACATGTTAATTAATGTTAACACTAATCATGTAACATATCCTGCCAATACGACTAGTTCCACGTCATTTTCAAAAAAGAATAATTAAAATGATCTATGCAACATGCAACTTCCTAACTAAATAAATCACTCTGAAAAGTAACTCCTCCACTATAACATTGTAAAGTTAAACAGGAGGCGAATACAAACCAAAAGATCATATATTTTCACTGCACTAAATGAAGTTTATCATCTCTTATAAGACCTCTGCAAGTCCGCCTATTTTTTTTATTAATAGTTCCCCACAGCTACATGAGCTACCTGTCAATATGACACGTCTATCTCCCAAGTAAATGCTGGCATATTAAGTAGCTTCCTATCTCACAAAAACTGGGAAGGTCTTTATTGTCACTGAGGAGGACGCGTCACTGCCTATTTTACACACGCAAGGCTCTTAGACCCTCAGCTCCGCCATAAAGGGTGCACTGCTCCCGTCTTATCCTGGAGACGAGCGCAGGCGTATGACTCCCCATTTCACGAGCTACAAAACCGCTTCACACTGCTGTTTCGACGTGCAGACCTCTCGGCCAGTCAGTTTCCAGAGCAGAATTAAGACATTTCAATTGAGTCTTCCAGGTCGCACGTCCGCGGTCGAAGAAACTTGCTGGTACCTGACGTTTCGTCCACAGCTACGCTGGACATCTTCGGAGGTGCTCCTGGCAACGCTTAGTCTTGCCGAATGACTAGTCGGACGTCGGAGAGCGCAAGTAATGAGTAAAATGGGGGTGATCGAGTTTATATGCGATCAGCAGAGATAATCGTTGCATAAATAAAACTTAACTATCTATTGTCGGCATGCAAATTTATTTATCGATTCTGCAGAGCCACTGTCCATATGTCACTGAATTTCATGGCTTCTTCTTTTTTGTTAAAATTATCACGATGTTTATGTATTTCGACGGCTTCTCTATATAGTCGTGGATAAAAGTTTGTCATAGTCATCAAAAAGTTCGTTTCGGAAAACTTCATTAATGATTTGCTGATTGGAGGCAGTGCTCTGTTACAGCTAATTTTTCTGTTTTCCCTAACCGGCAAAGATTTTTATGTTCGTTATTTCTTTCGTTTTCCGTCGTTCCTAAGTTCCTTCATAATTCATGGAGATATGTTCCGTTTCTGCAACTAAATGAAAGGCAGTTTTTTTACCATATGTGTTTCGCATCCTTTATGTATGAAGCATTTCCAGTGGTGGTGTAATACATGATTCCTTCTATACTTACAATAAATGAATTATGTAGTACTTACACTATGTTACTAGGTTACATTTTCTCATGTTTTTCGCTTTTCTTCAGATTAGAATAAAATTTAGTAAATGAAATTTTCGCAACTTTAATTTATTGTTTGGAGCTTACTTACGATTTGCAGTGTTTTTTGTTCAACTCCAGGACCACAAATATGGAGTTTTCAGCATAGGAATTACGAGGGACACTCCAAAAGAAAGGCACACTATTTGTTTTCAAATCTTTTATTCTACATGTTTGAAAATTTTACATTGTGTAGATACATCCTTTAGGAATAATACTTCCATTTCTCCATATAATTTCCATCCGTCTCAACTGCCTTATGCCATCTTGAAACCAGCGCCTGTATACCCGCACAGTAAAATTCTGGACCAACCTGTTGGTGCCACTGTTTGGCAGCGTGCACAAGGGAGTCATCACCTTCCAACCTTGTTACACGAAGAGACTCTTTCAGTTTCCCAAAGAGATGATAGTCACATGGAGCCAGGTCAGGACTGTAAGGCGGCTGTTTCAGTGTAGTCCATCCGAGTTTTGTGATCGATTCCATGGTTTTTTGATTGACATGGGGCCGTGCATTGTCGTGCAACAGCAAAACACTCTGCTTTTGCCGATGTGGTCCAACACGACTCAGTCGAGCTTGAAGTTTCTTCAGTGTCGTCACATATGCATCAGAATTTATGGTGGCTCCACTTGGCATGATGTCCACAAGCAAGAGTCCTTCGGAATCGAAAAACACCGTAGCCATAACTTTTCCAGCAGAAGGAGTGGTTTGAATTTTTTTTTTTTTTCTTAGGTGAATTTGCATAATGCCACTCCATTGATTGCCTCTTCGTCTCTGGTGAAAAATGATGGAGTCATGTTTCATCACCGGTCGCAATTCCTCCAAGAAATTCATCTCCACCATTCTTGTACTGTTCCAAAAGTTCGCTGCATACCGTTTTTCTTGTTTCTTTGTGAGCCACTGTCAACAACCTGGGAAACCACTTGGCACAAACCTTTCTTAACGCCAACACTTTCAATATTCTGCAAACACTTCCTTCCCCTGTCCCAAAGTAGCGTGACAATTGGTTCACTGTGATGCGTCTGTCACCAGTCACCAATTCATTAACTCTCTGCACATTGTCTGGAGTGTGTGCAGTACGAGGCCTGCCGCTGCGAGGACAGTCCTCAATATTGCCGTGCCCGCTTTCATCACGTAACCTGCTTGCCCACCGGCTAACTGTACTGCGATCGACAACAGCATATCCATAAACCTTTTTCAAACTCTTGTGGCTGTTTCCCACTGTCTCGTTTTCACAGCACATTAATTCTATGACACCACGTTGCTTCTGACGAACGTACAGTGTAGCTGCTATCTTTAATACGAGGCCTGTTCAGAAAGTAAGCTCCGATTGATTGCCAAATTGAAACCACAGTGAACATCAGAAATGTTTTACTTGTAACAATTAGCTACACCTTTCAGCTACTTCTCTACGTAGTCGCCGTTCTGACTTAGACTTTTGTCATAGCGTTGTACCAACTTTTCAATAGCCTCATCATAGAAGGCAGCCGCCAGTGCTTTCCGCCAATTCTCCACGCTGACCTACACCTCGTTGTCTGTGTCAAAATGTTGTCTTCAAAGACAGCGGTTCATGTGACCAGAGATGAAACTCAGGGGGAGACAATTGCGGACTGTATTGTGGGTAATCTAACATTTCCATTTGAAAACGATGCAGGAGCATCTTCATTGCCCCTGCAGAATGCGGCTGAGAATTGTCGTGAAGACGAAACAGCACGACAGTTATGTAATGTTAGCTGCATAGCTTCAGGCGAAATTTCTCACCAGGCCCTCGTACTTGGCGGCAGACACTATTTTCTAGACATCTTTATGCACTCACTGCGAGCTCAGAAATGAGAAGAGCGACGTGATGCTAACTGGGGTTATACTAGAGACACTACCCAACACATCTGTGCAAAGCTTTATCGGATTTTCATAGTCGTTTCCATTTCGCGACCGATCGGAGCTTACTTTCTGAACGCCCCTCGTAGATGCTGTGACGGCGCCACTCACGGGAACAGGTTGAACTAAGTTTGAAAACAAGCGGGAAGGAAGTATCTACACACTGTAAGACTTTCACACATGTAGAATGAAAACTGTATTTTTACAAAAATGGTGAGAATTTCTTTTGGAGTGACCCTTGTGGTAAGTAACACCAAACGATAAAATTTAACATAACGAAAATTTGTCCTACGAAAGTTGTTTCTAATTTGAAAAACAAACGAAAAACATGAAAAAATATAACATAGTCACGCACTGTAACTACTAATCTACACATTTATTATGTCTATAAAAAGTAACATGTATTACAACTCAATGAAAATGCTTCATGAATAAAAGAAGCAAAACGCGTATAGAAAAAGCAAACTGCCTTTCATTTGCTTGGAGAGATTGAACTCACCTCCATGAAATTTTATGGTCTTTCAGTCTTGTATTCACGCTTTTCTTGGTAGTTCCAACGTAAACCTTTCCACAAGCACACGGAATCTCATATGCTCAATTTTCTGATAAAGGAGGGCCTTCATCGTTTACAAACGGGAGTGCTTTGTTGGTGTAAAAACCGGTCTGATGTCATGTTTCTGTATAATCTCCGACCTGATCGGTTACTCTTTTGGTAAACGGGAGAGAACCCGTTCTTCCATAGCAGTGTCTCTTAGTTGTATTTTCTTTCGTTCTCACATTCTGTGACAGAACCCTATTTACTACTTTGCCTGAATAACCATTCATCTCGAAAACCTGTTTTAGATGTTTTAATTCAACGTCAAGGTGTTACGACTAGCATATTCTTTTAGCTCTGTGAAGAAGACTTTTAATTGCCGCTCTCTTTTGTTGCCGGTGATGGGGTTCTTATGTTATTATCTACTCGTATTTGTGAGTTTCCGAAAAACTTAATGTTGGAACCTTCCACCAACCTGTTTCGTAATTAAACCATCCGAGAAGGATATTGCGTTGCCTTTTTCCATCATAGTGAATTGCAGTTTTGGATTTATACCACTCAAATAACAAAAGAATTCTTCTAAAGCTTTTTTACCGTATGACCAAACCACGAATGTGTCATCGACAGACCGACACAGTTTCTTATTTGAATTTTCTAGAGCTGACTCTTAGAATTTTCGCTTATAAAAATTGGCGTTCGCAGGGCCTAATAATTACCCATTGCGACAGAATCAGCTTGCACATTATATTCATCATCCCACTGTAATTGACTGGAACTAAGGCAGTGTCTAAAAGGATCAGTCAAAGTCCGTGGAAAAACATACGTTACACAAATCACGATTTCCGTGACTGGAATCATAGTGAGTAAACTATTGGTCTCAGAGAAAGACAATTTTATGAATTTTTGGCAGGCCGTAGAATCTGGGACATATTGTTTCAATTTTCAATAAGACTTTCTCACCTTCTTTTTAAACTGAAGTAGATTATTTTGTCAGAATTTTTGTTTTCCACAATACGCCAGCTGTGTGTCTTTCTTAAAATTGTTCTTCCTCTGAGACCAACTGTTAGTGCTATTAGTTCCCCAGCTTACCAAATAACAAGGAATTTGGAAACTCGTTTATAGCCATATATTCGTAAGACTGCCTCTTACGTGGAAGACTCACGTCATTTTTATCGAGAAACTGAGGGACTAACTTTGGGACCTGAAGATATTCTTGTGTGTTTCGGCGTAGATTCTGTATTAACTATGATTCCAGTTAACTAAGTTATCATTTACAACGGATATTTTTCCAGGGGATGTGACTGCTCTTTTTAGAGATGTCCAGGATAGCTCTGGACGCAATATCAGATACCGATAAGTTTTATCGACTACGGTTATACAACTCGGAAGATTCATCAGCAGCTGTGACATCCAGTCGTGAAAGCCCTCATTGTGTTATTTCGATTGACCTTTCCTACTACCGCTCATAATAGGGATAGGCGAGCTAAAGTAACCAGTGCACATTTCTTTTTCCCTTTGAACTGTGTTTATACCTGCCGAGTAGTGGCGAAAGTCGTCTGATGTAAGGTAAGTCTTGTATTACTCGTGTTACACCATGTCTACATCTGTACTTTACTACAACATGTGTGTGTAAACGTCAATACAGGATGATTCAGTAACTATGTTACAGGCTTTCAAAGATGATGGGGAAACATTATTGTGTCAGTCTGAGGAACAGGACTTTAGTATGGAAGTGACCCTGTCGTTCTGACATGTCACAGTGGACTTGTTCTACTGCAAGGTCTTTGCTTTCATTGTTTTGGGAGGAGGTGGTTCGGAACAATGCAAGAAAAACTTTTCTAGTAAACGTGTCCTGTGGATACACGTTAAGTGTCTTTAATGCAGTGGATTCCATTGCCTTCTGCTTCCTCATGTCGTTGATCACGCTGATTCTTTCGCCTGCTATGGGCTGTTTCCCACCCCTAGGGTAAGAGAGTGCCCTGGACATCTGCCTGCTACTCCGCCCTCTTTGACAAGGCCGTTGTCAGAATGAGGGTGACTTCTTACGCCGGAAGTCCTCGGACGCCATTGTTGATGACTTATTCAAAATTTAAGCAGTGATTCCTAATCTGAAAGGGACGAAGTTCTACGAACAACTATGATTCGATGAAAATTCAATTTTCCTAAGGGTGTCCACTTGGCCCCAACTTGTTTCCTGACAGACCTCTGAGAAGTTTCCAAAGGGTATTACAAAACATCCTGTGGAAATCACTCGCTGTGAAAACAGTAGAATCAGCACAAACTATCAGCCATTCAGCCGGATTAACGGAAAACCGACCTATTATCTCGAGGCTTCCACTGAAAATGGAAAACCTGTGCTGGCTTTCATTACATCGACCAGTAATAATCGATGGGTGCGGCCCAGAAAAGGTGAGTTACTCTGTCACACCATAATCAGTTTGAAAATGAAGATTAACTTCGAAAACGCAGCTTATCAATTAAACGTCTATGTTCTAAAATGATATCAGCAAGGACATGAGCAAGATTCAGGCTACTTAAGATAAGTGGTGACTGTGGTAATACAAGGAAACACAAGTTAAATGACTTAAAAATCACAATTCTTCAAACAACAAGCGATTCCAGATACATGTAACTGTCGTAGGAGCAACCCAATAACATTTCCCGGTTGTACGGCTATGCCGCCGATACAATGAAGTCCGCAACATCAAATGAATCAGTGTTCCTTGCACCAATGCAATCACGGTCAGTGTGGCACCTTGTCTACTAGTTGCTGTCCAGTCCACCTGCTGCTAATGGCCTTTGTTCATCCACCTTGGCCACGACTTGTGCAACGACGGCACATTTATAGGAATACTATAAGAATTTTGCAATAAAATTGCACAATCTACTAAGTATCATTAATCTCATTAATTTAAACAATTATATCTCAACCATGAGTGTAATAATTTACTGCTGCAAGACAAGAAGGACAGGTAAAATCAGCGAAACACACATGGTGATATCTTCAAAATTAAAAATAATTCAATTGTGCGTGATTTCGTGGCACAGTTCTGCCTCACTCATCAGGTGCAGGAGTTTCCTAAGAGCGACACGAGGGCACAGAGATGTAAGGAGCCCAGTGTCATTGCTACCAGTGTCGATGAACATGTCTTGGCTGGCTGGGAGGAGTGGAACAGGTGGGACTTGGAGTTCAGAGGAAATGCATTGCAAGCTGGTGGTTGAGCAGGAGGACAATACGCAGATAGCGGCACTGACTGCACGGAGACTTACCGGCCAGGTTTGTCATGGAGAACCGGAAATCTGTTCCACCCACTACATGCTCTGCTACCATTAATATTTTGGTATTAGCAGTAGCATTAGGCTGAGAGATGGAACTCATTAGATGATGCAAATATACAGAGCAGTCAGAAATAGTCTGGAAAGCTTGGAATGTTGTTCCAAGGAAGGCTGTGCTGAGAAATAATTGTTAATAAAGACATTCGACACATTATTTAGTGTTGAAGTTAGCCAATCAGGTCATAGCGTGCACAAATTCGAGCACTTGCAGGCTGTAAAATGTGATAATGCATAAACACATGTGGGTCCATAAATTACCACTTGTTCAGATGTGCCATTTAAAATTTATCTTTGTCGGAACTGATATACTTGATCTAAGTGAGAAAATGCTACATTTTTCGATTTGAGAAAACCAAACAAAGAACATGTTTGACAAAAATGTCTCTGATAGGCTGCTTGAATCAGTGTGAATGATGACCTGACTGAGTAACTTCAGTGTTTAATAACTTGTAAATTGCACAACCAATCGATTTTCTTTTGTTGACAGTTACTTCTCTGTACAGCGTCCCCTGCAACATCCTGAAGAACTTTCCAGACTGTTTCTGAGCCACTGTGTTGTAGTATTCAGACAATTTTATCATCAAACACCTTTTCAGCTGATTCAGATTACCAAATATCAAGTAAAGCAGTTCCGAAAATATTTATACCAAAATGAGTAATCATAAAAACATTAACTGGTTACGTTTTTCTTTAAATCTGCGTTCAGTTTGGGCAAAACTCCAATTTGCCTGAAGAAACAATTCCTATTATTCAATTAAACACACATTTTCAAAAAAATGTAGTAACTGAGCTCTAGCTGGAATTTCACAAGTCTCCTAAAACAAAAGAAAAAATGAAAGCAACATGTTGAGTAACTTGAGCAGAATATTCGCACTACACTTTTGAGTTAAGATATGTCATATTGTTGGGCGTTGAGTTCATTCAACTGAACGTCTAAACACTGTGTCAGAGGACTGTCAAATACGAGAGTTTCACTTGGAGAGTCCTGTGTGGAAGGCACACATCTCAAGGCACCGTCTCTTCCCAAGCACTGCTGGCACTGATTTCTTTGCCACCAGCACTACACTGGCTGGCGAGTTCTCCGTGGAGTCAGCACCTCTGTGTGCACGTTGTCATCCAGCACAGAATAACTCAGAGACGTCATAGCTGCCAATGTAGAAAGCAGTTAAGATCAAAGAAAAGGTAATGCAGAAAAAGTAACAGAATGTACATTCGAGAGAGCACCGTAATTTGACAGTTTATTTTATAAACAGTTCATTTGATTCACCTGGTGTTTGCTATCGCGTTGAATCAGACCGCATTATTTGCTGGCGGCACTACCGGAAAGAGTACTCCATAGGTAAACGTATCGCTATAATATATTCCAGAATCATGTTCCAGTGTGACACGTGCACTCAGAAACAATTACCGCCACTCACTGAACATACTGTGAAGAAAAGAATCTTGATATTAAATGTTTATGATTACTACCGAATTTATTACTGCCTGATTTCACGAAAAGATCCCTATGTCGATGTGAAGTCCACTCAGGCTACATACACACTATTCAAAAACCCTTTATGTCATTCTTGCATTAGTGGATGACAGTCTTATAAAGCAGGTAACTAATTTCCATCTATGATGACAGTCCTGAGGCATTTAGCACAAAAACCTTTTCTACTACATCCAGCCATCATTCTGATACAGGGAAAATAACAAGCCATAAAAGTTTCGTCGTTTCATGCAAAACTGTAAGTACTAAAGGTTGCTAAGAAATATGATGTAATTCCAAAATACATATTAGAAAATGTAACGGCTACTTACTGTAAAGAAAATGTACTCTTCCATGTTCCAAAATGTTTACCATAAAACAAATACTTCACTCACCCATTCGTACCAACAAGGGCCACTCCACGATCTCATAGACCATGTATCAACAGGCCTGTTCTGCAACAGCGGTGGACAGTGGTCAAAATATTCTGGCTTGTCTGTGTCGATACACATTATTCAAGCTTAATTGAGAGGACTAGTTTGATTATGGAAAATGTAGGAATACACAAAGCAAGACATACACTATTTAGTATCATAGATGATAGGTTGAATAACGAGAAACTCACATTTGAAGCTTTAATACACTCCTGGAAATGGAAAAAAGAACACATTGACACCGGTGTGTCAGACCCACCATACTTGCTCCGAACACTGCGAGAGGGCTGTACAAGCAATGATCACACGCACGGCACAGCGGACACACCAGGAACCGCGGTGTTGGCCGTCGAATGGCGCTAGCTGCGCAGCATTTGTGCACCGCCGCCGTCAGTGTCAGCCAGTTTGCCGTGGCATACGGAGCTCCATCGCAGTCTTTAACACTGGTAGCATGCCGCGACAGCGTGGACGTGAACCGTATGTGCAGTTGACGGACTTTGAGCGAGGGCGTATAGTGGGCATGCGGGAGGCCGGGTGGACGTACCGCCGAATTGCTCAACACGTGGGGCGTGAGGTCTCCACAGTACATCGATGTTGTCGCCAGTGGTCGGCGGAAGGTGCACGTGCCCGTCGACCTGGGACCGGATGGCAGCGACCCACGGATGCACGCCAAGACCGTAGGATCCTACGCAGTGCCGTAGGGGACCGCACCGCCACTTCCCAGCAAATTAGGGACACTGTTGCTCCTGGGGTATCGGCGAGGACCATTCGCAACCGTCTCCATGAAGCTGGGCTACGGTCCCGCACACCGTTAGGCCGTCTTCCGCTCACGCCCCAACATCGTGCAGCCCGCCTCCAGTGGTGTCGCGACAGGCGTGAATGGAGGGACGAATGGAGACGTGTCGTCTTCAGCGATGAGAGTCGCTTCTGCCTTGGTGCCAATGATGGTCGTATGCGTGTTTGGCGCCGTGCAGGTGAGCGCCACAATCAGGACTGCATACGACTGAGGCACACAGGGCCAACACCCGGCATCATGGTGTGGGGATCGATCTCCTACACTGGCCGTACACCACTGGTGATCGTCGAGGGGACACTGAATGGTGCACGGTACATCCAAACCGTCATCGAACCCATCGTTCTACCATTCCTAGACCGGCAAGGGAACTTGCTGTTCCAACAGGACAATGCACGTCCGCATGTATCCCGTGCCACCCAACGTGCTCTAGAAGGTGTAAGTCAACTACCCTGGCCAGCAAGAGCTCTGGATCTGTCCCCCATTGAGCATGTTTGGGACTGGATGAAGCGTCGTCTCACGCGGTCTGCACGTCCAGCACGAACGCTGGTCCAACTGAGGCGCCAGGTGGAAATGGCATGGCAAGCCGTTCCACAGGACTACATTCAGCATCTCTACGATCGTCTCCATGGGAGAATAGCAGCCTGCATTGCTGCGAAAGGTGGATATACACTGTACTAGTGCCGACATTGTGCATGCTCTGTTGCCTGTGTCTATGTGCCTGTGGTTCTGTCAGTGTGATCATGTGATGTATCTGACCCCAGGAATGTGTCAATAAAGTTTCCCCCTCCTGGGACAATGAATTCACGGTGTTCTTATTTCAATTTCCAGGAGTGTAGTATTATAACAGAATTTTTACAAGGTTGATTGTACTATATTCTTCGAAATAACGTAATTATCAGGAATAAATTTACAGTAAGCGAAAAAATATCTTAAAAATTTTACGCAAATCACATTACGGTTAGCCGGCCGGAGTGGCCGAGTGGTTCTAGGCGCTACAGTCTGGAACCGCACGACCGCTACGGTCGCAGGTTAGAATCCTGCTTCGGGCATGGATGTGTGTGATGTCCTTAAGTTACTTAGGTTTAAGTAGTTCTAAGTTCTAGGGGACTGATGACCTCAGAAGTTAAGTCCCATAGTACTCAGAGCCATTTGAACCACATTACGGTTATAAGAGTCGAAAGACATTAATGAGACGCGGTAGTTAAAAATAAAGAGATGTGTTGGTATTCTAGGTAATTTGTACATGTAGCCAGTAGAAAAGCAAATCAATCAGAATTTAGGAATATGTATTAACGTGCAGGGAGGGACACAGCTTTGTTTCCGATTACAATATTACTGTTTCAGAGCAGGCTAAGGACATGGAACAATCAGTTGATCGAGATCGGTAGTGTCCTGAAAAGCGTTTATCAGATGATCACAAATACTGAGACAGGTCCTAATACTAATCTAGACTGGGCTGAACTAGCCAAGATGGGTCCAACAATTTCTGTCTGTCATAATGTTACTTATGGCACCTGATAATGCCAAAAAATCCCAAAACCATCACCTCAACAGTTTATAATAAACAGTTAAAGCTTAAAAAGTGTTATAAATGGTTCGAATGCTAGTAACTTGACAAGTACTAACGAACACTTCGAACTGGACCTACTTTAAAATAACAAATCCCTTTAACCTGATTCAGTAAAACCAACAATTAATTCAATGATGATTGGATTTCTCTGCTGATTTGATAACTGCTAACCTTCCTCCTACTATGATCTAGAACAGGCAGTGAAATCACTCATACACACATTCAAGCAGTGCATTCTGCCGCATGTGAGCATTCCTTCAGATATGCCCCGAATATCTCTGTTTTTCTCCAAGGAATCTCTTTCCATCTTCAGTCCATTTAGTACCTGGTTCCTTTGGCGCTTCATTCTCTCACCTAACATTCCTCTTGTATGTCTTGTTTCTGCATATGTTTCTGTCTTCAATTTTTGTTGGATCGGTTTGAGCATTTTTTAGGTCAAGTTTCACTTTTATGACCTATTGTATTGTTTACTTGACCCTCTGCATGTTGTTGTTGTTGTTGTTGTTGTGGTCTTCAGTCCAGAGACTGGTTTGATGCAGCTCTCCATGCTACTCCACCCTGTTCAAGCTTCTTCATCTCCCAGTCCTACTGCAACCTACATCCTTCTGAATCTGCTTAGTGTAATCATCTCTTGGTCTCCCTCTACGATTTTTACCCTCCACGCTGCCCTCCAATACTTTATTGGTGATCCCTTGATGCCTCGGAACATGTCCTACGAACCGATCCCTTCTTCTAGTCAAGTTGTGCCACAAACTTCTCTTCTCCCCAATCCTATTCAATACTTCCTCATTAGTTATGTGATCTACCCATCTAATCTTCAGCATTCTTCTGTAGAACCACATTTCAAAAGCTTCTATTCTCTTCCTGTCCAAACTATTTATCGTCCACGCTTCACTTCCATACATGGCTACACTCCATACAAATACTTGCAGAAATACCTTCCTGACACTTAAATCTATATTCGAAGTTAACAAAATTCTCTTCTTCAGAAACGCTTTCCTTGCCATAGCCAGTCTACATTTTATATCCTCTCTACTTCGACCATCATCAGTTATTTTGCTCCCCAAACTGCAAAACTCATCTGCTACTTTATTTGTCTCATCTCCTAATCTAATTCCCTCAGCATTACCTGACTTCATGCGATTGCATTCGACTATCCTCTTTTTGCTTTTGTTGATGTTCATCTTATATCTTCCTTTCAAGACACTATCCATTCCGTTCAACTGCTCTTCCAGATCCTTTGCTGTCTCTGACAGAATTATAATTTCATCGGCAAACCTCTAAGTTTTTAATTCCTGCTACAAATTTTGCTTTTGTTTCCTTTACTGCTTCTTCAATATACAGATTGAAAAACATCGAGGATACGCTACAACCCTGCCTTACTCCCTTCTCAACCATTGCTTCCCTTTCATGCCCCTCGGCAGCCTTTCGCTCCCTGTATTTTATCGCTGCCGCCTTCAGCATTTTAAAGAGAGTATTCTAGTCAACACTGACAAAAGTTTTCTTCAAGTCTACAAATGCTAGAAACGTATGTTCGCCTTTTCTTAATCTATCTTCTAAGATAAGTCGTATTGTCAGTATTGCCTCGCGTGCTCCAACATTTCTATGGAATTCAGACTGATCTTCCCCGTGTTTGGCTTCTACCAGTCTTTCCATTCGCCTGCAAAGAACTCGTGTTAGTATTTTGCAGCTGTGACTTATTAAACTGATAGTTCGGTAATTTCCACACCTATCAACACCTGCTTTCTTTGGGATTGGAATTATTATATTCTTCTTGATGTGTGTGGGTATTTCGCCTGTTTCACACATCTTGCTCAGCAGATGGTAGAGTTTTGTCATGACTGGCTCTCCCAAGGCTTTCAGTAGCTGTAATGGAATGTTGTCTATTCCCGGGGCCTTTTTTTGACTTTGGTCTTTCAGTGCTCTGTTAGCTTCCTCACGCAGTAACATATCTCCCATTTCATCTTCCTCTAAGTCGTCTTCCATTTCCATAACGTTGCCCTTGTTAAACATCAATAATTCCTAAGTAGTGATGGGAACTATCGGCTACCGTAGCAAAACAAAGATCACAAATCTTGGACGTTTATTCGTTCCAAATCCGATGATTACTCAGAACAAACGTCGGTTTGCAGTAGGGTTTTGGAGCATATACTGTATTCAAACACTATGAATCACCTCGAAGGGAACGATCTATTGATACGTAATCAGCATGGTTTCAGAAAATATCGTTTTTGTGCAACGCAGCTAGCTCTTTATTCGCACGAAGTAATTGCCGCTATCGACAGGGGATCTCAGGTTGATTCCGTATTTCTGGATTTCGGGAAAGCTTTTGACACCGTTCCTCACAAGCGACTTCTAATCAAGCTGCGGGCCTATGGGGTATCGTCTCAGTTGTGCGACTGGATTCGCGATTTCGTGTCAGGAAGGTCACAGTTCGTAGTAATAGACGGCAAATCATCGAGTAAAACTGAAGTGATATCAGGTGTTTCCCAGGGAAGCGTCCTGGGACCTCTGCTGTTCCTGATCTATATAAATGACCTGGGTGACAATCTGAGCAGTTCTCTTAGGTTGTTCGCAGATAATGCTGTAATTTACCGTCTAGTAAGGTCAACCGAAGACCAGTATCAGTTGCAAAGCGATTTAGAAAAGATTGCTGTATGGTGTGGCAGGTGGCAGTTGACGCTAAATAACGAAAAGTGTGAGGTGATCCACATGAGTTCCAAAAGAAATCCGTTGAAATTCGATTACTTGATAAATAGTACAATTCTCAAGGCTGTCAATTCAACTAAGTACCTGGGTATTAAAATTACGAACAACTTCAGTTGGAAAGACCACATAGATAATATTGTGGGGAAGGCGAGCCAAAGATTGCGTTTCATTGGCAGGACACTTAGAAGATGCAACAAGTTCACTAAAGAGACAGCTTACACTACGCTCGTTCGTCCTCCGTTAGAATATTGCTGCGTGGTGTGGGACCCTTAACAGGTGGGATTGACGGAGGACATCGAAAGGGTGAAAAAAAGGGCAGCTCGTTTTGTATTAACACGTAATAGGGGAGAGAGTGTGGCAGTTATGATACGAGAGTTGGGATGGAAGTCATTAAAGCAAAGACGTTTTTCGTCGCGGCGAGATCTATTTACGAAATTTCAGTCACCAACTTTCTCTTCCGAACGCGAAAATATTTTGTTGAGCCCAACCTACATAGGTAGGAATGATCATCAAAATAAAATAAGAGAAATCAGAGCTCGAACAGAAAGGTTTAGGTGTTCGTTTTTCCCGCGCGCTGTTCGGGAATGGTAGAGAGATAGTATGATTGTGGTTCGATGAACCCTCTGCCAAGCACTTAAGATTGCTAATACGACCATATCTTGATCCTTCTTTCCAAAAACTTGCCAGTGCAGTCCTATGAAAAATCGCAGCTCCCAAACATTGCAAACTCCGACCTATCAAAGGGCATCCCAGCAAAACTTTCTGTAACTCGCGATATGATATGGCAGTGCCTATGTTGTTCAGGAAGAACCAATACGCAAAGAAGTGGTATGTGGAAGCATTAAGGAATTAAGAGATACGCTCCAAATTCTCTGAGGCTGTAGATACTGCGACAATGAATAGCAGGAGTTCAATCGAAGAGGCAGTCACGGAACTTGGAAAGGAAAACATAGGTACTAAGAAGGTAACTGCGAAGTAACCATGGGTAACGGAAGACATACTTCATCTGATCGACGGAAGAAAGAAGATCAAACACTTTCAGAGAAATTCAGGAATACGGGAAAACAAGTCACTTAGGAATTAAATAAATAGGAAATGCAGGGAAGCTACGGCAAAATGGCGACATGAAAAATGTGAAGAAATCGAAAAAGTAATGATTGTCGGTAGGACTGACTCAGCGTGTAGGAAAGTGAACACAGCCTTCGGTGAGACTGAAAGCAAGAGTGGTAACATTAAGACTGCAATAGGAATTCCACTGTTAAATGCAGACGAGACAGCGGATAGGTGGAAAGAGTACATCGAGGGCCTCTATGATGGGGAGGACTTATCTGATGACGTTGTAGAAGAAGAAACAGGAGTCGATAGAGTAGAGATTGGGGATTTTTGTATTAGAATCATAGTTCTGAAGAGCTCCGGAAGGCTTAAAATCAAATAAGGCAGAAGGTATAGATAACATCGACTGGGATTTCTAAAATCAGTGGGCGATGTGGCAACAAAACGGTTATACACGTTAGAGTGCAGAATGTATGGAATGGGTGATATACCATCAGACTTTCGGACAAACACCATCCACACAGTTCCCATCATAGCAGAACTTGAAAAATTCGGGAATTATCGCACAATCATCTTAACAGCTCATGCATCCTAGTTGCTGACAACAATAATATACAGAAGAATTGATAAGAAAATCGATGATTTGTTATATTACGATCAGTTTTGGTTTAGGTAAGGTAACTGTTCTGACGTTTCGGTTGATTATAGATGCAAAACTGAAGAAAAATCTGACACTTTCATAGGATTTGCCAGCTTGGAAAAAAGTTTGATAATGTAAAATGATGCAAGGTGTTCGAAATTCTGAGCTCTAGGGAGCGATGGATAATTGACACTCCAAAAAAAGTTTTTCATCACCTCGGTTCCGAGACTTCCGGAACCTGTACAGAAAATTGGAATAGAAATCAACATAAACATCATTTCCGCCCTTTTTATTGCTCATGAAAACCACACTTTGCTTTTGTACCACCATACAGCGAGACCTTCAGAGGTGGTGGTCCAGATTGTTGTATACACCGATACCTCTAATACCCACTAGCACGTGCTCTTGCATTGACGCATGCCTGTATTCGTCGTGGCATATTATCCACAAGTTCATCAAAGCACTATTGGTCCAGATTGTCCTACTCCTCAACGGTGATTCGGCGTAGATCCCTCAGAGTGGTTGCTGGGTCACGTCATCCACAAACAGCCCTTTTCAACCTATCCCAGGCATGTTATATAGCGTTCATGTCTAGACAACATGCTATCCACTCTGTTCGAGCGATCTTGTTATCCTGAAGGAAAACTGACAAGCTGTGCACGATGAGGGCGTGAATTGTCGTCCATGAAGACGAATGCTTTGCGAGCAAGCTGCCGATATGGTTGCACTATCGGTCGGAGGATGGCATTCACACATCGCACAGCCGTTACGGCGCCTTCCATGACCATCAGCGGCGTACGTCGACCCCACATAATGCCACCCCAAAACAACAGGGAACCTCCACCATGCTGCACTCGCTGGAAAATGTGTCTAAGGCGTTCATCCTGCTGATTGCCTCCAAACACGTCTCAGACGATTGTCTGGTTGAAGGTATATGCGACACACATTGCCCCAGAGAACGTGATGCCAATTCTGAACGGTCCATTCAGCATGTTGTTGGGCCCGTCTATACCGCGATGCATGGTGTCGTGGTTGCAAAGATGGAGCTCGGCATGGACGTCGGGAGTGAATTTGCGCATCATGCAGCCTATTACGCACAGTTTGAGTCGCAACACGACGTCCTGTGGTTGCACGAAAAGCATTATTCAATATGGTGGTGTTGTTGTCAGGTTGCCTCCGAGCCATAATCCGTAGGTAGCGGTCATCCACTGCAGTAGTAGCCCTTCGGTGGCCTGAGCGAGGCATGTAAGCGACAGTTCCTATCTCTCTATGTCCTCCATGTCAGAACAACATCGCTCTGGTTCACTCTGAGATGCCTACACACTTCCCTTGTCGAGAGCCCTTCCTGGAACAAAGAAACAATGCGGACGCGATCGAACCGCGGTATTGACTGTCTAGGCATGGTTGAACTAAAGACAACACGAGCCGTGTACCTCCTTCCTGGTGGAATGACTGGAACTGATCGGCTGTCGGACCCCCTACTTCTAATAGGCGCTGCTCATGCATGGTTGTTTACATCTTTGGGCGGGTTTAGTGACATCTCTTAACAGTGAAGGGGACTATGTCTGTGCTACAATATCCAAAGTCAACGTCTCTCTTCAGAAGTTCTGGGAACTGGGGTGATGCAAAACCTTTTTTTTTTTCTGTGTGTATGTACTATGTACAAAATACAAGATCGAATAAAAAGCGTGGATGACCAAGAACGAAGCACTCCGACTAAAGCGAGTGTAAGTCAGGTATACGGTCTTTTGCATCTACTGTTCAATCTACACGTCGAAGAAACGATTCTCTGCCTCCTGATGACTGGGTGTTGTGTGATGTCCTTAGGTTAGTTAGGTTTAAGTAGGTCTAAGTTCTAGGGGACTGATGACCATAGATGTTAAGTCCCATAGTGCTCAGAGCCATTTGAACCATTTTTTTGAAGAAACGATGAAAACGAAAAACAGATTCAAGAGCGGAATTAAAATCCAAGGTGAGAAAAAAACAATGCTAAGACACTGACATTGCTGTCCTCACTGAAAGTGAAATAGAATTACAGGATCTGTTGGGTGGAATGAACAGTCTGTTGTGTTCAAAGTACAGACTGACAGTAAAAAGAAAAAAGACGAAAGTAATGAGACACAGCAAAAATGAGAACGACGAGAAACTCAACAGCATTATTGGTGCTCACGAAGCAGATGAAGTTAAGAAATTCTGCTACCTAGACAGCAGAATAACCCATGACAGACTGAGCAAGGAGGACATGAAAAGCAGACTACACTGGAGAAAACGGTATTTCTGGCCATGAGAAGTCAACTAGTATCAAACACAAGTCTTCATTTGAAGGGGAAATTTCTGGGAATGTACGACTGAATAACAGCGTTGTATGGCAGTGAAGCATGGACTATGAGAAAACTGGAACAGATGAGAATTGAAGCATTTGAGATGTAGTGCTACAGAGGAATGTTGACTACAAGGTGGACTGATAAGTTGAGTAATGAGGAGGTTCTCTATAGAATCGGCAAGAAAAGGAATATATGGAAAACACTGACGCGAAAAGGGGACAAGATGACAGAACATCTGGGAATAACTTCCATGACACTTGAGGGAGCTTTTGGGTGTAACACAACCTGCAAATAATAATGAGGTTGCAAGTGCTACTCTGAGATGTAATACTGTGCTACGTATGTTTGTGGGATGAATTTCCTTGCCTGTTACACTTGGTCGTTCAATTATGAGATGGCTAATGCTGTTTGTGTATGAGTTTGGAGTTTTTGCCCGGTGCCATCCCATATGTGATCGACTGGAGACAGATCTGGCGAACGAGCAGGCCAAGGCAACATGTCGACACTCTGTAGTGAATGTTTGGGTACAACAGCAGTATGTGAACGAGTGTTATCTTGTTGGAAAACGTCCCCTGAATTGCAGCACAATAGGTCGAACCACCAGACTGACGTATAATTTTGCATTCAGGGTGCGTGGGACAAGAATTAGAGTGCTCCTGTTGTCATACGAAATCGCACCTCAGATATTAACTTGTAAGTAGGCTGTTTATGTTTTCTCTATGTAAGTAGGCTGTTTAGGTTTTTTATTGGTAACGCCACCTCTGTATGACAATCACTGGCTGTGCTGTGGGCAGTCTGTGTCTGCTTTGCATTGTTGTAATACTCGCCATTGTAGTGTTAGGCAGCTGGCTGTGAACAGCGCGTAGGTTGCGCAGTTGGAGGTGAGCCGCCAGCAGTGGTGGATGTGGGGAGAGAGATGGCGGAGTTTTGAAATTTGTCATGAACCGCTGTATTTATATATGATGATATCAAGGTAAATACATTGTTTGTTCTCTATTAATATCTTTCATTTGCTAACTATCCCTATCAGTAGTTAGTGCCTTCCATAGTTTGAATCTTTTATTTAGCTGGCAGTAGTGGCGCTCGCTGTATTGCAGTAGCTTGAGCAGCGAAGATTTTTGTGAGGTAAGTGATTTGTGAAAGGTATAGTTTAATGTTAGTCAGGGCCATTCTTTTGTAGGGAATTTTGAAAGTCAGATTGCGTTGCGCTAACAAAATATTGTGTGTCAGGTTAAGTACAGTCTTGTAAAATTGTTCAAAGGGGACGTTTCATATGTCGACCCTTAGCCGAGGATACCTCACTGGAATCTTCTGATTTTTTCTTGTAGTTTGTGTAATTAGTGTAGATTTTGTTTATTGATAGCGCGTAATCATAGAGAGAATTTCCTTTGTAGTTGTAGTTTTTCATTGTTTTACAGTAAAACAGTTGTGGCATGCATATAGATTTGCACCAAGTATTTCGCAGCTACGCTTGCAATTAACTAGATATTATTTTCAGTGCTATGTTAATGTGTTCTCCTATTTTTGCACTTCAAATTGTGCTTTTCTGTGTTATCGTGTGAAATATTGTGACAATTATGGCGTGTGAAAAACGTAACACTAGGCTCCAAACTAAACTGAGAAATAATAGTGACGACGAGCGTAGCTTATCAGCGCCGCCGAGTAATGAATTTACTAATGTTCAAAGTAGTAATTTGGTAACTGTGCACAGGGAAATGGAGCGGGCGTCAAACAATGGCGTGGACAGTGAAACAATTAGTGAAGAGGGAAGCATTATCGATCGATCGGTCGGCAATAGCTCGCCTCAGGAAGCCGAAATGACAGGACACAATTTTGCAAATACTGTAGATTCAGGTTTTGGATCCTCACCGTTTTCTCAAATAAGTCAAGACACATTTTCTGCTTGTCAAAATGTGAATCTTGCCGGTGCAAATTCACTGCCGAAAAGCACTGAGGAACATGTTTCAGACACCAGTGCATTGTTATTACAGTTAATGCAACAAATGGGACAAAAGCTACAAAAGTTAGACACAACGCTTGAACAAAATCAGAAACAAATGGGACAAAATCTTCAAAAGTTAGACACAATGGAACAAAATCAGAGACAAACACAGCAAAAGCTTCAAAAGTTAGACACAATGGAACAAAATCTTCAAACGTTAGACACTACACTTGAACAAACACGTGAAGATTTAACCACTGAGTTACATAACATTGAATCGAAATGTCAGAAAGTGTGTAATGACGTAAAAACACAAATTTGTGAGCATTTTCAACCTATTTTTTCGCGGCATGAAAATGCATTACAGAATCACGAAGCAGCCATAAAAGAACTGCAAACCATTGTTCATGAAAATCATGAGACCTTGTGGGCTAAAATTGACTCAGTTGCATCTACCGATTCGGTTATGCAACTTGCAAAAACTCAGGAAAACTTAAAGGACACAGTAGATACTCTGAAACTTGGTTCAGAAAAACACACTGAGGATATAAGTACACTATCGGAGAAAGTAGCCGAACTTTCGGATCAGTTCACTAATTTATCTACGAAGGTAGATGATAATCTGAATGACACAAAACCGGTAGTCTTTAATGACACAGAAGAGTGCGAACAAATTAGGAAACTGAAACAAAATCTGAATCAAATTAATACGCAACACCAAAGAGAAATCCGGGAAGTACAAGATCAGCTGACACAGGTAATACAAGAATTACGTATTTCAGAGGACACTCGCGCTCCAATACGGGAAGAGGGACATAGAAATATGGAACAGCCACAAAATAATAACACAGCGCATTTCGGAAATTATGAAAGAAATTGGCAATGTGCACCGAATTTTGAGATTGAACAGCCGACACGACGTAACAATGACCGACATGCGACTCGCCGACATGATGATTTTGACTATAAGCTGTTCATTACTACACGTAAATTCAAAACATTTAAGAATTCTGGCAACGACATTCATCCACAAGCATGGCTCCATCAATTCTCTCATTGTTTTCCTCCCAACTGGTCGTTAGAACACAGATTAGAATTTATGTGTGGCTACTTAGAGAATGAACCAGCTGTAAGAATGCGATCGGTCATTCACGATTGCCACAGTGAGGGAGAATTTTACCATGCGTTCCTCTCAGCATATTGGTCTCAAGCCACACAAGACCGTGTAAAACATAGCATCATGATGATGAAACACTTTGAACAGTCTGAATTTTCCAGTCTTGTGAAATATTTTGAAGACATGTTGCACAAGAATCAGTACCTGACAAACCCATACAGCCCCTCAGAACTCATCCGCATTTGCTTAATCAAACTGCCTGAACATTTACGACATATTATTTTGGCAGGACGTTGCAAAGACGACATTGAAGCATTTCAGGGACTTTTACAAGAATTAGAAATTGACACTGACAATCGCGGAACGCGAAAGCAGGAACACAACAATTACAGGTCACATCCGTCGCAATTCCGCGATGAAAGAAGTAATAACTTGATACGACAAGGCTATTCTTACAACACAAATCGTGACCAAAACAGACACCACCCTTATGACAGAGATAACCATAGAAACAGACAATATGGTAATCAGAACTATTATTATCAAGGGAGACAGAATAATTTCAGACGCAACAGTTCAGCGCGCAGTTACGATTCAGGGAGAAATTCTCCACCACATGACCGACACGAAAGAAACTGTGTAAACTGCCGACAAAACGACAGACCTGAATTCCATCAGAACTGGCGAGCTTTAAACAGAGCTGGGCCCTCTCGGCAAGGCGAATTTCTGGAAGTTAGGCCTCCTAATCCCAGTAACGACGCGCGGCAACAAAGAGACAGACAATGACTCGCACCGCAGGCATACACGTGCGCCGGCTGGCTCCGAGAAAAATAACATTATATCTGGTACTGCTAATGAGATTTTAATGCAACATTTTGGTTCACTTGAAAATACATTCTGGATTTAAAGTACTTTCTGTGAAATACCAGATGAGACAGTGGTTAGTTTATGTGACAGCTACACGATTTTATCACGACGCTACTAATGAGTGACAATTTACAATGTTGCTTTTGCAGTGTTTCTGTTTTATATCCGCACAGTTTTTCTGAATTCTTCTGGAAAGCAAAACATGTTTTAGTAGTAAGCTACAATGTGAGGGCCTTTTTCTTAGCACAACAATACTTTACAGTATAGTATTTTCTTGATCATAGTAATGTACATAATAATTATGATATCTATACACAAAGCATTTCACTTTCGTTTCTGATGGGGTAAGTACATTGACTTCTGCAGAACTTAGCTTTCGGAGGACGATAACTACGACACTTCCACAGAGATTATGCTGCAACAAGACGCACATTTAGCGCTACAGGACACGTATTTGAGTGATTGATTATGTACTTAAAATATTTATTTTTAAAGATATTTGGAGTACAATGATACAAAGGTTTTCAGTGATACATTTCATTTCATTGCTGTAATCTGTAACACCTGAGGGTATAATTACATTAATCCTCAGGGGGGTACACGCTTACTTTGTGTACCATGTGTGTGGCAACCACAAGGAACCCTAGCTAATATGATATTTGCTTATACAACTTTACACATCGGTACCATATTTCTCTAACACACAATTTACACAGCTATCTGATCATTTAACAGAGAAAGAAACTTTTTTACTACATCTGTGACACATGTTTACGCAATTACACAGTTGGGTAACTTCACACTTATGAAACTGTATTTTGTCTGTACTTTGAGAAACGCTCATATTTTTCGGAATCATTGTGATACTATGAGAGCTTTGAATGACGTATTTCGTATGGGGTCATGATTTTTAAAGTACGTTTCAGGCAGATGATACTATTTAAATGAGCAGAGAATTCTTTTTAGGCTTAGAAATTATTGGAGGAAGTTACAACGATTTTGAGATTTGACTGAAGTGTTATGATGTTATTATTACGACGACGATGTGTATTATGTTGTAGAGGAATGTTTATTATGCTACGTATTTCTCATGATGAAATATTGAAGAAGTGTTGACGAATATGTATATGTATAATGAGGTAAGGAATAATGAGTAGTGTTTAGGGACTCTGATTTATGAAAAGGATGTTGGAAACCAAGAAACGTACTTTAAGAGTTATGAAATGTGTGTGTATATGCGTGAATGTATTACAATGCAGACGAAAATTTTTTTGGACACTGTTATATCAATAGCATTTTGTTTCTACAGATTTGTAACGCAAATTCTTGACCTGTGAAATATTTTTATGTGAGACTGTCACTGTAGCGGAAACTGCTGTCGTAAATATTTCCGTAAGAAAGTTAAGTGACCACCTGCACGTAATGCATCGCGGGCACCCACCTGGGCGACAGCCGCCCGAAAAAAAAAAAAAAAAAAAAAAAGCCATTAGCCTTTCAGCGGCATAGGTGGAAAGAACAAAAAAAAAGGGGAGGCCATTATCCTCGGAAATATTGTTACATCTGCAAACCTGATAATGACAAGTGTCTTTCTACGAGAATTGAGAGCTAATGCCTTACGAAATGCCACATACCTATTGAATGATGTTTTTATGCTTTGGTTTGCGTAATTGCTTATTTCATTTGACATCTGTTTTCCAGCTGTGTTGCAGCATTGGTTTCATAAAATAAAATTAAATGCATTTGCTAATGTGAACACTTTCTGTCAACAGATTTATTAAATAATTATTTTATGATCCACATTCTTTAAAAAAGGAGCACTTGGAAAGGAAAGAACAATAAGAAGGAACTAGTAACTGCATTCATAATTTTCTTTTCAAGTAATTGGTAACTTTTTGGTAGAATAACTTCTTGTGGTGCACCACTTTAATTACTTAGACATTAAGATGTGATTATACATTTCCCTTATCTGCATTGTTATCTTTAGTGTACTATTTTTTCTGCGTGAGCTATGTCATGTTTAGATATAAGCTGCTGTTTGCCAGGCATAGTGTTACTGAATTTGACTTTGTGTTACTCTGCTAAGCCAGTTTTACTACTCATTTATTTGTATTGTTGCTGCACATTGGCTCATATTAGTTGTAATTTTGCATTTTGTCTGTTAATTTAGATTTACTGCTGCTTGCTTTGCAAATTGGCATTTTTTTTGCATTGCTGTTTGTGTTAATTTGTTATGTGATGCTGCATTGCCTCGTTCCTTAGTTTAGCATCTGAGCTCAGTAGATTTAAGTTAGCTTAAGAGGGGGTAGCCTCTAAGAGAATGAGTTGCGATGAATTGGAAGAAATGCATTGAGAAAACAGGTTTAGGTAGGATTTTCTTGGAAATAAATGTTGAGGTAAGAAATGTGTGAACATATAAATACAGAAAGCATGCTTAGATAGAATTTTTTTGGTGGAAACAAAGGATGAAATAAGAGGAAAGATATATGAAGTTTTGGGTTGGACTGCAGTACCAAATGTTACACTGAAAACGAACCCTGTCCTTTCCTATTGGTGTTATCCCACTATATGTTTGTGTACCCTTGTGTATTTGTTTTCTTCCTGTCTCTGTGTAGTTTCATAGAATTTTTTCTTCTTTTAATATTAAGCTACATTCACTATGATGAGGAATACTGTTATCCTCGAATATAATTAGCATTAATAATATGTTATTTACTTTGTAAAGATGTTAGACATTATTAATTCCATTCTGTTTAATACTCATGTGTAAAGTTGATGTTCCAAAAGTTATTCTGATCTTTTATGTATGTACTCATGTCATAATTCCTGGAACACTGACGTATATGTTATTTCTATTCTTTTGTAAAGCTTGTACTACAAATGTTCTCTGTATTGTTATGTTCTTTAATGATGTATTTTGTACCTTTGTTATTGTATTTTTATGTTACCAAATTGTAATTGTCACCAGTTCATGATATTATTAACTTGTAAGTTACATTTCACTGCACACGTTTCTGTTGGTCGTAGTATATGGACAATATGTGAGAAGTAGGGACTGTTAGTGTTTGCACGTGTGTTAATAATTCTGCAAGGGACTGGATAACAGCATTGCTGGTTCTAAGGACAATTCCAAAAACGTTGTGAGTGCACAAGTGGTGGTTCATGGACTTGCTATATTCTCTGCAAGACTCTTTGATGGTGAATGTGCACCTGCACAATCGCAACAGATGGCTGCTGGCCATCTCTACAAGGACTACAGTGGGTCTGCATCTTTGATGGCCCACCATTACCATTATCTCTACAAGGACTGCTGCCAACAGCTGGGGTCACTGTGTCGCCTAAGACAAAACAGTCTGCCAGCCGGTAGTTAGCCCACAGTCCATCAGTGACAGCTCCAGGCAGAGAGGGACACCAAGCAGATACTACTGATTCGATAATCTTATCTCAGATTGAATACAGAAGCTCTGATTCCAAAAGCTAAGTGGAAACGCTAGCTATGGCTATGAAAAAAAAAAAGACGCTATGCTTGTGAATTCACCAAGTAAATAAATTATGTTTGGAATGGACGATGGTTATTTATTGCCTGTAATATAAGTAACATGGTCAAACACGTGAACGTATATGTACTAGGCGTGCAGCAATAGCATTTGCAACTGAAGCGCACTTATAATTATTTGCAACTGGGTGGATAGTCATAAAAAATGCGACAAATGCATGTGACTGGAAAGTTCAACATTTTCTATCAGAATAGTGGTCAATACCGTACTTCGTCTTTTATCCCATTCCATTTACAGTATGAAACAGCACTTTGTTTCACATGAAATAGAAAGATATTGTGCTGACGACACTGAATTTTCCTGTGTTGGTCTGCTTATTTTCAGTGACGCGAGGACTGAATAAGTCATTTATAGGCTGAAAGGAAAGGAAAAAATGTTGTTAATCTGTCCCCAGAAAGGGCACAAGGTGTTTTCCAAATTTTAAAAGCCGACTAACGCTGGCGATATACCATATACCTTTAGTTCCCTTTGGTTGTGTGCATCAACTCGATGGTACCTCATTCCCCACCTTTTACATTTCTACTAGAATTTCGGACTTGCAGAACAGTTGTAGCTTTGATGTATGGTAGTACTGTCCAATGAATTACCACCTGAAATCCCATTTCTGCTACAGGTACAAACCCACAACAACTGGGAAACTGAGTTTCCCACAGACGTTTTGATGACGGCTTGTTAATTTTTCCAACAAATCTAAGTCTTCCATCAGTTTCTCCTGTACTCCACGAAGCGAAATGGTTTTGCGCAAGGTGTAGTGTCATCAGATATCTTCACTGAATTTCTGAGTCTAAATATCGAGAACAAAGACATCGGGTGTAAAGCGTATCGTTTCTACATAATTCGTTCAAATGGTTCAAATGGCTCTGAGCACTATGGGATTTATGAACTGAGATCATCAGTCCCCTAGAACTTAGAAGTACTTAAACCTAACCAACCTAAGGATATCGCACACATCCATGCCCGAGGCAGGATGGGAACCTGCGACTGTAGCGGTCGAGCGGTTCCAGCGCCTAGAACGGCTCGGCCACACCAGCCGGCTCTACATAAATCGGTAAAAATATGAGATATACTATCAGACATGACTATAAGAGTGTGAGAGAGAGTGTCATGATTGCAAACCATTTCTCCTATATGGAGCAGACAACGTGATTACAGAGCTCCAAGAACAATGGTGGCCAACTGTGAGAGGATGAAGCTACTGTTGGGCCGGTCGCGCTGGCCGAGCCGTTCTAGGCGCTTCAGTCCGGTACCGTGCGACTGCTACGGTCGCAGGTTCGAATCCTGCCTCGGGCATGGATGTGTGTGATGTCCTTAGGCTAGTTAGGTTTAGATAGTTCTAAGTTCTGATGACCTCAGGTGTTAAGTCCCATAGTGCTCAGAGCCATTTGAACCATTTTGAAGCTACTGTTCATCAAATACAGCATCGATTCTGTCTGACACAAACATTTTATAAGTTTCTGAAGGGTGCACAAGGTCAGCTGTTAACGAAATTCAAGTCAGATACTGTTCATAAATTATGTCATGTTCACATCGCCCTGTATAAAATCATGTTCAGGAGTGCTAAAGGTGGTGTAACGAAACAGTGACTTCTTACGAGAGTAATAGTCTGTTACCCTAGTACACCTGACTTCTCAAAACGAAAAACTGTCTCTGGTTTAATAACCAGACCACATCACATTTGAGGACGAAAAACAGTCACCAGCATCGGTCACCAGTCCACAGCACACACCAGATGTCACGAACGCTAACTTAATATTCCAACACACACTTAACAACACAGTCGAAGAATAGTTTAAAATACACTTATGACCACTGCCCACCACGACTTTGGATGCTGCTTGGTGCCGTTGCGGGTCCGTGATGCAGTAACAAAAGTGTGTAAAGGGAGCAGACGCATTAGGGGGACCTTAGCGATGATATGTGCTACAAATGGGGAAATCCATCGAAATAAGCGACTTTGACAAAGGGCAGTCTATAATTATGCACAGCATGTGAAGAAGTATCTCGAAAACTGCGAAGCTGGTCGAATGTGCACGTACTACTGTCATGAGCATCTACGGATAGAGGTAGAATTACAATGAAACTACCACTAGGCGCTAAGCGCCT
This sequence comes from Schistocerca serialis cubense, assembly GCF_023864345.2. Classification (NCBI taxonomy): domain Eukaryota; kingdom Metazoa; phylum Arthropoda; class Insecta; order Orthoptera; family Acrididae; genus Schistocerca; species Schistocerca serialis. The sequence goes on from NC_064645.1 coordinate 124,033,372, forward strand.
GGACGTCCATAACCCTTCACGGAACGTAGGGCTCGGAGGCTTGTACGCTCTGTACTAGTAGGACAGATGGTGATCTATGGCATCTCTGCCGAAAGAGCACAATGCTGGTTCGTGCAGCCACCATTCATTGTACATTGTTGATCATAGAGCTCCACAGAAGACCACCCGTATGTGTTCACATATTGACCCAACGAACTCGTCAATTACGATGGCCGTGAGCAGGGCACCATCTGGATCTGCGTGTTGATCATTTGGGTGAATGACACGCTTGCTACACTTAGACTGATGGCCGTCTCCACAAACACAGTCATCGAGGTGAACGACAACGACAACAAAGTGCAGCGCGCTACGAACGCTGGCTATTGGAAGTAATATTATGCAATGGGAGAACACCGTAGTATTAGAAGACACGCTGACATCTGCGAACCAGCTGCATCCCCTCATGCTTGATGTCTTCCCGACGGCGATGTCACCTTTCAACAATTTAATGTCTGTATCTCGGAGCCAGAACGGTGTACAGTGGTTTTAAGAACATTATACTGAATTCACGCTGATGTCGACCAAATTCGCCTGATGTAAATCCTATGGAACCCATCTGGGTCACTATCGGGCGCCATCACTGCGTACGCAAATCAGCAGCGCGTTTTTCAGGCGACATAAATGACCTGTGTGTAGACGTCTAATGCCACATATCTACGAAAACCTACAACAAAACTGTCTTAGTCACTTTTGTTCAGTTCGTGTTGTACATACTGTTATTTGTAGCAATGGTAGTAGATTTAGTAGATTCAGACGGTGGCACAGTGGGTAATTCAGAGTGCAGTAGGTTCTTAATTAACTGTAGGTTTCTCAGCCAGCTGTATCACGGCGACCCACACACTCCATTGGTGTGTCATGGTATAGCTTTTTAATTAACGCTGATTTTTACTGTAGAAACGCCTTGGTGTGATGGAAAATTAATATCGATATAGACAAAATGTTGAACACCAACCATTCTTCATATAAATAGAATGTGATCTAATGTCCAGGCTGGCACAACATTTTTAAGTAATTGTTCGCGTTAATTGTGTTTTGCGTTGTATGTAGGACATCTAAGACTTCCTTCAGTTTTCTATCCACTACTCGTCTGCAGCATCAAGGCTAACTACCAATTGAAAATGAAATCCTTACCATAAATTTCTAGCAAGTTACCTTCTAACACAGTAAACCACTGAGCAGCGTAACACTACTTCAATGACGTCACCTAGCAGGTAGTCACCTACATGGTTTTAAATTTCGAATCCACGATGTTCTCGATTGCAGGACAGCTGACACAGTTCAAAATAATTTTCCAATTCCCAAGGCACTGAAATTGCCCACCCCATCACTGACCTTCAGTTCAAGTGTACTAACAATCAAGCCAACCCACCAGTTGTGCCCTGTGGTCCATAGTGAAAGTCTGATCATCATCATAAACTGAGACTCAAAAAACTCTTTCGCACACTGGAATTTAAGGATTAAACCATTCCTCTCTCTCAGTGTTTATTATTCATTAGGCATGTATAAGTATTTATTAGGACTGTTGATATTTTCAAAAATATGGGGACTCCAATATATAGATATTTTAAAAAAATATCATTATAGGCTCTCGATATATAATGAGGAAAAGAATCGATATATGGACGAAAAAAATATCGACGTACCTGCCTATAAAAAATATCGGCCACAATTTCTAAATAGACTGCAGGTCTTAGAGCTGTATATTTAAATGTTGATTTATTATTAAGTATTCTGTAAATCAAGAACCTATCAGCTTGCCTATTCCCCTTGGAGCAAAAACTGAAAGGAAAACGATGCACTTTCACGCTTGGCGTTAACCACCTTGCTAACAATGGTAGCTGCATATAAGTGGCACAATAAAAGGTGTCCGATGTGTCCGTCGTTCGGTTTTGTCACATATTGGATTTGTCCGGAACACTTCATGTCGATTTCCCTGTTTTCTTCATTTCTGGCAGCGCCAGCGAACTAGCAGCTGTAGTTTCAAAACTGAGTGGTGAAGTTAAATGTTGCAGTTCCTATCGGTACCGCCGAGCGCCGATTACGTCAATATCTCCGCTCACCCGTCTCTGTCCACTGTAAACACCGATCTTGTCTTTCAGAGTTTAGTTCATCATTTTCAGCAACAGTTTTTGAAGAATGCCGATGTTAAGGAATAGCACATTAGGCGCGTTTAAATTGTTTTTAACGCAACTGGTGTGCTATTTCTTCACATCGGAAATCTTGTTATTCCATTCGCACAGCCCCCCCCCCCCCCCCCCCCGAGCAATCCGACTTCAACTTTTGTGTCATATTTCCTTGCTTCACACAGTCAAAAAGGATGATTGGATGTGATAATACTCAAAAAGTATTAAGAGTCCTTCGCATAGTGAAAGAAAAATTATGTTCTACTACAACTTCAAAAGAACACTTCAATATTTACCGAAAATTATGAAAAAATATAGTATAAATTAGAAACACCGGCCCTCGATATCGTATTTTTTATTTCGATATGTAAGGGGAAGAAAATCGCCAATATGTATTAATATTGTTTAGAAAAAATCGATATATCGATATTTAATCAACAGCTCTAGTGTTTATGTAGTTTTCACAGTTTTCTTTTCTCACTTAGTTCAACAGATCTGTGTTGTAGACGATGCAGTGCCTGATATATTTGAGAAGCAGCAGAACCAGCAACAGTAGCAGCAACAGCAGCAGCAGTAAACATCAAGCTGGCATACAGACACATTCTCTGATGGAGGCCCCCAACGTATTGGTGTGGAAATCAACTACATTCGAACAGCTGCAGAAGCAGAAATCCAGTCTGAGCAGGACACAGAACTGTGTCCAGACTCTCTTCCCAAAACATCCGATGCCTGCACCTCTCATCAAGCCTCAGCCAAGCCATTACAGTGTGTTGCTTTTCAGCACTGCGTATCAGTTGATCGCCAATGCATCTAAGAACGCTAATGTTGCTTTAGCACCTGACATAGATTTCGAAGTTATAATGGAAATAGAGAACGTCCAGTGGGATACATAGGTGAAGTTCAGTGACACAGAATGTCATCAACTGTGCAACAAGCTGTAATATATCAAGGATACATCTCCATTCCCAAGAGACATAACTATCTTGGGCAGTGACAGTGTACCAATCATCGACATATTTGGGGATGATATGATGAAGTAGCATCTCAAGACATAATGCAATGTGTGTATTTAAAGCATCCAAGTGTCATGAACCAGCATGGTCTGTATAATGCAATATGGGTCGCGATGCAGAGACTCAGCCTATGACGAATGTAAATTAACCAGTCTTAGATCATATTCTCAAGTCTCTATCGGAACGTGAAGTTAATGATGAAAAGCAGTTGACAGATTTGTGCATAGGTGCTTGTATGTGTGCTATAGCTAAGACTGCCAGTATTACTCCTATAAACAGAAATTCCATACAATCAGAGGTTACAGATGGCATTGCCAAGTTTATTAGTGCTCCAACTGGGTTGCATAAAATACATAAAAATAATTCCTTGGAAAATATTGCTGAGTGAGGAGTAGGGTTGGTGTAGAAATCCGGGATAACAATTTTTTAACGATGGTGATTTATTACCCATACTTCACAAAGTACCAAATGTGTACTGACAACGTACATTGTAGTAATAAATAATGTTTTTCTTTTATATAAAAATGAATAAACAATATTTTTCTTTTACAATTTGTAATATGTTTTTCCATCATACATATGTACAATGAGACTTAACAGCTCATCTGCTGGAGAGAGAACTTCAATTGACCATATATCTGTAATGTCAGAGATCCTTTACAGTTTAGTTGTTGCTATATCAGAGAGATTGAGCACAATTGGAGCCTTCACAGTCGCATAGTATTCCGATGGCAATGTACCTAATTCTTTGGGAATTGCAGATGCCTGAAGTTTAACATTAGCTGCATCCTTGACCCTTGACTGTAATTAATACGCCTGTTTCCAATGTATGGTACCAATGAAAAATCTTTCTCATGAAATTTACTCCATGTATCTTATCTATGGCATTCATTCAGTAGAGGTGACTAAATTTTGGACAGGTCTTCAGTACAGCTATGGAAGTGATTATGATCATAAGGTGCCTGCTCCCATGGACTAATATGTGCAGCCCAATGGGCAAAATTCAAGTAATTGATGTGTAAGCTGTCTCACTTTCTCTTTCTGCTGCTAACTGCACTTTGTGCTTCTTGTTATTAGCCAAAGCTAAATACATATTGCCGGTTTCCTAGATTATAACATCTCTTACCCTAAATGGTTTATTCTATACATGCTAATCTGTCACATGCCCTACGATGAATTGCAGTCACATATAACCGGAATTATATGTATCAAACAGGTGAAGCACAAAAAGCTTTTGTGGCAGGAAGGAGGGCTGCTCTTCACAAGTCTCATCCTATCCCAGACTGCATACTCCCACACTGTATCTGGGTACAGTGTTACACTATACCATCTGGCTAATGCGCTGTATACTTTGTCTAAAACCACATTCGAGCGCAGCACTATACTGTACCATCTGGGTAATGTGATGTACTACGAGAACCGAAGACTCATTAGGCTGCAGCACTATATCTACCATGCAGTTAATGTCCTGGCCCACCCATATGAAATAGCATTATGATGCAGCACTATACTGTACTGCAAGGGTAATGCACTGTACTACATCAGAAACTGAGTTCGAGCACAGCAGAATATTTCACCGTCCAGTTATTGTGCTGTACGACTCGTATGTAATGGTGATACTCATGAGGGGCAGCCACCCTTTGTCACAGTTCACCTGTTTGAGACATATAATTCTCGTCATACATGATTCCAATTCAGCATTTCACGTTATAATTCATATATCAGACAGGTGTAGATAGTATCGAGCATCTAACACAGGAGGTATTGATACCTCGGATTTTGAAGTAGATGCAAGAAGCCTTAAACCATGAACATATATTCTGCACTGTCTAATAAGAAGCAGAAAGTGTATTTCACAGAAGAAGGAGAAAGTGAGCAAATTAAACATTAATTATTTGGAATTTTGATTATATTGCTGCATGTATTAGTTCATGGTAGCAGACAGACCATGATTGTAGTTACTTCCATAGATGTATCGAAAGCCTGTACAAAATTTTTTCACTTGTACTCCATGAATGCCGTAGACATCACATATGAAACAAATTTTGTGAGGAAGATTTTTCATTGATACCATATATTGATCAAAGGTACATTAATTACTGTAAGGGATGCAACTAAATATTAACCTTCAGGAATCTGCAATGGTTGTTATTCCCAAAGCATTAGGTGTGTTCTCATCTGAACAGTAGATGACTGTGAAGGCTATAAATGTGCTAAGTCTCTCTGAAACAACAGCTGAACTGTAAAGTCTCTCTCACCTTGCAAATGTATGTACTACTAAAGCTCTCTTTCCAACATCTTAAGTGTTAACTCTCATTGTACATATGTATGATGGAATAAAACATATTACAAACTGTAAAAGAAAAATATTTTTATTCATTTTTATACAATTTTTTTTACACTATCAACATACATTTGATACTTCGTGAACTATTGGTAATAAATCACCATCATTAAGAAAAAGTCTACTCATCATTCTGCAATATTTTTCATATAATTGTTTTATGTGATTTAAAATTAACATGTATTTCATGTAACCCAGATTAAGCACTAACAGACTTGGGAATGTAATTTCTGGTTGTAGGAGTACTACTAGCAGACTTAGGTATAGCACAAACACAAATACCTAAATACACACCTATCTATCCCTCTTCACCATGAACTTCATGTTACAATAGATACTTGGTAATATCATCGATGACGATGAGTGATTTAACATACTTTCGCCATAGACTGAGTCTCTCTGTGATGATTCATATAGTATTCTACAGACCACACAGGTTCGTGACACTCTTAAGCTTCAAGTACACGCATTGTGTTGGGTCTTGTGACGTTCCCGTCGTTGTATAAGCACCAAACTGACTATGGTGGATACACTGACACTACTGATGATACTAATGTCTCAAGGGAATATACTGTACTCTCTCCACACACAATCCTCTACGTATTTCAACTTGCTGCACAGTTGATCCTACTCCATTATACAATATCTCCACTATAAATCCGATATCTACGTCAGGTCCTAAACCAATTTCAGCACTCTTTGATCCATTCGAAATCAACTAATAAGTAGTGTTGAGTAACAGCATACTGTAAAGACTTAAGTGACGCTTGATGACTAATCCAAAGTCTGGAGACAGTTCTGTGTCTTGATTCGATATATTCAGTGCTGCATGAAACACCCCCGTTTAATTCCTTTACTGGATTTTGTGTAATTTATCGAAGCCGCCAAACAGTTAATTATTATGATTATACGACTGTGTCCTTACTGGACGAAAGGCTATCGGTTTTTCTCCTCTGGTTTCGGGGGTATTCCAACCGAGTGCGTCTATTCTGAGACTGAATAGTGGAATGATTGAAAGTTTGTCTATTATTAATGACCATAAAGGTTGCGATGTACAAACTGATATATATATTTCCTACTAACACACAAATGCTGATGCAGTTGCCACTTTCGCCTTACACATCTAATCACAGTTATATCTTTTTATTGGTTGTTCATTTGCTGTACTTCGTCACATGCAATGCTGATGGTTAACATTCACAACAATCCTCACTGCAATCCATGGTTGTTGCTGGCCGACGCGGTTGACGCAAAACATGTAATTTGGCACTTGTCACTTTCTGTTTGATATCACTCGCGAATCGGTATTAGTGAGGGTCAACCCCACGACGATCAGGGGGACATGCTCACTCGTCATACTTCGGTGAACTTTACTGTTTACAACTCACTCGACCACCATTCTTGCCTGTCTCTCCCGCACTACCGCTCACTTGAGACTCTCTACTACTACCTCGCACTCAACACTCGTCTCACTGCCTCCTGCAGCGCTTGACAATCGACTCCTGTCTACTATCGACCTGGGCATCAGATAGTAGCATCTATGGTCATGGGATCACGGATCCCTTACATCCCCGCCCTAAAAACCTTCTTTGTAGCCACAGGCGAAAAAGAATAATAGGAAAAAATTATCACATAGTATATAAATGAAAATGAGGAACATACGTTCTGGTTCACATACTGAAAGTCACATTGTATCACAAATAATACCCTATTGACTCCGGTAGAAAACTGCCCCTACAGAAACATTATACAACATCACTCTATCTTAATTAATATGGCATGGTAAATATTTTTACAAACTTATCTTACATTCCATTACCAACAATCTTTACTTTTAAAGGTCTGTATGGGTCGTTAACTACATATTTGTTACTGGTTAATCTTTTATAACTTACTACAGAAAAGACAAGAAAACAACTAGTTGAATGCCAGCTACCCCTTTGGTATGCCATCCTTTCAGCGGGGTTCGTGCCATCCATACTACTATCACTCTAATATATAACTCACTCGGTCAACACATCAAACTTAAGGAAGAAATTCACAACTTATTCATTTGAGTCTTTAACACAAGCAAAATTGAAAATGAGAACAATATAAACCATTTATATCTTGACTTACTCAATTATTTTACAATTTCTCATACCTCTACAGATTGATTCAATACTCTTGAATGCTACATGATACCACTAAATATATCTTACATAACTATTTGCATCACTATAACTAATGTGGTCACCCAATGAAAATTTTAAACTACTGATCATTTCATTTTGCCAAACATTTACTGCCAACGCTAATTCTCAGATGAAAAATATAATATTTCCTATTATACTGACATTAATCCAAATCTGCTCTATGGATATTTATTGTTCATTACACAGTGCCAGAATTCTGCTTCTACAGCTTAATCTAAGTATAAACATAATTTACTCTGGTAGCTAATTGGATACATTAATTACTAATTATTTATTAGTTACACTTTGTTTTAACAGCATACCCCAGATCAACATGTATACCTACAAACAACTTGCAAACAAATATTTCTGATGTGCTAAATGACATACTTCAAACATCTCATACTCCATACACTTCATTACACATAACTCCCTCAATTTAACAGCAACTTCAACTGCAAATAAATGTATATCAATCTCCAACCTACATCAATCCTCCATATACTTCAATACTTCTTCAAACATCTCATACTCAATACATTTCATTACACATAACTCCCTCAACTTAACAACAACTTCAACTGCAAATAAATATATATCTTCAACCTACATAAATACTCCATATTCGCTGCAATAACTACATAAAAATACTACTCCAGCTCCTTGGCCTCTCCGTACATAATATTTCATATCATTTATTTGAACAAGTTTCTCCTCCTGTATTTGTTTCTCTATATGCCTTCCTATTTGCAAGCTGATACATTACTTCAATTCTCTTACACTTGGTTGATCTTTTCATGCCTCACAAAACAACTCTATAAGATTACACAAACTCTTGTTTGACCAATTAGCTTCCCACCACATCCTATAAACATTAGCTTTCGGATCTGGTTCTCATTTTATTACTTCTGGTACTAATAATTTTGTAATGTACTCACACTAAACTGATTTTTACCTTATTGATTCTTTGACATCTCATACTCTACATCAACAGTAACTACTTATCCTTATTTTAAGTCAACTATAAATCTGCTACATGGTTCCTGACTGAATTAGTTGGATGACCACTACCAATCCTAGCTACTATTGTAACTTTCTTAACCTAAGTATAGAGAAAGATGGTAGAGGAGTGAAACTTGAAATGAGAAATAAAGTCTCACCCAGCTGGGAGTGTACCAATCGCCACTTGGTATACCAGCAAAAGAGTTGCTGGCTCCCTACACCTGACTTTCTTCAATTCATACCCCATGATCTCTTCGTCTATCATCTCTTCTCTCATAATTCTTGTCATCATCATCTCTCCTATGATTGTGATTAAACTGTCGACCACTGCCATGGTTCCTATGTCCATTGCCCTCACCTCTACCTCTGTAATTCGGTGGGCCATTAAGTTGACTTTGACGGTAATTATTTTCACCTTGGTTCTGATCACGCATCTGGTCATTTTCCTGTGCACGAATAGTTTCTAATTGCTCCAATACTTCCATTAAAGTATCTTTATCTTTAATCAGGCTTCCAGGTAAGTTTTCTTGCATCCTACGACTTAACCTCCTTTTAACTGCTGATATCGTTATGTCGTCATTCAAGGGCTGCTCCAATGTTTCATTCAACTCCCATATATGCTCAGCAAATTCTGTCAAGGTACCTCTCCAGGTGTTAAGGGACTTGCGATGCAGTAAATCTTCAAGTGTTGCACATTGGTGACTTTTGGACCAGTATTTCTTTAAAAACTCTTCCGCAAATTGACTGTAGCTGGTAACTTCTTCTTTCTTCCTAACTCCCCAGGTGAAAGCTTCACCTTCCATTCTGTCTATTGCGAACGGAATTTTATTTGCATCTCGTAAGTGTGCTGGGAAAACTCCTCGTAACCATTTAGTAAATATCATTGGATGCAATGCTCCTTTGGGTTTATATTTTTGCCCCATGTTGGTCTGGGTATACCTATTATCAGCATTTACTAATGTAACGAGCTTGCCCTCTCCTACTGTTAAAGTGGCACTATTTATCTTCCTATCAATCTCTTCGGTTTTAGTTTCTAGCTGCTGGACTCCCTCCTGCAGCTGTTTGATCTCATTTGTGACTATATGTTCCACAGCCTCCTCCAATTTCACTTGCCTGTTTCTCAATTTACCAATGTTAACACGGCACTGCTGTTGTATTTGTACCATGTCTTCAATCTGCTGGTGTTGTTGTGTTTCCATTTTCTGCAGTCTCCCTTGTAATTCAGTTCTGACACCATCAACCTTTTCCTCAGCTTTTCCAATTATCTCTGCCTTCATATTGTTCATTTCTTCTCGGAGTCTATCTACCTTCGCCTGTAGCTTGTCATCTCTCTCCTGAAGGGTTATTCTCATCTGTTCCTGGAATTCCTGCAGTCCTTTCCTTAAGTTTTCTTGGTTTTCTTGGGACATCTCTAGTATACCTTTCTTGATTTTTTGGAGCATCTTAAATATTGTTAACTGCGATTCTCCATCCTCTAGACTCAATTCTTTTCCAATAGGTTTTACTGGTGTCTCAGGGTAACCGGTTGAATGACCCAATGGGCTGTTCATTGAAATTCCACAACTACCAATTCCTGACTCATCCTTGTCCTCTTGGCCTATCTCCATTTTTCTAACTACCTCCTCCACAACATTTTCTTTCAATTCAGGATCCATTCTCAACCATCCACTATGTACACACACAAGAAAATAAAAATTAACCTCCTAGTAACCCAAACACTCACTAATTAGCTAATAATTAAATAATCCTTCACTGAATTAGGTTAACGCAGACTGGAAAAATAGACCTCACCATTTAACACCATAAATTACAGAAGCCTACCCAGATCAAACATCAATGACCGCATTTATACACAAATCTTGAAGTAACATACACACAACTTAGAAGACACACAAGCATGTAATTTACAATACTAATGCAAATTAGACACTACACTGTACAGCATGAAAACTCCAGCATATTAGCATACCATGCTTCAGAGCAAATTCGCAAAGAAATGTTAAAAAATATTGTTTTTATATTTTCTGCAATTGACAAATTTAATTTGAAGTTTCTTCCGCACTGTTAAGATAGTGCAATATTAATTAGTCTCGCGTCAGCAAATCGTCCTCATTCACCCCTCGACGCTCGTCGAAGTCGCGATGTTTCGACGTTTGAAGTCGCGCTACTAGTCGTGTTGGCGTTGGCTCCTCCGGAGCGGCGGCTGCCAGGCGAAGCGTCGTTGTAGCTGGTGTGGTGCCGTGTGTAAAGCGAAGCTCGCGGCGAATCGCGCTGACGCAGTCTCGTAGTTCGGTGGTTGGCGACAGGATGGAGCTGTTGTCACGTCTTTCGTTCATCGGCGGGTAGTTGGCGCAGGCGTCGTATACTTCCGGGGTACGCCACTAGATGTCGAACTCCGCGTCGTCGTTGTTTCTACTTCAGCCACTTGGCTCCGCTGTAGTCACTGGTCAGTGTGGTACATCTCCGCTGTCTAAAACCTTGATGTCGCGGCGTGTGGAACCTCTTCACTGCTTCAGATGCTTTCGTTAGCCGCTCACACTCTGGGTGACGTCATCCAACAATTACGCCAAAGACAACACTCGCGAATGCGGTAACACTTTATGGGTCCACATCAAATTGAGCGATTTACTCCGTTCAAAAAATAATTTCGGATAGAAAGTCACTTGAAAACATACTCCTGATCCTTTCGTAGCGGAATTTCTGGCTGGTTTACTCGCGATTATGCACAAACGCTCTTTTTCTTAGATTATGAATTTTACAGTAGTGCAAGCAGGTTCTCGTGTCCATACTTCAATATATTGTTTATTAACACTGCTTTTGTCACTTGAACTCATAAAAACAAACTGTTTACTGTTTCTCAGTCACTTTTGCACTGTATTGTCTAAATAATGTGCTTCGTTCCCGCGATTTCTAATTTCACCATAAATACGTTACATTACACTGTGTCTAGTTGGAATACTATAATTTTTGTCACGGTAACGACAATACCGAATTATTCTTGCACTAAAATCGTCCGATAATTGCAAATGTCTTTCCACTGAAACCAAAAATGGTGCTTAATAAATCATTGTTCGGATCCGAAGATTGCAACTGTCCTTTTCACCAGAGCCAAGATGAAACACCCCCGTTTAATTCCTTTACTGGATTTTGTGTAATTTATCGAAGCCGCCAAACAGTTAATTGTTATGATTATATGACCGTGTGCTTACTGGATGAAAGGCTATCGGTTTTTCTCCTGTGGTTTCGGGGTATTTCAACCGAGTGCGTCTATTCTGAGACTGAATAGTGGAATGATTGAAAGTTTGTCTATTATTAAGGACCACAAAGATTGCGATGTACAAACTGATATATATATATTTCCTACTAACACACAAATGCTGAGGCAGTTGCTACTTTCGCCTTACACGTCTAATCACAGTTATATCTTTTTATTGGTTGTTGATTTTCTGTACTTCGTGACACGCAATGCTGATGGTTAACATTCACAACAATCCTCACTGCAATCCATGGTCGTTGCTGGCCGACGCGGTTGACGCAAAACATGTAATTTGGCACTTGTCACTTTCTGTTTGATATCACTCGCGAATCGGTATTAGTGAGGGTCAACCCCACGACGATCAGGGGGACGTGCTCACTCGTCATACTCCGGTGAACTTAACCGTTTACAACTCACTCGACCACCATTTTTGCCTGTCTCTCCCGCACTACTGCTCACTCGGCACTCTCTACTACTACCTCGCACTCAACACCCGTCTCACTGCCTCCTGCAGCGCTTGACAATCGACTCCTGTCTCCTATCGACCTGGGCGTCGGATACTAGCATCTATGGTCATGGGATCACGGATCCCTTACATGCATCAGAGAGCTTGCGTGAAAGTTGACTTAGTGGTGCTGGTAATGGGTTCAGTGGAACCTCAAGGTCCAGAAACAGTTCTCCATGCTGGCTTGATTTCCATTCCAGTGTGTCAGGAGCTGCATAGGGTTATTGTAACCATGCTGACCTGATACCTGCTTCTGCTACTGCTCAAAGGTGCTTTATTTCTATCCAAGCATATCAAGGGGTGCATCAGGGAATATGCCTACGTGCCAGCTGATATTTGCTGCTCTTTCTCCACAGATGTATCAGGCACTGCATTGTCCACATCATGGAGCTTCTGAACCGACGGAAAAATAAAACGAAACCGTGAAAAACACTTACATAGAAATACACATCTCATGTGTAATAATCACTGAGATAATCATTTAATACTTACAATCCATTGTATGAATCAGTTTCTTCTGCCTGCCGGTGGTTGATCTCTGTTGATGATGAGGATGATCGGCCTTTCACTTGGAGTAAAGAACACATATGTTGAGTTCACTTGATGGCTAGTAAGCACGCACTTAACGTGAGTGGAAGGCACGGGGTGGCAGACAGCTGCAGCACCATGCAAATTGGAACAACTACACTCCTGGAAATGGAAAAAAGAACACATTGACACCGGTGTGTCAGACCCACCATACTTGCTCCGGACACTGCGAGAGGGCTGTACAAGCAATGATCACACGCACGGCACAGCGGACACACCAGGAACCGCGGTGTTGGCCGTCGAATGGCGCTAGCTGCGCAGCATTTGTGCACCGCCGCCGTCAGTGTCAGCCAGTTTGCCGTGGCATACGGAGCTCCATCGCAGTCTTTAACACTGGTAGCATGCCGCGACAGCGTGGACGTGAACCGTATGTGCAGTTGACGGACTTTGAGCGAGGGCGTATAGTGGGCATGCGGGAGGCCGAGTGGACGTACCGCCGAATTGCTCAACACGTGGGGCGTGAGGTCTCCACACTACATCGATGTTGTAGCCAGTGGTCGGCGGAAGGTGCACGTGCCTGTCGACCTGGGACCGGACCGCAGCGACGCACGGATGCACGCCAAGACCGTAGGATCCTACGCAGTGCCGTAGGGGACCGCACCGCCACTTCCCAGCAAATTAGGGACACTGTTGCTCCTGGGGTATCGGCGAGGACCATTCGCAACCGTCTCCATGAAGCTGGGCTACGGTCCCGCACACCGTTAGGCCGTCTTCCGCTCACGCCCCAACATCGTGCAGCCCGCCTCCAGTGGTGTCGCGACAGGCGTGAATGGAGGGACGAATGGAGACGTGTCGTCTTCAGCCATGAGAGTCGCTTCTGCCTTGGTGCCAATGATAGTCGTATGCGTGTTTGGCGCCGTGCAGGTGAGCGCCACAATCAGGACTGCATACGACCGAGGCACACAGGGCCAACACCCGGCATCATGGTGTGGGGAGCGATCTCCTACACTGGCCGTACACCACTGGTGATCGTCGAGGGGACACTGAATAGTGCACGGTACATCCAAACCGTCATCGAACCCATCGTTCTACCATTCCTAGAACGGCAAGGGAACTTGCTGTTCCAACAGGACAATGCACGTCCGCATGTATCCCGTGCCACCCAACGTGCTCTAGAAGGTGTAAGTCAACTACCCTGGCCAGCAAGATCTCCGGATCTGTCCCCCATTGAGCATGTTTGGGACTGGATGAAGCGTCGTCTCACGCGGTCTGCACGTCCAGCACGAACGCTGGTCCAACTGAGGCGCCAGGTGGAAATGGCATGGCAAGCCGTTCCACAGGACTACATCCAGCATCTCTACGATCGTCTCCATGGGAGAATAGCAGCCTGCATTGCTGCGAAAGGTGGATATACACTGTACTAGTGCCGACATTGTGCATGCTCTGTTGCCAGTGTCTATGTGCCTGTGGTTCTGTCAGTGTGATCATGTGATGTATCTGACCCTAGGAATGTGTCAATAGGGTTTCCCCTTCCTGGGACAATGAATTCACGGTGTCCTTATTTCAATTTCCAGGAGTGTATTTTTGATTTCATATCCCCAGATCAGCTATTTTGGATTCTCGTGTAACTGCAGACGTTTTGAGTTCTAAATTTAGAACCCTGAAGGTTAGTACCTGCAGGGTGACGTGACTAAAACAGTGTTATCCTGCTCAGAGGTTTACTGTATTAGAATGTCAACTGTGAGTAACATGCTAGAAATTCATAGTGGAGACTCCATCCTTGATGGATTATAGACCTGGACGCTACGGGTGAGTAGTCGATAAAAATCTGCTGGAAATCTTAGATAATCTATGTACAACTCAAAACACATAATTTTTGTGAGTAATCGCTTAAAAATGCAGTTCCAGTCTGGATATTAGATCATATTTTGTTTATAGGAAGGATGGTTGGAATTTAACGTTTTGTCCGCATTGATATCAAATTTTCATCACACCAAGGCTGAAAATCCTACATTCAAATGGGATCCAATTGCAATCTGAATTATCCATTAAGCCTACTCTCTGAAAAATGTCTCGGAGCATTATGGGACTTAACTTCTGAGGTCATCAGTCCCCTAGAACTTAGAACTACTTAAACCTAACTAACCTAAGGACATCACACACATCCATGCCCGAGGCAGGATTCGAAACTGCGACCGTAGCGGTCTCGCGGTTCCAGACTGTAGCGCCTAGAACCGCTCGGCCACTCCGGCCAGCCCTACTCTCTGAATCTGTTGACTCTACTACTACTAATACTACTACTACTACTAATAATAATAATAATAATACAAATGCTATTATGGTACCATACCAACTGAGCCAAAATGACTCGCATGTCTTAATGATGTATTATAACACATTATCTTTTAGAAACATTCTTACATTTCGTCAGAAATTAGGGGATTGTGCTGTGTGTGGTGTTCAAGACTTCTATGCTGAGAACGAATATGCATTTCTGACAAGTAACTTTAAGATCTAGAGTGTGGTGAACGTGTACTCTGCAATATGGATCACTATGGCGGTACAGGAAAGATAGCACTCCTGCTTCCGTTTTTAATCGGGTCTTTTCTGCCTTTTATCTGAGCACCACGACCATTTAGCTGTTTTTACGGATGGGTCTAAGGAGGGTGACAGTGTTGGTTGGTTGCTCTGTCGTCTTCCCGGATCGTGTCCTCAAGGTCAGACTGCCTCCTGAATTTACCATCTTTGACGCAGGATTATATGCCATCTTGCGGGCACTGGAGCAGATGAGACTTTCTACCAGTCTTAAATTTCTTGTCTGTTCAGATTCTTTGAGCGCCATTTACTCTCTCCAACGTTTGTAACCAGCAGATAAAGGAACCCAGACTATCCACGACGCCCTCCTCCAACTACAGCGACTGGGGAAGCAGGTGTCTTTCTGCTGGGCACCAGGGCACGCGGGAATTCCGGGGAATGAAAGGGCTGATCGAGCAGCCAAGGAGGCGTGTCGTGACCGTCAGGTCTTTCAGTGTGCTATACCACTGCTTGCCCTCACCTCGCTGTTGAGGTATAAAGTTCTGTGTCGATGGTAACATGAGTGGCTAGAAGTGACCGACAACAAGCTCCGGGGTGATCAAGCCCACAACTCGGCCGTGGCGAACTTCGTTCCAGCCACATCGACGGGGCGAGGACATCCTTATTCGTCTTCGCATCGACCACAGCCCAATGACGCATGGATTTGTACTCCGGCAAGAGGACCCTCCGATGTGTGGTGCTTGCGGCGTACTGATCACGGCACACCAGCTTTTATGGGACTGCATTTTATTTGCTGACCAGCGGACTGCAGCGGATTTGCCGGCGGATCTGCAGTCTGTTTTATGCAATGTTCAAATTAATGTGGTTCGGGTCTTAAAGTTTCGTGAATTGTCCCACATTTTTAACAAGATTTTTGTGAGATATTTTTAATGTGTCAACGGGGTGGCTGGCTCACCCAAACATTTTCGTAAGTGGTTAGCCAGTCTCATTTCCCTGTGCTGTTCTTTTAGCTCTTTTGTGATTTATTTTCCCTGTTTTACTTTCTTGATCAGCTATCGTGCCTCCTCATTGGTTTTAATGCACGTGAGAGTGCCTGTGCGATAGTGATTGTGTAGTCGTTTCGTGTGCATGCTTGTACGACAGTTTTCGTTCTTATCCACGTTTGTTTGTTTTCATCGATGTCAGGGCGCTGATAACCTCGCCGTTGGGCGCCCATACGTTCCCAAACCACACACACACACACACACACACACGCTATGGACAGGCTACCTATTGCGATGGAATTTTATACAGCTCTTTGATCACCTTGTCAAGTAATGTTGGAATATAAAGCTAGTGCTGTTTCTGGTGTGAGTTGTGCGTAGTGTTAAATTCCTGACTCTGCCTTGGAGCACAGCCTTATCGCGCGGGACTGCTACGGTCGCAGGTTCGAATCCTGCCTCGGGCATGGTGTGTGTGATGTCCTTAGGTTAGTTAGGTTTAAGTAGTTCTAAGTTCTAGGGGACTTATGACCTAAGATGTTGAGTCCCATAGTGCTCAGAACCATTTGAACCATTTGAACAGCCTTATCGCCTTGTCTTTGAAATTAGCCTACAATTCATGGAACTGGATGGATGGTACCACATGGGCCAAAACAGACTGCGTTCGTAAGGTGGCCACAGCGAGACAGACAGCGAAGTTTAACTGGCTTCAGCCGTCTTCGCAGCAATGAACTGTTATTTGACGCTCCGTCATTCAATGTCAGATAAAGATTTGCACGACACTATGATGATGGTTCTAAGAAAAGGACTGAAATTTGCACCTACGCCAATGGTTTTATCAGTACCTGCGTTCACCAGTGCCGTTGAACGAGCTGTTCGACAGGTTTCCATGGATTCTGCAGAAGAAATAAGACGTGAAACTTGGTGAGTAGTTATGAAACCTCGCCCACAAAGAAGTAATATATATGTGACACTAAGTAAGCTACATTATGTAAGCTTCACCAGTATACCGAGACGGTGGTTCTTCCGGCTTTTAAAGGTAATGCCACTGTTTTATTGTCTCGTGGACTAACGTGATATATTGTACAGTTTACTGAAAGATAGCAAACATTGGATGATCAGTAAAAACCCCAGCAACCAGGTGGTAAGGAAAACTCCCTCGCTTCTGAACGCCTCCCCTTTCCACCAGAGGTCATGTAAAGACTGAAAACAAATGGTACAGTTCCTCTGATGGCTTATGGACTTCCAAAGATCCATAAAAAAAGATGTTCCTGCGCCTCTAATAGTAAGTAACATTGGCTCTCCAACCTATCACTGTGCAAAACACTTAGCATCTTTATTAAGGCCTATTGTGGAAAAATGTGGTCATCGCGTAAGTAACTCTGTGGACTTTATTGGCAAACTAAAATCAATGTAACTGACAAGTTGTGATATATTACTCAGTTTCGATATAGTGTTGTTACTCACAAAGGTTTCACTTACAGAATTATTATCTCACAGCAGCAAGACCTTTGATGAAGAGGTTTCAGACTTGTTTAAACATTTCGTGAGCTCGACATACTTTTTATTTAATAATGAATTTTTTGAATAGACTGGCGTTGTCGGCGTGTGTAGTCTCCTGTCGTCCTTGGTGACCAACTTGTTTGTGGAGGACTTGGAGGAAAAAGTGCTAGCGTATGCTACCCTGAAGCCCACAATATTTTGATGGTATGTTGATGTCATATGTGTGCTGTACCCTATGGTGAAGATGTTTTAGAAGAATTTTTAAACCATCTGAATTCCATCCATAGAGAAATCCAGTTTAGAACGGAAATCGAAAAATGGGGATGCCTTCCTTTTTGGATGTTTTGGTGTAACGCAAAGATAATAGCATTCTGGGATATGCAGTATACTGAAAAACGACATACGTGGAATTATATTTACGTCTAAATAGCTGCCACTATCCTTCCCAGACGAAGAGTGTTCTTGGAACTCTGGTACACGGAGCACACGTCTTTGCTGAGGAGAGCAACCTGGAGGACGAGCTGCTGCACTTGAGAGAGTTTGTGAAGCCAAAGAGTATTCTCCACTAGAGGTAAGTAAGGCTCTACGAATGACACCAACGGTGTGCATATGGAATGCAAAAGTGGACACGGAAAGTTTTAAATCCATGGCTTTCTTGTCATATGTTGGAAGCTTCTGGTCAAAAATAGGACGAGACCGAAGCAAAGACAAAGCAAAAGTGATTTTTCGCCCTCCAACAAATACAGCAGCACTCCTGGATTCCATTAAAGACGATCTGGTGCTTCGGAAGCGTGGGGTTTACTAGATTCCCTGAGAGTGTGACCTTTCGTTCATCGGACAGACGATATGGGCAATCCGTGGAAGATGCACAGAGCACTGCTGGTACACCCAGCCTTATAACGCAAAATTGGGTGGTGGCGGAGCACTATGTTGACATTGGGCACACTATGGTGTTCGAAAACATCCCAATTTTAGACCTTACTTCACCTTTCTAGGACTCAGCAGTGAGAGAAGCAACAAATTCAGTTGGTGACGAATTCAATTAATAGAGATAACTGTTTCGGCGAGTCCGACACTTCCTGTAATAAATTTACGAAAACGTCCCCACAGTACAGCTCTCATTGATACACCGATATCTCAGCGTGGATCAACCGCGCAGCTACAGATCTAATTTCTCTGTAAGTTGTACCTCTTTACCGACAATCAACGTCTCTTGTGCCTTGTGTTTTTGTGGCCGCATGCGCAGTGGTGCGGTCCGCGAATATGAAAGCGAGTGCTGGGACGTCAGACATTCGGCTCACTCTGAAGATGGCTGAACGATACGAAGTCCAAATATCAGAAGAAGAAGTGGAATTTATGAGGCTGCCCTCCAGAAATTTAATGGAGCAGTCACTGTCTGAAAAAACATGAAGATGTACGCCTTAACATTTCACATTTTTTGCTTTTTTTATTTTTATTTTCTCAAGAGCTTCTATACTGCACCTGGCGTTAGCTTATGGAGTTGGTTGTATGCGCATGGTGTCCCTCCCTCTCTGCTCGGAGCTGTCGCTGAAGGCTATCTCAGACTACACAGTGAACCCCAGCAGCTGACAGCCCTGCCCAACCTTCTGGGAACATCAGTGGTACACGGAGGCGCACTTCCCGACTGTGGAAAGGGAGCTCTCACTGAAAACGCATTTGGTTCAATAAATACGGAATTTTTCCTACTAAATGGTGTACACTTTGGACTTGAAGTTAGGGGATTAAGTTGAGGATGAGGGAGGAATGTCCATAATGTCTGCCCCTTCTGGCGTTTGTTTAAATAAAGATGCACGTGGAGAGACGTAGAGGTTTATGGTCAATACTCCTTCTGCCTCTGGGTGAACGCTAGATGGAGAAAACATAAAAAGTAGGTCAGGAGACAGTCATGGACCTGCACGAGCATCCTTCGTCTCAGATGTCGTAGTGTCAGTATTCTGGAATTTGGATTCTGACGTCATAAATAAATAGTGACGTCATAGGGGTTTACCCTTGTGCCTAATCTCTATGTTATATTGTAATGTTGAATTCTAGGTCAGCCATTTTGGGTTTTGACGTCATAGTTAGACTGGTGCTCTTATTCCAAGTCTGAGGTTGTGGCATCACTGAGCCAGGGCTAGTATTTCAAGTCAGCCAGGATGTCAATACACAACTTTGAATTTCCCGCCAACTTATAGTTAGGACAACAACCCTCCATCTGTGGGAAACACATTGGCACAATGGGGCTATTTCTTTTTAATTTCCCACCAAAATTTTGAAATTCGCACCAAAATTTGAATTCGCCACAATTTATACGTAGATCAATCGGATTTTTACAGAGAAATGAGGCTGATGGATGAGTATGGGGATTGGGGTTGGGTGGGGTGGGGAATGGGATTTGCTGTAGCAGTTTAGGTGTGAGTGGGGGTGTGGAGAGGAGTTTGGATGGAGATAGGAGAAGTAGAGGGTGTGGGAGTGGGCTTGGAGGTGAGCATGGTGGTGAGGTTGGGAATGGGGGTCAGTGTTGTGGGTGGAGATGGGGCATGGGAAGTATTGGGTGGGGGGAAACGCTATGACTCATCGATAACGTCTTCAGTGACATCATAGGCGGGGCTGCATCCTTTTTTCAGCCCGTTCTATCCTTGTTAGACCACTATCGTTTTAGCTGCCTCTACTGCCACGTCTACGGTTCGCCTTATCAAGTAATAACAGCAGGTTAGTAATTCTCCCTGAACAAACTCCAAAATCTTGTACTTGGGATCCGGATTCACTCTGAACACAGACAAATATACAATAAAATTTAAATAACTGCAAAACTAGTCCATCCTCAGTTATCTTGCCACCAGTAGAGGAAATGCAATTCCCCTTTTCACTTCGAAAGTGATTACGAAGTTGTTAAGCAACCAGCAGATACCAAGTACGCAGGAGGTGAGGTCGCGGCACCTCTCTCAGAATTTCGAGGACACCATGATTCGACATGCAGTAAGTAGGTCACACACTCAGCGAGCTACAGGGTTTTGCATCTTAATTGGTTGCGGCGTTCCGCGGCGTCTCCCAGCAGACGGCGCTGCCCCCGCTGCGACTACTTCTAGGACAGAGCAGCCAGCTGCACCTGCTACAGCCCCCGCCGCTGCTCCTCAGCGACCATTAGAATAATTAACGCAGCCTTCGGCCCCGGCCTTTGTGCCCTCTCCGGCGCATATATTGCCTTCCGGGGCGGCAGAAAACGTGGCGCCTAATGAGACATTCATTTCGGGCGCGCTGCGCCAAGTCTTTCCCTCTCCTTCTCCTCTGCCGCATTTGTTTCCTCCTGCCCCCACCCCCATCCGCCCCTCCCCCATCTCTTCTCAACCCGGGGCAAGGTAATCCGCCGAGTTATCTGGGGCCCGCCCTCGCTCCGCCCTCGTAAATAAAGAGCTGCGCTGGTGCTCGCATGCCGCAGTTTTTTTTACGGTGCTCGCCCGTCAGCGGACTAGCCGCCGAGTTTTAGCACAGGTTACGGCTTACAGCTCTCATATGAATTCTTGTTAACTCCTTCTGTCAACGGGTAATCCTGGCTGCCAGTATAACTTGCACTTTTTCTTATTACAGCCTCACTTCCTTTCAGCAGCAACTTCGTTCATAGCAAGTTTCCCATAACAGTCAATATCATAGTTTACCTGCTGTGTGTGATGAACTAGCCTGACATATGTAATGTACAGTCATTCCCAAGTAGTTTTGAAATATCTCTGTCATATTCGCATACCGGGTGATCAAAAAGTCAGTATAAATTTGAAAACTTAATAAACCACGGAATAATGTAGATAGGGAGGTAAAACTTGGCAGACATGCTTGGAATTACATGGGATTTTATTATAAAAAAAAAATTCACAAAATGTCCGTCAGATGGCGCTGGACAGCAAAACGTCAGTGACTGTGCATGACAATAGTGTATAAAAGGAGCTGTAATGAGAGAGAGAATCAGATGCCCCAGCAGTCGCAGCATGTTGACGTTACCTGAAAAGGCGCTTTTAGTGAAAGCTGTATTATCAGAATGGGGAATGTGCTAGTTCAGCGTTACGATCCTATCGCCATAGGAAGGGTATTCGCCGGCCGCGGTGGTCTCGCGGTTCTAGGCGCGCAGTCCGGAACCGTGCGACTGCTGCGGTCGCAGTTCGAATCCTGCCTCGGGTATGGATGTGTGTGCTGTCCTTAGGTTAGTTAGGTTTAAGTAGTCCTAAGTTCTAGGGGACTGATGACCACAGCAGTTGAGTCCCATAGTGCTCAGAGCCATTTGAACCATTTGAAGAGTATTCGAACGGGTAAAGGTCCGTTGACAAATGCAGCTGTGGCGAGAATGATTTCGAAGTTCGAAGCCACGGGTTGTTTAGACGATAGACCACGTAGTGGCCGACCGAGCACAAGGCGTAATGCTGCTGAGACAGTTCAGAAGAAATGGAGACCGTAGCGGGTTCCTCTATGCATGGGGAAGTCAGCGCTCATGCAGTCGCACGTCGCACCGGCATTCCATACACTACTGTTTGGTTGGCACTGAGGCGTACCCTCCAATGCTATCCGTACAAAATCCATCGGCATCATGAATTGTTACCTGGAGGTTTAGTGAAGCGGAGGGCATTTGCGGTGTGGGCGTTTCAAAAGATGGCGGAAGATGACGATTGGTTGAGTAACGTGTTGTGGACCGACGAAGCTCATTTCACGCTCCGAGGGTCTGTCAACGCCCACAACTGCAGGATTTGGTCTACCGAAGATCCTAGAACTGTCGTGGAAAATTCATTGTACGACGAGAAAGTCACGGTATGGGTTGTATTTACCACATCTACCGTTATCGGGCATTTTATCTTCGAGGAAATGCGTGATTCAGGTTTTGTAACTGCTACCGTGACGGGTGAGAGGTACGCCGATATGTTACAGAATCGCATCACCCCAGCCCGGCTGAGAAACACCTCCTGGAACGTACGATGTTTATGCAGAATGGCGCTCCACCCCATATTGCTAGACGCGTGAAAGATCTCTTGCGCGCGTCGTTTGGTGATGATCGTGTGCTCAGCCGCCACTTTCGTCATGCTTGGCCTCACAGGTCCCCAGACCTCAGTCCGTGCGATTATTGGCTTTGGGGTTACCTGAAGTCACAAGTGTATCGTGATCGACCGAGATCTCTAGGGATGCTGAAAGACAACATCCGATGCCAATGCCTCACCATAACTCCGGACATGCTTTACAGTGCTGTTCACAACATTATCCCTCGACTACAGCTATTATTGAGGAATGATGGGGGACATACTGAGCATTTCCTGTAAAGAACATCATCTTTGCTTTGTCTTACTTTCATATGCTAATTGTTGCTATTCTGATCAGATGAAGCGCCATCTGTCGGACACTTTTTGAACTTTTGTATTTTTTTGGTTCTAATAAAACCCCATGTCATTCCAAGAATGTGCGTCAATTTGTACCTCTCTATCTACATTATTCCGTGATTTATTCCGTTTTCAAATTTATACTGACTTTTTGATATACCCGGTATTTCATTCCGCTCCTTATGGTTCTCTACACCGTCACTTCCTTTGTCTTCGCGTGTCAGTGAATACATTTTAATTCCTACAGAAAACCACCTCTGGGGATAGTGCATAAGTTTGTTGCGTTTTTCCGTAAGTTTAATAAACACGACATATAGTCATCTATAATATATTGTCCTTCACTGTTTACAACAGTCTGCCAAAGCTAACTTTTCGATTCCACGATTGTAGAAATCACGCGATTTTGAAGCGAGCATCTCGTCGAGCCATGTTCAGCATGTATTTTCATCCGGAAAGGAAGTCCCTTGAAGGTTGTTCGATAGAGCGGAAAAGGGGAAAATCTGAGGACAGAATATCGGGTGAATAATGTGGGTAGGGCATAGCTTTCCAATTCAACTCCTGTGTACTGTTCTCCGTCAATCTAGCAGAACGCTAATCTTCCTGCACGTTGTTCTTGGATTGCGTCTGCAAGGCGTCTTAGTCGTTACCAGTAAATGTCAGAGTAATTGTTACATCTCCGTGAAGCAATTCTTAGTAAAAACCACCGTCGCTGTTCCACCAGATACATAATATTATCTCTTCTGGATGCGCACATGTTTTTTTACGGGAAATTGCTGGTTTGTTTCGCCTCAAACATTCCTTTCTTTTCCTTATCTTAGACGCCATTTCTTGTCATTAGTAACGAAAGATGCAAGACAGCAGCCCCGGATCTACGATATTTCCGAACTAGGGCAAAACCTCAATAGTAGTGCCCTCCCCCCCCCCCCCTCCCCTCACGCAAGCCACGCACCCCTCGAGCGTTTAGGATAGGACACCAAGAATTTGAAAGAAAATATGTTCACTTGTAGTGCACGTCTTTTTGAAGAGTTTGATATATAAAACATATATTTTCGAGGAAATGTAAGATATGTCATTTGGTGTTAAGTGTGCCAAAGTGGAGTGCCACGCCTATTCACACAGCATTTTTCTGTCACATGTCACTATTTTGCTCCGTGGAATTCAAATTTGTATACTTTGTAATGGGAGCCATCAAGTCTATATTCAAGACAGTGGAAATTATAATGTCGTGTGATATAGGGAACCCAAAACCAGTTAAGACAAGAGACAAGCAAACCAGTACACATTTCATCAGTCCTTAGGTCCTAGCATTTATTCTCTCTGATCTTGATACAGCTTTACAAGGCGCGTTTTCCTTTCTGCAAAAAAATCTATTACCTCATCAAAGTTAGTCAAACCTTTTGCCACATGAAAAATCAAAATGTCGTTGATTAATAATAAGCTGTTGATACGAATATTACCCAAGACTATTGTGGTTTCTCGATTTGATTACGTCTGTTTTGCCACTGTCTGTTAGATAAAACGAAATATCTTTCTAATATTGCAGAAATTGTAACACACGCCAAATAAGCGAGTGTTTTGGCACAATTGGTATTTATATATACGTCATTTACATAAATAATACGACAGAATGTAATTCACGAAGTACCAGTATCAAGTGCCTATTAGGCCTATTACAAGCAAAAAGTTTTATGCCAGGAAGTAGTTTCACATTTCATTCATATGCTCTAGTTTCTCAACTATGAGATCGAAAAGCTGTAGTTCAAAAATTTTACAATAAATTTGGATTCGTCATATTCTTCCACATAATTTGTGTGATGTCTCAATTTCTCATCCTTCCTCATTCTAAAAAACAATCTTGTCATCCCCAATTGTGTAACTGTTGCTGCTATTTTAAAAACTTATTCTCTGGTTAACTTCGCTAGCCCTGCCAGAATCACCGGTTCCATTATCCCGCATTCATTCTGCTGTCAGTCGTTGTTACATGTTCAAACAACGCGTCTTCCGCGCTTTTCCGAAAACAGAACTTAAGCGGCTGCTAACCAGGGACCGTATAGTTAGCCCTTAGTAGTGTAGCACTCTGGCAAAAATTTTCTGTCAAAATTTCTTTTTCTTGGATACACCGAGAAGAAAATTTATAATCTTTATCACCTGCTATTCCTTTGTTTCCACTATGGTAGTCTGAATCTACGGATTTAGCCAATAATTATAAAAAGCTGGTTATTCGCACATACATCCATATAAACGAACAGCGATTGGCATTCGCCTTCTCGGATTCATTCGGCTCAGCTCTGTAGCCCCACATCCCCCATCCCCACCCATCTGTCTGTGGAAAAGATTTCTATTTCTAGATGCGACAGTGATTCCCCTGGCAGAGACAGCACGTTTACTACGCGTTCATTCAAAAATCAGCTTATAATTCGTTCAGAAATCAACTTGGAATATGTTGTTCAGAAACCAGCAGGGATTCGTTTCAAAATCATATGAATAATCCATAGGCCAACGTGCACTGGATGCTAGGCGCTTTGTGAAGCAAGGTATTTTTCTTCAAGAATATGAATTTGGCGCCCCCTGAAATTACCATCCGGGGCAGATATCCCGGTTTCTCCCCCCCCTCCCCTCCTCCCCAATCCTCTATATCCGGGCCTGCAGGATAGTATGTTGCAGATGCTGGTGGTCTATAAGAACATCCTAATACAATGGTCAATCCTTTTCTGATTGACAGTTTTATCCAGACTATTTCACAGTCCGACCCAGTATCGATCTCAACTGCGTTTAAACAGCTTTTAACTGCAATGAACACACCACCTCCCATAGCATCTGTCCTATCCTTCCTAAACATTGTCCAATCCGAGTTCAAAATTTCACTTCTATGTATGTCTGGTTTCAACCAGCTTTCGGTACCTAATACAATATTCGCATTACTACTGTTTATTTCTGAGAGTAACTCGGGGATCTTGCTATAGACACTTCGACAATTTACTAACATGAGATTTAGCATATTTAAATCCTTCGGAATGACCTGTTTAGTCGAACTAACAATTTTTACAGTTGGAACACACACATCAGTGTCATGAACTGGTAATTTTACAGGCCAACGGTTTTTTTCCCTTGGGGAGGAACCTAATCTAGAAAGTCCCCATGTGCACGCCACTAGTACTGTGCTACCCATGTAGCTGCTTCCTGTGTGTAGTGCACCCCTGATCTATCGAGGGGCGTCCTGCAACCTTCCACCCCATACCCTAGGTCGAGGAATCTACAAGCATTTTCGTCAAAGCGTGGACGTAGCCTCTGGTTACATTCTCCACTCGACTCCAAACCGGAGAACCCCGGTCCACCCCGGGTACGACGCTGCAAATCGTCTTACTCAGCAAACAGATACATCCAAAGTGCTGTCTTCCAACTCTTCAGAAATCCATGTCAGTCGTCATGTGACGAGCGCGTCTTGACAGAGTGGTGGCGTTAGACGGCCAATTGGCAAACTGCTCAAGAGGCACCAGCCGCTTAATCAATCGTGTGCGGGGTAGCAAATCACCAAAAGCGTCGATTCCTTACTCCCACTGACGTTTATTGGATAAAATTTGGAGGAAGCAGTGCAAACATCCAAAGCTCCCTTTATTAGTTATTAGCTGACCTAGCGCAAGTAGTACTTTTTAAAATAGCGGGACGACATCGTCGATGGCCATCTCAGGCCAGACACTATTTTAAGAAAAAAATTCCATGGCAAGCTAGGCAACCACCACAAAGAAAAAAATACAAATCTAACCTGTCTCTCCAGTAACAAGTAGCTATCAAATTACTCACTTATCCCCATATTATAGAGCTTATCCATGGTCAGTATTATAGAGAGAGTAAAAAGAACATTGTTCACGTGAAATACAGGAAATAAAATCAATAAATGAGGGTTCTCAAAGAACTCTTCTTTCCAGCTTTGATAAATATAAAACAAACCACAGAAGAGTAATCATCTGACAAACAGAATGTAGTATAAGTATTCCAAGTAACAACTGTGTGAAACTTATCTGGAAGGAACCTTTCAATATTTGTATACATGAATAACAGTCGAAGCAACCTTGGCATTATGTGTTTCCATTTTCGTTTCAACTATGCTTCAGGAGTTTCCCTGGGAAGTCCTTACACAACCTGATCTCTCCCCAAGCAGTTTCCATATTTTTTGAAGCCCTGAAGAAAGCCATTTGTGACTGTCGATTTGCTTAGGATGAAAAGTTGTATGCCTGCGTACAGTCATGATTCTGTAGGCAACCACAAACATTTTTCCATGAAGGCGCCATCTTGTCTCACGGTGGCATAAATGTACTAACAGTTATGACGATTACTTTTGAAGTAATATAAGGTTTACCTTTTTCCATTTGTCTCGTTTTCATCTGACTACCCCTTGCACTTCTGATTTAGGGAACGTTATGCCACGTTTTGAATATACACTGAAGCGCCAAAGAAACTAGTATATGTATGCAGATTCAAATACAGAGATATGTAAACAGACAGAATACAGCGCTGCACTCGGCAACAAGTGCCTGGCGCAGTTGTCACATCGGATACTGCTGCCACAATGGCATGTTATCAAAGTGAGTTTGAATGTGGTGTTATAGTCGAGCGGTGGAGACAGCCACTCTGAGGTACCGATGAAGTGAGGATTTTTCCGTACGACCGTTTCACGACTGTACCATGGATATCGGGAATCCGGTAAAACATCAAATCTCCGACATAGCTGCGGCCGGAAAAAGATCCTGCACACTGCCGCAAATTGCTGTAATTTCAGTGCTGGGCCATCAACAAATGTCAGCGAGCGAACCTTCAAAATATCATCGATATGAGATTTCGGAGCACAAGGACCACTCATGTACTCTTAATGACCGTCCGATACAAAGCTTTACGCCTCGCCTGAGCCCGTCAACGCCGACATTGGAGTGTTGATGACTGTAAACATGTTGCCTGGTCGGACGAGTCTAGTTTCAAATTGTATCGAGCGGATGGACGTGTACGGGTATGGAGACAACCTCATGAATCCATGGAGCCTAGATGTCAGAAAGGACTGTTTAAGATGATGGAGGCACTGTAATGGTGTGGGGCATGTGCAGTTCGAGTGATATGGAACCCCTCATACGTCTACATACGACTCTGACAGGTGACACGTAAGTAAGCATCCTGCCTGATCACCTCCATCCATTCATGTCCACTGTGCATTCCGACGAACTTGAGCAATTCCAACAGGACAATGCGACACCCCACACGTCCATAATGCTACAGAGTGGCTCCAGGAGCACTCTTCTGAGTTTATACACTTCCACTGCCCACTGAACTCCCCAGACATGAACATTATTGATCATATTTTGAATGCCTTGCGATGTGCTGTTCCGAATTTATGGACAACCCTGCATGATTCATAGTATCAGTTCCCTCCAGCACAGCTTCAGACATTAGTCAAATCCATACCAAGTTGTGCTGTGGCACTTCTCCGTTCTCGCGGGAGCCCTACACGATATTAGACAGGTGTGATAGTTCATGGAGATGAAAGTTTTATAGTCATAGGGCACTGTAATTCAATAGTAGGGGAACGAAGAGAAGGGAAAGTAGTAGATGAATGTGGATTGGGGATAAGGAATGAAAGGGGAACCCGCCTGGTAGAATTTTGCACACAGCATAACTTAATCATAGCTAACACTTGGTTTAAGAATCATGAAAGATGGCTGTATACGTGGTAGAGATTTGGGGACACTGGAAGATTTCTGGTGGATTATACAGTATAATGGTAAAACAGATATTTAGGAACCAGGTTTTAAATTGTAAGACATTTCAGGAGGCAGTTGTGGTCTCTGACCACAGTTTATTAGTTATGAACAGCCGATTAAAACTGAAGAAACTGCAAAAAGAGGGAATTTAAGGAAATGGGTCCTGGATAAAGTGAAAGAAACAGTGTTTGTAGAGAGCTTCACGGAGAGCATTAGGGAACTATTGACAGATACAGGGGAAGACATACAGCAGAAGAAGAATGGATAGCTTTGAGAGATGAAATAGTGAAGGCAGCAGAGTATCAAGTAGGTAAAGAGAAGAGGGCTAGTAGAAATCCTTGGGTAACAGATGAGATTTTGAATTTACTTGATGAAAGGAGAAAAGATAAAAATTCAGTAAATGAAGCAGGCGGAAAGGAATACAAACGTCTCAAAAATTAGATCGACAGGAAGTGCAAAATGGCTAATCAAAGATGGCTAGAAGACAAATGCGAGGACGTAGAGGCATATATCACTAGGGGTAAGGTAGATACTGCTTTCACGAAAATTAAAGAGACCTTTGGAGAAAAAAGAACCACCTGTATGAATATCAAGAGCTCAGATGGTAAACCAGTCCTAAGCAAAGAATGGAAATGGAAAGGTGGAAGGAATACATAGAGGGTCTATATAAGGCCGATGTACTTGAGGGCAATATTATGGAAATGGAAGAGGACATAGATGAAGATGAAATGGGAGATATGATGGTGCATGAAGACCTTGACAGAGCACTGAAAGACCTAAGTTAAAAAAAGGCCCTGGGAATAGACAACATTCCATTAGAACTATTGATAGCCTTGGGAGAGTCAGCCATGACAAAACTCTGACATCTGGTGAGCAAGATTTATGAGACAGGCGAAATACCCTCACACTTCAAGAAGAACATACGATTCTAGTCCCAAAGAAAGCGGGTGTTGACAGGTGTGAACATTATCGAACTATCATTTTAATAAGTCATGGTTGCAACGAATTCTATACAGAGTGGGAAAACTAGTAGAAGATAACCTCGTTGGTAATGGGTGATGTCGTAACAAGGCCCACTACTTATTGGCAGCGAGCATCTCAATTGGAATCGGATTTTTCGTGGTGTTCTGAGGGGTTGTGTGCAGCAATTTGAACATTTATGATTGGCGCTGAAATTCAAAACTGGCCACTATTGGCAGCCATGTGTCATGGTGAGGCTGGCACATCTTCATTTCTTTCGGAGTTAGTGAGAGAACGATATTTTGTCGAGGACTCTATTCCGGGCCGTTGGAAAGAGATGACGCGAAGAAGAGACCAGAGATCGGTGGAGATGAGAGTATTCACTGTCTCGGTAGCCTGGATATAGTTTTTGTAATCTCTGATCTGGAGATGTTATTCTGGAGTGGGTGATGAGTGCCTCAAGACAGTGTTAACGAACTGTCTAGTAAGTTCAGTCACATATTTCGAGAAGGATTTAGAAAAGCTCGAGATTTGAAGGCTCGTGTAACACGATAATAGTGATGCTCAGTCTAGATTTTATCGTGTTTGGCCTGCCCCATATGCCATTCGTGATGAAATCGCGCAGGAATTCCAAAGGTGACAAGATATTTCAGTATTTTCCATCGAGTGAGTGGGCATTCCCCCCCCCCCCCCCCCCCTGCTAGTTCTAAAAAAATCTGATGGGCTGTTCACGGTCCGACAAACTAAGAAAGGGTCCCTTCTTCTCAAAAATATACTCATAAGAAGCATATTCGCTGACTTTTCTCATCAGTACCTCCTCGGAGCTACTCAAATTTCAATGCCTACCATTCGGCAGTGAATTGATTCCCATCATATTTCAACAGTTTTTGGAACAGCTAACAGCAAAGATCTAGTTTAGTCGACCTCGTGGATGATACTGTGGATTCTGGGCGCACACCTGAAGAGCATTTTCACGACATCGGCCGTCTATTCAAAAATTGTTCAAATGTGTGTTAGATTCATAAGGGACCAAACTGCTGTGGTCATCGGTCCCAAGACTCAGGCACTACTTAAACTAAGAACAAAACACACACCCATGCCCAAGGGGGGACTCGAATCTCCGGCGGGAGGGGCCGCGCAATCCGTGATCTGGCGCCTCAAACCACGCGGCCTCTCCGTGCGGCCGGCCATATATTCAAAGTGCTTTGAAGAGCAGGCCTGAAGTATGACAGGGCAAAGCGTTCACTTTCCGCAATGGAAATCGAATATTTGGGTCGTGTCATTAACGCTCAGGGCACTCATGCAGCACAGTCGTATTTGTAAGGGATTAAAGGTATTCCAGCACTTAGTAATGTTGAGGAACTGCAGGTGGTGATGGGAAAACTGGGATATTATATCGAATCTATTCATAATACAGCACAGATATCTACTCCACTGAACTGGTTGCGCCGGAAAGGCGTTCCATTTGTCTGGTAGTCCAAGGAATATCAGTAATCCCTCCTCAGCGATCACCGTCTGATTCCACTCAAACAAGCCAGTTGTCCTTGCAGTGGATGTTTCACACTATGGCTTTGGATCGGTATTCTCCCAAAGGATAGTATCTACTGACAGTCTGATTTCCCTCGCTTCAGAAGCTTTCAAAAAAATCGAATGGAACTAAATTGATTTGGAAAAAGAGGCGCTGTATATTATTTGTGGAGGTACCAAATTTCATCAGTACCTGTATGGGTGATGCTTCTATTTTATTCAGACCACAGGCCTCTTGCGACTCTGCTCAACACCTCCAAGCTTGGACTGGCAAAAACAGCGCAGAAAATTGTAATGGTGGACCCTTATAGTCCCACTGCTAACCATTTCAACGCTGATTTGTTGTCTCAGACATCAGTAGGTCAGATTCCACCTTTGATTAGTCCTAGGTTTCTGTTTTCAAATAGATTCCTAGGCCCTCGACCCACTTCAGGGGCTTCCAATGGACTACTGACACACTGTCACTAAATGTAAATGTAAATGTCATGTGACTAGGGCCTCCCGTCGGGTAGACCGTTCGCTGGAAGCAAGTCTTTCGATTTGACACCACTTCGGTGACTTGCGCGTCGATGGGTATGAAGTGATGATTAGGACAACACAACACCCAGTCCCTGAGCGGAGAAAATCTCTGACCCAGCCGGTAATCAAACCCGGGCCCTTAGTACTGACATTCTGTCGCGCTGACCACTCAGCTGCCGGGAGCGGACACACTGTCGGTAAAACTACATCTGACCCAGTTCTTTGGGTGATTCTGCACAAAGTTCATGTGGGTGGCCTCAGAGTCTAAAGGACTGGTACGCCATTATTTTGCGGCTGGCACGCTGTTTCTGTGCTTATGGAGGTTCTCCTCCTCCATGCAGAGAATAATGATGGTCCTTTGGACCTTCGGTCCCTCCAGCAGGAGGTGTTGCAGTGGGTGTGTACCAAGCAATTATCTTAGTGCCACTATAAGTAGATGGGTATGGACCCAAAATGAACAGTTGACCACCCATTAAAGCCCATGCAGACCGTTAGTCTACTGTGACACAATGTATTTTTGATGTTCGTGCCCAATAACCCATGGCAGTGTCTTCATGTGTATTTTCCAGGACGTTTTTAAATAAACGATAGTTACTGGTGGTGGATGCATACAGCAAGTTTTCCTTTGTCTTCCTAATGCAGTCCACCATAATTACCAGTACACTGTCGATCTTCACCTCAATCCGTAGTCTTTAAGTGTTTCCCACAGCCAGTGGCTCTGACAATGGACCACAGTCGCCGACTTTGGTCAGTTATGCCAGGCCAGTGGCATCCAGGGCGTCATGACAGCGTCGTTTCAACTGCAACCCAATGGAGAAGCTGAACGTCTTGTGTCCACTTTTAAGACAAAATGGACAAGCTCCGCTACTTCCACATGTGAGATCAGACCCTCAAGAAGTTTCTCTCGACCTGTCGCTCCTTGTCACAAAACGGCAAGATGCTAGCAGAGCTCCAGCATGGTCACTGCCACTGCATGCATCTGTATCTTCTGTGTCCACCACAGAAGTCCTACATTCCGCTACGTCCCACAGTGTTTCAGCCTCAGAGCACTACGTCTATCAGGATGTTTGGCAAAGGTTGGTCACAGAAAGATGATGATGTTACACATGTGTGGGGCAAATCCTTTATGCTGTCCAGGCTTCAATGAGACTGTACCAGCAGCATCAGATCCAAATGCGTCTTCTTGGCTACATGACTCTGTCGCAGATTCCTTGTCTGCAGACCCAGTTTTATGTATGAGACCGCAGAAGCAGCCGTCTTCTCCATGTCCACATTCAGTGGCACCCATGGAAATTGATGTGGAGCAACTGCATCCAGTGTCGCCACTGCAGCTCGTTGAAGCCCAAGAAGGTTCCTCTCAAGGAATTGCGTCTGGTCGCGCCAGAGGGTCCAGCTACTTCCCTGGTTGTGAGCGTACACCCTGTGGCCTGTTTCTTAACCTTTGTTCCCCACCATCCACAAGGTGATGCTTGAGTATGGACAGTCTCA
Source organism: Schistocerca serialis cubense (assembly GCF_023864345.2). Taxonomy (NCBI): domain Eukaryota; kingdom Metazoa; phylum Arthropoda; class Insecta; order Orthoptera; family Acrididae; genus Schistocerca; species Schistocerca serialis. Next base: position 124,066,966 of record NC_064645.1, read on the forward strand.
GACCCTGTCCTCTCAGCAATTTCAGTAACATCTGCATCCAGACGCCCCCCTCCTCCTGCTGCCACCGGTCCAGGCCATAGCATTACACAACAATGGTGCAAAGTTTTGGGGGAAAGATTGTGGTGCGATCGGTAAGTCGCACCACGAGGCTCAAGGTTGGCACCCCCACAGACACAACTAGAAGCATGGCAGCCAGCTGACATGCTCAAGCACAGTGTGGCCTATGGGAGAGCTATATGCTCACTTTGTGTTCAGCCACATGTTCAGTATCACTGAAGTATTTGAGTGTGTCGACAAGTGTCAGAGGGCAAAGTACTGAATTCTGTCCAGGCAGTGAACAAAGTACTATGCATGTAATCTACACATAATGTCTCTGTCCACTTACTGTACTGTCAGTGCATTTAACACCTAGTTTTGTGTTGATAGTGGATTTAGACTCATTGTTGTACTGCCTCCATGTGGGCTGCATCTGCTATTAAAGTTAATTGCTTGTCTTCATTAATTAATAATTATCTGACGTAATCAGTCTTGTAGGAGACGATCTGAAATTCTAAATAGTGAACACTTCTTCTACGAACACTTCACTACTCAAGATCGCAATTTTTTGTACAGTATGAGCAGTTTTGGCAGTTTTAAATTTTCGTTTTCAAATCTGAAAACGTCTAAAATACAATAGGAGATGTATTCGTGAACTTCTCTGTCTAATTACTGTGCTGCGTAGTGTATGTCGGAAGCACATTGCACAGTACACTCTAAATTCAGACATTGCAAAATAAGCGGCTAGACAAGCCGTGACAATAGTAATAAAGTCTCTTCCTGTACATGAATCGCAGAAAGTGTGCCAGTACAGAATGTGGACATGTGGATGGTTGGATTGATCTGGCAGATTGTTAAGGGGGGTAGGACGTCAAACGGGCTGACTTGGAGCAGGAGAGGCACCACAGGACAGTTTATTTTCTACTGTCTATACTTTTACAAATAAATTCATAAAACTTTGTCAGCATGACCAGGAAGGATTCAGGATTCACATTCATAGCAGTGGAAGTGCAAAAACAAAACCAAATAAATTTCATCATTTTTTCACTTACTGTCGGTTGCATTTGTTGCTATAGGTACATTTTTCTTCACAAGTAAGAGAGATTCTTTGATGAATTTTTCACAGCATACACACCATATTTAGAGGTGTATGAAACTCTAGAATTTTCCAAATCTATTAAAAACTGTGGTAAAATTGAGATAATTAACTATAAAATTTGATTTTTTTCTAAACATAAAGTTTAAAACGTAACAGCTAATTCATTTTTTCATAAATTAAATAGATTCTAGAGTTTTAAACACCTGTCAGTATGGTTTGTATGCTGTGCAAAATTCATTGAACAGTCTCTCGTACTTATGAAGAAAAGCGTACCTATAAAAACAAATGCAGTCAACAGTAAGTGAAAAAATGATGAAATTTCACATGTAAAAAAATTATTTTGTTATGTT